>NW_027361722.1:5990000-6707500 GCF_039654945.1 Dendrobates tinctorius | reverse complement strand
ATATACATGTGTGTGCAATGTGTGTATATACATGTGTGTGTGCAGTGCGTGTATATATATGTGCGTGTGCAGTGTGTGTATATACATGTGTGTGCAATGTGTGTATATACATGTGTGTGTGCAGTGTGTGTATATACATGTGTGTGTGCAGTGTGTGTATATACATGTGTGTGCAGTGTGTGTATATACATGTGTGTGTGCAGTGTGTGTATATACATGTGTGTGTGCAGTGTGTGTATATACATGTGTGTGCAATGTGTGTATATACATGTGTGTGTGCAGTGTGTGTATATACATGTGTGTGTGCAGTGTTTGTATATACATGTGTGTGTGCAGTGTGTGTATATGCATGTGTGTGTGCAGTGTGTGTATATACATGTGTGTGTGCAGTGTGTGTATATACATGTGTGTGTGCAGTGTGTGTATATACATGTGTGTGCAATGTGTGTATATACATGTGTGTGTGCAGTGTGTGTATATACATGTGTGTGTGCAGTGTGTGTATATACATGTGTGTGTGCAGTGTGTGTATATGCATGTGTGTGTGCAGTGTGTGTATATACATGTGTGTGTGCAGTGTGGGTATATACATGTGTGTGTGCAGTGTGGGTATATGCATGTGTGTGTGCAGTGTGTGTATATACATGTGTGTGTGCAGTGTGGGTATATACATGTGTGTGTGCAGTGTGTGTATATGCATGTGTGTGTGCAGTGTGTGTATATACATGTGTGTGTGCAGTGTGTGTATATACATGTGTGTGTGCAGTGTGTGTATATACATGTGTGTGTGCAATGTGTGTATATACATGTGTGTATGCAGTGTGTATATACATGTGTGTGTGCAGTGTGTATATACATGTGTGTGTGCAGTGTGTGTATATGCATGTGTGTGTGCAGTGTGTGTATATACATGTGTGTGTATATACATGTGTGTGTGCAGTGTGTGTATATACATGTGTGTGTGCAGTGTGTGTATATACATGTGTGTGTGCAGTGTGTGTATATACATGTGTGTGTGCAGTGTGGGTATATACATGTGTGTGTGCAGTGTGTGTATATGCATGTGTGTGTGCAGTGTGTGTATATACATGTGTGTGTGCAGTGTGTGTATATACATGTGTGTGTGCAGTGTGTGTATATACATGTGTGTGTGCAGTGTGTGTATATACATGTGTGTGTGCAGTGTGTGTATATACATGTGTGTGTGCAGTGTGTGTATATACATGTGTGTGTGCAGTGTGTGTATATACATGTGTGTGTGCAGTGTGGGTATATACATGTGTGTGTGCAGTGTGGGTATATACATGTGTGTGTGCAGTGTGTGTATATACATGTGTATGAATGTGGAGTGTGTATATGTAGTGTCGGTGGTGGGGTGCCGAGCTGGGGGGGGTGGTCCTACTTTTATACCGCGCAGAGATGACAACAGAGACACGATGGAGGCAGATTCTGGGTGCAACAGGTCCAAGTTTATTTCTTCACTTGCCGTCCGACTGACGGCACACCTCGCGGCCCTCCGTTTCCAGAGCCGCTTCTCACACCGTACACTGGAGACGTGTCTGCACACACCATCCCCTCCTTTACTGTCGACGCTCCTGACAGTTCCGTCACTGTGGCCGCCTTAGGCCCATTAACCAACAGCGTTTCTACTGCTCAGTCGTCGTGTCACATACGGTGTCTTACACCCAGTACCTCGTCTCAACTGCAGTCCTTTCCTGTCAGGACCACCCCCCTGACGTCCTCTCTCCTCAGTCCCCCTGGTCTGGATTCTCCTCAGAGTGCACAGACTGTCGTAGTCCTCCTGTCACTTGAGCTCCCCCTGGGGACTGGAATCTTCTGGAACCCTCCCTCAGTATTTATAACTTCCCCGGTTCCTTGAAACTGTCACTAACTGTCACCACGCCCCCCATGACCAACGGTTTCTAAAGCCCTAAGCTGCTGTAAAGTCCTTTGCTCACACTCCACCCTGCCATCTAATGGTCATCCCAAGGTACTGCACGTCCACTACACTTTCCTAGTTGTTTCCCCACTGTAATCACTGTCTCCTACCTACACTGTGCAAACCTATCTTTCTTCACTCTGACTAGTCCGTCCGTCCGTCAGGTCACCTTCCCTACACTCCCCCTTCCTTTGTCCATTGTCGTCCTCGACAATCGTCATCCCTGCCTTCGTCGTTCTGAATCTACACCTACATTCTGTTGTCGGACCAGAAGTTGAGCCAAACCCACTATCTGCGGGGGCCGAACCATACTGGGAGCACTATGCTCTGAGCAGCCTACTGCTACTCACCAGCGCGCACGCCACATGACAACGTCTTTCAAATTGGGCAAGGTACACCCGCATTCTCTCTACGGCGTGTATCTTTCCCCTACTCTCCCCTACTGTTACCTTTCACTATCCGGTACGCCATGATCGAGGCCACTCACCTACCAGATCATTGCCGGCGCCCGCCTTTCCTTCTTCAGGGGTGTCCGTGGTGTTGGGGACCTGACCTAGGACGGCTGTCTTTCTCACGTCTTCCAACTCATTTTCCTTCTTTCAATTACATGTCATGGTCGGTGTCCCGGTCTCCCAGACCTCCTCAACTCTTAGATCCCTACCGGATCTCACACTTTCCTTTGGTCCCGCAGACCTTCCCTTACCCGGACCTGTTGCATTTACTTTGGCATATTATACATCACACAACTTTATAATAGCACAAGTACCCCATTTTTTTATAATTTTTTTTTTTTTCATTTTCTCTTGCTTTTAAAACCAAAATATAACATAACATTGCATTTCCTCTTTCTTCCTCCCCCCTTCCTTGGACCTGGACACTCCTCCACTTTTCCGTATCCCCGTTCTGTCAGGTAAACATATTTTTGTATATAAAGAACATAGAAAGAAGAAAGAAAGAGAGAGAGAGAGAAAATAGTTGCATCAGTTAAACAACAACAAAACTTTTTTCTAAATGCAACTGTCCTTATAATCTGCACAACGGTGCATCGAACTCCTGACAGTCTATACCACTCTCAATGGACAGAGGTGAGGGCTCCACGGGGATACTGAGGGTGTCCATTCAAGTCCTCTTCTTTTCCATGACGGCCTCTCCTTGAGTGTGGAGCAGGTTCCACACTTCCTGCTCCTGGGCCTTTTTCTTCCTGATTACCTCCGCTTCCCACACGGAGGGAACAGCACGGGCCCTGGAGTCCGGTGGGCGGGACTCCGCTGAGAAGGACGTGGATCAGAGGCGGCCGATGATTCCTGCGGCTCAACAGCCGCTGGGGCCAGGTGGCAAATGGGGACAACCGGGTCCTTGGAGGCTGGAATCACAAGGCCCACTAAGTCGGCCGCAGTCGACTTCAGCAGCGGCATAACCGCGGCCTCAGGACAGGCCGCATCCACTACTTCCAATGGAGCCGGAGTAACGGCCGGTTCCAACGACGCAGCTGCTATCAGCAGGGGGAACGCAGCAGCGTCTTCTTTGGATGACTTCCGCATTGGCGGCTCCAGGCGGGGTACCTCAGGGACTTGAGCAGGGGCCTCGCACAACTCTGCATACACCACTGGGCCCGATGTACCCAGGCCTTCCGGTGCGCAGGGGGCAGCGTGCTGCGGCGGAATGATGAGGGCCGCTGGCAGAGGCACTGGTGGTGCCGGGGGTACTCTCACCTTCCCCGGCGCTGCGGCCTCCATCACATCAATACGCGGCTTCACCCGCAGCCTCCGTCCCTCGCTCCACTGTCCCGCGGGTCTTTCCCCCAAACTCGGGGGCTCCGCTGAGAAGTCCTCTGCTGGTATTGGTGGCGGCCGTTCTCGCTGACTCCGCTCAGGCTCCGCTCCCCAGCTCAGCATCCCGCTGCTCTCCCGTGGCTCTGAGGGCGACTTCTGGCACAGCTCCATCCCCTGCCGCCACTGCCACTCTAGGCGGCCGATGCCCCGACACCTGCAGAGTCTCATACCGTCCGTTGGGCAGCACTCGAATGGCATCAGACAGCCGCAGCCAAGTTTTTCTTCTGTGCCACTCCCTCTGTGAGGTGAGGTGTCGGCAGGCCTCTCCACCCTCCTGTCAGGGTCCAATATATGGAAGCATCGATCTCCAGGCACATACTGCTTCCTTTTGGGATACGTTGGAGGGGGTCCCAGTCCATTCAACATGACTGCAAACACCCGGACCTCTCCTCTGCGCTGAAGCAACACCGCCATACTGCACAGTACCTGGTACCGCCCCGGATCCTCTGCTGGCCACACAGATCCGCCACAGCGCTTCCCATTTGTATTCCACAGGTAGGTCATTTGTAATCCACAGGTAATTGTAATCCAAACAGAGTAGTCCAAGTCCTTTTCCATTCTTTGAGGCAGGTCTGCCGCAGAAGATGATGTATAAGCGACGGCGATCCTGCCGACTACGCCAAATGTAGTGTCGGTGGTGGGGTGCCGAGCTGGGGGGGTGGTCCTACTTTTATACCGCGCAGAGATGACAACAGAGACACGATGGAGGCAGATTCTGGGTGCAACAGGTCCAAGTTTATTTCTTCACTTGCCGTCCGACTGACGGCACACCTCGCGGCCCTCCGTTTCCAGAGCCGCTTCTCACACCGTACACTGGAGACGTGTCTGCACACACCGTCCCCTCCTTTACTGTCGACGCTCCTGACAGTTCCGTCACTGTGGCCGCCTTAGGCCCATTAACCAACAGCGCTTCTACTGCTCAGTCGTCGTGTCACATACGGTGTCTTACACCCAGTACCTCGTCTCTGCTGCGGTCCTTTCCTGTCAGGACCACCCCCCTGACGTCCTCTCTCCTCAGTCCCCCTGGTCGGATTCTCCTCAGAGTGCACAGACTGTCGTAGTCCTCCTGTCACTTGAGCTCCCCCTGGGGACTGGAACTTTCTGGAACCCTCCCTCAGTATTTATAACTCCCCCGGTTCCTTGAAACTGTCACTAACTGTCACCACGCCCCCCATGACCAACGGTTTCTAAAGCCCTAAGCTGCTGTAAAGTCCTTTGCTCACACTCCACCCTGCCATCTAATGGTCATCCCAAGGTACTGCACGTCCACTACACTTTTCTAGTTGTTTCCCCACTGTAATCACTGACACCTACCTACACTGTGCAAACCTATCTTTCTTCACTCTGACTAGTCCGTCCGTCCGTCAGGTCACCTTCCCTACATATATACACGTGTGTGTGTGTGTGTATGTATATATATATATATATGTGTATGAAAAATACTCCAAAGAAACATCCTTATTCCATTGTTAGTAAAGTACATTAATAGTGCCTCATTAAATCTATTAACATGGAGACGATTCTCAATAAAATGAGAGAAAGGAGAGCCTAGAATCCAAATCCATTTCAATCGTATATTGTATTTATTTATCACAAAAGACACACATTGGAGATACAGGAAAATAGCAGAACCAATAAAATGGGTAGTCACATGAGGCCCGATACTAGAAATACAAGCAGACAGCCTATAATGGGCATGTATAGCCAAAAGACAGGTACCACAGGTTTGCAATATAATCACAATGATAAAGATAAAATGGCATAGAGAATAATCGCTGAAATAGCCACAGAAAAAATGGTTGGTCTATTATGCAAGAGTCGCTGTCAAACAGCAAACCCCAGGGCAATGTTGTGTATTATGTAATATTCAGATAGAAATGACAGTGCCAAATACTGGTAAACTAAGTGTAGATCAGCCAGTGTGTCCTAAGGCTAAATATGTGAGAAACTCGAACATACGCCGTATCAATGTGTCATGAATCATGTAGTAAAAAATCCTGTGGAAAACATCAGAAATAAGCTCAAATGAGCAGGTTAAACATACCCATCATGTCCCAGTGTGTAGAAGGCGTCAGCTTGTGTGCCCCTACGCGCGTTTCGCGGTATGGGAGACCGCTTCCTCGGGGGGCGTGGCTATGACTGTGACTGTTAGCCTTAGGACACACTGGCTGATCTACACTTAGTTTACCAGTATTTGGCACTGTCATTTCTATCTGAATATTACACAATACACAACATTGCCCTGGGGTTTGCTGTTTGACAGCGACTCTTGCATAATAGACCAACCATTTTTTCTGTGGCTATTTCAGCGATTATTCTCTATGCCATTTTATCTTTATCATTGTGATTATATTGCAAACCTGTGGTACCTGTCTTTTGGCTATACATGCCCATTATAGGCTGTCTGCTTGTCTTTCTAGTATCGGGCCTCATGTGACTACCCATTTTATTGGTTCTGCTATTTTCCTGTATCTCCAATGTGTGTCTTTTGTGATAAATAAATACAATATACGATTGAAATGGATTTGGATTCTAGGCTCTCCTTTCTCTCATATATATATGTGTGTACGCATGTGCAGGATGTGTGATGTTATGATTATATTTGAATAAATGTTGATTTTTTTATTTTCCAAGAATAAATGTGGATTGTTGTTCATGGAAAAAATTTAGACATCCCTTAAAAATAAGCCCTAACCCTAACCCATCCTTCAGAGCAAAAAGTAATACAGACCTTTCCTTTTTTTGAAGGAACATGGATACCAGTGTTTTCCATGTGCATGGGTGACCTTCGGATTCCCTCGAGCACCATGACCAGGGCGCAACTGTTACTTCTGCACACCCTGAAATCTTCTACTATTTTGGATTAGCAGCAGCCACCCCCTGCTTCCCTCCAGTGTTTGTACAATAAGACAAATGATACATTGTAGCATAACGTAGAGGGGGATTGTTGACACAACATAGGAAGGCAAAGGAGTATAAAATATTTAGGAAATGTGTCAGCTAATGAATATGCATCCAGTAGCAATGTGTACAAGGCTGGATTTGGCAGTATTTTAGGCTGCTGTCGGTCCAGAACAAAACAAACACATTCTCTTATTTCTACAGTAACTGTGCTTGTGTTACTTCTCCCCACAGTAGGCGCATAGCACAGAACCTGCAATCTTTCTTCTTCATGTGCTTTCCCCTATTTTCTTGAAAGTTGTAATCCTTGACCTTCCTGACTTTGTGCCTTTCTCCATATTGCGGTGCCAGAGGGACCTAAACAACCCTGTGCACCATGAAGGGGCAGTCTGCTGTACAGCAGATAGAACTTCATATGTCTTGATCTCACAGAGTGGTTACTCATAGAAGCTTCCCCATTGCAAATTTACCTTTGGGGGTTTCAATAACCAAAGATGCCACCGATTTCAGCCTCAGGGCTCATCCCCATTTGCGTTAAAAAAAAGGTCAGTTTTCAGGATCAAAAATGTGGACGAGTGCTATGCAACTGTCATGCGAGTGTCATGCGATTTCCATGCGATTTTTCCGTATGACATGCGTATGCGATCTGTATGCAATGCGATTTTTAACATGAGGTTTTGCATACAGCAGTTCTCTCCATGTAAAAACACATGTTAACATAGCATTGTAAAAAAAAAACTGTACACATCGTTTTAAAACAAAAGAATCTTCAAAACATATATATATATATATGTACATATGCAAGAAAAAATGGAACAGCACAACCCAATTCCTTCGGGTACACAGGCCTCCTCAGCAAATATCCCATAAGCCAAAATCCAGACATGAAAAAAATGAAGGCAGCACTCCTTTTTAAGGCTACTTTCACACATCAGGTTTTCGGCGTCAGGCGCGATCCGGCGTCGTGCCGGAATGCCGGATCCGGCAAATGTTTTGTAAAACCTGATGTGCCGGATCCGGTTTTCTGCCGGATCCGTCTTGTTCTTGACAGACAAAACCGGATCCGTCTCATCCGGTTCATCCGTTTTTCTATCCGTTTTTCGACGGATTACGCCGGATCTGGTTTTTAAAATTGACCCTTGTGGCCTTCCGAACGGGATTGGCTACTGGAAAACTAGATATAGCATGTTCCTACAGCCCTTCTTTGACAGGTTGTAGAGAAGAAAGTGCAGGTTGGAGAGAAGAGCAAGTACTGGCGAAGATGGATGTGGTCATTGGAAATATTACCACTAGAAGTTCTGTGACGGTTTCAGGGACAATTTTCCACTATACTTTATGTCACCTCAAGGCAGAGTACACTGGCAGGATGACAGAGTGTGAAAGATTTGTGCCCTAACCAAACTTGTGTACCTTCTGGACCAACAGTATATACCTTTGCCAACCAAAGTTGGCTATCTTGTCATGGTCTTACTATTTTTAGCTTTAGGCCACAGGTGTGTACCTGGTTGTGTTTTATGCAAAGTATTTCACCTTTTAACAAAAGTTGTGTACATTGGTAGGAAATCACCAACAATAAACACAACTTTTCAGGTGAAATACTTTGCTTCAAACACAACCAGGAACACAACTGTGGCAAAAAGCTAAAATTTACCCACAGTTATATACCTGGTTTTGAATACCTTTTTACCTTTTAAATACCCTGTATTTAACCTTTTTTTTAAACATATTTCGCCGCAGAAAGAAATGACAGACAACCAGTGTAAACAATAATTTAACTTTTATTTAAAATATTGTTTTTTGTGTAAACTGTTTTTAAAGTTAAAAAAACTTTTTTAATAAAGGTTTGAAACCAACCAAATGTGCATTTTTATTACAAAAAAAACATTATAACTCGGTGTAGTGTGGGGTGGAAATACTGCTGGAGGGGCTGCGGGACACTTCGACAATGGGAGTGTGGAGAGAGGACTGGGATCGTGGTGGGGAAGGAACAGTTAGAGGTGATGGTGTGGAAAAAGCTACAGAATGGGTGGACATGTGGGAGGCAGAAGAGGTGGTGGGCGGTGGAGTGGAGGGTTGGGCAGGGACTGTAGGAGCAGATGATGTTGATGGAAAGTTGTATGGGGAAGGAGTTTGGTATGGGGAAGGAGTTTGGTACGGGGAAGGAGTTTGGTACGGGGCAGGTTGCTGGAAGTGGGGAGATGTCTGGTACTGGGGAGGTTGCTGGTACTGGGAAGGTTGCTGGTACTGGTGAGGTTGCTGGTATGTAATAGGAGGGGGAGGATGGAAAGTGGCTGGAGGGGGTGCAGATGTAATAGGAGGGGGAGGATGGAAAGTGGCTGGAGGGGGTGCAGATGTAATAGGAGGGGGAGGATGGAAAGTGGCTGGAGGGGGTGCAGGTGGAGGAACTACAGTGGTGGGAGGTGGAGGTTGGGAGGTAACCTGCTGTAGAGCACCGTGGCACGAATGCATTACATGCATCTGCTGGGTAGGAGATAGTGTTGCCATGCGCTCCACAACAGACCTGAAAAAGGTGTGGTTTGGCGAAGATCTTGCTTCTGAATGCATGGTTTGCAGAAGTGTCTTCACCTCCAGAATGCTGGAGTTGATCTGCTGAAAGCCTGCGGAGATTTGCTCTGACAAGACTTTTAGACAGTTCTGGAAAGATGCATTCAGATGCAAGAACTCTGGCGCATAACTCTTTTCCTGACCCCTCTGCCGCTGCCGCCCAGTACCCGCAGGTGTACTAGAGGTGGCAGGGGCAGAAGGGTGGGGTAAAGGGAAAGCGATCTCCTCACCAGCAGCTTCATGTAATGTAGGCGGCCACGATGCTCCTGTGCTGGTGGATGGGACAGATGGGTCGAATGTGTGGGAAGGCTGGGAAGGTGCAGATGTACCGGGGCGGTCGAAGTGTCCCTCGGTGCCGGTCTCCTCAGGGATCGCCTCAGAAGGGTCCAATCGTGCAGGCTCCCGAGTGCTGCTCACCGTGCTGTGGAATAAAGAGAAAAAAAACCAATTAAAATAGTGACATGGTATGGCCCTGGCTGAAAAAAAAAACTTACATCTAACATTTTTTTTCACATGTGGTGTGTAATATTTACCTTCTAGTGACCATTGTTTCACGGAGGAACGACAGGGCTTCTGCGTACTTGTACTTGCTCCTGCGTCCTCCAGATCCACTCGGGGCCCGCATCTCTTTATTGAACTCCTTCTTGAAACGATCCCTCACAGACCGCCACCGATTCACAATTCTGTTCCCTGAAACGAGAAAGGACAAAGTGGTTAGTATACAACATCAGTGTTTCACAAACTCCAGTCCTCATGGTCCCCAGGGGTCATGTTTTCAGGATTTCCAAAGTAAATAGAAATCCTGAACACATGATCCGTGGGGACCACGAGGACTGGAGTTCGGGAAACACTGGTTTACATCAAGCAACCGGTACTGTATATACTTACGCTCTTTAATCTGGGCCCGAACATCAAGGTCCTCCCAGCGGCCCACAAGGAGCGAACAGATTTCCTCCCAGAGTCGTCGGGTAACGATCAGGTCAGCGTGGCGGCGGTCAGCCATATTCCAGAGCGGCTCCCTTTCTCTGACGAGATCGATGAGGTGGTCCACATCGAGTCCTCCATCCTCACCGTCAGAGTCGGGAGCACGCTGTGAAGGCTGTTAAAGAAAAAGACAAAAATAACATAATTAGCCTCCACAAAAGAAATGAAATAAAAAGTGCAAAAAAACAAAGCAAAAATATTTATACTTACACGCTGGTGACCGCCGCGTTGCTGTCGCCGACGACCCTGGGAGGCACTGCGAGGACCTCTTGGCCGAGCACCAGATTGGGAAGACTAGAGAAGAAAACAAAAAAAGTTATGTCTTTGGATGTAGGCATTTGTTTGCTGTGTGTGGTCTGCAGAACATTGTTTTCTATGTGTTGTGTGTAGTGTGATGTTGTGTTTCTGCGTTTGATGCAAAAAACTTACCAATTGTGAGCCCACTCCAGGTGTCTGTCCACCCCTTCCTTCTTCTTCTGGGAGCTCCTCTTCATCTTGTGAATCCTGTTTTGAAATAAAAGGCAATGAATAGACATATATTACAGAGATGATGGATTTTGGAAATAAAGACTTACCGTCAAACGCTGACGATGCGAGGGAGGGCTCCCAGAAGATGATGTGCTGTCTTCCTGGTGGCCACACTCCATGCCTGTGGGTGGTGTTCCAGCTGCTGCCATTGCTGCTGCTGCTGCTGCTGCATCTATTGGGCGGCTGTTGAATAAAGAGAAACAAAGGGCCAATGAATATCTTGATATTCAATAGCCCTAGTTTGGAGGAATGGGGGATTTGATAATTACCGTCTCTCATCTGCTGCTGGCCTCCCCTCCTCAGCATGTTCCATTTGCTGCTCCATTTGGGGTGGTGGTGGTGCTGATGGTGCTGCAGTGGTCTCCTGCCTTCTCCTGCTGCGCTTGGTTGCTTTCTTGGGTGGCATGTTGGGTGTGGCTGTGGGTCCCACTGTCTTGCTTTTATATATGTCTTGTGGGCAGAGCTACTGAGCATGCTCAGACCAAAAAAACCGGATCCGGCCACCGGATCCGGCTTTCGCCGGATCAGGCGCATTGCGGCGCTCATAGGCTTTCATTGTGTGAAAAAGCCGGACGCGCCGGATCCGGCGTGTCCGGCTTTTTCGCCGGAGACAAAAAACGTTACAGTAGCCGTTTTTTCCAGACACCGGATCGCGAAACATTGCCGGATCCGGCAAAAACCGGATGAAACGCATGGCCATCCGGCGCGATCCGGCGCAAATGCAAGTCAATGGGGGGGAAACAGGATCCGGCATTGCATTTCGCCGGATCCGGTTTCTGTCAAAAGCGCCGGATCGCGCCTGACGGCGAAAACCTGATGTGTGAAAGAGGCCTAAGAAAGTAGAAAAAATGTGATTTTTTATTTCAGACCCACATGGTTGGCAACGTTTCGGCTCATGAAGGCTCCTGGACAGCTTGAAAACATATGTGGAATGCCTGTTTGTTAAGGAATTCCCACATGTATTCAGCCTGTCTACAAGTCGCAAACCATGCAGCTGAGACGACTAAAACTAAATCTTCGAGCACGCCAAAATACTCGGAGACCACCCGAGCATGCTCGGGAAAACCCGAGCAACGAGTATACTCGCTCATCACTAACCCTCACCCATCACTACTTATCAGAAAGTCTGTCAGTGAGCTTGTTCCCTGGTCTATAACTCTTATCTCTCTTGTCCTGAACCATCTTCCAGGCGCTGATGCCTGTACACATGAAAGTTCAATCAGTTTAGAGGAATTCAAAGGAAAAAAGAAAAAGATTACAGATGAGAACAAGCTCACTGAGACATTGGTAAATCCTTCTGCAGTCTGCTATGTACTGTGATACATAGAAGATATGAAAAAAAAAATTTGGATAAAACTTTCTTTTAGTAAAAAATACATGCCTATAATGGTGTACACGTCCTTTAAAGTGACACTGAGCAATAAAGATAATGTTTTGGCTCATCTGGTGAAGTGGATCCTCCAAGAATAGGATGGCACATGAGCCACAGGAGTCACTGCAGCAGGCAAGTAAAAGCATGTGGGAAACAGGAGACTGGGAAGCAGGTAGCAGAGGTACAGAAGGCAGCAGGCAGACGAGATCAGGAAGCAGGTAGCAGAGGTACAGAAGGCAGCAGGCAGACAGGAGATCAGGAAGCAGGTAGCAGAGGTACAGAAGGCAGCAGGCAGACGAGATCAGGAAGCAGGTAGCAGAGGTACAGAAGGCAGCAGGCAGACAGGACATCAGGAAGCAGGTAGCAGAGGTACAGAAGGCAGCAGGCAGACGAGATCAGGAAGCAGGTAGCAGAGGTACAGAAGGCAGCAGGCAGACAGGAGATCAGGAAGCAGGTAGCAGAGGTACAGAAGGCAGCAGGCAGACAGGAGGTCAGGAAGCAGGTAGCAGAGGTACAGAAGGCAGCAGGCAGACAGGAGATCAGGAAGCAGGTAGCAGAGGTACAGAAGGCAGCAGGCAGACAGGAGATCAGGAAGCAGGTAGCAGAGGTACAGAAGGCAGCAGGCAGACAGGAGATCAGGAAGCAGGTAGCAGAGGTACAGAAGGCAGCAGGCAGACAGGAGACTGGGAAGCAGGTAGCAGAGGTACAGAAGGCAGAAAGGAGATCAGGAAGCAGGTAGTAGAGGTACAGAAGGCAGCAGGCAGACAGGAGACTGGGAAGCAGGTAGCAGAGGTACAGAAGGCAGAAAGGAGATCAGGAAGCAGGTAGCAGAGGTACAGAAGGCTGCAGGCAGACAGGAGAATGGGAGGCAGGTAGCAGAGGTACAGAAGGCTGCAGGCAGACAGGAGATCAGGAAGCAGGTGTAAGGGGGTGAAGCACCGAAGGAGCCAAGGGGGAGTTGTCTTCCTAGCTCCATGTCCGGAACCATTGAGCAGGGCATTAGGTTCCCTGGGGGATGCTTTAGTGGACTGCGCGAGCACCAGGAACAGGAAGAGGGCAGGACGGAGAGCGGGAGAATTGGGCGTGCTTTCAGCAGAGCAGAGCAGTGCAGGGACAGGAGCAGAGAGGACGCTGACAGAGTAGAGGACAGGAGACAGGCGCAGCAATTGAACACTGAGGGACCGCAGACACAGGCGGTGAGCACTGAGTACAAGAAGCCTGTCACTGCACCACCTGGAGGGCTGGTCGCTCCCCTCCTGTTAGAGACTTTGTCACACCGACAGACTGCGCGCCTTAAGACGCTCCTCTGCAGTGAGACCCTGCTTTATCCTGAGACGCTTCCCTGTGACCGAGGAACATACTGTAACGTGACACTGACCTGAAAAAAGAGAGACTGTCCCAGGCTGAGCCCCTGACCCTGGTGAGGGAGCACCGCTGCCGCAGCAGAGGGAAGAACCTTGCATACAGGGGGATACCGCCATCCGCATACCCCTTGATCTCTCACGTTAACCCCCCATATGCCAGTTGAACTATACCTAGGACCCCAGAGACAGACGACATCAAGCACCCCTAGTGCCTGGGTGTCTATGTGGAAGAAGAGTGATCTCTACAAGCAAGATCTCCAGGAACTGATAAGTTTCATCCCCATAAGAGAATAACTGTCTGTTGTTTTGTACTTCTGTTATTTCTTCAGTCTCTGATATCACCTGTTACAGCATTTTCTCTGTTATATGTTCACCAGATATTCTCCATGTAAATAAACCTCCCTTTTACTGTTGGTCTGCCTGCTCCATGGTGACATATATTCCTCCTGCACGTTATTACATTTGGCGTAGTCAGTAGGATGTCACACGAAGACACGGACAGAGTGGACCAAGCAGTCAGGGAAGGCCCCAAGACTAGCATCTCCTTGGGGGCCATGTTGAATAACCTGCCGAGGTTTGCGGGGAAGAATGTGATGTTATGGAACTGGACAGAGAGAATTCAGGGGTTACTGCGGATGCACCCCTTGGCACCAGAACTAGAGGCAGAAATAGCCTTGATGGCCCTAGAGTGGGAGGCACCGGACTCTGTCATGCATAGACCCCCCCTTAGAAAGATATACTCTGCAGAAAGTGTTACGTATCTTAGAGGAGACACATGGCGACCCCACTGATGCAGGGGAACTACGGATGCAACTGTTCCATCGGGTGCAAAGAGAGGGGGAGACCGTGACCAGTTTATGAATGCCCTACAAGAGCTTCACACTGCTATCAAAAGTAAGGACGGGGTAGGTGTAGGGGCAGTAGACGTGGTGCTCAGAGACCAGATGGTGACAGGGTTACGTGACGGAATGGTGAAGCAGGCTATGCGAGAGCACCTGCGGGTGAAGCCAGGCATGACCTTTTCTGAAGTAGGCAGCGAGTCGCGCACGCGTGAGCAAGAGCAGGACGTGACAGGCTCGGTGTCATAGCAGGGAGGCAGCTAGCACTGAAGACAAAGTCCCCCGATGGGTGGAAGACCTGAGGATGGAGATTAGTCAGTTTCGAGAGGAAATGGCGACTTCCAGGAGGGCCCAGGCAGAAGGGCCCGAATCATGGATGCGGGGAAGAGGAGGTGTTCCCCGAAGAGAAGCTACAGCTACCCCGAGAAGATGCCCTCTCACATGCTATACTTGTGGAGAGCCGGTCATATTGCCCGGTGGTGTCCCCAGCGTAGCCGACCATCCCCATGGCTCCCGATAAGCTAGGGGGCTCCGAGCGCGAGGGACACCGCCTGGAGCGAGAAGAACAGAGGAGGAGTGAAAACAATCCCACTAACCTTGTTTCCATGTGCCCCTTGGTCTGGGCCAAAATCAATGGGAGAGCTGTGCGATGCCTGGTAGATACGGGTCACAAGTGACAACCATGCCCGAAAAATTTTTTTGTAGACACTTCACAGAGGCGCCGCGACCTGAGTGGGGTCCAGTCATTAGACTTACGGTGGCCTATCACCTACCCATCCCGGTCGCAGGGGTGGTGTGGCTGAACATAGAAGTCTGTGGAAAAGATGTGGGAAGAAAAGGAGTAGTATTGGTAGATGGAGAAACCGCTCGAGACCATACTGTGACCCTGGGCATGAACATGCTTAAAGACCTCGGAAGCTTACTACTCAACGAGACCCCAGATCAATTCTTACGACAGTGGAGTGGTCAGACCCCACAGAAGACGGTCTTTTAACTGATCCGGGCAGCACGGGTCCAGGAAATCTGCAGCGGTGGAAAGGAGCTAGGCAAAGTCTTCATCCCTGCTTCTGTGAATTGAGTGCTACCCCCTGGACAGACTGTGCTTCCCCTGCCAGTATGAGCAGGAGTCCCACTAGAAGGAGCGGAGGTGCAGGTGGAGCCTAGCCCAGCTGACCAATTGCCGTCAGGGGTACTAGTCGCACGGACCCTCGCCACTGTGCGAAACGGCACCGTCTTCGTGCGCTGTGTGAACTTGGGGGAGACAGATGTGACCCTGGCTCCCAGAGCAGAATTGGCCCACATTCTAGGCGTACCAGATGAGCTGGTGCCCTCCGAAACAGTGCAGTTGACCGCCAAAGCGGAAGACCCATGGTTGGTGACGGTGAAAGCGGAGGTTGCCCCAGATCCCTGGGTTTTTACAAGAAGGCCGCAGGATACTAGAGCAGATGCGGGCAGAACTCTCAGAAATACCCTCTCACCAAATTCCCCAGGTGGAGGCCTTGCTGGGGAAGTACCAGGAGGTGTTCGCAAAGGATGACGATGATTTTGGACGCACGACGGCCATTACCCATGAGATACCCATTGGGGACGTGGCACCGATACGGGAGAGATATCGCCAGATACCCCCACAAATGTATCAGGAGGTTAAGGGAATGCTGTCACAGATGCTGAAGAAGGGAGTAAATCCATGAGAGCCAGAGCCCGTGGGCTGCCCCCATCGTCTTGGTGCGGAAAAAAGATGGATCTCTACGTTTCTGTGTGGATCACCGCCGGCTCAACGATTGCACAGTGCAAGGTTCATATCCACTGCCACGGATAGAGGAGTCCCTGTCAGCACTGGGAAAGGCCCAATATTTTTCCACACTAGACCTGGCCAGCGGGTACTGGCAAGTACCTATGTCTAAACAAGACCGAGCCAAGATGGCCTTCATTCTCCCGATGGGACTATTTGAGTTCGACCGCATGCCCTTTGGGCTGGCCAACGCCCCGGGAACAGTTCAGCATCTCATGGAATGGTGTCTGGGGACCTGAACTTCGAAGCCACCCTGATTTACCTGGATGATATGATCATCTTTACTCCCACCGTTGAAGAGCATCTCCGGAGACTGGAGCAAGTTCTGAGTCGGCTACAAAAATTTGGTTTGAAGGTGAAACCCAGAAATGCCACCTCTTCTGCACACAAATTGACTATCTGGGTCATGTGGTCTCCGCCGAGGGAGTGAAGTCCTCGCAGGAGAAGATCGCTGCGGTGCAAGAGTGTCTGACCCCAAAAACCGTGAAGTATGTACTAGCGTTCCTAGGACTCACAGGATACTTCCGGCGCTTTGTAAAGGATTTCGCCCGCATCGCAAACCCCCTCCACGAATTGCTGAAAGGAGTACTCTCATGTGCAAAGAACAGGAATGTACATTGGGGAGAACAACAGGAGAAGGCATTCCAAGCCCTGAAGAAGGCCCTGACTGAGGCCCCGGTGTTGGCCTATGCTGATTTCACCCAGCCATTCGTCTTGCACACTGATGGAAACCTACTAGGACTCGGGGCAGTACTCTCACAGATGCAGGACGGGAAGGAGCGTGTCATCACGTACGCCAGTCACTCCTTACATGATTCCGAAAGAAATCTGGAAAATTACAGCTTGTTCAAGCTGGAGCTGTTGGCGCTGGTGTGGGCGATGACTGAAAAGTTTGCAGAGTATCTGGCAGGCTCGGAAGTACACGTGTGTACAGATAACAATCCGTTGGCCCACATCGAAACAGCCAAGCATGGGGCCTTAGAACAACGTTGGGTGGCACGAATGGCAAAATTCCGGTACAGGATCTCCTACAGAAGAGGAGTGGAAAATACTCATGCGGATGCCCTTTCGCAAGTAAACTACCGCCCGCCAGCGCCCAGCCAGGATGAAGAGTTGGAGGCTATAGAGGTACCAGAATTTGGAGGGGCTGCCAGGACGGTGGCAGCGACGTGGGAGACAGCTCAGGGGAGTACACCTGAGAATTTGTTGGAACAACCCCGTGATGAGTCGGTCCGGATGCAGCAAGAAGATCGAGAGATAGCCCAGCTGAGGCGGTGGCTCATAGCTGAACAGATGCCCGGCCAGAGTGAGCAAGCAGCTATGCCCCCTGAGATGTTGAAAATGGTGCGCCAGTGGGAATGGCTACAGTTACGGGATGGAATCTTGTACAGGAAAGTGTACCTACAATCTGAACTGGGCTTCATTTGGCAAATGATCATCCCCTCGTCCCTGGTTGAACGGGTGGCTAAGGAAGCACACGAGAAGGGGGCACACTTCGAGGCGGAAAAAACATTTCAGTGGCTGCAATGGTTGTTCTATCACCCCCATATGAGGACCGTCGTGGAGAAAGTATGTCAGCAGTGCCGAAATTGTGAACTAGTTAAGCCGCCGGAACAGCGAGCCCCTACAAAAATGGTGAGGTCCTCTGCACTCATGGAGCTACTGGCCATAGACTACCTGACGATTGGCCCAGCACACCAGGGCTATGAACATTGCCTGGTGATGATCGCTCACTATTCCAAATTTGCTGTGGTCACACCCACTCGGGACCAAACTGCCGAATCTGCGGCCCATACTATCTGTAAACACTTCATTCAAGTATACGGGTGTCCCAAGCGAATCCATTCGGATCAAGGGACCTGCTTTCTGGGGAAGGTGATGGAAGAGTTGCATCACTTGTACAAAATCGATAAGTCTCGGACCACCCCTTACCATCCACAGGGGAACGGAGCTTGTGAGAGGTTCAACCACACCCTGATGCAAATGCTGAGGACACTTGAAGAAGATCAGAAAGCAAGCTGGACTGAGTCCATCCCCGAATTGGTGTGGGCATACAATAACTGTCAACACAGTACCACAGGGTTCACGCCCTATTCACTGTTCTTCGGCCGACCCGGGAAGGGACTGACTGAATTGGCATTAGAGCCCGAGGAGGACTACCCGTGGATGGGGGTGTACACCTGGGTTCGAGAACATCGTCGCCGGCTACGGACCATTCAACGGTTGGTGCAGAACTGGCTCCGAGGGTTGGAACACCCGCAGGTCCCTCCCCAGAAGGGGACAGCCCTACGACCAGGGGATCGAGTCTTAGCCAGGGAGAAGCGCCATAACAGCAAATTGGAGTGTCGGTGGGAGAAGAGCCCGTATAGGGTGAAGCGACGTCTTGGTAGGCGAGGACCCATCTACGAAGTTCATCCTGAAGCAGGTGAAGAACTCTCCACTCGTACATTACATCGGAATATGCTGTGTCCCTGTTTGTCTCAAGATCCTCCAGTGGTGCCATCTGTCCCGACGCCCCCCCAGGTGGCTGAACCCATGTTCGTTCCTGAGGACGAAGAAGATGGAGACTCTCTACTCCATCAGGGAGACCCGGAAACTGGGCTGGTGCCTGAAATGACGGAAGTAACTGAGGAGGCTCCAACTTCCACTTTTCCGGTGGCTGATTCCACAACCTCCACTGATCTGAGACGTTCTGAGCGATCAACAGCAGGTGTGTCTCCCAAACACTACAATCAGGACAAATTTATCTGGCAGCAAATTGTACGAGGTCTGGACGATTGTCAGCAGAAACTCTTGCCCGTGGAATGGCGAGCTCACAGAGAGGGGGAATGTAAGGGGGTGAAGCACCGAAGGAGCCGAGGGGGAGTTGCCTTACTAGCTCCGTGCCCGGAACCATCGAGTAGGGCATTAGGTTCCCCGGGGGATGCTTTAGTGGACTGCGCGAGCACCAGGAACAGGAAGAGGGCAGGACGGAGAGCGGGAGAATTGGGCGCTCTTTCAGCAGAGCAGCGCAGGGACGGGAGTAGAGAGGACGCTGACAGAGGAGAGGACAGGAGACAGGCGCAGCGACTGAACACTGAGGGGCTGCAGACACAGGCGGTGAGCACTGAGTACGGGCTGGTCGCTCCCCTCCTGTTAGAGACTTTGTCACACCGACAGACTGCGCGCCTTAAGACGCTCCCCTGCAGTGAGACCTTGCTTTATCCTGAGACATTTCCCTGTAACTGAGGAACATACTGTAACGTGACACTGACCTGCCAAGAGAGTCTGTCCCAGGCTGAGCCCCTGACCCTGGTGAGGGAACGCCGCTGCCGCAGCAGAGGGAAGGACCTTGCATACAGGGGGATACCACCATCCGCATACCCCTTGAGCACTCAAGTTAACCCCCCATACGCCAGTTGGACTATACCTAGGACCCCAGAGACGGACGGCATCAAGCACCCCTGGTGCCTTGGTGCCTAGGTGGGGGAGAAGAGTGATCTCTACAAGCAAGATCTCCAGGAACTGATAAGTTTCATCCCCATAAGAGAATAACTGTCTGTTGTTTTGCACTTCTGTTTTTTCTTCAGTCATTGATATCACCTGTTACAGCATTTTCTCTGTTATATTATATGTTCATCAGATTTTCTTCCTGTAAATAAACCTCCCCTTTTACTGTTGGTCTGCCTGCTCCATGGTGACATATATTCCTCCTGCACGTTATTACACAGGTAGCAGAGGTACAGAAGGCAGACCGGAGATCGAGAAGCAGGTAGCAGAGGTACAGAAGGCTGCAGGCAGACTGGAGATTAGGAAGCAGGTAGCAGAGGTACAGAAGGCAGCAGGCAGACAGGAGATTTGGAAGCAGGTAGCAGAGGTACAGAATGCAGCATGTGGACAGGAGATTTTGAAGCAGATAGCAGAGGTACAGAAGGCTGCAAGCAGACTGGAGATTAGGAAGCAGGTAGCAGAGGTACAGAAGGCAGCAGGCAGACTGGAGATCAGGAAGCAGGTAGCAGAGGTACAGAAGGCGGACAGGAGACTAGGAAGCAGGTAGCAGAGGTACAGAAGGCTGCAGGCGGACAGGAGACTGGAAAGCAGGTAGCAGAGGTACAGAAGGCTGCAGGCAGACAGGAGACTGGGAAGCAGGTAGCAGAGGTACAGAAGGCTGCAAGCAGACTGGAGATCAGGAAGCAGGTAGCAGAGGTACAGAAGGCGGACAGGAGACTAGGAAGCAGGTAGCAGAGGTACAGAAGGCTGCAGGCGGACAGGAGACTGGAAAGCAGGTAGCAGAGGTACAGAAGGCTGCAGGCAGACAGGAGACTGGGAAGCAGGTAGCAGAGGTACAGAAGGCAGCAGGCAGACAGGAGATTGGGAAGCAGGTAGCAGAGGTACAGAAGGCTGCAGGTGGACAGGAGACCGGGAAGCAGGTAGCAGAGGTACAGAAAGCAGCAGGCAGATTGGAGAATAGGAAGCAGGTAGCAGAAATACAGAAGGCAGCTGGTGGACAGAAAACTGGGAAGCAGGTGTGGCGCCCCTGAGGTTCAGTCGCCACAGAGGTACTGCACCTTCTCCTAAGGTGTACTGCCCCACCATCCAGGTAAGGTGGAAACTCCTTTCCACACTCCAACACTCGCACCCCACGCAACAGGGTAGTTCTGCACAACCACATTGCGGCTCAGTGCTTAGAGAGTAGCAGAGCACCTTTGGTGGTTCCCTGCTTGGAACACTGGATGTGCTGGGAGGTGGGTGGAGTTAAGATATATAAAAGAGTGGGAAAGTGTAGGATGACAGGTCAGTCTGACAGAAGGTCAGTCGGGTAGGAAGTCACTCAGACAGGAGTGAGGATCCCTGGAAGAAGGGATGGAGGAAGGAGTGCTGCAGCTGCCTCAGTGATCTAAGCCAGCTGGCACAGGAAAGCAAAAGAAGGAGAAAGACGTAGAACTGAAACCTAAGCTTCCATAAGAGAGAGAAAGACAAGTACGGAACGAAGGAGTAGAGAGAACAGAGAGTACGTGGGTTGGAAGAGGACCCCTGCCTATAGGTTCTCAGCGCAAGGCCGGGGCCCGGTCCCCGAGGTTGTATGGACACTTATGGTTCTGCAGCAGACACCGGTGGAGTAGTTGGCTGTATATGCACTACTCCCATCTAAGACTTGGGGCACAACATCAACACGGATAGAGAGCCGGGACTCAGGAGAAGGGAGTCCCCGAAGTAGGCTACAGCTGTCTGCCGTACAAGTAGAGTTCTTGGGAACATCTGTCAGGAGGAACTCCAGAGTACCACGGTACTGGAGATCTTCACACTTAAAGGCGCTATAGAGGAGACGTTCAGGAAAGGCTCATAGGTTGGCAGAGTGTTGGAGGGGAGCTTTCCATCTTGCCTGGAGGTTGACTGAGTCCCTGACCCGTAGGACACGGCACAGAAGCAGGCAATGCTGACTGTGAGTAAAGCTTTGGAACTACATGCCCTGGTGTCCTCCATTCCTTCCTGCGTCCATCTGCCTGACACTGCTACATCCCCTGCGCTGGAAACTACACCACCTAAGTGTCCCCACATCTACACTGCCCTGGGACAACAGCCCTGCCTGTGGAGGGCTATACCATACTCGCTGCACCACACCATCTGTCCCAGAGGATCTGTCTGCAGCGTCGGCTTAACACCACCCTTGCCGAACACCACAGGTGGCGTCACAAACTATTCCATTCCATTAACTACATTCCCCCATTACTTGGGCGCCCAGGGCCATGGACCGGGTCACCGCTGCTGTGACGCGTCCCACTGATACCGGCCCAGTACCGAGTACCCCACGGCCCTGGGAGGGCGACCCACAGGTAGCTGAGTTACAGAAGGCTGCAGGCAGACAGGAGATCAGGAAGCAGGTAGTAGAGGTACAGAAGGCAGCAGGCAGACTGGAGATTAAGAAGCAGGTAGCAGAGGTACAGAAGGCTTTAGGCAGACTGGAGATTGGGAAGCAGGTGTCAGGAACACCGCACTGCACTTGCTCACTGAGCCAGAGCGCGTGTCCTGAGTACAAAGACTGTGCACAAAGATACCTGCAGAGCGGGCAGCAGTGGTGACAATGCATGCTCCAGGACCTGAATCACGTGACTGCTGGGGGCGTGGCCTAAGCTTCACAGAGCTAGGAGCTGCAGGGAAACTCCTAGAAAGGTAAATACAGGACAATGTTACCAAGGGGCATAGACAGAGACAGAAACCAGATCAAGCCGAGGTCAAAGCACGAGATAGCAATACAGTGCCAAAGGGTTAGACAGAATGGATAGTCAGGACGTAGCAATAGATCAGAAAACCAGAACGGGCATTAGACGGTACAATAGGGGTAAACTGTAATGGAGTAACGATAGCCAAGCCAGAAGGTCAGAACCAGAAAAGACAATGGTACTAAAACGAGAGACGGAGTACAGAGTGAAGGAACAAGCCGGGTCATACACAGGAAGCAAACAAGCAATGCAGAATACACTCACACCGGGGTCAGACACACCAGAACAGCAGTATAACTGACAGAGAATGCTAGTTTGGAGTGAGTATTAATACCCCTCCCAGATCCAAAGAGAGGCCAGCAAAAGTTAACCCTGTGAGAACAGGACATTAACCATGTCCTAACCATGACAGCAGGTAGCAGAGGTACAGAAGGCAGTAGGTGGACAGGAGACTGGGAAACAGGTAGCAGAGGTACAGAAGGCTGCAGGTGGACAGGAGATCAGGTAGCAGAGATTCAGAATACTGCAGGCAGACTTGAGATTGGGAAGCAGGTAGCAGAAGTACAGAAGGCTGCAGGCAGACAGGACACTGGGAAGCAGGTAGCAGAGGTACAGAAGGCAGCAGGCAGATTGGAGATTAGGAAGCAGGTAGCAGAGGTACAGAAGGCAGCAGGTTGACATGAGACTGGGAAGCAGGTAGCAGAAATACAGAAGGCAGCCGGTGGTCAGAAGGCTGGGAAACAGGTAGCAGAGGTACAGAAGGCTGCAGGCAGACAGGACACTGGGAAGCAGGTAGCAGAGGTACAGAAGGCAGCAGGCAGATTGGAGATTAAGAAGCAGGTAGCAGAGGTACAGAAGGCAGCAGGTTGACATGAGACTGGGAAGCAGGTAGCAGAAATACAGAAGGCAGCCGGTGGTCAGAAGGCTGGGAAACAGGTAGCAGAGGTACAGAAGGCTGCAGGCAGACTGGAGATCAGAAAGCAGGTAGCAGAGGTACAGAAGACTGCAGGCAGACTGGAGATCAGGAAGCAGGTAGCAGAGGTACAGAAGACTGCAGGCAGACTGGAGATCAGGAAGCAGGTAGCAGAGGTACAGAAGACAGCAGGCAGAGAGGAGATTGGGAAGCAGGTAGCAGAGGTACAGAAGACAGCAGGTGGACAGGAGATTGGGAAGCAGGAAGCAGAAGTAAAGAAGGCTGCAGGTGGACAGGAGACTGGGAAGTAGGTAGCAGAGATTCAGAAGGCTGCAGGCAGACAGGAGATCGGGAAGCAGGTAACAGAGGTACAGAAGGCAGCAGGTGGACATGAGACTGGGAAGCAGGTAGCAGAAATACAGAAGGCAGCCGGTGAACAGATGACTGGGAAGCAGGTAGCAGAGGTACATAGCACTGCAGGCAGACTGGAGATCAGGAAGCAGGTAGTAGAGGTACAGAAGGCAGCAGGCAGACTGGAGATTGGGAAGCAGGTAGCTGAGGTACAGAAGGCTGCAGGTAGACAGGAGACTGGGAAGAAGGTAGCTGAGGTACAGAAGGCAGCAAGCAGACTGGAGATTGGGAAGCAGGTAGCAGAAGTACAGAAGGCTGCAGGTGGACAGGAGCCTGGGAAGTAGGTAGCAGAGGTACAGAAGGCAGCAGACAGACAGGAGATTGGGAAGCAGGTAGCAGAAGTACAGAAGGCAGCAGTTGGACAGGAGACTGGGAAGCAGATAACAGAGGTACAGAAGGCAGCAGGCAGACTGGAGACTGGGAAGCAGATAACAGAGGTACAGAAGGCTGCAGGCAGACAAGAGACTGGGAAGCAGGTAGCAGAGGTACAGAAGGCTGCAGGCAGACAGGAGACTGGGAAGGAGGTAGCCAAGGTACAGAAGGCAGAAGGCAGACAGGAGATTGGGAAGCAGGTAGCAGAGGTTCTGAAGGATGCAGACAGACGGGCGACTAGGAAGTAGGTATCAGCAGAGGTACTGGAGGCCGCAGGAAGACAGGAGACCAGGAAGCAGAGGTACAGAAGTCTTCAGGTGAACAGGCGACTGAAAAGCAAGTAGCAGAGATATGGAAGGCTGCATGGAAACAGGAGAACTACAGAAATTAGCAGAAGTACAGAAAACTGCAAGCAGACAGGAAACCCAGAAGCAGGTAGTAGAAATACAGAAGGCTGCAGGCAATCAGGAGACGGGGAAGCAGGTAGCAGAGATGTAAGCTGGTTACTTGGATGCAGCAGCACAGACAATGAGGCTACAGTGGTACTGAACCAACACTTTTTATTTAACTAACACAAAAAGGAAAATCTATTTATAAGTACCGTGTATACACACAAGTAAGCACTACAGTTGTGCTCAAAAGTTTACATACCCTAGAGATCTCCCCAGAGTGGCTCAATGATGCTGAGATCAGAAGATTGAGATGGCCACTCCAGAGCCTTCACTTTGTTCTGCTGTAGCCAATGACAGGTCGATTTGCCCTTATTTTGGATCATCCAAGTACGTCCCATGCGCAGCTTCCGGGCTGATGATTGCAAATTTGCCTCCAGTATTTGCTGATAACGTGCTGCATTCAACTTTCCTTCAACTTAGACCAAGTTTCCTGGGCCTTTGTAGCTCACACATCCCCAAAACATCAGCGACCCAGCTCCGTGCTTTACTGTAGGAATTTTGTTCCTTTCATCATAGACCTTGTTGACCTCTCTCCAAATGGAACGTTTAAGGTTGTGGCCAAAAAGTTCAATTTTGGTCTCATTACTCCAAATTACCTTGTTCCTGAAGTTTTGAGGCTTGTCTCTGTGCTGTTTTGAGTTTTGTAGGTGAGATACTTTGTGGCATTTGCGCAGTAATGGCTTTCTTCTGGCGACTCGACCATGCAGCCAATTTTTCTTCAAGTGCCTCCTTATTGTTCATCTTGAAACAGCCACACCGCTAGTTTTCAGAGAGTCCAGTATTTCAACTGATGTTATTTGTGATTTTTCTTTGTATCCCATGTTACCTTTAGTAGCCATTCAAACCCATTTGTGTCAACTTCTGTGCATATTATCAGCCAAAATAACCAGGGTATGTGAACTTTTGATCCGGGTCATTTGGATATTTTGGTTTGTCATGATTTAGAAAGAGAAAACACAGTAGATTGACAATAAATGGCTTCACCCAACCAATAACCATGAGTGGAGAAAAAGTTTTGGTGTTATCAATCATATTCTCTGAAAAAAGGCCAAGAAAGCAAAAATTCTGCCTGGGTATGTAAACTTTTGAGCACAACTGTATATTTCTGGTAACAGTAACAGGGCTAATACAGTATATTATGGCACAGTAACACTACTAAACACAATGTCCATGCAACGTTCTATTACATACACCATTCTTGTTATCTAGAAGTTAAACAACTGTTAATGCCTGGTGCAGGGTACGGATCTTCTACTGGCGCAGGGTACCGATCTTCTACTCGTGCAGTGTACGGATCTTCTACTGGCGCAGGGTACTGATCTTCTACTGGTGCAGGGTACAGATCTTCTACTGGCGCAGGGTACTGATCTTCTACTGGCGCACGGTACCGATCTTCTACTGGCACACAGTACTGATCTTCTACTGGCACACGGTACTGATCTTCTACTGGTGCAGGGTACCGATCTTCTACTGGCGCAGGGTACGGATCTTCTACTGGCGCACGGTACCGATCTTCTACTGGTGCAGGGTATGGATCTTCTACTGGGGCAGGGTACGGATCTTCTACTGGCGCAGGGTACTGATCTTCTACTGGCCCAGGGTACCGATCTTCTACTGGCGCAGGGTACCGATCTTCTACTGGCGCAGGGTACCGATCTTCTACTGGCGCAGGGTACCGATCTTCTACTGGCGCAGGGTACCGATCTTCTACTGGCGCAGGGTACTGATCTTCTACTGGCACACGGTACTGATCTTCTACTGGCACACGGTACTGATCTTCTACTGGCGCAGGGTACCGATCTTCTACTGGCGCAGGGTACCGATCTTCTACTGGCACACGGTACTGATCTTCTACTGGCACACGGTACCGATCTTCTACTGGCGCAGGGTACCGATCTTCTACTGGCGCAGGGTACGGATCTTCTACTGGCGCACGGTACCGATCTTCTACTGGTGCAGGGTATGGATCTTCTACTGGGGCAGGGTACGGATCTTCTACTGGCGCAGGGTACTGATCTTCTACTGGCGCAGGGTACCGATCTTCTACTGGCGCAGGGTACGATTCTTCTACTGGCACAGGGTACCGTCTTCTACTAGCACAGGGTACGGATCTTCTACTGGCGCACGGTACCGATCTTCTACTAGCACAGGGTACAGATCTTCTACTGGCGCAAGGTACCGATCTTCTACTCGTGCAGGGTACGGATCTTCTACTGGCGCAGGTTACAGATCTTCTTCTGTCGCAGGGTACAGATCCTCTACTGGCGCATGGTACCATCTTCTACTGGCGCAGGGTACGGATCTTCTACTGGCGCATGGTACCATCTTCTACTGGCGCACGGTACCGATCTTCTACTGGCACACGGTACTGATCTACTGGCACACGGTACTGATCTTCTACTGGCGCAGGGTACCGATCTTCTACTGGCGCAGGGTACGGATCTTCTACTGGCGCACGATACCGATCTTCTACTGGCGCAGGGTATGGATCTTCTACTGGGGCAGGGTACGGATCTTCTACTGGCGCAGGGTACTGATCTTCTACTGGCGCAGGGTACCGATCTTCTACTGGCGCAGGGTACGATTCTTCTACTGGCACAGGGTACCGTCTTCTACTAGCACAGGGTACGGATCTTCTACTGGCGCACGGTACCGATCTTCTACTAGCACAGGGTACGGATCTTCTACTGGCGCAAGGTACCGATCTTCTACTCGTGCAGGGTACGGATCTTCTACTGGCGCAGGTTACAGATCTTCTTCTGTCGCAGGGTACAGATCCTCTACTGGCGCATGGTACCATCTTCTACTGGCGCAGGGTACGGATCTTCTACTGGCGCATGGTACCATCTTCTACTGGCGCACGGTACCGATCTTCTACTGGCACATGGTACTGATCTACTGGCACACGGTACTGATCTTCTACTGGCGCAGGGTACCGATCTTCTACTGGCGCAGGGTACGGATCTTCTACTGGCGCACGATACCGATCTTCTACTGGCACATGGTACTGATCTACTGGCACACGGTACTGATCTTCTACTGGCGCAGGGTACCGATCTTCTACTGGCGCAGGGTACGGATCTTCTACTGGCGCACGATACCGATCTTCTACTGGCGCAGGGTATGGATCTTCTACTGGGGCAGGGTACGGATCTTCTACTGGCGCAGGGTACTGATCTTCTACTGGCGCAGGGTACCGATCTTCTACTGGCGCAGGGTACGATTCTTCTACTGGCACAGGGTACCGTCTTCTACTAGCACAGGGTACGGATCTTCTACTGGCGCACGGTACCGATCTTCTACTAGCACAGGGTACGGATCTTCTACTGGCGCAAGGTACCGATCTTCTACTCGTGCAGGGTACGGATCTTCTACTGGCGCAGGTTACAGATCTTCTTCTGTCGCAGGGTACAGATCCTCTACTGGCGCATGGTACCATCTTCTACTGGCGCAGGGTACGGATCTTCTACTGGCGCATGGTACCATCTTCTACTGGTGCAGGGTACGGATCTTTTACTGGCGCAGGGTGCAGATCTTCTACTGGTGCAGGGTACGGATCTTTTACTGGCGCAGGGTACGGATCTTCTACTGGAGTAACCTCATCCAAACTGCGTCCGCCTCACTTCACTATTCCAGTGACATTTCCATACAGAGATATTCATTATTCAGCAGCGCATCCTTGTGTTACGGGGATTCTGCTGATAAATTACATCTCCGCTATTTCTAATACCCGGCTCATCAACATGACGGAAATCAAACATGGACTCGTCCTCACTAAACTCCCACATCTCCGCCCACACACTCCTAGAGAAAGGATGCGAGAAAACTCCGCGCTCTCACCTCCGTGGGCGCCACAATATTTAGACAGCTTCACTTAATATTTCTAAAGCGTTTCGCAGAAGACGTCTGATACTTCGTCTGATTATTATCCTGCTATTCCGAAAAGGCAAAAGTTATTTTCAGTGTAAGGAAAAACCTTCTGACATCATAAAGGAGCGCGGAATATAAAATTCTAATAATCTGCAACATTGTAAGATATGTAATATAAACGCAGCAGAGGAGAAGTCACATTGTATCAGCTCCCTATGTCCAGACCTCCCACCCTGCAGGAAGAAGAAACACATTCATACAATCACAGCAGCGACTTGTTGCTACATTTTAACAGTTTTCAATCACAGAAGACAGAGTTTCCAATAAAACAGTGAGAATGCTTCATTACTTCTCCTCCTGAGGCTTCACGTTATCCTTCTACTGTAATGTGTCTGATGTGTCACTGAACATGGAGACTGGGTGCAGTTACAAAGCAGGAGATGAGCAAACTATTTATTTATTTCCCTGCTTTTTTTCTGTTTAGGAGTCCAGTAGGCGGTCCTAATCAGTGATTGACAGCCGCCCCCTACAAAAATGTACATAGAAAGTTAGCTGTCAATCACTAAGATCCCAGGAGAGCTGTCAGATCTCCTGGATGCAACATTGTGATGAAATTCCTCCTTGGCATTACTCTTAGCTAATGGCTGCTGCCACAGACGGACAGCGCACCGCTGGGGATGGCATCAATCTAATCTGGAGTCTGTATTTACTTAGGGGGTCTGACATGGGATGAACATTTATTTTGAGGGTCTGGTGTCTGTTCCTGTTATGGTTTGTAGTTTGTGTTCATTTTGGGGCTCTGGAGTCGGTATTTATTTCAGGGGTCTGTAGTTTGTATTTAGTTGTTGTAGTCTGGAGTTTTTATTTAGGGGGTCTGTATTTATTTGGTGGCTGGGCTCTGGGTTCTGTATTCTGTCAAGGGGACCAATATCTTTAATATATTTATTGAGAGGGTCTGGTCGCGGCTCTGTACTTGTTTGGGGTCTCGTCTATAGTCTGTAATCATTCCGAGGATTCAGTGTCAATGTATTTTTAGAGGTTCTCCATTTTGTATTTAGCGGGTCTAATCTGGGGTCTTTGGATACAATCTGGGTTATATTTTCATTCAGGTTATCAGAATTCTTTGTCGCACCTGTGTGACAATCACAACACATACATGCAGAGACTGTTGTGACTATCACACAGCCCCGACACATGAAGCTGCAGCGCCGAACAGCTGATCATCAGGAGCGCTCCAGCTCTCCGGGTTCCCCATGCAGCTATTCGGATAAGCTCTTATCCAAAGCTATTCCATGAACCCTAATGCTGATACATTTGAAAGCAATGATGAAGGAGAGAGCGTCGGCTGAAGCTCCCTCGCCCATCGATATTCCTCTGCGTCTGACATCTCAGCCAGCGGGGCACGGTAACGTCACCTCACTGCTCACCACGCTGTGCCGGCAGTGGAGCTGCTGAGGAGACTCGCTACAGAGACCGGAGCAGCGGGGGAACAGGGAGAGGTGGGCATGTGTGTTTCTTTAGTCAGTGAGTACATGGTGGCCATATTACTGGAGGAGAATGGGGCTGCATTATACTATATGTACTGTATTATACTCTGTTGAGGACAATGGTATGCATTATACTGTATGAAGGACTATGGGGAGAGCATTATACTATATGGAGGACTATGGGGAGAGCATTATACTGTATGAAGGACTATGGGGAGAGCATTATACTGTATGAAGGACTATGGGGAGAGCATTATACTGTATGAAGGACTATGGGGAGAGCATTATACTATATGGAGGACTATGGGGAGAGCATTATACTATATGGAGGACTATGAAGTGCATTATACTATGCTGAAGACTAGGGGCTGTGCATTATATCATATGGAGGACTATGGGGTGCATTACACTATATGGGTAACTATGGGGAGTGGGGTGCGTTATATTATGTGGAGAACTATGGGGAGTGCATTATACTAAATGAGCAAACTGCTGCCTATTCAGCGAGTGATTGGATTGTTTATGGAGGAACAGAAATCCTTGTTCTCGGCAGCACATCGCCGGTGTAAACTGCAGATATGCTGCTGATAACATGATCCTGTATGGGGACAGATTGATCTATTTGTGATCGCTCTGTGCCCATCATTGTTCCTCAGCCGGTGGAAAGAGGCCGGGAAACAAGCATTGAACGACTTCCATACTGTCGATCACACTTGTTTAGAGGCCGGAGATCAGGACATGTAAATACATTGGGAATGTTTCTGTGTGATGATGCAATATGTCAGCATTAGGGGCCCCACTTTGTCTAAGCCCAGCCCTGCGCGCGTGCACTGTGGTACATGACATAGACCCTACGTGTGTGTCTTAGGACGTCACTTCTCCCTTGATGCCGCTTCTCACAAGTCCAGTATAAGGGGAAGAAAGGCTTTATAATGTCCGGGGCAGGAGCGCACGTTGCACCCTATAACTGCTGATTTTACATTTCTCAGTTCACTTTAATTTTCTTTTCGGACCATGTGAGCGTGACATGAGGCCGAGTAATTGCTCTATAAGACATCTGGGCACAGGTTCAGGGATCGGTAACCCTATATAACCCCTTTATAACCCCAGCCTTTATATCTCGCTGTTTTCATTACTAAGGGAATCGCTCCATCCCTCGATCACCTTGCAGTCGCTGCATTTTCTGGCCTTTTTCTGACCGCGCCATCGCTCCAGGGAAAGATAGAAGAAATTAAACGATTGTTTAGGAAGACTGAGATTGGGATAGAAGAGCATGAATGATGGTGGAGGGGCATGGACCCTTCTAAGGGCAGGACACTGATATTACAGAACGGACACTTTGGGATCTTGTTGATATTCCTTTGTCCTGTTTCACCTACAGAAATATCAGGTCTTATTATCTTCACCCACCGGTAAATGCAGAAGGAGCGATTGCCCTCTGGTCCCGGGACCTGACATGAGCGGCACAATGAGGCTTTGGGACTAGAAATTCCATCGGAATATTCGGGGTCCCCGATACAGATTTTGACTTGGGGTTCAGGAGTTACACATTTCTCCGTTGTCACCCATGTTTTTGGATGTCTAATGTAAGGTACCATATTTTGGAGTGGAGGATATAACTCGGCAGATTTGCCACACAGGAGCTATGAGTGACAATGCTTATAAAAGACACAATGGCACCAACACTTACAATGGGTACGGAAAGTATTCACACCCCTTTACATTTTTCACTCTTTGTTTCATTGCAGCCATTTGGTAAATTCAAAAAAGTTCCTTTTTTTCCCTCATTAATGTGCACTCTGCACCCCATCTTGTCTGGAAAATAACAGAAATGTAGAAATTTTTGCCAATTTATTAAAAAAGAAAACCTGAAATATCCCGTGGTCATAAGTATTCAGCCCCTTTGCTGAGTATTGAGTAGAAGCACCTTTTGAGCTAGTACAGCCATGAGTCTTCTTGGGAATGATGCCACAAGTTTTTCACACCTGGATTTGGGGATCCTCGGCCATTCTTCCTTGCAGATCCTCTCCAGGTCCGTCAGGTTGGATGGTGAACGTTGGTGGACAGCCATTGTCAGGTCTCTCCAGAGATGCTCCATTGGGTTTAGGTCAGGGCTCTGGCTGGGCCGGTCAGGAATGGTCACAGAGTTGTTCTGAAGCCACTCCTTTGTTATTTTAGCTGTGTGCTTCAGGTCATTGTCTTGTTGGAAGGTGAACCTTCTGCCAATTCTGAGGTCCAGAGCGCTCTGGAAGAGGATTTCATCCAGGATATCTCTGTACTTGGCCGCATTCATGTTTCCTTCAATTACAACCAGTCGTCCTGTCCCTGCAGCTGAAAAACACCCCCATAGCATGATGCTGCCACCACCATGTTTCACTGTTGGGATTGTATTGGGCAGGTGATGAGCAGTGCCTGGTTTTCTCCACATATCCTGCTTAGAATTATAACTAAAAAGTTCTGTGTCGCCCTCGCCAGCTTCACCCAGGGCTGCGGGGTACTCGGTACCGGGCCGGTGTGAGGGGGACGATGTGTCGCAGCAGCGGTGACCCGGTCCGTGGCCCTGGGCACCCAACATCAATGGCTGTGATGTTTGTTTTTAATGCAAAGTTCGTGACGCCACCCGTGGTGTTTGGCAAGTAAGATGTTAGCCAACGCTGCGTGCAGATCCTCTGGGACTGATAGTGTGTCGCAGCTTAGATGGTGTAGCTCCCCACAGGTGAAGCTGTAACCACAGGGAAGTGTGAAAGTACAATGGAGGAGTAAGGGCACGGGATGATGTAGATGTTAATACCCAGTGGTAGCGGTGCTGATCTGGGAATGATTGGAGGACTCCAGGGCTTGCAGTTTCAAAGCTTTACTCACAGTTCGTAGTGCACACAGGTGCCCACTTCGGTACATGTCCTCCGGGGCAGAGGCCCAGCCAACCTCCAGACAAGATAAGACTCTCCCCGCCAGCACCCCGCCAATGTGTCCTTCCTGAACGACTCCTCTATTGCGCCTATTGCGGAAAAACCGGTACCGGAGCTATCCGTGTCCGTGTGCATACGGAGGCCATCCATGTGACATCCGTGTGCTATCCGTATGCCCGTGTGTACCATCCGTGTGACATCCTTGTGCTATCCGTATGCCCGTGTGTACCATCCGTGTGACATCCGTGTGCTATCCGTATGCCCGTGTGTAACATCCGTGTGACATCCGTGTGCTATCCGTATGCCCGTGTGTACCATCCGTGTGACATCCGTGTGCTATCCGTATGCCCGTGTGTACCATCCGTGTAACATCCGTGTGCTATCCGTATGCCCGTGTGTACCATCCGTGTGACATCCGTGTGCTATCCGTATGCCCGTGTGTACCATCCGTGTAACATCCGTGTGCTATCCGTATGCCCGTGTGTACCATCCGTGTGCTGTCCGTGTGTTGTCCGTGTGTCCGTGTATTGGAAAAATGAGTTTCAATGTTAACCCTTTGACTTTTAAAAACGCACACAGATCCCACACGGACAGCACACGGACAGCATCCGTGTACGGTAGGTGTTTACACGGACCCATTGACTTGTATGGGTCCTTGTGATCCGTGCTGTTGCACAAAAACGGACATGTCAGCGTGTTTTGCACACGGTCCATGAAAACCCGCTGACATCTGCATAGACACATTCATTCGAATGTGTCTACGTGTGTCAGTGTCTCCGGTACGTGAGAAAACTGTCACTACACGTACCGGAGACACAGACGTGTGAAACTGCCTGTAGTTGAAGGACGCCTATGTACTGGTTGTTTTGGTTACCTGGACCCAAAAGTGTTTCACAAAAACAAATTCTGGGTTCCAACACCATTACTGCTCTCATTTTTCAGACAGAAATACAGTATGCAAATGAGTCACAGGAGAAAAAGAGAAAGAAGTCAGATAAAAACTGGAGTCATCAGTCTGGAAAATTTCCACTAGCCCCCCAGGAATCTATATCGCTGGAATATCAGATAAAGGATTCTTTGGTTGACATGGAATGCCATTTATGCTAGTGGGTCCTTGACAGCATACAGTATCAGAATATCTCAGCAGAACAACAATGCATCCTGTTAGGAAACTAAAAACTAGACTCTTCCTCTTTTCTCACAGGTGCTGGAGAAAATCCCACTAGACAGCCAGGGATCATTAAGAAATAGGTATAAAAATACTAGGTTACTTAAAACCTGCTTGAAAAGGTCCCAAGTAGCTTGGATAATCTGGCACTAATAGTTATATCATTGGATCACCAGAAACTGAACAGTATCGTGGTTAATGAAGAAGCTACTTAACAGAAGTGGGTGACTTGGACCTTTTGATTATGTTATTCTTATATTTTAAGGGGGACTATTCCAGACAGTGGACAACCCCTTTAAATTAATCTTGTCATGGTAACAAAAAAAAATCTGCAACTTTATAATATATATTGTATCTTAATGATTCACTTACTATTTTCAAGATCTCTGCTTACAGTAATATCTTCTTACAGTTTACAGCTAGCTGCAGAACGAGGTAACTGAGAATCTGTCAGTGAGCTATTTCGGCAATACATTTATAAGGCCACGTGCACACATCCAGGATTTGGTGAGTTTTTTACCCCAGTATTTGTAAGCCAAAACCAGGAGTGGGTGATAAATACAGAAGTGGTGCAAATGTTTCTATTACGCTTTTCCTCTGATTCTGCCACTTCTCGTTTTGGCTTACAAATACTGGGGTAAAAAACTCACCAAATACTCAATGTGTGCACATGACCTATCTCTTATTTTCTTGTTGGCTCCTTTCAGCTGATTTATAACCACAAAGATCAGCTCAACTTTCATGTGGTCAATAATCAGCACAGAAGAGTCAGATGAAACAGTTACAAACTCTCCATCAGAAGGAGCACACTAATGAATTCTCAGTTAACTCATTCTGCAGCCAGCAATGTGCAGGAAAACAAAACACCCTGTAAAAAATCAAACTGTGCAACATGTTTAATGGAACCCAAAGGCAAAAAAAAAAAAAAAAAATTTAGACAAAAATTATTGCATACAAGTAAAATAAATGTTCTGAAATGTGTCAAAATAATCCTACTGTTAGGGTGAGTGCACACAGTGCGGATTCAGCTGCGGATTTTTCCACACAGATTTGCAGGTAAAACCGCAGGTAAAGTGACCTGTGGTTTATCTGCGGATTTGCCTGCGGTTTTCTCCTGCGATTTGACACCTGGACAATGGAACAGGTATCAAACCGCTGCGGAATCCACAGAAAGAATTGACAAGCTGCGGATTTAAAGCCGCAGCAAATCCACGTGGAAACATCCGCAGCATGTGCACTGAGGTTTTGAAATCCCATTACTTTGCATTGTACTGTACAATGCCTGCGGAACTGCTGCGGATCCATAGGGCTGTGGATCCGCAGCAGATTCCGCACCATGCCCTATAGAAATCCGCAGGTGTAAAAACTGCCGAAAATCCGCAGTAAATCTGCACTAAATCCGCAGGTAAAACGCAGGTCATTTTACCTGTGGATTTAGCAAAATCTGCGTGGAAAATTCCACAGCAGAATCCACACCGTGTGCATGTGGCCTTAGAATATTTATTGTTGCCAGGTGTGGCTCAGTGGTTAAGAGTCCTGTTTATAAAGCAGTAAATGGCAGTCAAGCGAATGTTAAGCTTGGAAGGTATAACAGCCCCACCAATAAAGCCCGCCATGGTAAGTCGTAGCCACTGAGCCATGCTCTCCACAATCACACCACCCCTTGCGTATTCATGAACACTTCTTCCCCATAAATCTCTTCCATTTCTTTTCCTTAGTGATCGTGGTTACACGCGCCTTCATCTTGAGGATTGCTGCTGCTACACTAATGTTTCCCCGTGACCCGGGTCAGGACGTTATTGGCAGAGGAACCAACGCTGTAAATCTCACCAGCCGCTCCATCGCAAACCTCGAAGACCTCTTCTTCCCATTTTGTCCTTCATGTCCCTCGTGGAAAGAAACCATGAATTGCGCTCCCGTAAATAGCGCCGTCTCCTCAATGCCGAGATCCCCTAAAAGTTTATTGCACTTATAAAACACAAGGAAGGAAAAGCTTTCAGGACCCGATTTACGCCTCCCCCCGGAGCGGCCACAAGATATACGGGGCTTATTAGGTAGAGTGGTTTTCTGTTGGCACGTTCCCGCTGGTATCCCCTTATTGCTTCTGCAAGTTTTCCATAATTTCTATCCGTGGTGAAAACTCCGGAGACGTAATTCTGCTGACTAAGGGTAAGTTCACACTGGACATTTTTGCTGCTTTTTTCTGCAGCAAAACCTGATTTCTTGGCAGGAAAGAAGCTGCGGCAAAAACTTGTGTCTCTTTGTGCATAGTTTCCCCAAGACTTTTCTGCAGAAAAAACGCTGCAAAAACGCTGAAAGAAGTGACGTGCTCTATGTCCATACACTGTGTTCCAAATTATTATGCAAATGATATTTTTCTCTGATTTTCCTAAATAGTCGGTACAAATGACAGTCAGTCTAATAAAAGTCATCACCTGTTAGAGTATACATCAAATTTTATTGCAGAAACCTCCCAATGATAACAGTATAATCTCCAAAATGAATAAAAACTCAAATTGCACTGTTCCAAATTATTAGGCACAGTAGAATTTCTAAACATTTGATGTTTTAAAGAACTGAAAATGTTCATTTGTGGAATGTGCAGCATTAGGAGGTCACATTCACTGAGCAAAAAAGCTATTTAACTCCAAAACCTCCTAACAGGCCAAGTTACATGTTAACATAGGAACCCTTCTCTGATGTCACCTTCACAATTCTTGCATCCATTGAACTTGGGAGTTTTTGGAGAGTTTCTGCTTGTATTTCTTTGCATGAAGTCAGAATAGTCTCCCAGAGCTGCTGTTTTGATGTGAGCTGCCTCCCACCCTCATAGATCTTTTGCTTGATGATACTCCAAAGGTTCTCTATAGGGTTGAGGTCAGGGGAAGATGGTGGCCACACCATGAGTTTATCTCCTTTTATGCCTATTGCAGTCAATGACTCAGAGGTCTTCTTTGCAGCATGAGATGGTGCATTGTCGTGCATGAAGATGATTTTGCTCCTGAAGGCACATTTCTGCTTTTTACATCATGGAAGACAGCTGTCAGTCAGAAACTCTATATACTTTGCAGAGGTCATTTTCACACCTTCAGGAACCTTAAAGAGCCCTATCAGCTGTTTCCCCATGATTCCGGCCCAAAACATGACTCCTCCTCCTCCTTGCTGAAGTCGCAGCCTTGTTGGGACATAGTGGCCGTCCACCAACCATCCACTACTCCATCCATCTGGACCATCCAGGGTTGCTCGACACTCATCAGTAAACAAGACTGTATGAAAATTGGTCTTCATGTATGTCTGGGCCCACTGCTACAATTTCTGCTTTTGTGCACTGTTTAGGGGAGGCCGAATAGTAGGTTTATGCACCACAGCAAGCCTTTGAAGGATCCTACACCATGAGGTTCGAGGGACTCCAGAGGCACCAGCAGCTTTAAATATCTGTTTGCTGGTTTGTAATGGCTTTTTAGCAGCCACTCTCTTAATCCGATGAACTTGCCTGGCAGAATCCTTCCTCATTCTGCCTTTATCAGCACAAACATGTCTGTGCTCAGAATCAACCACAAATCTCTTAACAGTATGATGGTCACGTTTAAATTTTTGGGAAATATCTAATGTTTTCATCTCTTGACCAAGGCTTTGCACTATTTGATGCTTTTCAGCAGCAGGGAGGTCCTTTTTCTTTCCTAAATTCTTTGAAACCTGTGACCTGCTTAATAATGTGGAACATCATTCTTAAGTAGTTTTCCTTTAATTGGGCTCACCTGGTAAACTAATTATCACAGGCATTTGAGATTGATTTCAGTGATCCAAAGAGCCCTGATACACAATAGCATCTATGAGTTTATTTGAAAAACAAAAAATTACATCTTTATGACACTTAAATCCAATTTGCATAATAATTTGGAACGCAGTGTATGTGTGCATGAGATTTCTGAAATTTCAGAGGCTTTGCTGGTACTGTAAAAAGCAGCTGAAAATTAGCAGAAACAACGCAGCAGAAACAACGCAGCAGAAACAACGCAGCAAAAACGCCCAGTGTGAACAGACCCTAAAGCTCGCATGGTTGTTACATCAGCTCCTACCCTGCCCAGGGTCTGTAGGATCCATATATGAATGGAGCACCCTGCATTGTTACATTGTATCGGCTTCGTGCTTCCTGTTCTGCTTCTTTATTTTACTTTATTCATCCTGCTGCTTCTCTTTTCTAAAGGCTGATTCACATGAGCCCATTTTTCATCTGAGTGTGTATTGGACAGCACATGGGCCGTACACGGACCGCACATGGACTACACATCGAAAGCACACAGACCACACATAGACCACACACGGACCGGGACCGCACATGAACAACACGCAGACCGCACACGAACCGCACATGGACTACACATCGAAAGCACATAGACCACACACGGACCGGGACCGCACATGAACAACACGCAGACCGCACACGAACCGCACATGGACTACACATCAAAAGCACATAGACCACACACGAGCCGGGACCGCACATGAACAGCACACAGACCGCACACGGACCGCACATGAACAGCACACAGACCGCACACGAACCGCACATGAACAGCACTCAGATCGCACGCGGACCGCACATGAACAGCACACAGACCACACACAGACCACACATGGACCGCACATGAACAGCACACAGACGGCACACGGACCGCACATGAACAGCATACAGACCACACACGGACCACACATGGCCAGCACACAGACCGCGCTCAGACCGCACATGGACTACACATGGACAGCACACAGACCACACATGGAACGGGTCCGCACATGAACAGCACACGGACCACATATGGACAGCACAAAGACCGCACACGGACTGCACATGAACAGCACACGGACCACGCACAGACCGCACATGGAAAGCACACAGACCGCACACAGACAGCACACAGCTCACACACGAACAGCACATGGACAGCACACGGACCACACACAGACCAACTGTACCCAATGTTCTAGCACACTTATTTTTCCACTTGGACTGATGGTCCTCCTAAATTATCACTGCATGCATTATTCTGGCCTGATTTACTAAAAACTGGAGCAACAGAAGGCAGTGCCACCACCTGTCACCTATACAGACGAGCACAAGGAGACAATCACATCTGCACTTTGCATTACAAGTAAAGGTGTGAACGTGCCCCGGTGTCCAGCACCAGCTGTCTGTGTCCCGATGCCAAGCACCTGCTGTTTGTGCCCCGGTGCCAAGCACCAGCTGTTTGTGCCCTGGTGCCAAGCACCAGCTGTTTGTGGCCCGGTGTCCAGCACCAGCTGTTTGTGGCCCGGTGTCCAGCACCAGCTGTTTGTGGCCCGGTGCCAAGCACCAGCTGTTTGTGGCCCGGTGCCAAGCACCAGCTGTTTGTGGTCCGGTGCCAAGCACCAGCTGTTTGTGCCCCGGTTCCAAGCACCAGCTGTTTGTGGCCCGGTGTCCAGCACCAGCTGTTTGTGGCCCGGTGTCCAGCACCAGCTGTTTGTGGCCCGGTGTCCAGCACCAGCTGTTTGTGCCCCGGTGCCAAGCACCAGCTGTTTGTGGCCCGGTGTCCAGCACCAGCTGTTTGTGGCCCGGTGTCCAGCACCAGCTGTTTGTGGCCCGGTGCCAAGCACCAGCTGTTTGTGGCCCGGTGCCAAGCACCAGCTGTTTGTGGTCCGGTGCCAAGCACCAGCTGTTTGTGCCCCGGTGCCAAGCACCAGCTGTTTGTGGCCCGGTGTCCAGCACCAGCTGTTTGTGGCCCGGTGCCAAGCACCAGCTGTTTGTGCCCCGGTGCCAAGCACCAGCTGTTTGTGGCCCGGTGTCCAGCACCAGCTGTTTGTGGCCCGGTGTCCAGCACCAGCTGTTTGTGGCCCGGTGCCAAGCACCAGCTGTTTGTGGCCTGGTGCCAAGCACCAGCTGTTTGTGGTCCGGTGCCAAGCACCAGCTGTTTGTGCCCCGGTGCCAAGCACCAGCTGTTTGTGGCCCGGTGTCCAGCACCAGCTGTTTGTGCCCCGGTGCCAAGCATCAGCTGTTTGTGGCCCGGTGCCAAGCACCAGCTGTTTGTGCCCCGGTGCCAAGCACCAGCTGTTTGTGGCCCGGTGTCCAGCACCAGCTGTTTGTGCCCCGGTGCCAAGCATCAGCTGTTTGTGGCCCGGTGCCAAGCACCAGCTGTTTGTGGTCCGGTGCCAAGCACCAGCTGTTTGTGGCCCGGTGTCCAGCACCAGCTGTTTGTGGCCCGGTGCCAAGCACCAGCTGTTTGTGGCCCGGTGCCAAGCACCAGCTGTTTGTGGCCCGGTGCCAAGCACCAGCTGTTTGTGGTCCGGTGCCAAGCACCAGCTGTTTGTGGTCCGGTGCCAAGCATCAGCTGTTTGTGGCCCGGTGCCAAGCACCAGCTGTTTGTGCCCCGGTGCCCAGCACCAGCTGTTTGTGGCCCGGTGCCCAGCACCAGCTGTTTGCACACATGGGGCAGATCAATGAAATGATTTGTGATAAATTGTATCACTAAATGTTACATGGAGCCTAAGCAGCAGTAATGTCCTCTGACACCTCCACCGGATACAAAACCCTGTGTCAGCGAGATCTCCATCTGTGAGCAGCGGACATATGTGACCGTGTCTGCGGTTGGCGATGCCTCATTTACGCAGGAGGGTTCTGGTCCAGTTTGGAGCCAGTGATAAAAGTGAAAAGCAACATTGATCCAGATGAGGCCACTGCAAATGTGTAACTTCACATCAAGATTTACAGTTCAATTAGATAAAGGGCTCAAGAGAAGACACTGGTGTCACCGAAGGCCTGGAGGACCGAGGGGCGGAGGAGAGGAGGGGGGTTTATAGGGCTCATAAAGCTTTGTGCTTCAGACAAGCCACAGACTGGATCTGATAAAAGAGACAAAAGCTGTCAGTCATGACATTGAATATATGAAACATGGAGAGAGATCCAGGATGAAGCAGAATAGGAGGCAGTGATCGTCACCACCACTCTCATTATTGCTGTTCCTTATCTGGGCCCTGATGATTATTTATCTTCTATCTACAGTTGTGATCAATCATACTCCCTCCCCACTTCCCATTGTAAATAACATTTACAAACTTTCTGCTGTTTTCAGTAAACCAATAAAACAAGAACAATGTAACTATCTAAACAAAACTAATATAACAAATGATTTCTCCAAATTCACCACAAAATGACACTTTTACCGACTCCTGCAGTCTCAGGGTTATTCACCCCCTTCACGACCAGTGTGGGCGGAACAGGCCTACCAGAATTGATGTGCAAGGCCGGATTGAAGGTGTTGTGATGGACGAGATCGAAGAATCAATACAGTACACACACACACAGTGTCCAGCATAAGCTTCCACTTTAATTAAATGCGGGTGGTGTTTATATACACCCCTGATTGAAAGGGCTTTATGCCGACAAGCAAAACTGTTTTGTGGGATTCAAAGATAGTTGTGTCTAAGGTTTCTGGTTGGATCCAGAATGTCAGGGACTTGGAATGTGTAGAGGGGAAAGTTTCTGAGTGAAAGTTTTGCCTGATAGATTTACAACATAAAAAGGAGATAGACAAGACACACCGGACTCTGGTTTCCCACACCAGCTTCTTTGATACTTAGAATCCCACTGGCTGTTATGACCTGTTACACCTCCGGCTGTTATGACTTGCTGCATAAGTGACGCATAGCCAGACACCAGCTTCTGGCAGCATATCTGAATAATCTTTGCCAAATCGTCATGGATAATGGCCTTCAGATCACATAATATTCTTAGGTTTGCTGAAACTACTTTCTTTATATACCACCAAAGGTATTCTATGGGCTTCAGGTCAGGCAATTCTGATGGACACTCTTCAATCTTTATGGGCTTCTTTTCAAACCGTGGTAGACTGTGAGATGTTCGGATCATTGCCCTTTTGAAATGCCCAATGATGCCCAAGCTTCAGCTCCTCACAGATGACATGGCATTTTCCTAGGATTTTCCACAGGTATCACTGAGCCATCACTATGCTTCACTATAAGTATCAAGAAGCTACCTCCATGCCTCATTGTAGGTATCACTAAGCCCTCACCACGCTTTATTGTAAATATCACTGAGCCCCCTCCATGTTTCATTGTAGGCATCTTTTAAACCCTTCCATATTTCACTGTAGATATCACTGAGCCACCACTATTCTTTATTGTAGGCATCACTGAGCCAGCACCATATTAAAATATAAACATCACCAAATTCCTGCCATGCTTCACTGTAGGCATCACAGAACCCCCATCTTTCTCCCCTGCGAACATCACCAAGCCACCGCTGTACATCACTGTAGACATCACCGAACCCCTGCCATGCTTCGCTGTAGACATCACCAAGCCCCGTAGTGCTTCACTATAGACACCACTGAGTCCCTGCCGTGCTTCACTATAGACACCACTGAGCCCCTGCCATGGTTCACTGTAGACATCACTGAACCCCAGCCGTGCTTCAATATAGACACCACTGATCCCTGTCATGCTTCACTGTAGACATCACCGAGCCCCGTTGTGCTTCACTGTAGACATCACTGAGCCACCATTGTGCTTCACTGTAGACATCACTGAGCCCCGTCGTGCTTCACTGTAGACATCACAGAACCCCCTCCTTCCTCCCCTGTAGACCTCACTAAGCCCCCACTGTGCTTCACTGTAGACATCACCAAGATTTCACTGTACTGCACTGTAGACATCACCAAGCCCCGCCATGCTTCACTGTAGACATCAAGCAGCCCTTTCGTGCTTCACTGTAGACATCACTGAGCCCTATATTGCTTCATTGAAGACATCACCGAGCCTTCGCCATGCTTCACTGTAGACATCACCGAGCCCCCGCCGTACTTCACTGTAGAATAAACATCACTGATCCCCCGCTGTGCTGCACTGTAGAATAGACATCACCGAGCCCCCGAAATGGTTTACTGTAAACTTCACCTACCCCTGCCATGCTTCACTGTAGACATCACCGAGCCACCGTCGTGCTTCACTGTAGGCATCACTGAGCCCCCACTGTGCTTCACTGTAGACATCACTGAGCCCCCACCGTGCTTCACTGTGAAAATCACCGAGCCCTTGTCATGCTTCACTGTAGACACCACTGATCCCCTGCCATGCTTCACTGTAGACAATACCAAGCCCCTGCCATGCTTCACTGTAGAGATCACCGAGCCACCTCCGTGCTTCACTGTAGAATAGACATCAATGAGCCCCCGTCATAGTTCACTGTAGACATCACCCTACCCCTGCCATGCTTCACTGTAGACATCACTCAGCCCCCACCGTGCTTCACTGTAGACATCACGAGTCCCTGCCATGCTTCACTGTAGACATCACTGAACCCCGTCGTGTTTTACTGTACTGTAGACACCGCTGATCCCCTGCCATGCTTCATTGTAGACATCACCAAGCCCCTGCCATGCTTCACTGTAGACATCACTCAGCCCCCACGGTGCTTCACAGTACACATCACTCATCCCCCACCGTGCTTCACAGTACACATCACCCAACCCCTGCTGTGCTTCGCTGTAGACATCAACCAGCCCCCACCGTGCTTCACTGTAGGCATCACTCAGGCCCCGCCGTGCTTCACAGTAGACATCACCCAGCCCCCACTGTGCTTCACTGTAGACATCACCGAGCCCCTGCCATGCTTCACTGTAGACATCACTGAGCCCCCACCGTGCTTTACTGTAGACATCACTGAGCCCCCACCGTGCTTCACTGTAAACATCACTGAGCCCTTGCCATGCTTCACTGTAAACATCACTGAGCCCCATCATGCTTCACTGTAGACACCACTGATCCCCTGCCATGCTTCATTGTAGACAATGCCAAGCCCCTGCCATGCTTCATAGTTTTGAAGGTTGAAGGGAGACCTTATGTCCATCTAGTTCAGCCTATTTTTAGTGCAGCTGTTCTGCATTGTTGATCCTGGGGAAGGCAAAAAACCCACAGAGTAGAAGCCAATTTTCTCCATAGGGAAAAAATTCCTTCCCCTAAGATGGGTCAACCATCTACCTATAATATTCTGTTATTCGTAACCTTCTATACTGTTACTCACAAGAAAAGCATCCATTCCTTTCTTAAATTCATTCAGTGAGTTGGCCATCACCACTTACTCAGGAAGAGAATTCCAGGGCCTCACTGCTCTTACCGTGAAGAACCCTCTTCTATGCTGGTGCAGAAATTGTCTTTCCTCCAAACGAAGAGAATGCCCCCTTGTTCTTGTCACCGTCCTTGGTACAAACAGTTCATTGGAGAGATCTCTGTATTGCCCTCTGATATACTTGTACATTAAATGAGAATTGTGGTATACATGATATGTATGGGGCCAAAGAAAGCCACAATAGATCACATGGCGAATAGAATACGCCAATACACATATATATAAAGGACAATTGGTAAAGACAACTGCAATCTCAAATGCAAAAGTACAAAAACGAAAGGCCAGCAGTCAAAATGTCTTAAAATGCAACATTTTATTAGTAATTAAGTGATATAATAAGACGTAGGTACATGGGAAAGGGGGAGGGGGACAAAAATCCGCAAATGGCTGAAAAAAGGCCTAGTATGGCATCCCCATCTCCCAGGAATACAATCCCATGTGGTCGTACCATAAACAACAATTATAGTAGTCATGAAATTAAGTAATTATAGTATATATCTGCATAACAAGCCAAGATTCAGAGAACTTACTATAAGTAGAGGTATCTGGAAATGATATACATAACATCTAGACCTACAAGGGATCTGTGGTATTACCTGGATAGAATGGGGTTAAACCATACAGCGGCCGGACCCCGACGCGCGTTTCGGAGCGTGCTGCTCCTTCCTCAGGGGGCGTGACCGGCAGCGTCACTGTATGACGTATATATCATGCCAGAACGAAAACTATTGGATGCGCCGCCCAGCTGACATGTCCGAGGCAGCGCCCCCTCCCGGCGAACCGGAAACACGCGGGCCCCACGTGATCCGGGACGTCGGAGAGAGGGAGCAACCATCGGTCCGACCAGTAGGCAACTGCGCATGACAGGAAGTGCCAAATCCGCCATTTTGGAAAAGGGGTTATGGAAGGGAATAGGGACGGGATAACTATACAAACATATAATAGAGCATAAATAAGAAACAAAAACAAAAATCGAAAATCGAAGGACACATGTATAAAGATGTTCATGATCAAGACTCAGATTGGTCCCCATAACATGGAGAGAAAAACACTTAACATCTAGGTCGGTGTATGACAATGAGAGAGACCATGTAACAACCACATGAAACACTATATAACAGTGCCAGTAAAACACTTTAGACATAAAAATGCCCAAAATGTGTGCCAAATATAGTGCACCTGAGTAATTATTTAGTAATATATATGTATATACTAGATCGACGTAGATCAGAGGGCACCATAAGAAAAAGAAAAATTAGTATATGTGGGAACCCTGCTTGAAAGGTGTATAGAGAAAATATAGGGGCATACTACAATAAACCCACATATGGCACAATATTGTCACAAGCGAACATGTCCACACTGGCACATATAAAATACAACACGCACGCCGCCACATGCACATGCATGGAATATGCAAAACTGGACATAAAATGTCCCAAAAGCGACCCAACTGAAAAAGGCAATAGTTATATATATCCACAAATATAACCACGCCATACTAGGCCTTTTTTCAGCCATTTGCGGATTTTTGTCCCCCTCCCCCTTTCCCATGTACCTACGTCTTATTATATCACTTAATTACTAATAAAATGTTGCATTTTAAGACATTTTGACTGCTGGCCTTTCGTTTTTGTACTTTTATACTTGTACATATATATTAGGTCTCCCCTAAGTCTTCTCTTTTCTAGAGTAAATAGACCTAATTTTGATAACCTTTCTGGGTATTGTAGTGAACCAACTCCATTTATCATTTTAGTAGCCCGCCTTTGAACCCATTCAAGTTCAGTAATGTCTTTCTTGAGCACCGGCATCCAAAATTGCACACAGTACTCCAAGTGTGGTCTGACGAGTGATTTGTACAGAGGGAGAATTATATTTTCATCTCGTGTCCCCAGACCTCTTCTAATGCATCCCATGACCCTATTTGCTTTGGTGGCAGCTGCCTGACACTGGGCACTCCAATTTAGCTTCTTATAGACTAAGATGCCTAAGTCTTTTTCCATGTCTGATTTCACTGTAGAGATCACCGAGCCACCTCCGCTCTTCACTGTAGAATAGAAATCACGGAGCCCCCGCCGTGGTTCACTGTAGACATCACCCAACCCCTGCCGTGCTTCACTGTAGACATCACTGAGCCCCGTCGTGCTTCACTGTAGGCATGACCAAGTCCCATCGTGCTTCACTGTAGACATCACTGAGCCCCCACCGTGCTTCACTGTAGACATCACGAGCCCCTGCCATGCTTCACTGTAGACATCAATGAACCCCGTTGTGTTTTACTGTAGGCACTGCTGATCCCCTGCCATGCTTCATGTAGACATTACCAAGCCCCTACCATGCTTCACAGTAGACATCACCCAGCCCCCGCCGTGCTTCACTGTAGAATAGACATCATGAGCCCTTACTGTACTTCACTGTAGACATCACTCAGCCCCTGCAGTGCTTCACACTAGACATCATCCAGCCCCTGCCATGCTTCACTGTAGAATAGCCAGCAACGAGCCCCTGCCATGCTTCACTGTAGAATAAACATAACTGAGCCCCCACCATGCTGCACTGTAGAATGGACATCACCGATCCCACACCATGCTTCCCTGTAGACATCACCCAGCCCCTGCCGTGTTTCACTGCAGACATCACCGAGCCCCTGCTGTGCTTCACTGTAGACATCACCCAGCCCCCGCCGTGCTTCACTGTAGAATATACATCACTGAGCCCTTGCTGTACTTCACTGTAGACATCACCCAGCCCCCCGCCGTGCTTCACTGTAGAATATACATCACTGAGCCCTTGCTGTACTTCACTGTAGACATCACCCAGCCCCCGCTGTGCTTCACTGTAGACATCACCCAGTCCCCACCGTGCTTCACTGTAGAATATACATCACTGAGCCCTTGCTGTACTTCACTGTAGACATCACCCAGCCCCCGCCGTGCTTCACTGTAGAATATACATCACTGAGCCCTTGCTGTACTTCACTGTAGACATCACCCAGCCCCCGCCGTGCTTCACTGTAGAATATACATCACTGAGCCCTTGCTGTACTTCACTGTAGACATCACCCAGCCCCCGCCGTGCTTCACTGTAGAATATACATCACTGAGCCCTTGCTGTACTTCACTGTAGACATCACCCAGCCCCCGCTGTGCTTCACTGTAGACATCACCCAGTCCCCACCGTGCTTCACTGTAGAATATACATCACTGAGCCCTTGCTGTACTTCACTGTAGACATCACCCAGCCCCCGCCGTGCTTCACTGTAGAATATACATCACTGAGCCCTTGCTGTACTTCACTGTAGACATCACCCAGTCCCCACCGTGCTTCACTGTAGAATATACATCACTGAGCCCTTGCTGTACTTCACTGTAGACATCACCCAGCCCCCGCCGTGCTTCACTGTAGAATATACATCACTGAGCCCTTGCTGTACTTCACTGTAGACATCACCCAGCCCCCGCCGTGCTTCACTGTAGAATATACATCACTGAGCCCTTGCTGTACTTCACTGTAGACATCACCCAGCCCCCGCCGTGCTTCACTGTAGAATATACATCACTGAGCCCTTGCTGTACTTCACTGCAGACATCACCCAGCCCCCGCCGTGCTTCACTGTAAAATATACATCACCGAGCCCCTGCCGTGTTTCACTGTAGAATAGACATTTCCGAGCCCCTGCCGTGCTTCTCGGTACACATCACCCAGCCCCTGCTGTGCTTCAAGGTAGAGTAGACATCACCGAGCACTGCTGTATTTCACTGTAGACATCACTCAGCCATCGCCAACTTCACTCTAGACATCACCAAGCCACCAGCTGTCTGGCTTCAGCCCCTAGTGAGTGAGACATGAAAGTCAGAAAATTGAGGACCTGTGAGTCCTGATGTGAGAAGAGGGAAAGTTCATTCAGATCTATCTACTGTATCTACATGAGATGGTCGCAGACTGAAGACAAAGCGGCTGACAAGAGTTCAGAATCAGCACCTCTTGGAACTCCTTCACAACTGCTGGAGTCATTCCAGGTGAGGACATGATGAAGCGGCTGGAGAGAAGCCAAGGGGGTGTAAAGCTGTCATCAGAGTAAAAGGTGTTTGCTCTTTGATTTGTCAAGAAACACAGACTATTGTTCATACTAACCTGAGTGTGACTCTGGAGTTGCTGTTGCTGCAGTCCCATTGTCTGCTGTCTCCGGGGGATAGAGACAGAGGGTAATTGAACGATAGGTGTTTGATAATATGTTGATTGACCATTGTGTGGGACCCGGTGGCTTTGTACCATCTTGGGTATTGTGCTGGGACTGTTCTATGTGTTATCGTCTGTTTTGTAGTTCACTAAAGTATTGCCACACTGCTTTACCCTCACCCTGTGTTGTTTGAGTAGCATTACGCCTACGGTAAGAGGAGAGCGGGCGTTCAGTGGGATGATCCCTGGTTTCCACAACAGGATTGGTTACATTGAACTGGGTACACAGGACTGGTTTCATAGAACTGGCTACACAGGACCAGTTACATACGACTAGTTACACAAGACTGGTTACATAGGACTGGAATACAGGACTGGTTATATAGGACTGATACATAAGACTGGTTGCACAGGACTAATATATAGGTCTAGTTAATAGGTCTGCTTACTAATAGACAAGTTACATAGGACCTGTTATCTATGACTGATTTTTATATAACTGGTCACATAGGACTAGTTACACAGGACCAATTACATAGGACTGGTTACATAGGACTTTTTACGCAGGTCTAGTTAATAGGTGTAGTTACTAGAAGACTGGTTATATAGGACTGGTTACATAGGACTGGTTACATAGGACCTGCCAGCTAGGACTGGTTGTTATTTAACCGGTTACCTAGGACTTGTTACACAGGACTGCACAGACACCTATAGTACAATCCCAGATTTGCCTTTTCTGCTCTTCGTTGCTCCTCGCTTCCTACTTCCATGGATGTGGATAAAGTGTCCATTCATCAGTTTATCTCTGACACTGAGGAGAGAGTGCAGAACTTTGGACAGAACTGCTGAAAGCGTACTGACACAGTGTAACGCCAGACTCAGCTCTGATACATCAGTATATGTGCTCCGCAGCCGCCTGTGTGTAATCTCAGGCCGTAATTGAACTAGATAGTGTCTGTGTTTGTGGCTCCATCTCCCCGGGGCCGTCATTTCCGCGCTTCCTGCAGGCGTCATGTACACCCAGAAGGCTTTTGTTATGTCTGAGACAACCAGCACACGAGCGGTTAATCGACGTCTCCTCCGTCAGATCACATCTATTCACTGGCTACACAAAGCATCCGCGTAAGAACAGCGAGTGGGACGGATAACACAAGATCTGTGCCGCCACAAAATGCTTTCCGGTGGAGGGATGTGTAACATTGGCTGCCAAGGGCCGGATTATTCCTCTCCTCCTCACAGATCTGGAGCCGAACTCTACTGTAGGAACCAAGTCCTAAGAGATCCAGTGCCGGGTGACCAAATAGGCAACGGCCTATGGACCTGGCCTCTTTTGGGGGCCCGAGCCCAATGGATGGAAAACAGTATTGATTTGACATTGAAAAAAATTTACAATGAGTGTGCCGGCCGGCTGACATTGGGGCGAGCAGGAGAAAGTATATATAGGCCTCCACCCGAGGTCCACAAGTGTATATAGGCCTCCACCTGAGGTCCACGAGTGTATATAGGCCTCCACCCGAGGTCCACAAGTGTATATAGGCCTCCACATGAGGTCCACAAGTGTATATAGGCCTCCACCTGAGGTCCACGAGTGTATATAGGCCTCCACCTGTTATGAACAGGTCACCGAGGAGGATGGCAAGTGTTGGGGTGGTGGGCCGGGCTGGGGGGGTGGTCCCTCTGTATACCGCGCAGTAATGGACAGACACAAGATGGAGGCAGTTTTCGGGTGCAACAGGTCCAAGTTTATTTCCCGCCGTCCGACTGACGGCCCTCACAATACACCGCAAATTCTCTTCACGGCCCTCCGTGTCCAGGCCCCGTTACACACACACCGTACTTATCACCAGGGACGTAAATACACGTACCGTCCCTTTCTGCTTATCGACGTTCCTGTCAGCTCGGTCACTGTGGCCGCCTTAGGCCCGTACACCAACAGTAATGTTTCTGGTCAGGTATCGTCTTCAACTCTGTATGTGTTTCCCCGGGGCCTCGTCTGTACTGCGGTACTTCATGTCAGGACCACCCCTCTGACTTCCTTTCTCCTCAGTCCCCCTGGTTGGGTTTTCCTCACAGTGCGGCAACTGTCACAGTCTCCTCATCACTTGAGCTCCCCATGGGGACTGGAACTTTCTGGAACCCTCCTGTAAAATTTATAGCTTTCCGGGTTCCCTATAACTCCACCCCCCATGACCAATGGTTTCTTAAGCCCTAAGCTGATGTCAAGTCCTATGCTCACACTCCTCCCTGCCCTCTAATGGTCAACCCAAGGTACTGCATGTCCACTACACTTTCCTAGCTGTTTCCCCACTGTAATAACTGACACCTGTCTGAAATGTGCAAGCCTTCCTTTCTCTATTCTGACAAGTCCGTCCGTCTGTCAGGTCACCTTCCCTACACAGGAATAGGCTAGGCCACCAGGAAACCAGAAAGGTTGGTAACTTAGTGGATTGCAGACCCCTAATCCTAACAACACAACTAGCAGTAGTCGTGGAGCGTACCTACGATGCCCTAGACGCCTCGGCACAGCCGGATAGCTAACTAAGTCTAAAGCAAGAAAGGTGAAATCTAAACTGCCCCAGTGTAGACCCCAAAGGAATAGATAGCCCCCAAACATATATTGCCGGTGAGACAAGATGAGACACAAATCCAGGCAGAAAATAGACTGAGCAAATGATAGGGCCCAAACTGACTAGATAGGATAGGAAACGAAAGACATTGTCTGCAATCACCAAAAACCCTGAAAAATCCAACATGTCTGATGTACAAAAAAACACTGAGGTCTCACGACCTCGCCCCCACTATATCAGCATTTTAGTATGAACTGGCAGCAAAGCAAAAGAGACTAATATAACAGGGGACTGAGCAAACTGACACAAGCTGAAACATATGGAGCAGGGTCCAGCACATCCCCAGCCGGGAGCAAGCTGAACCCACAAAGCAAAGCAGAAAAAGACAAAACCAGATCAGAAGCAAAGGATTAGCAAATGAACAACTTAGCTGAAAAATGCAGGATCAGGCAGGAGACAGCAGACCTCAAGTTGTACAGGAAGAACTAATCACCAGCAACAATTGAGGGAAGTCTGCTCACTTAAATACTCCCAATCAGTAACCCCAGATCTCCAATCATCATCATCTGGTGACAGACCTCTGTCAATCCGGCCAGCTCCACTACCCACAGTAACCACCAGAGGGAGCCCTGACTCAGAAGTAAGAGAATTCACAACATCCACCCGAGGTTTACAAGTGTATATAGGCCTCCACATGAGGTCCACAAGTGTATATAGGCCTCCACCCAAGGTCCACAAGTTTATATTATTATTATTATTATTATTATTATTATTTATTGTTATAGCGCCATTTATTCCATGGCGCTTTACATGTAGGGAGGGGTATACATAAAAACAAGTACAATAATGTTGAACAATACAAGTCATAACTGGTACAGGAGGAGAGAGGACCCTGCCCGCGGAGGCTCACAATCTACAAGGGATGGGTGAAAATACAGTAGGCGAGGGTAGAGCTGGTCATGCAGCGGTTTGGTCGATCGGTGGTTACTGCAGGTTATAGGCTTGTCGGAAGAGGTGGGTCTTCAGGCTCTTTTTGAAGGTTTCGATGGTAGGTGAGAGTCTGATGTGTTGTGGTAGAGAGTTCCAGAGTAGGGGTGATGCGCGAGAGAAATCTTGTATGCGATTGTGGGAAGAGGAGATAAGAGGGGAGTAGAGAAGGAGATCTTGTGAGGATCGGAGGTTGCGTGCAGGAAAGTACCGGGAGACAAGGTCACAGATGTATGGAGGAAACAGGTTGTGGATGGCTTTGTATGTCATGGTTAGGGTTTTGTACTGGAGTCTCTGGGCAATGGGGAGCCAGTGAAGGGATTGACAGAGGGGAGAAGCTGGGGAATAGCGGGGGGACAGGTGTATTAGTCGGGCAGCGGAGTTTAGAATAGATTGGAGGGGTGCGAGAGTGTTCGAGGGGAGGCCACTGAGCAGGAGGTTGCAGTAGTCAAGGCGAGAGATAATGAGGGCATGGACTAGGGTTTTTGCAGATTCTTGGTTGAGGAATGAACGGATTCGTGAAATATTTTTGAGTTGAAGTCGGCAGGAAGTGAACAGGGCTTGGATATGTGGTTTGAAGGAGAGATCAGCATCAAGGATTACCCCGAGGCAGCGGGCTTGTGGGACTGGGGAGAGTGGGCAGCCATTTACTGTAATGGATAGGTTCGTTGGGGGGGTCACGTGAGATGGGGGAAAGATGATGAATTCTGTTTTGTCCATGTTAAGTTTCAGAAATCTGGTAGAGAAGAAGGATGAAATAGTGGACAGACATTGAGGGATTCTGGTTAGCAGGGAGGTGATATCTGGTCCAGAGATGTAGATCTGTGTGTCATCAGCATAGAGGTGATACTGGAAGCCATGAGATTCTATAAGCTGTCCCAGGCCAAAGGTGTAAATGGAGAAGAGCAGGGGTCCTAGGACTGAACCTTGTGGGACTCCGACAGATAGGGGGTGAGGTGAGGAGGTGGTGTGTGAGTGGGAGACGCTGAATGTCCGGTCTGTTAGGTATGATGAGATCCAGGACAAGGCCAAGTCTGTGATGCCAAGGCATGAGAGGGTCTGTAATAGTAGGGAATGGTCCACTGTGTCAAAGGCAGCCGACAGGTCCAGGAGGAGGAGGACAGAGTAGTGTCGCTTGCTCTTGGCGGTTAAGAGTAGAGTTGAGCGACTTTTGTTTTTTTAGGGTCGAGTTTCGTTTCGTGAAACCCGACTTTTCCAAAAGTCGGGTCGAGCAAGATCGTCCGATTATAGGGAAAAGTCGGGGTCGTCCCGAAACACGAAACCCAATGTAAGTCAATGGGGAATAAAAGTCGGCAGTGAGAGGAGGACAGGAAACACACCTACAGTGCCCATTTGAATGCCAAAAGCATCAATTCTTCTTACTTAAGCTTGTCAACCTTAATTAACTTCATAATACAAGTTACGCACTGAAAAATGGGGGTTATTTGGCTAAAGTTGTGGGGGGGGAGGGCTGGCTCCAGGTTTTCATGTGCCCTGGGCGAAAGAGCGCCCCTTTAACACATACCACAACTCATCATGCTCCGATACGGCAGAGAAATAGCGGTATAGTACAATGAAAAATACTTCACTTTTTACATCTCATGACGAGGCCCATCTATTTCTCCATACAGAATCATTGGTCCCATATAATGTTTGAAACAGTATATGATGAGCTCCACATAATGCTACAGTATATGTTGGTCCCCATGGATGAAGCTCCACTGTCTTATGGGCCCAAATAATGCTCCAAACATAATGGGCCCCATTTCTAATGCTCTAGTGTATAATGGGCCCTGTAAATGCTGCTCCAGTGTCTGATGTCCACCTTTGGAATGTTCCAGTGTATGGTGGGCCCCATCTATCATTCTCCAGAGTATAGTGCTCCCCAAAAATTGCTGTCCCAACATTGAAAACAATCAAATAAGTCTCCTCGCTAGGGAATCCCTGTACTAGTCTGGACTCCTCGTCGTCCCCATCTTCCATCTCACTGCACAGTATTTCAACCTTGCAAGTGCTGTGATCCTGAGCAAGCAGGGGGGCCCACTCGTTGGTGACGGCACTGGCACAGGGCCCCTGATAGTACGGTGGTGTGTCTGATGGCGGGTGGGCCGAACCTGCACTTTCATCTGCAGCTTCCTCTTTGTCACCGTGTAAGATGGAACTGTATATGGGAAGGGTAACCTGAGTTTCATCAGGGTCAGATTCAGGCCGTGTAGCGTGCGAGGGGAATGTAGTGGTCTGGGTCAATGTACAAGCAGATTCATCGAGCAGTGGCTGGGCATCAGTGCACTTGTGTCGCCCCCAGGAGTACGGTCGCCACAGTGGCATTACCTTCCTCCTAGGGAGTGTGATGTCATGCTTGGGAGCAACGAAGGATCTCTCTAGCAGGTTAACTGATTGGGTGGCGTTATTCCCACGAGTCATGACCCTCCAAACAGCGTTCATGAAGGCAAAGTGTTTGTTTTACGTGGGCAGTATTGTTGCAAAGCTGAACCTTAAAGGAATGTCCAGAAGGGCACCACCAGGAGTGGAGCCTACGGTTAAATTCGACTCCACCTGGGAAACCTCAACCATGCCAGCTACAGAACAGATGCACACATTGCAAGCTTAATTCCGTTAACGAACGAGACTCCGTCATGCCCCGCGGTCCGAGTCCGGCTTACTAGAGGGACACGTGAGGCTCTGGCACATGAGATTGGCCAATAACTGGTGTGTCATGCCCTTACATGTCCGTGGCTGCATGTGCGCTACACTGAAAAGGCCAGCGTTTGTCGCTTACAGGTGCAGATAACCCGCTGAACAACGTTAGTGATGGGGATCACTGATTACAATTATTACCCGCGAACGATGATTTCCCAGTAAGTGCAGGTCAACCGCAGTTCCGGAATTAGGCCTAACCGTCATTCCTGAAAAAATGAAAAACTTACGTGTGCAAACCACAGGTGCTGTAGCTTGCTTAACAGCTCGCCAGCCGTTCTCACGCCCAGTATGGATTACACGTGATTGCACAAAGGTGAGAAAGGGTACCGTATCCCCAGATAACATGTATGGATAGCGTACACATTCAAAATATATGTCTATACATCAGGAGGCAGGCTCAGACGGTGTTAGGCCTAGTATGGATTGCACGTGATTGCACAAAGGTTAGAAAGGGTACCGTATCCCCAGATAACATGTATGGATAGCGTACACATTCAAAATATATGTCTATACATCAGGAGGCAGGCTCAGACGGTGTTAGGCCCAGTATGGATTGCACAAAGGTTAGAAAGGGTACCGTATCCCCAGATAACATGTATGGATAGCGTACACATTCAAAATATATGTCTATACATCAGGAGGCAGGCTCAGACGGTGCTAGGCCCAGTATGGATTGCACGTGATTGCACAAAGGTTAGAAAGGGTACCGTATCCCCAGATAACATGTATGGATAGCGTACACATTCAAAATATATGTCTATACATCAGGAGGCAGGCTCAGACGGTGTTAGGCCCAGTATGGATTGCACGTGATTGCACAAAGGTTAGAAAGGGTACCGTATCCCCAGATAACATGTATGGATAGCGTACACATTCAAAATATATGTCTATACATCAGGAGGCAGGCTCAGACGGTGTTAGGCCCAGTATGGATTGCACAAAGGTTAGAAAGGGTACCGTATCCCCAGATAACATGTATGGATAGCGTACACATTCAAAATATATGTCTATACATCAGGAGGCAGGCTCAGACGGTGTTTGGCCCAGTATGGATTGCACGTGATTGCACAAAGGTTAGAAAGGGTACCGTATCCCCAGATAACATGTATGGATAGCGTACACATTCAAAATATATGTCTATACATCAGGAGGCAGGCTCAGACGGTGTTAGGCCCAGTATGGATTACACGTGATTGCACAAAGGTTAGAAAGGGTGCCGTATCCCCGGATAACATGTATGGATAGCGTACACATTCAAAATATATGTCTATACATCAGGAGGCAGGCTCAGACGGTGTTAGGCCCAGTATGGATTGCACGTGATTGCACAAAGGTTAGAAAGGGTACCGTATCCCCAGATAACATGTATGGATAGCGTACACATTCAAAATATATGTCTATACATCAGGAGGCAGGCTCAGACGGTGTCAGGCACAGTATGGATTTGACGGCCCAGATTACACAGCGGAGAAGCAGGGAGAGGTAAAGATTGCAAATGCTGGGGCCCTGCCCAAGCAAGGGGGGCCCACTCGTGGGCGTCGGTACTGGCACTGGGCCCGTCATAGTACAGCGGTGTGTCTGACGGCGGGTGTGCACCACCACCGTCAGAGACACTTGATTGCACCATGAGGGACCCTGTGCCAGTGCCCGCGCCCAAGAGTCGGCCTACCCACCTGTCCAGGGCAACGGCACTCGCACGGTGTCGTGCGCTAGGTGGTGACCCCGGCCATGGGGGGGAGGCAGCACAGTTAGGGAGTTTTAGAAAGTGGCATATGTTGATGTTGGACATTCAGCTGATGCAATAGGCGAAATAGGTGAAGTCCCAGGAAGAGGTGGACCAAAGCAAGCCATTTTTCTGTCACTCTATGTGTCATCAGGGGAAGGTGGGACAAAATCCTTGGAAACCCATGCATGGTTCATTTTAATGAAGGTTAGATCATCCACATTTTGGGTTGACAGACGGGTCCTTTTTTCTGTCAGGATTGATCCAGCTGCACTGAAGACTCTTTCCGATAGCACACTTGCAGCTGGGCAAGCGAGCTCCTGTAAGGCATATTGGGCCAATTCAGGCCAGGTGTCCAGTTTAGCGGCCCAATAGTCAAAGGGGAATGACCTGTGTGGGAGAACATCGATATGGGAGGAAAAGTAGTTTGTAACCATAGTTGACAACTGCTGTCTCCTGTCACTTTCCATCGATGCAGTATTACCAGTTGTGTGAGCGGTATTTGAAAAATCAGTCCACAACATTGTCATGAAACCCCTGTCTCCAATGCCACTTCTGCTGTGTGCACTACGAACACCTCTGCCAAGCTGCCCCCGGCCCGTACGGCTCGTGTGAGAACCATCACCGCTGCTGTGTGGTGGGAATGCCTCAAGCAACCGATTTACCAGAGTTGCTTGTTTATTAGCCAATATTAGGTCAAGGTTCTCCTGTGGCATGATGTTTTGTAATTTGCCTTTATAGCGTGGATCCAGGATGCTGGCCAACCAGTAGTCGTCATCGTTCATCATTTTGGCAATGCGGGGGTCCCTTTTTAGGATCCGCAAGGCATAATCTGACATGTGGGCCAATGTTCCTGGTGTCAATGATGCACTGCGAGTGCTGGGTGGAGGAGCACTTTCTGGCAAATCCACATCCCTCCAGTCACGCACAAACCCTGTACCAGACCTTGCCACGCCAACATTTTCACTTGCCCCACGAGATGCATCCTCCTCCCCTAAGTAATCATCCCCATCATCATCCTCCTCCTCCTCTTCTTCCTCCACCTTGTCCAGGAGAGGTCCCTGAGCAGACAATGGCTGAATGTCATCAAGGATTCCCTCCTCCTCTTCCTCCTCATCAACATTGGCTGCAGACGCCTGCTCCTTAAGGTGCGTCAAAGTTTGCATGAGCAGACGCATAAGTGGGATGCTCATGCTTAGGATGGCGTCATCTTCGCTTACCAGCCGTGTGCATTCCTCAAAACACTGAAGGACTTTACAGAGGTCTTTCAGCTTCGACCACTGCACACCTGTCAACTCCATGTCTGCTCTCAAAGTGCCTGGCCGTGTATCCTCCCACAAATGCATTATGGCCTGCCTCTGCTCGCACAGCCCCTCCACCATGTGCAGGGTGGAGTTCCACCTTGTTGCAATGTCGATAATGAGGCGGTGGTTGGGAAGGTGGAGCAATCGCTGCAGCTTCTGCATACGAACGGAGTGTACAGGCGACCGGCGGATGTGCGCGCACAGTCTTCGCACCTTCTGGAGCAGGGCTGTTAACTCCGGATAATTTTTGAGGAAGCACTGCACCACCAGGTTCAAGGTGTGAGCCAAGCAAGGTATGTGGCTGAGTTTTGAAAGGGCTATGACTGCCACAAAATTACGGCCGTTATCACTAACTACCTTGCCTGCCTCAAGATGTACACTGCCCAGCCATGACTCAGTTTGTCGCTTCAAGTACTCGGCCAGTACCTCGGCGGTGTGTCTGTCGCCCAAACACATCACCTGCAACACAGCCTGCTGACGCTTTCCACTAGCTGCTCGATAGGGGGACACATCGTGTGCAACAGTGGCAGCTGCAGATGGAGTGCTTGTACAACTGCGCTCTGTGGACGAGCTTTCGCTTCTGGAGGAGGAGGAGGAGGAGGAGGGTCGAACGCCTACAGCCAACTGTTTCCTATACCGTGGGCTAGGCAGCACTGTCCCACCACCGCTGTCCCCTGTGGACCCTGCATCCACCACATTAACCCAGTGCGCAGTGATGGACACGTAACGGCCCTGGCCATGCCGACTGGACCATGCATCAGTTGTGAGGTGCACCTTTCCGCTCACTGACTGCTTGAGTGCATGGACAATGCGGTCTTTCACATGATGGTGGAGGGCTGGGATGGCTTTGCGAGAGAAGAAGTGGCGACTGGGTAGGTCATAGCGTGGTACTGCATAGGCCATGAGTTCGCGGAAAGCTGTGCTTTCCACCAACCGAAAGGGCATCATCTCAAACGAGATTAGTTTGGCAATGTGGGCGTTCAAACCCAGTGTACGCGGATGAGAGACTGAGTACTTTCTTGACCTACTCATAGTGTCTGGGAGGGTGAGCTGGACTTGAGAGCTGCATATGGTGGAAGTAGCGGTGGACAGGGCGGACTGAGAGAGGGTTGATGATGGTGATGGAGTTGTTGTTCTTTCTGATGGCCTAGAATCAGTCTTTCGTTGATATAACAGTGGGATTCCCTGACTGCTGTGGCATTGCACCGACACCTCAACATTTGGTGCTGTGCTAACCGGTGGGCTTACAGTGGGGGAAACAATGTAGCGTTGCTGACTACCTTCGTTGTGATCAGTTGCACATGTGGCACTTGAGGTTTGGTGTTGTGTCCACGCTTGCAAGTGCATGCTGGTTAAATGTCTAAGCATGCAACTGGTATTCAAATTTTTCAGATTTTTCCCTCGGCTAAAGGTCTTTGCGCACTTCTTACAGATAACCTTGGCCTGATCATGAGGATTTTGTTCAAAAAAGTGCCACACTGCACTCTTCCTACTTTGGCAGACATTTTGCGGCCTAGCACGCTGTGACCTTTTGACCCTCTGGACAAGCTGTCCAGCAACTCTTTTGATGTTTGGAACCTGTCTTTGGAGTGCTCCGGGCCTGCCAGATCTGGCTCTGTACACTGCGAGGACAATGTAGTGCTCTGAGTGAATGTACCAGCAGAATCATCCATCAGCGGCTGTGCATCAGTGCACTCCATGTCAGATTCATCTTGGCCTGGGTAATTCACCATTTCACTTGATAATCCAGGCATGGTATGTGAAAACAGCTCCATGGAGTAATCAGTAGTATGGCCTGCGTCATCCTTCAATCTTGGTTGGGGTGAAGGACACAAGGAAAGGTGTGGTTCATGAACATGAGCCTCCAATGACGACTCAGTGCTTTTACTTTTTACAACTGAAGAAGAGGAGGCGATAGAGCTGGAGGCTGAGTCAGCAATGTAAGACAAAACTTTTTCCTGATGCTCTGGCTTTAAAAGCGGTTTGCCAACTCCTAGAAAACTAAGCGTTCGAGGCCTTATGTAGCCAGACGATGACGCAGGCTCAACACCTCCTGCATTCGGTCCTATTTTGCTCTTGCCACTACCATCAGATCCACCACCAACACCATCATTACCAGCTGCCAACCCCCGCCCAATTCCACGGCCTCTTCCACCAGCCTTCCTCATTTTTGGTAGAAATGTAGACAAAATCCAACAAACTATATAGTAATGTAAAACAAGGTACAAGGTGTCTATAGGACAGGGGAGATTTGAATTTCTGCAGACACTTGTGGACACTGGACACTTTTGGATTGTGTGAGGCCCACTGAGTATCTGAGCGCTCTGTCACAGGCTCGATGGCAGAGCTGTGACCAAAGTGACTAGAGGATAAGGGAGATTTTGAATTTCTGCACACACTTGTGGACACTGGACACTTATGGATTGTGTGAGGCCCACTGACTAGTATCTGAGCGCTCTGTCACAGGCTCGATGGCAGAGCTGTGACCAAAGTGACTAGAGGATAAGGGAGATTTTGAATTTCTGCACACACTTGTGGACACTGGACACTTATGGATTGTGTGAGGCCCACTGACTAGTATCTGAGCGCTCTGTCACAGGCTCGATGGCAGAGCTGTGACCAAAGTGACTAGAGGATAAGGGAGATTTTGAATTTCTGCACACACTTGTGGACACTGGACACTTATGGATTGTGTGAGGCCCACTGACTAGTATCTGAGCGCTCTGTCACAGGCTCGATGGCAGAGCTGTGACCAAAGTGACTAGAGGATAAGGGAGATTTTGAATTTCTGCACACACTTGTGGACACTGGACACTTATGGATTGTGTGAGGCCCACTGACTAGTATCTGAGCGCTCTGTCACAGGCTCGATGGCAGAGCTGTGACCAAAGTGACTAGAGGATAAGGGAGATTTTGAATTTCTGCACACACTTGTGGACACTGGACACTTATGGATTGTGTGAGGCCCACTGACTAGTATCTGAGCGCTCTGTCACAGGCTCGATGGCAGAGCTGTGACCAAAGTGACTAGAGGATAAGGGAGATTTTGAATTTCTGCACACACTTGTGGACACTGGACACTTATGGATTGTGTGAGGCCCACTGACTAGTATCTGAGCGCTCTGTCACAGGCTCGATGGCAGAGCTGTGACCAAAGTGACTAGAGGATAAGGGAGATTTTGAATTTCTGCACACACTTGTGGACACTGGACACTTATGGATTGTGTGAGGCCCACTGACTAGTATCTGAGCGCTCTGTCACAGGCTCAAGGCAGAGCTGTGACCAAAGTGACTAGAGGATAAGGGAGATTTTGAATTTCTGCACACACTTGTGGACACTGGACACTTATGGATTGTGTGAGGCCCACTGACTAGTATCTGAGCGCTCTGTCACAGGCTCGATGGCAGAGCTGTGACCAAAGTGACTAGAGGATAAGGGAGATTTTGAATTTCTGCACACACTTGTGGACACTGGACACTTATGGATTGTGTGAGGCCCACTGACTAGTATCTGAGCGCTCTGTCACAGGCTCGATGGCAGAGCTGTGACCAAAGTGACTAGAGGATAAAGGAGATTTTGAATTTCTGCACACACTTGTGGACACTGGACACTTATGGATTGTGTGAGGCCCACTGACTAGTATCTGAGCGCTCTGTCACAGGCTCGATGGCAGAGCTGTGACCAAAGTGACTAGAGGATAAGGGAGATTTTGAATTTCTGCACACACTTGTGGACACTGGACACTTATGGATTGTGTGAGGCCCACTGACTAGTATCTGAGCGCTCTGTCACAGGCTCGATGGCAGAGCTGTGACCAAAGTGACTAGAGGATAAGGGAGATTTTGAATTTCTGCACACACTTGTGGACACTGGACACTTATGGATTGTGTGAGGCCCACTGACTAGTATCTGAGCGCTCTGTCACAGGCTCGATGGCAGAGCTGTGACCAAAGTGACTAGAGGATAAGGGAGATTTTGAATTTCTGCACACACTTGAGGACACTGGACACTTATGGATTGTGTGAGGCCCACTGAGTATCTGAGCGCTATGTCACAGGCAGAAATTGGCTAGTGTATCACAAACTACAAGGTGTATGTAGAATTGGGCAGAATTGGAATCTCCCTAGAGTGCAGGTCTGTTAGAACGGAACATGTCCTCGACTTATTCTCACAGAGTGACTCACTGATAGCTTCACTGTGGCTGTGATAACAGCCGTTACACAGTACTGTGTGAGGAGCGTACACCGCTGTATGGAGTGAAAAAATGCACGCTCAGTACCTCAGCAGGACAAAAAAAAAAATTGTGATTGCTTTTAAAAAAGCAGTTTGCGGAGCAGTGGGTAAACAGCAATGCAGGAATGTCAGGAAGCCTTAGAAGGCAGCCCAACAACCAACACCACTGATACACCACTATATAGCCTCCCCTTGCACTGCACAGTGACTGGTGTGTTGTACAGGCAAAATCGCTAGCAGCAGAAGCAGTTTTATTTTCTTCTTCTCAGCAGGACAAAAAAAAAAAATTGGGATTGCTTTTTAAAAAGCAGTTTGCGGAGCAGTGGGTAAACAGCAATGCAGGAATGTCAGGAAGCCTTAGAAGGCAGCCCAACAACCAACACCACTGATACACCACTATATAGCCTCCCCTTGCACTGCACAGTGACTGGTGTGTTGTACAGGCAAAATCGCTAGCAGCAGAAGAAGTTTTTGGTGTCTTCTTCCCTGCCTAACGCTCTCCCTACAAAATCAGCAGCAGCCGCAGCTCTCCCTATTCTGAGATCAGCATGAGTAACATGGCGGTCGGCGTGCACGCCCTTTTATACCCCCTGTGATGCCCCCCAAAGCAAGCCAATCACTTGCATGCCCTTCTGAAAGATGGTGGTGACCTGTGCCTATGTCATCACGTTGCCCACAGTGTCCGTGGATCCTGATTGGCTGAAAAAGAGCGCAAAACAAACTTATGAAACGTGACTTTGGCGCGTAAGTCGCCGACCTCGTGGCCGACCTCATCCTAGGGTCGGGTTTCGTTTCATGAAACCCGACTTTGCCAAAAGTCGGCGACTTTTGAATTTTTTCGACCCGTTTCGCTCAACTCTAGTTAAGAGGTCATTGGTGACCTTAGTAAGGGCAGTTTCGGTGGAGTGGTGTGACCGGAAGCCAGATTGTAAGCGGTCGAAGAGGGAGCAAGAAGAGAGATGGGAGGACAGTTCAAGGTAGACGTGTTGTTCCAGTAGCTTGGAGGCATAGGGAAGAAGTGATATAGGGCGATAGTTAGATACAGAGGATGGGTCAAGAGAGGGCTTTTTGAGGATAGGTGTGATTGAGGCATGTTTAAAGCTTGAGGGGAAAACACCAGTTGTTAGTGATAGGTTGAAGAGATGGGTTAGGGTTGGGATGAAGACTGTGGTGAGGTTTGGGATGAAGTGGGAAGGGATCGGGTCAAGTGCACAAGTGGTGAGATGTGATCTTGAGAGTAGAGTGGAGAGTCGATCTTCTGTAATGGTGGAGAAGTTGGTTTTGGAGGTGGAGGGCTGGGAAGTCGGGAGAAGGGGCTCTGGGGGTTGTTGACCAAAACTGTCTCTGATGTTATCAATCTTCTGCTTGAAAAATGAGGCAAAGTCTTCAGCTGAGATGAGTGGGGAGGGAGGAGGTGCTGGGGGACGGAGGAGAGAATTGAAGGTGTTGAATAACTGTTTAGGGTTGTGAGACAGGGCGGATATGAGCGATGAGAAGTAGGTTTGTTTAGCTGTGGCGAGTGTGGTCTTGAAAGTAGTGAGAGACTGTTTGAATGTGATGAAGTGCTCGTTGGAGTGGGATCTTTTCCATCTGCGCTCAGCAGCCCTGGAAGCTCGCCTCAGTTCTTTGGTCAGGCTGGTGTGCCAGGGCTGTCTGTTGATTTTGCGAGCTTTGGTATGTGTAAGTGGTGCAGCAGATTCCAAAGCTACAGCTATTGTGGTGTTATATAGAGCAGCAGCGTCATCCGCATTGTGTAAGGAACTTATATCTGTGAGAGGGAGGAGGGATTCAGAGAATGAGTGTAGGTCAAGGTGTTTAAGATTTCTGCGAGGGTGTGAAGGTTTGTGGGGTGGGGGTTGTAGACATGGAGTGGAGAGGGAAGAGAATGTGAGAAGGTTGTGGTCAGAGAGAGGAAGAGGTGAGTTAGAGAGGTTAGATAGGGAGCAGAGGCGGGTGAAGATGAGGTCCAGTGTGTGGCCATCTTTGTGGGTGGCTGTAGAAGACCATTGAGTGAGGCCGAAGGAGGAAGTGAGAGATAGAAGTTTAGTGGAAGCTGAGAGGGAAGTGTCAATGGGGATGTTGAAGTCGCCCATGATGATAGTAGGGATGTCCGCGGAAAGGAAATGAAGTAGCCAGGTGGTGAAGTGGTCAAAGAAGGTGGTGGCAGGCCCTGGGGGCCGGTAGATGACAGCCAGTTGGAGGTTGGAGGGGGAGTAGATGCGCACAGAGTGCACCTCAAAGGGAGGGAGGGTAACAGAGGTTGGCAGTGGGATTGGGGTGAAGGCCCAATATAGGCCTCCACCCGAGGTTCACAAGTGTATATAGGTGTTTACCCGAGATCCACAAGTGTGTATATAGGCCTCCACCCGAGGTCCACAAGTGTGTATATAGGCCTCCACCTGAGGTCCACAAGAGTATATAGGCCTACACCCGAGGTCTGCAAGTGTATATAGGCCTCCACCCGAGGTCCACAAGTATATATAGGCGTTTACCTGTGGTAAACAAGTGTATATAGGCCTCCACCCAAAGTCCACAAGAGTATATATAGGCCTCCACTCGAGGTCCACAAGTGTATATAGGCCTACACCCGAGGTCTGCAAGTGTATATAGGCCTCCACCCGAGGTCCACAAGTGTATATAGGCCTACACCTGAGGTCCGCAAGTGTGTCACAGGTACAGGAGATGATGTAACAGGTACATGAGATGGGATGATGTCACAGGTACAGGCGATGATGTCACAGGTACAGAAGATGATGTAAAAGGTAGAGGTGATGATGTCACAAGTACAGGAGATGATGTAACTGTAACAGGTGTGTCAGATGCAACAGACAGTTGCTCTACATCTGGTTGCAGAAGGTCTCTGCGTTTGGCCTTGCAGACACCTTCTAATTCCTTCTGAATATTGGACCCAGCAGCAGCGTCCCTCCTGCTTTAGTTGACACACCTGGATCTTGGTGTTTTTATATACCCAGTCTGCTTCAGGGTGTCGCTGGTGATATTTACTTTTTACCTTGTGTAGGCTTGGAGCAATAGCTGTCGGCTAACTTCCTCTATGTTGCTCTTGGAGGACGTTTGGAGTTCTCTCTCTGAAGTCTGCTCAAACTAAGTTCCTCTCTCCTTGTTTGTCTCCCTTGTTGTCTTTAGTTTTCAGTAGGGACAGACCAGTGCTCATCCCCCTCCCTATCCAGGACCTAGCTCTAGGGATATACAGGGATTAGGTTTCCTGCTCGGCGATTGGTGTGGTACCAATATAGGGACGGTAGTGTAGGCAGGGTGTTATAAGATCTGACCAGAGGTCTGCACTCCCCCATTCCCTAGTGTTTGGGCTTCCTTCCCCTCATCTCTTTGTGTTGCACTTAGTCTTTCCCACATGCTGCATGAGAGTAACAGGTACAGGTAATTTTACAGGTTCAAGGGGTGATATCACAGGTACAGGAGATGATGTCACAGGTACACGTGGTGATGTCACAGGTACAGGATAGTAAGTCACCAGTACAGGTAATGTCACAGGTACAGGAGATGATGTCACAGGTAAAGGTGATATCACAGGTACAGGAAGTGATGTCACAGGTACAGGAAGTGATGTCACAGGTACAAGAAATGATGTCACAGGTACAAGAAATTATGTTACAGGCACAGGAGGTGATTCCACAGGTACACGTGGTGATGTCACAGGTACAGGAAATTATGACACCAGTACAGGTAATGTCACATATACAGGAGATGATGTCACAGGCACAGAAAGTGATATCACAGGTACAGGAGATGATGTCACAGGTACCGGTGGTGATGTCACAGGTAAAGGTGATGTCATATGTAAAGGAGGTGATTTCACAGGTACAGGAGATGATGTCACAGGTACAGATGGTGATGTCACAGGCACATGAGGTGATGTCATTGGTACAAGAGGATACTATAGGTACTGGAGGTGATGTCACAGGTACAGGTGCTGATGTCACAGGTACTGGTGGTGACATCACAGGTAAAGGTGATGTCACAGGTACAGGTGATGTCATATGTACAAGAAATGATGTCATAGGTAAAGGAGGTGATATCACAGGTACAGGAAGTGATGTCACAGGTGCAGGAAATTATGACACTAGTACAGGTAATGTCACAGGTACAGGAGATGATGTCACAGGCACAGGAGGTGATGTCATTGGTACAGGAGGATACTATAGGTACTGGAGGTGATGTCTCAGGTACAGGTGCTGATGTCACAGGTACTGGTGGTGACATCACAGGTAAAGGTGATGTCACAGGTACAGGTGATGTCATATGTACAAGAAATGATGTCATAGGTAAAGGAGGTGATATCACAGTTACAGGAGGTGATGTCACAGGTACAGGAAATTATGACACCAGTACACGTAATGTCACAGGTACAGGAGGTGATGTCACAGACACAGAAAGTTATATCACAGGTACAGGAGATGATGTCACAGGTACTGGTGGTGATGTCACAGGTAAAGGTGATGTCATATGTAAAGGAGGTGATTTCACAGGTACAGGAGATGATGTCACAGGTACAGATGGTAATGTCACAGGCACATGAGGTGATGTCATTGGTACAGGAGGATACTATAGGTACTGGAGGTGATGTCACAGGTACAGGTGCTGATGTCACAGGTGCTGGTGGTGACATCACAGTTAAAGGTGATGTCACAGGTACAGGTGATGTCATATGTACAAGAAATGATGTCATAGGTAAAGGAGGTGATATCACAGGTACAGGAGGTGATGTCACAGGTACAGAAAATTATGATACTAGTACAGGTAATGTCACAGGTACAGGAGATGATGTCACAGGCACAGGAGGCGATGTCATTGGTACAGGAGGATACTATAGGTACTGGAGGTGATGTCACAGGTACAGGTGATGTCATATGTACAAGAAATGATGTCATAGGTAAAGGAGGTGATATCACAGGTACAGGAGATGATGTCACAGGCACAGGAGGTGATATCACAGGCACAGGAGGTGATATCACAGGTACAGGAGACAATGTTACAGGTACAGATGGCGATGTCACAGGCGCATGAGGTGATGTCATTGGTACAGGAGGTGATGCTACAGGTACAGGAGGTGATGTCACAGATTCTAAAACTTACTAATAGTTCTCCGTTTGCTGTCAGTGAATTTGAACACTCTTGTTTGTATTCTGAATCAGTACCTCTGTATGGATCTGGTCAGGCTCCTATCTGACCAGTGGATACAGCTGTATACAGTGTAAATAATAATAATAATAATATAAGCTAAATTCAGCAGCAGCAGCTGGACAACTCTTTCTGCTGGTTTGCTACAATGTATCCATGTGGAATCCAGGCTGTGTAGCTGACATGGTCTGCACTGGATACAGCTCAGGCCTGGGGATGGACAGAGTGTTTGCATTCACAGCAAGTAGAGATCTTGAAAATAGAGCGAAATGGAAACACAAAGATGATTAGAAAGTTGTAGCGCTCTTCATTATGTAATGATTAAACTTCATTTCTGTGAAAACCAGCGGTCTCAGGTTAGAGTTCACTAATCCGGAGCTTTTAGGAACATTGCAATTGAAGCTTTCCTATCATGAGCCTCTTCCCCTGGGTGTAGAATTTCCAGCTCTCTATACAGAGACAAGTGACTAATTATATAGACCGAGGCGCTGATAACAACCTGACACAAGGAGAACGTAGCGAAGACCATGAAGCAACTTCATGAAACGCCGCTCCCGCCTCCTCTGAGGGCCCCAGGTGGCATCGGAGTCAGGTTGGGTTTTTCTTCCTTCTTTTTGTTCTTTGAATTCTCTCTACAATTCTTTCCAGGATATTTCTCTTTCACATGAGTAATGGTTAGAAACAGATTTTGCGGTGTCCATTTTCAGCAAAACTCTTAATTCAAGTGATTGATGTTCCCTATTACACCCTGCTTCTGTTTTTGGCTCAGTTTGTCCCTTCAGACATAAATTAATAGCTGAAATAATGTGTCATCCATTGATCCTTGCTATATATATCGCTGCATCTTGTCTGTAATTTTATTGTCAGTCGGAAGGGTTGTAGTTGCCATTGTTAGACTCAGGCATGTACATGTAAATCATGGGCCTCATGGCAGAAATTCTAATTGCCCACCCCCACCTCCAAAAATACCCCAAAACGAATAATTATTTTCGGTGGGTTCACAGAAGAGCTCTTCATATAGTATAATGGCCCCCACATAGTCATCCAAACTATGTCTTCCATATAGCTTTCCATATAGTATAATGGGCCGTAAAATAGCCTTTCCTTTTATGTAATAGGTGCTACATAGCCTTCCATATAGTATAGTGGGCCCCACATAGCCTTCCATATAATATAAAGGTCCTTACATAAATTTTCATATAGTATAATGGCCCCACATACATTAAACAGTAAAATGATTAAAATTGATGGTGTCGGCCCTTTAAAGAACAATGAGGGTGAAATCATAGAGAGCGATGTGGGAAAAGCAAATGTTTTAAATACTTTTTTCTCAACAGTGTTCACACAGGAAAAGGATTTGCCAGGGGAAATGCAGAGTGATCATGTAAACTCCCCATTAAGTATTACCTGCCTAACCCAGGAAGAAGTGCAGAGCCGCCTTAGTAAGATGAAAATTGACAAATCACCAGGCCCTGATGGCATTCACCCTCAGGTATTAAGGGAGTTAAGTAATGTGATAGACAGGCCTCTATTCCTTATATTTAAAGACTCTATAGAAACAGGGTCTGTTCCTTTTGATTGGCGGCAAGCAAATGTGGTACCAATATTCAAAAAGGGGTGTAAAAGGGAACCTGGAAACTATAGGCCGGTAAGCTTAACATCTGTTGTGGGTACAATTTTGGAAGGGTTTCTAAGGGATACCATTATGGAATATCTCAATGTTAATAAATGTTTAACTCTATATCAACATGGATTTATGAAGGATCGCTCCTGTCAGACTAACCTAATCAGCTTCTATGAGGATGTAAGCTCTCAAATGGACCAAGGAGAATCATTGGATGTCATTTATCTCGACTTCTCTAAAACATGTGACACTGTCCCACATAAAAGATTGGTAAGTGAGATGAGAAAGCTTGGGCTAGGGGAAAATGTGTGTAGATGGGTAGGGAGCTGGCTTAGTGATAGAAAACAAAGAGTGGTTATTAATGGGGCATCCTCAGATTGGGCCAGGGTTACTAGTGGGGGACCACAGGGGTCTGTATTGGACGCCCTACTATTTAATATATTTATTAATGATCTAGTGGATGGCTTACACAGTAAAATATCAGTATTTGCAGATGATACAAAACTATGTAAGGTAGTTAACACAAAGGGGACAGTTTGCAACCACAGACAGATTTGAGAAAATTGGAGAATTGGGCTGAAAAATGGCAAATGAGGTTTAACACAGATAAGTGTAAGGTTATGCACATGGGAAGGAGAAACAGATGCTACAATTACTAAATGGGAAACTGCTGGGGAAATCAGGCATGGAAAAAGACTTAGGCATCTTAGTCAATAAGAAGTTAAATTGGAGTGCCCAGTGTCAGGCAGCTGCCACCAAAGCAAATAGGGTTATGGGATGCATAAAGGTACTGTCACACTTAGCGATGCACCAGCGATCCCGACCAGCGATATGACGTGGTCAGGATCGCTGGTGCATCGCTAAGTGGTCGCTAGTGAGCTGCCACACAGGCAGATCTCACCAGCGACATTGAAGAGGTCGGGGGTCGCTACTTACCTGTCACACTAGGTAATCCTGACGTCCTCCCGCCCGGCTCCACGCTCGTCGCTCGTCTCTCCACAGGAAGCGCCGCAGAAAGCTGACAATGAGAAACGGTCCAGGACATTCTCGCGCGATCTGTGATAACCAGCGGGGGAGCGGGTCATAGGTAAGTATCAAACATAGCGATATCGATAAGTGTGACAGTACCTTTAGAAGAGATCTGGGGACACGAGATGAAAACATAATTCTCCCTCTGTACAAATCACTCGTCAGTCCACACTTGGAGGATTGTGGGCAATTTTGGACGCCGGTGCTCAAGAAAGACATTACTGAACTTGAAAGGGTTCAAAGGCGGGCTACTAAAATGATAAATGGAGTTGGTTCACTACAATACCCAGAAAGGTTATCAAAATTAGTTCTATTTACTCTAGAAAAGAGAAGACTTAGGGGAGACCTAATATATATGTACAAGTATATCAGAGGGCAATACAGAGATCTCTCCAATGAACTGTTTGTACCAAGAACTGTGACAAGAACAAGGGAGCATTCTCTTCGTTTGGAGGAAAGACAATTTCTGCACCAGCATAGAAGAGGGTTCTTCACGGTAAGAGCAGTGAGGCTCTGGAATGCTCTTCCTGAGGAAGTGGTGATGGCCAACTCACTGAATGAATGTAAGAAAGGAATGGAGGCTTTTCTTGTGAGTAACAGTATAGAAGGTTACGAATAACAGAATATTATAGGTAGATGGTTGACCCAGCTTAGGGGAAGGAATTTTTTTCCCTACGGAGAAAATTGGCTTCTACTCTGTGGGTATTTTGCCTTCCCCAGGATCAACAATGCAGAACAGCTGCACTAAAAATAGGCTGAACTAGATGGACATAAGGTCTTCCTTCAGCACTATGTTACATGTGAGAGGGAGCGCTATCGAAAGTCCTTCCTTCCTGCTGCAGTTAGGCTGTATAACCAGCACTGTCCAAAACGGAGAATGACCCAAACAGAGAACTGATAGATCCAAAGTTGTGACAGTCCGGTTACATTATTTTTTTTTTTCTTCGTATATGTACCTACCGTCAATGTAATGCCTTTTTGCATCTGTACTTGTTCCTGCCTTGCTGCTGTAATGCTCTGAATTTCCCCATGGGGGGACAATTAAAGGATTATCTTATATAGTATAATTGTTAGGCGTCGGGTTCTTGTTGCTGCACTGCAGGAATCCCGAGCCCTGCTCCCGGCAGTCTCCCATTCCTCCCCAGCCGCAGAAGAGATTGCTCAGCAAACTCGTCAGTCCCGGCGCTCTGCCCAGACCAGCTCCATGGGTTTGCTTGCTGCTGCCACCTCTAGCACAGCTATGGCGGCTCTCGAGCGTTCAGCCTCAGCTGCAGATGTTACTGTGGACGCTGTTCAGGCAGCCACAGAGGCTGTCTCCCGTGTGACCACTGCCATCCCTGCCCCGACTTTGTCCCGCCTCCCACTGCCCGAGACGTTCTCGGGTGATAGTGCCTCTTGTAGGGGTTTTGTGAGCCAGTGCTCGATACAGCTGGAGCTGCTGGCAGCACGATTCCCCTCCGAGCGGGCCAAAGTGGGATTTATTATTTCCCTTGTCGGGCAGGGCTTTGGAGTGGGCCACACCGTTGTGGGAGCGTAGTGATCATGTGGTGCAGAGTGCATCACGGTTCTTGGAAACTCTGAAGCATGTCTTCCTGGGACCACGAGTCACCCATGACACCGCGCTCCGGCTGCTGGCATTGTCACAGGGCTCGTCCATGGTCAGCCACTTTGCCATCCAGTTCCGGACGCTGGCCTCGGAGTTAGAGTGGCCAGATAAGGTCCTCATTCTGGAGAGGTTTGGCTGGCCATGTGAAGGACGCTCTGGCCACCAGGGAGATTCCTGCTACAATGGAGAAGCTTATCACCGTCTCCACCCGTATAGACCTTCGCTATGCAGAGCGAAGGTTGGAGCGGTCCCAGTGTAGGCAGAGGTTTAGGTTGGCACCCAGTTTTGCTAAACCTCTGGAATCTCCCGAACGGGCGTCCGAGCATCAGGGGGCTTCCCGCGAGGGATCCAGGCCCCGGCCCTCTCGAGCCCCTGTGATCTGTCGTGGTTGCTGGCAGTCCGGTCACTTTGCCAACCAGTGCCCACAGCGGCTGGGAAGACGCTCGCCCCTAGTGGCCATAGTAGGAGGCTCACTAGAATCCGCGGCGTTTTCATCCAAGTTGTCCTTTAAGGGGACACTTGGGTTTGGTTCTTCCACTCTGGCGGTGGACGTTTGCGTGGATTCTGGAGCAGAGGGCAATTTTATGTCATCTGCCTTCGCTCAACGGCACGCGATACCACTGCTTATGATGTCCAAGCCAGTCACCGTCAGAGTAGTGAATGGCGCGACTCTGCCCTCACAGATTACCCACCAAACCGCTCCACTGTCACTCTCGGTGTCTCCATCTCATCAGGAGACGATATTCCTTCTCATCATGCCCGAGGGTATCGACCAGGTCCTTCTAGGGGTCCCCTGGTTGCGGTATCACTCTCCCCATATAGAGTGGTCCTCGGGGAGAATTCTTGGTTGTAGTAAGTCATGTGAGGGTAGATGTCTGAGGGAATGCACCCAGGTTGCCTCCACCGAGGTCCCCGCAGATCTTTCCTCACTTCCCAAACACTATCGACAGTATGCGGACGTGTTCTCCAAAAAGGCGGCTGAGACACTTCCTCCGCATCGCCCCTATGACTGTCCTATTGACCTCTTGCCTGGTGCTGAGCCTCCCCGGGGTCGAGTCTATCCCCTATCTCTCCCAGAGACAGAGGCCATGTCTGAATACATCAGGGAGAATCTGGCAAGAGGATTCATTAGGAAGTCAGTGTCACCAGCGGGGCGGGATTCTTCTTCATCCAGAGGAAGAGTGGGGAACTACGTACTTGCATCGATTACAGGGGTCTTGACGCCTGGATTCAGTCAGCAAGGATTTGGATTTCTGGATCACGGAGTGAACTACTTATACGATGGACTACTTGCTAGAGATGGGGTGCACCTTACGAAGACTGGAAAGCATGTATTTGGAAGTCGCCTTGCTACACTTGTAAGGAGAGCTTTAAACTAGAACAACATGGGAAGGGAAGCAAAAGACCAGAAAAAGCCATACACCTGACAAATGCTATTGAGAACTCTGCTATTAGAAGTGGAAAGGAAGAACAAAGACGAAAGAATCTAATTAATAAAAATAATGGAGAAAGAGAAACCAATCACAAACTAAAATGTTTCTATACTAATGCACAAAGCATGGGCAACAAACAAGGAGAATTGGAACTACTAACACAGGAACAGAAATATGATGTAATTGGAATCACTGAAACTTGGTGGGACAATACACATGATTGGAATACAAGACTAGAAGGATACACCTTATTTGCAAGAAACAGACTTGATAAACGAGGAGGGGGTGTCGCATTGTATGTTCGAAATGCGTATATCTGCACAGAGATTGAAGCTTCAGAGACTGGGAGTTCTGTGGAAACTGTTTGGGTAAGAATACAAGGACAGAACAATGGAAAGGACACCATTGTAGGCATTTACTACAGGCCGCCTGTGCAAGCCGAATATGTAGATGAACTCTTTATGCATCAGATGGCCAAGTTCTCCAAAAAATATGACATAGTTGTCATGGGAGATTTCAACTATCCAGACATTTGTTGGGAATCTCTCTCAGGCAAAACTAACAGGTCAAGGAAATTCTTATCCTCTCTTGCTGACAACTTTATCTTCCAAAAGGTAGGGGAGAAAACAAGGGGAACTGCTACCTTGGATCTAATCCTTATAAACAGGGAGGAAATGGTTGAGGAGGTAAAAGTGGCTGGGACCCTAGGAGGTAGCGACCATGCTATTTTAGAATTTTGGATTACTAGAGGTGGAAGACCTGTGAAGACTCAGACGTCAAGGTTAGATTTCAGAAAGGCAGATTTTAAGGGATTCAGAAAGAGAATTGGAGGGATCCAATGGCTGGATATCCTTAAAGACAAAAATGTCCAGGAAGGATGGGAAATCTTGAAAAATGAAATTCTCAAAGCACAGTTGTTAACAATTCCGAAAAGAGGGAAGAATAGGAAGCATTTAAGGAAACCAGGATGGATGAACACAGAACTTAAGCACATGCTAAAAAGGAAGAAAAAAATGTTTATAAAATGGAAAGAGGGAGGCATATCTAAAGAAGAATATAATGCTGTCTGCAGAACCTGCAGGGCACAAATCAGATTAGCTAAAGCTGAAAATGAACTGAGGCTTGCAAGAGATGTCAAAAGCAATAATAAAGGATTTTGGGGATATGTCAAAAGTAAAAGAAAAGTCAAAGATGCTATAGGATTTTTACAGGATGAAAATGATGAAATGGTAAGACAGGATGTTGAGAAGGCTGAACTTTTAAATTCCTATTTTGCATCTGTTTTCTCTCAGAAAGGAAATGCAACATCAACTGTTATTCACTGTCCTATTAAGGGAATAGAAGAATCCAGGATATCTATAAACAGAAAGATAGTGAGGAAACACTTAGCTAACCTAAATGAATTCAAGTCTCCAGGTCCAGATGAATTACACCCCAGAGTACTGAAGGAGATAGCAGAAGAAATTTTTGAACCCCTCTCCATAATCTTTGAAAATTCTTGGAGAACAGGAGAAGTGCCAGAAGACTGGAGAAGAGCAAATGTTGTTCCTATCTTCAAAAAGGGGAAGAAGGTGGACCCAGGCAACTATAGGCCGGTGAGTCTGACTTCTATACCAGGAAAGATCTTTGAACAAATTATTAAACAACATGTATGTCAATACCTGAATAAGAATGAAGTGATTAAACAGAGTCAGCATGGGTTTCTAACTAATAAGTCATGTCAGACTAACTTAATTTCCTTCTATGACGGTATCACTGATTGGGTGGATCAAGGAAATGCTGTAGATATAGTATATCTTGACTTCAGCAAAGCATTTGACAAAGTCTCTCATACAATCCTTATTGAAAAAATGACTAAGTATGGAATGGACAAGGCAACTGTTAGGTGGATTCATAACTGGCTTAGTGATCGGACCCAAAGAGTGGTCGTAAATGGCTGTACATCCAGTTGGAAGAATGTCTCAAGTGGGGTACCACAGGGCTCTGTCCTGGGCCCTGTATTGTTCAACATCTTTATCAACGATTTAGATGAAGGAATTGAGGGTAAACTGATTAAATTTGCTGATGACACAAAGCTAGGAGGGATAGCTAATACTAGAGAAGAGAGAGAGAGGATTCAAAAAGATTTAAATAAACTGGAGAAGTGGGCAGCAACTAACAGAATGGTTTTTAACAGGGAGAAATGCAAAGTACTACATCTGGGCAATAAAAATGAAAAAAGCATATATAGAATGGGAGGAATAGGGCTAAGTGACAGCACATGTGAAAAAGACTTGGGTATACTAATAGATCACAGACTGAATATGAGTCAACAGTGTGATGCAGCAGCAAAAAAGGCAAATGCAATTCTAGGATGTATTAACAGAAGCATACAGTCTAGATCACGTGAAGTCATTATTTCCCTCTACTCCTCTTTGGTCAGACCTCATCTGGAATATTGTGTCCAGTTTTGGGCACCACATTTTAAAAAAGACATCAACAAACTGGAGCAAGTTCAGAAAAGAGCGACCAGAATGGTGACCGGTCTGCAAACCCTGTCTTATGAGGAAAGGTTGCAGGATTTGGGAATGTTTAGTTTGCAAAAGAGAAGACTGAGAGGAGACTTAATAGCTGTCTACAAATATCTAAAGGGCTGTCACATTGTAGAAGGATCAACTTTATTCTCATTTGCACAAGGAAAGACTAGAAGCAATGGGATGAAACTGAATGGGAAGAGACACAGATTAGATATTAGAAAAAACTTTTTGACAGTTAGAGTGATCAATGAGTGGAACAGGCTGCCACGAGAAGTGGTGAGTTCTCCTTCAATGGAAGTCTTCAAACAGAGGCTGGACAGACATCTGACTGGGATGATTTAGCGAATCCTGCTTTGAGCAGGGGGTTGGACCAGATGGCCCAGGAGGTCCCTTCCAACTCTACGATTCTATGATTCTATGATTCTATGACGCCATCACCTTTAAGAATAAGTATCCTCTACCCCTGATATCGGAGCTGTTTGATAGGCTACGGGGAGCGAGAGTGTTTACCAAACTTGATCTGCGGGGGGGCTTACAACCTGATTCGCATCCGTGATGGGGATGAATGGAAGACGGCATTTGACACCAGAGACGGGCACTATGAATATCTGGTGATGCCCTTCGGGCTCTGTAATGCCCCAGCCGTCTTCCAAGACTTTGTGAACGATATTTTCCGGGATATGCTTACCACCTCGGTAGTAGTCTATCTGGATGATATTCTCATCTACTCTCCAGATATTGACTCCCACCGGAGAGATATTTGCAAAGTTTTCGACCTCGTGCGGGCAAACTCCCTCTATGCCAAGTTGGAGAAGTGTGTGTTTGAGCAGGAGTCCTTGCCTTTCTTGGGCTATATCATCTCTGCCCAGGGTTTGACCATGCATCCTGCCAAGCTACAGGTGGTGATAGGTTGGCAGGAACCCCATTCTCTCAAAGCGGTGCAGCGCTTTATGGGGTTCATAAATTACTATCGCCAATTCATTCCCCACTTCTCAACTTTGGTAGCGCCCTTGGTAGCCCTCACCAAGAAGGGTGCAAACCCCAAGTTGTGGTCAGAACCTGTCTCCAAGGCCTTCTCCTCTATAAAATCCCATTTCGCTAGCGCTCCCATTCTACATCGCCCCGATGTGGATAAACCCTTCATTCTGGAGGTGGATGCCTCTTCCGTCTGTGCTGGAGCGGTCCTGTTCCAGAAGGACTCGCAAGGTCGGAAGCACCCATGCTTCTTCTTCTCCAAGACCTTCACTCCGGCGGAGAGGAATTATTCCATCGGGGACAGGGAGTTGCTAGCAATGAAGTTGGCCTTTTCAGAGTGGAGACACCTCCTGGAGGGGTCCAGCCACCCTTTCCAGGTGTTCACCGACCACAAGAATTTGGTCTATTTACAAACAGCCCAGCGGCTGAATTCTCGCCAGGCCAGATGGTCCTTGTTCTTCTCCCGATTCCACTTCACCCTGCATTTTCTCTCTGGGGAGAAGAACGTCCGGGCCGATGCTCTCTCCCGCTCCGTGGTGTCATCGGATGAGGAGCCTCGGCTGATAGTCCCATCTGAGAGCCTGAGGCTCCAGTCGCCCTCGAGTTTGTACCTCAGGGCAAGACTTTTGTCCCTGCTCATCTGCGACCGGAGGTCCTCTCTTGGGCTCATTCGTCCAGGGTGGGTGGACATTTTGGGACCAAACGGACCTCTGAGCTTCAGGCGAGGACGTACTGGTGGCCGAATATGGCCCGTGACGTCAGGGACTATATTCAGGCGTGCGTCTCTTGCGCCCAGAATCGGTCCTCTCAGCAGTGGCCTGCTGGGTTACTCTATCCCCTGCCGGTAGCGGACAGGCCCTGGGAGATGGTCGGTATGGACTTTGTGGTGGGTCTGCCCAAGTCCAGTGGCAGCACCGTCATTTGGGTGGTCACTGATCATTTCTCCAAGATGGTGCATCTGGTGCCACTCTCGCGGCTACCTTCTGCATGGGGACTGGCAGCGCTGTTTATTAAACATGTCTTCCGCCTGCACGGCATGCCGGATAAGATTGTCAGCGACCGGGGGTCCTCAGTTTGCGTCTCGGCTCTGGAGAGAGCTCTGTTCTCTGCTCAGCATCGAGCTAAATCTCTCCTCGGCCTATCATCCCGAGACGAACGGGTTGGTTGAGAGAGCCAACCAGACCCTGGTGACATATCTGCGACATTTTGTCTCAGCCAGGCAGGATGACTGGGCATCCTTGCTGCCGTGGGCGGAGTTCGCTTTGAACAACGCTGTGGCCGACTCCACCGGTCAGACCCCATTCCTCTTAAATTATGGCCAGCATCCGCGCGTCCCCGTGCCCATGCCCTTGTCATCCACCGACTCTAGAGTGGCAGACTGGGCGGTGGAGGCACGTGGCATTTGGGATCGCACGCAGGATGCTATCCGGGCCTCCAGGGAGAGAATGAGGGCCTCCGCTGACGCACACAGGCGTCCTGCTCTGACCTTCGCCCCTGGCGACTTAGTGTGGCTTTCTGCCCGAAACATCAGGCTGCGGGCTGAATCCGCTAAGTTCACACCACGCTATATTGGCCCTTTCAAGATCCTCGAGCATGTCAATCCTGTGGTCTACCGCCTGGCCCTTTCACCACACTTGGCTATTTCTGACACGTTTCATGTGTCCCTCCTTAAACCCGTTCACATGTCCCGGTTTTCTGAGCCATCTGCCGAGACATCAGACCTGTCGTCTGACGAGTTTGAGGTCTATGCCATTGTGGGATGCAAGATAATGCGGGGCAAAAAGTTTTATTTGGTGGATTGGAAGGGTCATGGTCCAAATGCTTGGTCCTGTGAGCCGGTGGAGAACATCCACACTACACTTCTCATTGCTGAATTCAAATGGAGCGAGGCTCAGAGGGGGGGTAATGTTAGGCGTCGGATTCCAATTGCTGCACAGCAGGAATCCCGAGCCCTGCTCCCGGCAGTCTCCCATTCCTCCCCAGCCGCAGAGGAGGTGGCTCAGCAAACTCATTGGTCATGGTGCTCTGCCCAGACCAGCTCTGTGGGTTTGCTTGCTGCTGCCACCTCTGGCACAGCTATGGCAATGCATGCTGCTCAGCAGCGAGTTTTTCCAGGGACTAAGTCCCCATGTCGGGCCACTGAGCATGCCCGTGGAGTGATCTCCCATTGGAGATCGAAGGTCACGTGCTCAGGTCCTGCGCGTGTTCGGATTGGCCCATCCAAGAAGACAGGAGGGTCCCGGACGCGCTCGGCCATGCGCTAGGATAGAGTGTAATTTCAGACTATGAGGAGTGAGTGGTGTATGCACGTATGAATGTCTCTGGTGACTGACTCATTATGAAACCTCTACCCTTGGTACGCATGTGTTGTGCAGCCTAGCCTGCTAACACCCAGGCTTAGATGTAGGTAGGTCAGAGTCTGAGTCAGGCTTTAGGCATCATCAGTGACTTGGCACGCCTCAGTGCACGTGCTCCACACTCCATTGCCAGCGTCTATAGCGGCGTTCGTGGCAGCGACGCAGCGCGCTCAGAGGGTCTAGAGGGCCTCTAACCTCGTGTCCTTGGGGTAGAGTTCTGTGGCCGCTTTCTGTGCGCGCTTTAGCCGGGCTCTGTGAGCTAAACAGGCCCCAGCATTTATGTTCAGTGATAGTGCGGCTCTGTGAGTTAACAGAGTCCGCTCCTGTTCACACAGGGTGACGTAACCCACGTGTGACCTTTCCACACCACTTTATACTTCCGCCATTACCTAGCAGCAGTATACCACCTCTGCACGGTTGACCCCGGGCTGCGAACGCACCTACTATTATTTTATAATTTGGTGCGTTCCGCCAGCCCTAACATTATCCTAGCGCCAGGGTCTGGCTAGTAATGGCGGATGAACAGCGACTGCTACAGTACATCCGGCAGCTGCAGGGCAGGTTGGCGGCTCTCGAGCGTTCAGCCTCAGCTGCAGATGTTACTGTGGACGCTGTTCAGGCAGCCACAGAGGCTGTCTCCCGTGTGACCACTGCCATCCCTGCCCCGACTTTGTCCCGCCTCCCACTGCCCAAGACGTTCTCGGGTGATAGTGCCTCTTGTAGGGGTTTCGTGAGCCAGTGCTCGATAAAGCTGGAGCTGCTGGCAGCACGATTCCCCTCCGAGCGGGCCAAAGTGGGATTTATTATTTCCCTTGTCGTGCAGGGCTTTGTTTTTTTTTTTTTTTTTTTTTTATCAATTAGTGTTTATTAAAGATTTTCAAAACAATACAGTGCCATCAAACAGTAATAACAGTAACAGTAACAGAGGTTAACTAAAAATGACCAGAAATAAGTAAGGAAAAGAAAAAGAAGTAGGGGAGAGAAGCGGGAGGAGGGGGTAGGAACGGTAAGGGGAATAGGGGGAAGAGGAAAGGAGTATAGGCATTCACAAGGCACTGTCTAGCAGTTCAGTTATAGACAAGGGTTCCTGGCAAACTATGGCAAAATGAGAATATTATGTCAATGATGCTTACTTATTCCCACTCAAGTAAACGGTCAAACAAGGTGGAGCGGGTTAATAGAGGAATGACCACTATGTAACCAGGGGTGCCAAATATTCTGTCTTTTGGTTTTGGCAGTCATGGAGTGAGCCAAGGCGAGTTCATATTGGCAGTGGACATTAAGTTTATCAATTAATTCACTAATATTGGGAGAATTAGTGTCTTTCCATCTTGAGGCGACTAATAACCTGGCAGCTATTAGAATATGTGATAGTGTACCTCGAAGTATGTGTGGAATTTCCTCCAGGCCAATGTGAAGAATGGCCTGCCTAGGTGACAGATTCAGCTGGATCCCTAAGACCTGTGCAATTAAAAGGTCCATATCTCTCCACCAGGGCCGAAGAATTGGACACGACCACCAGGCGTGTTCCAGAGTTCCCCTGTGACCGCAACCCCTCCAACATTTGTCCGACCCGGCAGGGTCATAGTGAGCCACCTGAACCGGATATTGATACCATCTAAGGTGTACTTTTTTTAATTGTTCGAGATGATTGACGCAGGCAGATACCCGTAACACCTCACCCAGCCCCCCCTCCCAGTCTATCGGGTCAGATAGGAAGTTCAAATCCTGTTCCCACTTGATCATATATGGCAGTTTAACATCTTCTGCTGGGTCGTTTAAGGCTTTATATAATATTGAAATTCCCTTCGGGCCAGAGTCAGGCAACAAGAAATAACCATTGACCCTGTTATTTAAATGTGAGTTGAGAAAAGGCGAGTTTGGGGAATTATGAAGTAGATGACGTATTTGCAAGTATTGATAGAAATATCTTCGGATATTCGGGAAGTTAGAGGCCAAGTGGTCAAAGGGGACAAGGCCAGTGGCACCCAATATCTGACCTAATGTTACGATTCCAGCATCAACCCAAGGCTGGAGATTAAGAAATGGGATGTGTGTCTCAAGGGCTTTTAGGGATAGGGAATCATGAGATAATTTAATCAGGGAAGGGACCAGTGCCCTCCAGTAGTGGAGCGCGGTTTTCATGGTTGGTAAGGTAGGGGAATAATCAGTGATTGCAATTGATTCAGCCTCAAGAATTGTGCGGGTAGATCTAGTTTTGGCATAGTAGTTCTCTATTTGGAGCCATCTATGGTCTTTGTCCGCCTGCCACCAATCTCTGAGTCCAGTTAGTATGGCCGCTCTATGGTACAGCAGGAGGTTCGGCATTCCCAGCCCTCCCCGTTTGAACGGATAGTACATCAAGGTCCTAGAGATTCTAGATTTTTTGTGTGACCAAATAAAATTGTATGACATAGTTTGTAATTTCAAAATCAAACGTTTGGGGATTTTTAATGGGATACACCTAAGGAGATACAGTATTTTAGGCAGGATCATCATTTTGAAAACATTAATCCTTGCAATCCAGGACGTCATAACCATGTGAAAATGGTCAAGTTGTGACTTAACCTGTGTGATCAACTTAGAGAAATTCTTCTCGACAATCTGTTCAGAACCCGTCAATATAACTCCCAAGAACGGGATACCCTCTGTCATCCATGTAAATGGAAATTCTGCTTCCATTTTTGACTTGGCCGCGCATGGAACCGCCACCGGAAACAACAAGGACTTTGTGGGATTCAACCTGTAATATGACACATTACTGAATTCCCCGAGTTCCAAGATAATAGCTGTCAAGGATGTCTCCAAGTTGACACAGGACAGGACAACATCATCAGCATATAGGCCAATTCTGTGCTCCATCTGTCCAACCCTGATTCCGGTGATATTAATAGAAGTTCTTATGCGCTCAGCAAGCGGCTCCATGCACAGTGCAAAGATAATAGGAGAGAGTGGGCAACCTTGACGAGTGCCATTCGTGATCTGAAACGAACCAGATAAAAAACCGGATGTCAAGACCCTGGCACAAGGAGTCGTGTACATAGCACAGATTGCTGAGAATATGGGGCCTGACAGTCCAAACTTCTCCAATACTGCCCGAAGGTACCCCCAGTGCACCCTGTCAAAAGCCTTCTCAGCATCAAGTGACAGGAATGCACTGGGCAGGCCAGACAGCTCGGCTATTTTAATCAGATTCAGCATGCGCCGCACCCCATCTTTCGTCTCACGTCCAGCCACAAAACCCACTTGGTCCGGCGAAATTATAGTTGGAATGATAAGCTTTAGTCTGGACGCTATAATTTTAGTGAATATTTTGACATCCGAATTGAGCAGAGCAATGGGTCTAAAGTCACTAGGGCGTGTGAGGGGTTTCCCAGGCTTGGGTATGGTAGATATGGTAGCCTCCAAACCAGGAGCCGTAACAGTACCCGAGTCTCTCCACACCGAGAATAATCTCTGCAAATATGGAGTCAACAGCAGATGAAAGGATTTATAATAATCATTCGTCAACCCGTCTGGACCTGGGGACTTATGAGATTTAGTTTGTTTAATCGTCGAGTTAATTTCTAAATCAGTGAAGGGAGAATTAAGGTAGTTTAGCTGCTCAGATGTGATACGGGGTAATTTTATAGAGTCTAGATATTTATAGATAGATTGGTGATCCGGTTGGGGGGTAAAAGGGTCATCTTTTAAATTATACAAGCCGGTATAATATTCTGCAAAGGCCTGGACTATGTCCTGAGGGTTTCTGAGGGCCTTCCCATTTCTATCTAAGATATGGTCCACTCTTGATTTAGCTTCCCTCTTGTGTACTCTGCGTGCCAGGAGTGCACCCGCCCTATCACCTGCAGCATATAGATTAGTTTTGAATTTCTTCATGTTATGTGCATATCTAGCCAAGAGATTTTCTCTCAATTTAAACCTAGTTTGATAGATCTCCTCAGAGATGGAAGGCGTGGGAGCAGACTTGTTAATAGTGTCTAAATATTGCAGGCGGGAGAGTAATACCTCTCTGCCACTCTCCCTCCTCCGTTTCAGGTAGGAAGCTTGTTGGAGGAGCACACCTCTAATCACTACTTTATGTGCCGACCATAAGGTCTCATCAGAAACCTCTCCATTATCATTTATCTGAAAGTAATGTTCCAACTCCGAGGAGATTCTACCCAACACCTCCCTATTCAGCAGCAATGCGTCGTTTAATCGCCACCTAAAGGCTGTGTTAGCTTGGTGTGCCAAAGTAAGACTCAGAGTGATGGGAGCGTGATCAGACCATGTTATTAAGCCTATAGTTGCGGATCTACATCTGGACAGAGTTGCACTGTCTGTTAGAAAATAATCAATACGAGAGTATGTGGAATGCCTGGAAGAGTAAAAGGTATAATCCCTCTCAGATGCATGTGAATATCTCCAATAATCATGCAAGTGGAATTCGCCTGTGAGGAGAGTCAAGTCCCCTCTAGGTCGTCTGCTTCCAGAAGAGCAATCAAGGTCCACATGCATGGGGAGATTGAAGTCACCACATATTATATTACTACCCTTCACATTCGTAGAGACTTCATGAAGGGTTGTTCTCAGGAATTTATGTTGTCCCTCATTGGGAGCGTAAAGATTTGTCAACGAGTGTAACTCACCATTCAGTAGGCACGTACTAGTTAAGCATCTACCCGTGGGGTCATTATTTTGCGCTATCAATTTAAAAGCGATTGTATTTTTCACCATGGTGCACACACCAGCCTTTTTGGTTGGGCCATTAGCAAATAGAATGTGCGGGAAGAGGGGATGACGAAGCCTGAAATTATCCTCGGCCAACAAATGGGTTTCCTGCAAGCAGATAATATCTGCTTTTGACCGCTTCACCTCCCTCCACATCATAGATCTCTTCTCAGGGGAGTTTAAACCCCTGACATTCAAAGAAAGAATTTGTAAACTCATGGTACCATTATACTAAAGTCTATACTGCCAGTATTATCCAGTGACCCCACCAATGGTGTGCTGAAACTTACATACAAATAACTGCCAGTTCCATAATAGCAATCAAAAATCAATATAGACAGAGAATGCCCGGGGATTTGGAGAGAAAAAACCTGGAGGGAAGAAAGGGGAAGGGCAAGTATGTAGTCACATCGGGGGGAGACTCTTAATGTATGCTGAACAGAGTAAAAAGAACCAAAAAATAAAAAGGAGTAAAAACAAAGGAAAAGAAAAAGAAAAAGAAAAAAACAAAAAAAACAAAACATAGGTAATCCTTGTAGGAACGTCGGGAACAGTCCAGACAATCCGCAGAACAAAATCTGCGTGGAGGGGTGGAAGAGAGAGGTTCACAATCCAAAGGCCCACTAAGGGGTGCAGTAGGAGAGCTCAGCAGTCCAGACACTGTCCATGTGACACTGTCAATCCGTTGACCAGTCCGAGGCTATTTTCCTTCCTGTATCCGCAGGTCTGGGAGCAAAGGCTATTTTCCAGGCCGTAAGCTTCTCCTCTGCCTGTTTGGGTGAGGAGAAGACGACTGTGCATCCTTCGTATGTGATAATCAAACGCACAGGATTAAACCCCCATCGGTAACGTATGTTGGTGTCCCTCAGAGCTTTACAGACACGGGCATATTCTCTCCTTTTGGCCAGGGTAGCAGCTGACAAATCCGGGAAGACCTGGAGATCCCGGAATTCAGGGAGTAGATCGGGGGGGCTCCTTATCTGCCGCAGGAATGTCTCTTTAGTAGTGTACAGATGAATCCGTGCAAGGATATCTCTAGGAAGAGATGGATCTAGATGCTTGGGCTTGGGTGTTCTATGTACCCTATCCGTCAGTAGATCTCTAGAGGAAAGTAAGGGCAGGACAGCCTGCATAAAATTCTGGAGGAAAGCAGCTAAATCTTTATCTGCAACATCTTCAGGGATTCCTCTCACACGTATATTGTTCCTCCTGGATCTGTCCTCTAAGTCGTGCAGTTTATCAAACGCCCCTTCTAACTTGCCCTTTATAGCTTGGTTTTCATCCACCAGAGCGTTAATTACAGAGACATATTCGGACATTTTGTTTTCCAAATGATCCGTGCGGGCCCCTAAAGCGTTAATGTCTCCTCTTATCTCCTTCAACATATCCTGCATATCCTCTTTTAATGAGGCGCGTATAGATGTGAGGAATTCCTTCATATCCCCCCTGGTCATAGGTGCGGAGCTGCTATATTGTGCTCCTGCTGAGGCCTCACCTCTTTCTGAGTCACGGGAACCACGGGAGGAGTGTGATGATCTGGAGGGAGAAGCCGCCGCCATTTTCCCTTCAGCATGTGCGGTCTGTGACCGCGGGAAGAAATCTGGCAGGCGAGGAGGAGAGGCCTTCTTTTGAGATCTACCTCGGGTCATCATGTGCCCAGTCGTGCTACGATGCCAGCAGTAAGCGCCTCAGCGGTCAGGAGAGTCAGTGAAAGCCGATATGAGCCGCTTTATGTCTGGTGGTGCCGGAGCTCGTCACCTCATTTTAGGTCCAGCATAACAAGGTTAGGTGTGGGACAAGCCCAGAACAGTGCACCCGAGAGTACAACCCAGTGATGATGTTGCAAAAGCAGGAACACAGTCAGGGCTCTGATATTAGTAGAGAGGAGAAACATGCAAAAAAGACGCTGTCTCTGATAAATGTCTTATTGTTCTACTGTGTGCTGTTACTGGAGAAAGGATGGGATTCTAAAGAAGTAGTTTATCTTCTTTTATGGAGGAGGGTGACAGTAGCACACACTCAGCTGTGCCCGCTCAGAGAAGAAAGATCTGTCCCAGCCCCCACACTGTGAGAACAGGTCTATTGTTGCAAGCGTGTGCAGGTAGTAATCACCACTCTGCTCAGGGGGAATCTCCTTAATCTGGCTGTGAGCAGGAAAGGATTAGGGAAACTTCTGGGAGATGATAAAAGCACTGGCCTTTCTGCTGTTAGGTATTGGGGAAGCAAGGAGTGCAGGGAGCAAATCACAGGCCCCCGCTCTCAGGGGAAGCACAGGCCTGTCACACTCACCAGGCCTCCAGGCCCAGGTTCCAGAGATCCCTTCACAGTCTGTAAAATCTATTTTCTTGTGGTCCACCAGGCGCAGCACACTGTCATGGAGGCTTAGACGTTAAGACAAGATGATTTACAGCAACAGTGTGGCCGATGGATGTTGATTTCCAGGCTTGAGGTCAGGAGCCCCTGGAAGAAGCTTCCTCTCTTGATGGTGCCTAGGCCACACCCCGTCGTGCAGGGCTTTGGAGTGGGCCACACCACTGTGGGAGCGTAGTGGTCATGTGGTGCAGAGTGCATCACGGTTCTTGGACACTCTGAAGCATGTCTTCCTGGGACCACGAGTCACCCATGACACCGCGCTCCGGCTGCTGGCATTGTCACAGGGCTCGTCCATGGTCAGCCACTTTGCCATCCAGTTCCGGATGCTGGCCTCGGAGTTAGAGTGGCCAGATAAGGTCCTCATTCTGGAGAGGTTTGGCTGGCCATGTGAAGGATGCTCTGGCCACCAGGAAGATTCCTGCTACAATGGAGGAGCTTATCACCGTCTTCACCCGTATAGACCTTCGCTTTGCAGAGCGAAGGTTGGAGCGGTCCCAGTGTAGGCAGAGGTTTAGGTCGGCACCCAGTTTTGCTAAACCTCTGGAATCTCCCGAACGGGCTTCCGAGCGTCAGGGGGCTTCCCGCGAGGGATCCAGGCCCCGGCCCGCTCGAGCCCCTGTGATCTGTCGTGGTTGCCGGCAGTCCGGTCACTTTGCCAACCAGTGCCCACAGCGGCTGGGAAGACGCTCGTCCCTAGTGGCCATAGGAGGCGGCTCACTAGAATCCGCAGCGTTTTCATCCAAGTTGTCCTTTAAGGGGACACTTGGGTTTGGTTCTTCCACTCTGATGGTGGACGTTTGCGTGGATTCCGGAGCAGAGGGCAATTTTATGTCATCTGCCTTCACTCAACGGCACGCGATACCACTGCTTATGATGTCCAAGCCAGTCACCGTCAGAGTAGTGAATGGCGCGACTGCCCTCACAGATTACCCACCAAACCGCTCCACTGTCACTCTCGGTGTCTCCATCTCATCAGGAGATGATATCCCTTCTCATCATGCCCGAGGGAATCAACCAGGTCCTTCTAGGGGTCCCCTGGTTGTGGTATCACTCTCCCCATATAGAGTGGTCCTCGGGGAGAATTCTTGGTTGTTGTAAGTCATGTGAGGGTAGATGTCTGAGGGAATGCACCCAGGTTGCCTCCACTGAGGTCCTCGCAGATCTTTCCTCACTTCCCAAGCACTATCGACAGTATGCGGACGTGTTCTCCAAAAAGGCGGCTGAGACACTTCCACCGCATCGCCCCTATGACTGTCCTATTGACCTCTTGCCTGGTGCTGAGCCTCCCCGGGGTCGAGTCTATCCCCTATCTCTCCCAGAGACAGAGGCCATGTCTGAATACATCAGGGAGAATCTGGCAAGAGGATTCATTAGGAAGTCAGTGTCACCAGCGGGGGCGGGATTCTTCTTCGTCCAGAAGAGTGGGGAACTATGTCCTTGCATCGATTACAGGGGTCTTGACGCCATCACCGTTAAGAATAAGTATCCTCTACCCCTGATATCGGAGCTGTTTGATAGGCTACGGGGAGCGAGAGTGTTTACCAAACTTGATCTGCGGAGGGGCTTACAACCTGATTCGCATCCGTGATGGGGATGAATGGAAGATGGCATTTGACACCAGAGACGGGCACTATGAATAACTGGTGATGCCCTTCAGGCTCTGTAATGCCCCAGCCATCTTCCGAGACTTTGTGAACGATATTTTCCGGGATATGCTTACCACCTCGGTAGTAGTCTATCTGGATGATATTCTCATCTACTCTCCAGATATTGACTCCCACCGGAGAGATATTTGCAAAGTTTTCGACCTCGTGCGGGCAAACTCCCTCTATGCCAAGTTGGAGAAGTGTGTGTTTGAGCAGGAGTCCTTGCCTTTCTTGGGCTATATCATCTCTGCCCAGGGTTTGACCATGCATCCTGCCAAGCTACAGGTGGTGATGGATTGGCAGGAACCCCATTCTCTCAAAGCGGTGCAGCACTTTATGGGGTTCATAAATTACTATCGCCAATTCATTCCCCACTTCTCAACTTTGGTAGCGCCCTTGGTAGCCCTCACCAAGAAGGGTGCAAACCTCAAGTTGTGGTCAGAACCTGTCTCCAAGGCCTTCTCCTCTATAAAATCCCATTTCGCTAGCGCTCCCATTCTACATCGCCCCGATGTGGATAAACCCTTCATTCTGGAGGTGGATGCCTCTTCCGTCTGTGCTGGAGCGGTCCTGTTCCAGAAGGACTCGCAAGGTCGGAAGCACCCATGCTTCTTCTTCTCCAAGACCTTCACTCCAGCGGAGAGGAATTATTCCATCGGGGACAGGGAGTTGCTAGCAATGAAGTTGGCCTTTTCAGAGTGGAGACACCTCCTGGAGGGGTCCAGCCACCCTTTCCAGGTGTTCACCGACCACAAGAATTTGGTCTATTTACAAACAGCCCAGCGGCTGAATTCTCGCCAGACCAGATGGTCCTTGTTCTTCTCCCGATTCCACTTCACCCTGCATTTTCTCTCTGGGGAGAAGAACGTCTGGGCCGATGCTCTCTCCCGCTCCGTGGTGTCATCGGAGGAGGAGGAGCCTCGGCTGATAGTCCCATCTGAGAGCCTGAGGCTCCAGTCGCCCTCGAGTTTGTACCTCAGGGCAAGACTTTTGTCCCTGCTCATCTGCGACCAGAAGTCCTCTCTTGGGCTCATTCGTCCAGGGTGGGTGGACATTTTGGGACCAAACGGACGTCTGAGCTTCAGGCGAGGACGTCCTGGTGGCCGAATATGGCCCGTGACGTCAGGGACTATATTCAGGCGTGCTTCTCTTGCGCCCAGAATCGGTCCTCTCGGCAGTGGCCTGCTGGGTTACTCTATCCCCTGCCGGTAGCGGACAGACCCTGGGAGATGGTCGGTATGGACTTTGTGGTGGGTCTGCCCAAGTCCAGTGGCAGCACCGTCATTTGGGTGGTCACTGATCATTTCTCCAAGATGGTGCATCTGGTGCCACTCTCGCGGCTACCTTCTGCACGGGGACTGGCAGCGCTGTTTATTAAACATGTCTTCCGCCTGCACGGCATGCCGGATAAGATTGTCAGCGACCGGGGTCCTCAGTTTACGTCTCGGTTCTGGAGAGAGCTCTGTTCTCTGCTCAGCATCGAGCTAAATTTCTCCTCGGCTTATCATCCCGAGACGAACGGGTTGGTTGAGAGAGCCAACCAGACCCTGGTGACATATCTGTGACATTTTGTCTCGGCCAGCCAGGATGACTGGGCATCCTTGCTGCCGTGGGCGGAGTTCGCTTTGAACAACGCTGTGGCCGACTCCACCGGTCAGACCCCATTCCTCTTAAATTACGGCCAGCAGCCGCGCGTCCCCGTGCCCATGCCCTTGTCATCCACCAACTCTAGGGTGGCAGACTGGGCGGTGGAGGCACGTGGCATTTGGGATCGCACGCAGGATGCTATCCGGGCCTCCAAGGAGAGAATGAGGGCCTCCGCTGACGCACACAGGCGTCCTGCTCTGACCTTCGCCCCTGGCGACTTAGTGTGGCTTTCTTTTCGAAACATCAGGCTGCGGGCTGAATCCGCTAAGTTCGCACCACACTATATTGTCCCTTTCAAGATCCTCGAGCAGATCAATCCTGTGGTCTACCGCCTGGCCCTTTCACCACACTTGGCTATTTCTGACACGTTTCATGTGTCCCTCCTTAACCCCTTACCTACAATTGACGTAATATTCCGTCCATGTGACCATGGACCTAATTACCATGGACGGAATATTACGTCATCGCGATCAGCGGCGCCCACGTGGTGAGCGCCGCTGATCGCGGCCGAGTGTCAGCTAATTATCATAGCTGACACCCGGCACAATGTGTCAGGGGCGGTCACGGACCGCCCCCGACACGTTAACCCCTTGCACACCGCGATCAAACGCGATCGCGGTGTACCGGGGGTTAAAGGGAAGCATCGGCAGGGAGGGGGCTCCCTCCGTGCTTCCCTGAGCCCCCCACGGCAGCGCAATGTGCAGCGCTGCTGCGGGGGGCTCCTTTCCTCCAGGCCCCCGAATCCAAGATGGCGACGGGGGCCTGAGGAAGCTGGCTTCCTCAGTGCCTGCAAAGCGCAGGCATGAGGAAGCCTTCAGCAGTGCCTGTGTCAGATCGCTGATCTGTCACAGTGATCTGTGATGTGACAGATCAGCGATCTGTCACAGGACAGTGATGTCCCACCTGGGTCAAGGTAATAAAGTAAAAAATAAAAAAAAAAGTGTTAAAAATAATTAAAAAAAAATCGCTAAATAAATTAGTAAAAAAAAAAAAAAATATTCCCCAATAAATCCATTTTTTCAAAATAAAAAAAAACAAAAACAATAAAAGTACACATATTTGGTATCGCCGCGTCCGTAATGACCTGCCCTATAAAACTGTCCCATTAGTTAACCCCTTTAGCAAACCCCTTAAAAAATAAAAATATAAAAAACTAAGCAAAAAATAATGATTTATTATCATACCACCGAACAAAAAGTTCAATAACGCGCGATCAAAAAGACGCATATAAGTATGCATGGTACCGCTGAAAACGTCATCTTGTCCCGCAAAAAACGAGCTGCCATACAGCATCATCCGCAAAAAAATAAAAAAGTTATAGCTCGCAGAATAAAGCGATACAAAAATAATTATTTTTTATATAAAATTGTTTTCATTGCAAAAAACCGACAAAACATAAAAAAACGACCTAAATGAGGTATCGCTGTAACCGTACTGACCCGAAGAATAAAAACGCGTTATCAATTTTACCACACGCGGAACGGTGTAAACGCACCCCCCCAAAAGAAATTCATGAAACGCTGGTTTTTGTTCATTCTGCGCCCCAAAAATCGGAATAAAAAGCGATCAAAAAAGTCACGTGCCCGAAAATGGTACCAATAAAAACGTCAACTCGTCCCGCAAAAAATAAGACCTCACATGACTCGGTGGGTCAAAATACGGAAAAATTATAGCTCACAATATGTGGTGATGCAAAAACTATTTTTACAATAAAAAGCGTCTTTTAGCGTGCGACAGCCGCCAAACATAAAAACCGCCATAAATCGTAAATCAAACCCCCCGTTATCACCCCCTTAGTTAGGGAAAAATAATAAAACTAAAAGAAAATGTATTTATTTCCATTTTCCCGCTAGGGTTAGGGTTAGGGCTAGGGTTAGGGTTAGGGCTAGGGTTAGGGCTAGGGTTAGGGCTAGGGCTAGGGTTAGGGCTAGGGCTCAGATTAGGGTTAGGGGTGTGTTGAGGTTAGGGTTGGAGTTATAATTGGGGGTTTCCACTGTTTGGGCACATCAGGTGCTCTCCAAAGGCAACATGGCGTCTGATCTCAATTCCAGCCAATTCTGCGTTGAAAAAGTCAAATGGTGCTCCTTCCCTTCCAAGCTCTGCCATGTTCCCAAAGAGTGTTTTACCCCCACATGTAGGGTATCAGCCTACTCAGGACAAATTACAAAACAACTTTTGGGGTCCAATTTCTCCTGTTACCCTTAGGAAAATAAAAAATTGGGGGCAAAAATATAATTTTGCGGAAAAAAATGTTTTTTTTATTTTCACGCCCAGGCGTTATAAACTTCTGTGAAGCACTTGGGGGTTCAAAGTGCTCTCCACACATCTAGATAAGCTCCGTGGGGGGTCTAGTTTCCAAAATGGGGTCACTTGTGGGGGGTTTCCACTGTTTAGGTACATCAGGGACTCTCCAAACGCACATGACACCCGCAGACCAATCCATCAAAGTCTGCATTCCAAAACGTCACTACTTCCCTTCCGAGCCCCGACGTGTGCCCATACAGTAGTTTTCTCCCACATATGAGGTATCAGCGTACTCAGGACAAATTGGACAACAACTTTTGTGGTCCAATTTCTCCTGTTACCCTTGGGAAAATAAAAAAATGGGGGCTAAAAGATCATGTTTGTGGAAAAAATACGATTTTTTTATTTTCACGCCCGGACGTTATAAACTTCAGTGAAGCACTGGGGGGGTTCAAAGTGCTCACCACACATCTAGATAAGTTCCTTGGGGGGTCTAGTTTCCAAAATGGTGTCATTTGTGGGGGGTTTCTACTGTTTTGGTACATCAGGGGCTTTCCTAACGCGACATGGTGTCTGATCTCAATTCCAGCCAAAAACGTCAAATGGCGCTGCTTCCCTTCCGAGCTCTGCCATGCGCCCAAATAGTGGTTTACACCCACATGTGGGGTATCAGCGTACTCAGGATAAATTGCACAATATCTTTTAGGGTCCTGTTACTTTTGGAAAAATAAGAATTGAGGGTGAAAAGATCATTTTTGTGGAAAAAATATGATTTTTTAATTGTACTGCTGTACGTTATAAACTTCTGTGAAGCCCTTGGGGGTTCAAAGTTCTCACCACACATCTAGATAAGTTCCTTGGGGGGTCTAGATTCCAAAATGGTGTCATTTGTGGGGGGTTTCCACTGTTTTGGTACATCAGGGGTTTTCCAATCGTGACATGGTGTCCGATCTCAATTCTAGCCAAAAACGTCAAATGGCGCTGCTTCCCTTCCGAGCTCTGCTATGCGCCCAAATAGTCATTTACACCCACATATGGGGTATCAGCGTACTCAGGACAAATTGCACAATAACTTTTAGGGTCCTGTTACCCTTGGAAAAATAAAAATTGGGGGTGAAAAGATCATTTTTGTGGAAAAAATATGATTTTTTAATTGTACCGCTGTACGTTATAAACTTCTGTGAAGCCCTTGTGGGTTCAAAGTTCTCACCACATATCTAGATAAGTTCCTTGGGGGGTCTAGTTTCCAAAATGGGGTCACTTGGGGGGTTTCCACTGTTTAGGTACATCAGGGGCTCTCCAAACGCGACATGGCGTCCGATCTGAATTCCAGCCAATTTTGCATTGAAAAAGTCAAACAGCGCTCCTTCCCTACTGAGGTCTGCCATGCGCCGAAACAGTGGTTCCCCCCCACATATCAGGTATCAGCGTACTCAGGACAAATTGCACAATAACTTTTGCAGTCCAATTTCTCCTGTTACCCTTGGTAAAATAAAGAAAATTGAACCTGAAGTATTTTTTTTGTGAAAAAAAGTTAAATGTTCATTTTTTTTTAATATTCAAAAAATTCCTGTGACGCACCTAAAGGGTTAATAAACTTCTTGAATGTGGTTTTAAGCACCTTAAGGGGTGCAGTTTTTAGAATGGTGTCACTTTTGGGTATTTTCTATCATATAGACCCCTCAAAGTGGCTTCAAATGTGAAGTGGTCCCTAAAAATAAAATGGTGTTGCAAAAATGAGAAATCGCTGGTCAATTTTTAACCCTTATAACTTCCTAACAAAAAAAAATTTTGGTTCCAAAATTGTGCTGATGTAAAGTAAACATGTGGGAAATGTTATGTATTAAGTTTTTTGTGTGCCGTATCGCTGTGATTTAAGGGCATAAAAATTCAAAGTTGGAAAATTGCGAAATTTTCAAAATTTTCGCCAAATTTCCGTTTTTTTCACAAATAAACGCAAGTTATTTGAATGCAATTTTACCACTACCATGAAGTACAATATGTCACGAGAAAACAATGTCAGAATCACCAGGATCCATGAAAGAGTTCCAGAGTTATGACCTCATAAAGGTACAGTGGTCAGAATTGTAAAAATTGGCCCGGGAGTTAACGTGCAAACCACCCTTGGTAGTGAAGGGGTTAAACCCGTTCACATGTCCCGGTTTTCTGAGCCATCTGCCGAGACATCAGACCTGTCGTCTGACGAGTTTGAGGTCTATGCCATTGTGGGATGCAAGATGATGCGGGGTAAAAAGTTTTATTTGGTGGATTGGAAGGGTCATGGTCCAAGGGTTTGGTCCTGGGAGCCGGTGGAGAACATCCACGCTATACTTCTCATTGCTGAATTCAAGTGGAGCGAGGCCCTAGGAGGGGGGTAATGTTAGGCGTCAGGTTCCTATTGCTGTACAGCAGGAATCCCGAGCCCTGCTCCCGGAGGTCTCCCATTCCTCCCCAGCGGAGGTTGCTCAGCAATCTCGTTGGTCACGGTGCTCTGTCCAGACCTGCTCTGTGGGTTTGCTTGCTGCTGCCACCTCTGGCACAGCTATGGCAATGCATGCAGCTCAGCAGCGAGTTTCTCCAGGGACTAAGTCCCCATGTCGGGTCACTGAGCATGCCTGTGGAGTGATCTCCCATTGGAGATCGAAGGTCACATGCTCAGGTCCTGCGCGTGTTCGGATTGGCCCATCCGAGAAGCCAGGAGGGTCCCGGACGCTCGTGGCTATAAAAGGCTCGCATGGCCGCTCGGCCATGCGCTAGGATAAGACTGTGTTTGCAGACAATGTGGAGTGAGTGATGTATGCACGCATGAATGTCTCTGGTGACTGACTCATTATGAAACCCCTACCATTGGTACGCATTTGTTGTGCAGCCTAGCCTGCTAGCACCCAGGCTTAGGTGTAGGTAGGTCAGAGTCTGAGTCAGACTTTAGGCATCATCAGTGACTCGGCACGCCTCAGTGCACGTGCTCCACACTCCATTGCCAGCGTCTATAGCGGCGTTCGTGGCAGCGACGCAGCGCGCTCAGAGGGCCTAGAGGGACTCTAACCTCGTGTCCTTGGGGTAGAGTTCTGTGGCCGCTTTCTGTGCGCGCTTTAGCCGGGCTCTGTGAGCTAAACAGGCCCCGGCATTTATGTTCAGCGGTAGTGCAGCTCTGTGAGCTAACAGAGTTCGCTCCTGTTCACACGGGGTGACGTAACTTCCGCCATTACCTAGCAGCAGTATAACACCTCTGCACGGTGGACCCCGGGCTGCGAACGCACCTACTATTATGTTATAATTTGGTGCGTTCCGCCAGCCCTAACAATAATGCTCCCCAACATAGCACTCTATATAGTATAGTGGGCCCCACATAGCCTCCATACAGCATAATGGCCCCCCACATAACCTTCCATATAATATAATGCACCCCTCCACACACATAACACTCCAAACAGTATAATGGCCCCCCACAATGGAATCAATTTAAAAATAAAATACTCACCTCTCCTTGTTCCCCCACTGCTCTATTCTGGCTGTTCCCTGTTCCATCTTTAACTGCATTGGCATCCGCGATGCTGATAGAATTGAAAGTGCGATGTTGGGTGGGAGGGTCGATGCCTGGATTGGAACTGGGCCCCCCTCAATTCACTGGCCCCATGGCGTCTGTGTAGGCTGAGACTATTGGTGGTACGCCACTAGCTGGACCCAGTTTCAGACACAAAATGGATGCAAATGTTCCCGGAGAGCCAATCACCTGCATTCTGAGAGTTACAGCTTTGCTGCAACAGGGAAGCCCCAGGTTTGTGGCTACTGAACCTGGGTAATATTGTTTTATTTAGTAATATGAGCCAGGGATTAAAAATTTACAAAACCATTTCCTCAGTGCACTTCAGTATGATAATAAGGGGTACCTGTCATTTCAGGTGTCCATTCAAAATCAGCTGTCCTATGTGTGTACATGAGGAATGTCACCATTTCTGGCCCTTGTAACACTTGTATCCGGCATTTCACCAGTTTTCCCCCCAGTGGATTCTATCCCCAATTTTCAGCTGTCTCTGAGCTAGTGGGTGTAGATTTACTGCTATGATATTTCCCATACACAGAACATACAGACATGAGGGATTCCTGCTCTCCTGTTTCTATGTAGTAGATGTTCAGGAAGAGCAGCACCATGGAGGACATTATACAGCAATGCTCAGAACTCTCCCTTTTTCTCTGTGCATAAACTTGTGAATACAGCTCTGGGGTGAGATAAAACACTTACTTGAAAACAGTAGCTTGTAGGATATTATACAGCAGTGCTGAGCAGTACAGATGTGTATCGAGCACTAGGGTGAGATATGGCACTAACTAAAATGCAGTAGCGTTAGCCGTGTGTTTACACCTCTCTCTGATCCTCCCTTCCGTTCCTCTTTCGATAGACTTTAATAGGCAGCTGTAATCTGATCCCTCAGACACATCTTTAAAAATAGCACTCTATGAGGGTGAAATAAGTTAATTTTGAACTGGACATGACATGTAATAGTGGCTGCAGAGCAGAATAAAACTTGTATTTACTGTTGCATACATTAAGCAATGAATGTATTTGATACCTAATGAGTTAACTTTTGTTGAGTCCAAGTGGGTGTTATCAGAATCTTTTCACTTGGGCTGTGTCTTTCTTTTCCCTGTATGAATTGACCAATTTTTAACTGGTAAAAACACAGCAGAAAGAAAAGTCAAGCCCCCAACATAGATTAGTTTCTCAGCATGTGAGATGTGAAGATACAGAGCTGATCTCCTGGTTTCACCTCCTGTAGGATTAGAAAGTGACTCATACTTTGTAGATAAGGTCACTGTTGGGGAAGGAGCTGCACAGCTGAGTTTAGCTATGTCATCTTACAAACCATTCTATCAGCCCTCCTCTTCTCGCAGCACTTTCAGCTCAGCTATACTGCCCCCACACTGCCTGTCCAGAGATGAGTCACACTTATGTCTGTAGATCTAAGGGCAAGTTGTAATTACTCTTCAGTGAGACAAGCTGCTCCTAAGTGAGATGTAATGACACCCAGCTCTGGTCTCACTGCAGAGGGATTACAAGCAGCTGTGACCACAACAAATTTAAATGTGACTAATCTCCAGACAGGCAGTGTGGAGATGACTATTACAGCAGAGCTGACAGTGCTGTGAGAGGAATGGTGACAGAAGGGTTTGTAATGTGACACAGCTAAGCTCTGCTGCACTGCCTAACCATGCAGGAAGAGAGACCAGGAGATAACCTCCGTAACCTTACATCTCACACACTGATAAACCTAAGCTATGGTGTGGGCATGTTCTTTTTCTGCTGGTTTGCTGCCTGCTTATGATTGATCACCATCATACAAGGAGGAAATGTAGACGCCCAAGTGAAAAGTATCTAACACACGTTAACTTATTAGATGACAAATACTTTGATTGCTAATAATTATCTCTGCTGTGTAAAGGCAAAAAAAAATATTCCACACTGCAGAAACTACTACGTCTTGTGTCCAGTTCAACATGAACATTTTGGGGAAAGGTCCTCTTTAATGCCCTTCAGTCAAAGCAACTTAAACTCCATTAGTGGTGATAAATCTCAGTGCAGCTAGATAACGAGCTACGTGCAAAACAAGTGGCATAGAAATACCAAAGCTCGCTGCAGCCACTTGATACTGAGTATACAAGGAGGAAGAGATGTTCTTTGAGCATTCAGGTGATACAACGGATTACAAATCTTTTATTCGTTGCAGCAAGTTTTACAAAAGAGAACGTGGAAATCTGTAATTCACTTTGTAATAACGCCCCGCAGGTCCCTTCACATGAATACTTAATATGTAATAAAATGCAAGAGGCGGGAGAACGGAGGGCATCTCAGGATCGCTGGCTAAGGACGACTCGGAAATACAAATCCAATTTTCTAATTACTGGGAGAATGAACAGGCAGTGCTGCTACAGTGTCTCACATCAAGTGATGTAAGATCAGACATCTCAGAAGATGGAAAAGCTCCAACAGCATTAAACTTTGCCCAGATTTAACATACAGATAGGTTTTCCTTACATTCCCTTTTGACTCCATATATCCTGGGATGTGTGGCACGAGATAATTAGCCTTGAAAAAATAACAGATTTTGTGATACTCTGTCGGGAGATGTTTATGATGTATGTATCAGTATGTGGCCATCTAGTGGTTGTGCTGCAGATTGCATTTAGGTCACTGAATGAGGCCCGCCCAACAATTGTGCTCAATAAAGATTGTTCCTGTAAAAGTGAAGTAGAAATTGCATGTACCAACCATTGCTATGTGTAAGTATAGCCGTGCAGTAAGTTTTATGTGTATGGTACAGGGCACATGGAGGATAAGACATTTTGCTACTTGTTTGATTGTTACCGACCCCAAGTTAGAAGGATAGATTGAAAATGAGTCACATACGAAATCCACTTTCTGGCCAGTCTTGGGCTCACCAGCAGTGCCAACCAATAATGGTCAGAGCCAAACCTTGTAGAACTTCTGCCACTCCTTTATTAGTAGCATTGTCAATGTGCCAATTGGTCAGAGGATATCGTAGCTGTGGGATGCGCAAGTTTTGAAGAGAGATGATTCCAAACTTTCCTCTTTTCCAGCATTAATGTCTGATTCCAAACCAGCACAGAGGGGAATGCCACATATCAATATATCACAGATGACTTTTGTACAGTAGTTAGAATTTTCTAGTTTTGCTGAATTTTTCCCTAAAAGTTGATTTGCAGTGAATTAATTCACCAAGTTCTCCAAAGCCTTTAATGGTGGTGTAACACTCTGAGGTCTCCTGAGACTTGGATCAAGCCCCTTTTCAAGTTCTTACCACAAACATGGCCTTAGTAATGTCCAAATGACATCCATATATAGAGATATACTAGATGGTGGCCTGATTCTAACGCATCGGGTATTCTAGAATTTTTGCCCCATAAGCTGCGGCCACCGCCATCAGGGGCTTATCTACAGCATTCTGTAATGCATTCTGTAATGCTGTAGATAAGCCCCCGATATAACCTGAAAGATAAGAAAAACACGTTAGATTATACTCACCCGGGGGGCGGGGGCGGTGGGTGTCTCGGTCCGGGTCCTCCCATCTTCATAAAATGATGTCCTCCTCCTTGCTTCTCCCTCGGCTCCTGCGCATGCGTACTTTATCTGTCCTGTTGAGGGCAGAGTAAAGTACTGTAGTGCGCAGGAGCCGGGAAAGGTCAGAGGGAGCCGGGAAAGGTCAGAGAGGTCCGGCACTTGTGCACTGCAGTAGACTGCTCTGCCCTCAACAGGGTCGATAAAGTACGCGTGCACAGGAGCCGAGGGAGAAGCACGGAGGAGGACGTCATCGTATGAAGATGGGAGGCGCCGGACGGGACGGCGACACCCATCAGATCGGACCGAACTCTGGGGTGACTATAATCTCTTTTTTTTATCTTTCAGGTTTCATCGGGGAACCGTCGGGAGATCAGCGGCTAGCGCCGCAGATCTCCCGACAGCAGTGGTGGCGTGCGTAGTTTGAATTCCGCGCCAATTCGTGGCCAGACTGCGCCTGTCGCTGATTGCTCGCGGCCGGCCGGGCACGACCAATCAGCGATGTGGGATTTCCATTACAAACAGACAGAATTAGATGATTATATAGATATATATACAATGTTCAAAGAAAAAATACCGGCACCAGTCAACATATAAAGTTCCCTGCAAGGATGAGTAGACATCCCATATGTAGAGCTACAGCGGCTGATCGAACGGTGTTTGGTGCGCTGCATAAAGTGCTTAAATGTGCAATATTGAAGAAAAAAGATGCGCCACTCACCAGTTCGAATTAATGTGAAAAAGTCATTTATTCCTTTCCTTGGGATTACGACTAAAACATGATGTGCCGGTTACAGAGGCAGCAGGGAGAGGTGGATCCGCGTAACAGCACTACAACGGTGAATGCAGCAGACAACTTGTGCTGAATTTGGATTGGGAGAAGATGTCGCAGCTCAGCAATAGACAGAGGGACCGAAACCCATAAAACAACGCACTGTATACATATTGTGTGACAGGAGAGCAGTGGCCATCTGTGACAAACTGATTCACGTCTTCTCAATAATCAGTTTTATAACTTTGATTGTCAATTATTTGAAACTTCCAACTCCACTTTTCATCTGTGAAGACACCTGACGTGTCTCTGCGATCCCAAGATATAACTTTCACCCTGATCAATTATTGAGTCTTAACAAGTAAATATAATTCTCCGAAATTGTACATTTAAATCTTTAATTGACCATGAGGTGTTAATTGATTCCAATATAGGAAATGTTTAATTATGAAAGATTTACTTTGAAAAAAAATGTTTGGACTGTGAACCAAAACCAAAATTTGCCTTTTTTTTCGTGTAATAAACATGTGTATAACAAAACATGGGCAATCGTAATAATTTTCTTCGAGAAAAACTTCATTTTCTGGAACAATTTCAAGGGTGCCAACACTTTCAGCCATGACTGTATATATAAAAAACCAGTTAAAAAAGATAAAGTGCTAAATTATAGAACTTTATTGGCTCATGATAGATAGATAGATAGATAGATAGATAGATAGATAGATACTGTAGATAGATACTGTAGATAGATAGATACTGTAGATAGATAGATAGATATAGAGATAGATAGATAGATATAGAGATAGATATAGAGATAGATAGATAGATAGATACATAGATAGATATAGAGAGATAGATAGATAGATATAGAGATAGATAGATAGATAGATACTGTAGATAGATAGATAGATAGATAGATATATAGATAGATAGATAGATAGATAGATAGATAGATAGATAGATAAATAGATAGATAGATAGATAGATAGATAGATAGAGATAGATAGATAGATAGATAGATATAGAGATATAGATAGATAGATAGATACTGTAGATAGATAGATAGATAGATAGATAGATAGATAGATAGATAGATAGATAGATAGATATAGAGATGGATAGATAGATAAAAGATTTTTTAAAAATTTGTAAAATAAAAATTTGGACTTTTTTTTTAAAGAAACCAGTTTCTATAAACATATGTCGTATATTTCCCGCTAGGTGCAGTGAAGTTCGGTCACTGGACGCCAGGATAGAGCAGGTTTTCAGGAAGTGAATCTGTCAGGGTGAGGAATCTATGAATTGATCCGGAATCCCCCAGAGCAGCCGCTCACAGTTATGGGAGGTGGTTGCTGGGGGTCTGCAGAGCTCATTTGTTACATATATCATTAAGTAAGTAACTATAAGGAATGATTTCCATAATAAGGCTTCCTAGGACAGGCGGAGAACCACGACTGAAGCCCAGCGGGCTGCCCAATCTTTGCTTGAGGACACACTCAGAGTACTGGAACTTTGGGTTCTGTTCACTTCTTACCTTAGATGAGGTCAGTTTTAAAAATGTATGAATTACGGTAGGTTAAAAAAAATTCCTCAAGGTCAAGAAAATTTTTAAGAATGTTTCAATTTGCTATCAAGACAACATATCTCTGACAAACGTATCCCTGCAGCTCTGGCTAGTAACATTCCCCAAAACTTGCATTTTTAGGGTTTCACTTTGTCATTTACTGATCTGAGGTTTTTGTGACATCTTCTCTGATCACAACATCACGGCCCTGTCACTATCTGCTGCCGGCCGCATGACAGCACAGCAGACACGGCCGCACGCAGTTCACTGTGCAGGGCCATCAGGCCGCCGGCCCTACACAGCTACTGGGGGAGCTGCCCGGGGGGCACTTGCCTCCCTGCCACCCGGCCCAGCCCGCCCCTGCATCCAAAGATGTATATTGCAATGTATCGACTTAAGACCTAACTTGATGTTTTTCACTAAATGTATAGCCTCGGTGCTAATGGGGAACCTGCAGAATTTTGTACATTGCTTGGTGCTTTGGATGCGACTAGAGTATAAAGACATAAACAGAATAAAATCACAGAAAGAAGAACAATTGAATCATTTACATGATTTGAGGAACCGTTTAACTCTTTTTTTTCCCTTCCTGCTCCTGGTGCTCGTTTTGCCTCTTTTGCTATCGCTGTCTTGTATACTGTCCATGTTGCTATTTTGGAGTTAGTTTGATGCTTGACGTCTGATGCCCCAGTAATCACAGATAACACTGGAGTGATGCTCTCCACTTAGTGATGATTGTGGCCCCTGGGGACCCGGAGAAGCATCTGCTGAGCTCTCACGCGGCCTTTCCAGACCGTCTAATGCTTATGCTCCACGTTATTGGTCTATGAGGCTCCACGAGTTGTAATCACATCTCAAGGGAATGTTCTTGCTCTTCTGAAAAGGCATGGAGTAGCCATAAAGAATAAAAGAGGAGAGAGCAGAAAGCATTGATATTAAAGGGGATTATCATCATCAGGCATATGAATGACATAGGAATAAATGACATTCCAGGTTTCATACTAGACACTAAAGAACATGCAATAAACCGTCATTTCCTACTTTCCAGTTTTGCTAATTAGACTGGGACAGAAACCACAGAGTCACCTCACTTTTAGTGATTTTTATTAGCAGGCGGGATCAGAAGAGTGATCTCAGCAGCTTTTTGTCAAAGGAGTCAACCGAGTCATTTCATTATAATTAGAGGATGGGGTTGGCAAAGTCATTTCATTATTATTAGGGTATTATTAGAGAGCAGAGTCATCTCTTTATTAGAGAGCAGAGTCATCTATTAACCCTCAGAGTCAGCTATTAACCCTCAGACACTTTCAGATTCCCTACACTCATCTCTGTCCCCAATCTCCTCTCTTTCCTGTCCTAATCTGGCTGTTCATCACTACAATGACACTCTTAGAAGCACCCTTGACCAAGTAGCTCCCCTCACCCTCAGAACCTCCAAACACAGAGTAAAAGAGCCCTGGCTCACATCGCAAACTCAACTTCTCCAGCGATGTTCCAGGAGTGCTGAACGCCTATGGAGAAAAACACGCACACCAGAAGACTTCATCCACTTCAAATTTATGTTAAGAACCTATAACGCTGCCCTTCACCTTGCCAAACAGACCTACTTCACCACCCTGATCTCCTCACTAGCCAACAACCCCAAGAAACTTTTTGACACTTTTCACTCCCTCCTCAGGCCAAAAGCACAAGCTCCTATCACAGACATTTGTGCTGATGACCTGGCCTCCCACTTTACAGAAAAAATAGATAATATCCGTCAAGAAATCTGCTCCCAACCACCAAGTGCTGTGACTCCCATCCCTTCCTACATCTCCCCTGGCTCACTCTCCACATTTGATCCCATCACAGAAGAAGAAGTCTCCAGACTCCTCTCTTCTTCTCGTCCGACTACATGCACTACCAACCCCATTCCCTCACATCTCCTCCAGTCTCTCTCTCCAGTTGTCACAACCCACCTAACTACAATCTTTAATCTCTCCCTCTCCTCTGGCATTTTCCCATCCTCCTTCAAACACGCCATCGTTACTCCATTACTAAAGAAACCTGCTCTCGACCCATCCTGCACAAACAACTACAGACCAGTCTCCAATCTCCCCTTCATCTCTAAACTTTTGGAACGCCTAGTTTACTCCCGCCTTACCCGTTACCTCTCCATTCACTCCCTTCTAGACCCTTCACAATCCGGCTTCCGCCCCCTACATTCGACTGAAACTGCACTCATCAAAGTGACCAATGACCTTCTGACAGCAAAACGTAACGGTGACCACTCTCTGCTCATTCTTCTCATTTCTGCAGCTTTCGATACTGTTGACCACCATCTCCTACTCTCTAGGCTCCAGTCACTAGGCATTAAGGACACTGCACTCTCCTGGTTCTCTTCCTATCTCTCTGACCGCTCCTTCAGTGTTTTGTTCTCTGGCTCCACGTCATCTCTGTTAAATATTAATAATTCGTTAAATATTTCTTATTACACCCAGTTCTGTAGAATGCTTTAGCTTACATGACATAGGCTATTTTTAAGCTTGGCTCATGGTAGAAAGACAGCTCCATATATGTAGAGACCACGTGCTTTAGGAGACGTATATAATTCATGGCTAACTGTAGAGGTCGCTCTTCTTCTTCCCTCACCATCATGAGACACAGACGCAAGATGACATAACTCAACAGCTGGTATGTTACTTGACTATGAAGAAGCCGAACTGAGAGACAGACGCCATTTGCCATGTGAGATCCCCGAGAGAAAGAAGAATACATGTTGCTTTTGCCATGTGAGATTTCAGAGTATGAACTATGGACAATTTCTCTTTCACTTATTTTTATTCACCTGTTTTTCTGTAATAACCTTTCTTTGATGGAAGAATCCAAATAAACCACTATATTTTTATCTGGTAACTAGTCCTGAGTATTTTACAGGATATGCATTATTTTACATTGGAGAGCCAGCCAGATCTGAATTTTTGTACTTTTTTGCGGATTTCCCTCAACTTGCCCACACGGGGGAATGGACTTTGCTAACGTCAAATCATATGTGCAAGTTATCGGGAATTCCACTACTTACAAGAATCACATAGAACCTAGAAGTAAGAAGTACCAGATAGATTGAGAAGTACTACAAGTGCCAAAAGTACCAGACGCAAGCCAGACGTGTAAAGACAGGAACCCAGCGTTGTCCATCAAAGGAGCTGAGACATTTCAAGGTAAGATAAAATGGATGTCATTAATTGTCTTGCTAAGCAGAGTAAATTGAAATTTAAGTCTGTAGACAATTCTAATTCAGAAGTTTTATGGTTAAGTTTATATGCCGAGTGTGAACTCGAGAATCAGAGGTTAGATTCTAAGTTTTTCAATAGAGAAAGAGAGAGATTAAAAAATATTCTACAGATGGTAGATATATTTCATAGATCTGTGTCAGAGAAATCCAAAAATGATTGTTGTGATGTTCTCGAGATTGGCTGTAAAGTTAGGGAGATTGACTATAATCAAGTGTCTGTAGCGGCCATTGAAGGTGACCTTGCAGACGTGTAACAAGATGGAGAAGTAGGAGGAGACTTCAGAACTGACGTAGAGGACGTACAAGGGAAAGACGTACCACTAAAAATAGAAGACTCACAGGCCCAAATCCGAAGTAGCATGAGGAAGAATTTGATAAAAATATGCCAAATAATTCCTGCTTATGACAACAAAATAGATGTTTGTAGAAACTCTGAGATTTATGAAAGTTGTTCTGAAAAATTTGATTTATCTAACGAGGAGAAGAATCAGTTGTTCAAAATGTGGATCCCTGTAAATTTTGCTAGGAGATTGTCTTTAAAGTTATCTGGTGAAACACATGAGAATTTAACTGATAAAGACAGATTAAAAATTCTCATTTTTTGTTCATCAAATGAAAATCATCCAGATATTGATATTCTTCAAAAATTAAGGATTGGTCGGAAGGAATGTATTTTTACGTTCATGTCCATATATGAACGTTTGTACAAAATGCTGAGTGAGAATGTCAAAACACCGTCCCTCATAAGGAGTTTTGTAAGCAAATTTTGGTTTCTAAATCCTGCATCTCGTGTTATTGCGTCACAAAAAGATTCTTTGTTTGAATGTGCGCAATCCCTTGATTTTGCCAGAAAACACGAGAATCGTGAGAGGAAAGTAAATTGTGCTAATTTTGTAAAGACAGGCAGAGTAAAATCTTATCAGAAGCCTGTATTAGCAAAGCCTTCTAAAATGAGTTTTCCCCAAAATCAAATCTACGAAGAAAGAAAAAGAAAATCACATGTTTGTTATAAGCCATATGGAATGATGCAAAAGAACACCGAAAAGACACAAATGGAATTAAGAAAAATGATGAGTTCTGATTTTCTTTCTGTAACTAAGATGGCTGAATTTGACAGACAGAAACAGGTGGTGAGTGACATCATGGCCTGTAAACTGAATACTCTGCTCCAAGAATCTATCAGCTTTAAAATGGCAAGAACCTTTCAGGATATTTTTTGCAGAGAAATAAGTATGGGTGTAGGAATTGGCTAGAAAAAGTAATATATATTGTGTAACAGTGTTATACAATTAGTGAGTTATAGAGTATAATCCTGTAGTTTTATGGTTTGTGGATATATACATAGTCATACAGTATATATATAGAGTGTTTGTAGAAGTAGAAATAGTAGAACTGTATTTTTTAATGAAAATTAAAATCTACATCAGTAATAATATTTAGAATATGAATATGTTATTAACCTTATTTTTTATGTTTCCTTAGAATTTTCATTTCAAAGCAGGACTTAATCGAGAAAAATTCTCTTCCAAGGATTTATGCCTTTATTTACACAGGAAGTTGCAATATTGCATGATTTTATATATCTAACCCTTAAAAGGAAATAACTAATTGCTTTTTAAAATGTTCTGGGTGTGTGCTTTACTGCATGGTTTGAATGACAACCACAGCAGGTGAATTTGAACCTTGTTCTAATAATACAAGTATACCAGTATACTATGTCCCTGTTCCTTAGGAAAAGAATTTTAAAGGGGGTCTCAACTTTTGCAAAGCAATGGAATTTTTTTTCCAGGCCTAAATGTCAAGTATAGCTATACATATATATTTATGTCATGTGTATTTGGGGAATATTCAAAGAAATATTAAGAGACTAAATTGAAATAGTTTACAATGCATTGATAATTAGGATAATTTGGGTTAAAATACGTGTATTCATCACACCTTCGTATGTGAGGTATTTGGTTTAAAGTTAATATGTGACACAGTCTGAGTGACAGTGACTGAGTGTATGAGCAGCTGCTGAGCGAGTGATGTGATACGTTTGTATGAGGCCTCAGGATTCTATAAGAGAGAAAAAAAAAAAAACCCCAAAGCTTTTATCTTTAGGAGAAATATGCAGATCAGTTAGATTATTAGAATATTAGGATATATAATGAAATATTATCTATACAACATATATTTCTGTATTTCTATAGTAATTATTTCTTGATTTAGTTAATTGTGGATAAGTGCAATCGCACAACAAAATAGAAAATAGTTTAGGAAGAAAATCTATTCTTTCCTTATCAGCTTTAGCTCTTTTAAACAGGCACCAGCACAGAGCCTGGTATTCACCAGCTGCATCTGGGAATAGTGGACCTTCCTTCTCTGTCCAAGTGTGTTAATCTTAAACTACATTTAAATTAATTTTTCCAAAGGATAATTTTATGATATTCAAATTAATTTTAATGGTTACACATCTTCAGACAAATAATGGTATAAGCAAGTATAATATTTACATAATTTATACATTAATTATTTTTATTTTGGTTTTGATAAATGAATTATTTCATAGAACAATATTTTTTTGGTATTAAGGGGGAAAATATGTTTTTGATCCTGACTACATCATCACATTTGATTAATACCTCTTCTTCACACATTTTAATAGGAAAAAATATTAATAAGGTACAATGGTATAAGTATTGGGTATAATAACAAGTATTATAAGGAGTCATTTCTTTACACTAAGAGGAATTACATGCAAAGTTGCATAATTTGAATATTTTGGTAACACAAGTTTATGACAATTATGAAATAATCCAGATCATGGAAATATTAAGGGTATATGTTACTGAAGACATAACTACTCTGCATCAACATAAAGGCTTTATTCTTATTTTTATTTTTATTCTTATTTTTCATTATTTTTAATTCTTTCACCAATATTTAGTAAAGTAATATCTACTGAGAATATTGCTTCATTAAATATAGCAATTATATGGTTCTATTACTAAGGAAAATGTTTCACTTCTGAGTTATATGCAACAATTCTTTTATTCATTCATTCGCTCACTCATATATTCTTATTTTGGTTCATGGCTATACATTCCTACATATTATTAGTATAATGAATATATTCCTTATTAATAAAGATGATAACACTGGTTACATAAAACACAGTGACACCTATGGGTTGAAAAAGGTAATTACACCTATGACATAAAAAAATGTTCTATCACATGAAAAATGCGGATAATAATGTATTATCACTTATTATTGGTTTATTATTTCAAATATTGAAATCCATATATGGTACAAATTCTGATAATAATTATATGGATATTACTGATTGCTATGGTACGCTGTGATATTATGGGATAGGGAAATTACCAGATTTGGTATAGAATAGGGAATGAAGACTTCAAGCAAGATACTGAAATTATGTTAATAAAGACTTTTCACATTTCTAAACTTCATTGATTTTTATCAGTTGCAAGAAGAAGAATGCCGCGATCCAGAAGTCCCAGAAGGTAACAAAGCTATGATTACTGAGTAATAGACTGTGTTAATTACAAGTGCAGTATCCACCACTGACAGTCACAAGTGCAGTATCCACCACTGACAGTCACGATTAAAGTGTCTAACCTGACAACCAGAGGACGATGATCCTATGATGCTGAGATGAACGGTGTTATCACGTTCTTATCAAGTTCCAGAGGTTTTCAATCACCTGTAAAGCTTCGATGTAAGGCTGGTGAACAATAAGGTAATTGTCGGGAGGCTACAACCCTGACATATGTCCTGTGCATTAGGACAAGGACTGGTTATGGTGCTATGTTTAGCAAGGAAGAGTCATTTTAACCCTTGCTTTGCTGACCAAAGACGTCACACCTGTTCAAAGACCAGTACCGATGGAGGATTCCAGAATATCCAAGGCGAGCCAATTTAAGCCCAGGTTTTTAAAGGTGACACTGCACAGATATTAAAGCTGCATTTCATCTATAGACTTTGTTTGGTATCAACATTTGAATTTATAAACTTTGATTTGACCCACAACACAATTTCTACAACATCTATATGCTATAAGAAAACTGTATTTTTAAAAGAACCAAGAAGAAGACAGAAGACATCAAAATGAAGACCAGATGACATCAGATGATGATGACTGGACCTGAGATGCTTCAATTTAGACTTAGGGAAGTATAATTATACATATTTTATATGAATATTGTTCACGGCTTACCATAACATGAATTCACATCAATTATGTCATTGAGTACTTATAACGGTAATCTAATATTATTATTATTATTATTATTATTATTATTATTGATATTAAATTATTTTGTCAAAGAAGAAGAAAAGAAGAAAAAAGATCGTTATATTTGAGGGTTCCAATTAATGTCTGTCTCCCTCAAAAGGGGGAATTGTTAAATATTAATAATTCGTTAAATATTTCTTATTACACCCAGTTCTGTAGAATGCTTTAGCTTACATGACATAGGCTATTTTTAAGCTTGGCTCATGGTAGAAAGACAGCTCCATATATGTAGAGACCACGTGCTTTAGGAGACGTATATAATTCATGGCTAACTGTAGAGGTCGCTCTTCTTCTTCCCTCACCATCATGAGACACAGACGCAAGATGACATAACTCAACAGCTGGTATGTTACTTGACTACGAAGAAGCCGAACTGAGAGACAGACGCCATTTGCCATGTGAGATCCCCGAGAGAAAGAAGAATACATGTTGCTTTTGCCATGTGAGATTTCAGAGTATGAACTATGGACAATTTCTCTTTCACTTATTTTTATTCACCTGTTTTTCTGTAATAACCTTTCTTTGATGGAAGAATCCAAATAAACCACTATATTTTTATCTGGTAACTAGTCCTGAGTATTTTACAGGATATGCATTATTTTACAATCTCCTCTTCCTCTTGCTGTCGGGGTACCTCAGGGCTCAATCCTTGGCCCCCTTCTTTTCTCTCTCTACACGGCCCCAACTGGACAGACCATCAGCAGATTTGGCTTTCGGTACCATCTTTATGCTGATGACACACAACTATACACGTCTTCCCCCGACCTTACCCCCGCTGTACTACAGAACGCCAGTGACTGTCTGTCCGCAGTCTCTAATATCATGTCCGCTCTCTATCTGAAACTCAACCTCTCCAAAACTGAACTTCTTCTGCTCCCGCCGTCTACTAACCTCCCTAAATCTGACATTTCCCTCTCCGTGGGTGTTACCACAATAACTCCCTGGCAGCAGGTGCGCTGTCTGGGTGTTATGTTTGACACCAATCTCTCCTTCACATCTCATATACAATCCCTTGCCCGCTCTTGCCGCTTACACCTAAAGAACATCTCTAGAATTCGCCCTTTTCTCACTATGGAAACAACAAAAATCCTCACTGTTGCATTGATCCACTCTCGCCTGGATTACTGCAACGCTCTATTAATTGGCCTCCCCGTCACTCGACTATCCCCTCTCCAGTCCATACTTAATGCAGCGGCCAGGATCGTCCATCTGGGTAATCGGTACTCGGACGCATCCGCTCTTCGCCAGTCCTTACATTGGCTGCCCATTCATTATAGGATCCAATTCAAAGTACTTGTTCTCACCCACAAAGCTCTCCACAGTGCGGCACCCCCTTACATCTCTTCTCTCATTTCTGTCTATCGGCCTAGCCGATCGCTGCGCTCTGCAAACGACTTTCGACTAACCTCTGCACTAATCCGTACCTCCCACTCCCGACTCCAAGACTTCTCCCGTGCTGCTCCTATCCTCTGGAATGCTCTACCCCAAGAAATTAGGACTATCCACAATTTGCATAGTTTTAGGCGCTCCCTCAAAACACACCTGTTCAAAGCGGCCTATCACATTCACTAATCAAAGTCATTCTCTGTGTAAGTGTGCGTGTGTAGCCCATTCACTATCTCCATCCATCCTTCACTCCCGCAAGATGGCTGGACCTTCATTGTAAATACACCATTGTAAATACACACCTGTACTCTGTATCTCCCTCACCTCATTGTAGATTGTAAGCTCTCACGAGCAGGGGCGTCTTATTTCGTCTTATTTTGCTTTAATTATTGTATTGTTAGCGTTGTTACTTATGACTTGTGTTTTGAAACTGTTAAACTGTAAAGCGCTGCGGAATATGTTGGCGCTATATAAATAAAGATTATTATTATTATCTCATTATTAGAGAGCAGAGTCATCTCACTATTATTAGAGAGAAGAGTCATCTCATTATTATTAGAGAGCAGAGTCATCTCATTATTATTAGAGAGCAGTCATCTCATTATTATTAGAGAGCAGAGTCATCTCATTATTATCAGAGAGCAGTCATCTCATTATTATTAGAGAGCAGAGTCATCTCATTATTATAAGATATCAGTCATCTCATTGCTATTAGAGAGCAGAGTCATCTCATTATTATTAGAGATCAGAGTCATCTCATTGCTATTAGAGAGCAGAGTCACCTCATTATTATTAGAGAGCAGAGTCATCTCATTATTATTAGAGAGCATAGTCATCTCATTATTACTAGAGAGCAGAGTCATCTCATTGCTATTAGAGAGCAGAGTCATCTCATTGTTATTAGAGAGCAGAGTTCTCATTACTAGAGAGCAGAGTCATCTCATTGCTATTAGAGAGCAGAGTCATCTCATTATTATTAGAGATCAGAGTCATCTCATTATTATTAGAGAGCACAGTCACCTCATTATTACTAGAGAGCAGAGTCATATCATTATTATTAGAGAGCAGAGTCATCTCATTATTATTAGAGATCAGAGTCATCTCATTATTATTAGAGAGCACAGTCACCTCATTACTAGAGAGCAGAGTCATATCATTATTATTAGAGAGCAGAGTCATCTCATTATTATTAGAGAGCAGAGTCATTTCATTATTATTAGAGAGCAGAGTCACCTCATTATTATTAGAGAGCAGAGTCACCTCATTATTACTAGAGAGCAGAGTCATCTCATTATTATTAGAGAGCAGAGTCATCTCATTGCTATTAGAGAGCAGAGTCATCTCATTATTATTAGAGAACAGAGTTATCTCATTATTATTAGAGAGCAAAGTCATCTCATTGTTATTAGAGAGCAGAGTCATCTCATTATTACTAGAGAGCAGAGTCATCTCATTGTTATTAGAGAGCAGAGTTATCTCATTACTAGAGAGCAGAGTCATCTCATTATCAGAGAGCAGAGTCATCTCATTATTATTATTAGAGAGCAGAGTCATTTCATTATTAGAGAGCAGAGTAATCTCATTATTAGAGAGCAGAGTCATCTCATTATTATTAGGGAGCAGAGTCATCTCATTATTATTAGAGAGCAGAGTCATTTCATTATTAGAGAGCAGAGTAATCTCATTATTAGAGAGCAGAGTCATCTCATTATTAGAGAGCAGAGTCATCTCATTATTATTAGGGAGCAGAGTCATCTCATTATTATTAGAGAGCAGAGTCATTTCATTATTAGAGAGCAGAGTAATCTCATTATTATTAGAGAACAGAGTCATGTCATTGTTATTAGAGAGCAGAGTCATCTCATTATTAGAGAGCAGAGTCATCTCATTATTATTAGAGAGCAGAGTCATCTCATTGTTATTAGAGAGCAGAGTCATCTCATTATTAGAGAGCAGAATAATCTCATTAATATTAAAGAGCAGAGTCATCTCATTGTTATTAGAGAGCAGTGTCATCTCATTATTATTAGAGAGCAGAGTTATCTCATTATTACTAGAGAGCCGAGTCATCTCATTATTATTAGAGAGCATGGTCACCTCATTATTACTAGAGAGCAGTCATCTCATTATTACTAGAGAGCAAAGTCATCTCATTATTACTAGAGAGCAGAGTCATCTCATTATTAGGGAGCAGAGTCATCTCATTATTATTAGAGAGCAGGGTCACCTCATTATTACTAGAGAGCAGAGTCATCTCATTATTAGGGAGCAGAGTCATCTCATTATTAGAGAGCAGTCATCTCATTATTATTAGAGAGCAGAGTCATCTCATTATTATTAGAGAGCAGAGTCATTTCATTATTAGAGAGCAGAGTCATCTCATTATTATTATAGAGCAGAGTCATCTCATTGTTATTAGAGAGCAGAGTCATCTCATTATTATTAGAGAGCAGAGTCATCTCATTGTTATTAGAGAGCAAAGTCATCTCATTATTATTAGAGAGCAGAATTATCTCATTATTATTAGAGAGCAAAGTCATCTCATTGTTATTAATGAGCAGAGTCATCTCTGTTGTGAGTTCATTCTCTGGTTCACCAGTTGTGAGTTCTCCTTCCTGACTCCCTTTGGTGGTAACAGGAAGTAGAGAGGCTGATTTGATCGGTGGAGATCTGCCACCTGAGAATGAGGATGACGATTGGCTCTCAGGAGTCTCAGATTGGATTTAAGACAGCCAACGCCCTATTCAGTTGCTGGTGATTCCTTCTGTATTGTCAGCTCTTGGTTTTCAGCTCTGTTCTAGTCATCTAAAGCTAAGCTTTTCTGCTAATGGTTTTGTTGGTCTATTCAGTTTTTTGGTGTGGTCAGCCAGCCCCGGCTGTTGGCTGTGCTGAATTTCCACTCTTATTTATCAGTATTTTGCCAATTGGCTTTTTGTCCCCTACTAGTTCGGTCTCTTTTTGCTCTGTCTCAGAATATTTCAGAGTGTTGATATAGTGGAAGAAGTCTAGTGACTTCAGGGTTAATTTTGCTATCAGAAGTGTTGGACATGATTTTTGTAGGGTTTTTTGCAGGTTGCAGATAGCGTCTCTCCTTTCCTTTCCTATCTAGTTAGTTTGGGCCCCATCATTTGTTCAGCCTATTTTCCTGCCTGTGTCAGTTTTCCCTTTTCTTGCCTTAGGCTTATTTAGTCCTCCGGCCGTGACGAGGCGTCTAGGAACATCGTAGGCACGCTCCACGGCTGCTGCTAGTTGTGTGGTAAGATCAGCGATCTGCAATCTGCATAATTACCAACCTCTCTGGTTTTCTGTGACTTAGCTTGTTTTGCTTTTTTCTCCTCGGTGACCCATTCATAACAGAATCACCAGCCATAACGCAGATTCTAGGGTACTCAAAAGCAGGAAAAAGTTGTTTAAAAAAAAAAAAGTGTCAGAATTTTTTTTTTTTATATATTTTTTCCTCTTTTTTTCTCTGGGGCCGTTTGAGGATTTTTTTTTTCTTTTTCCTAATGGAGATTAAACAATTGTCTGATCGTGTGGAGCAGCCGGCTGCTGAAGTACAGGGAATTTCCACCTATCTCATTCAGTCACATGCTACTGAACCCAAGATTCCTACTCCTGATGTGTTTTCTGGGGATCGGTCTAAATTTCTGAATTTTAAGAATAATTGTAAATTATTTCTGGCCTTGAAGCCTAACTCATCGGGGAGCTCTGTGCAGCAGGTTAAAATTGTCATCTCCTTGCTGTGTGGCGATCCCCAGGATTGGGCTTTTTCTCTGACACCTGAAAATCCTATTCTGACTAATGTGGATGCATTTTTTCAAGCCTTGGGGTTGTTGTATGATGAACCTAATGCTGTTGATCAAGCTGAGAGAACCCTGTTGGCATTAAACTAGGGTCAGGATTCTGCAGTTATACTGTCAAAAATTCCAAAAGTGGGCGGTCCTTACTACATGGAATGATAGTGCAATGGCAGCTCTCTTTCGGAAAAGATGTTATGGTGGGATTTCCTGTTCCCTCTGGTCTGGATGGCTCTATGTCATTAGCCATTCAAGTTGATCGGCGTTTACGTGAACGTAAAACTACACGGGAGGTGCTGCCACCTTTTGAACAAACGACTGAACCTATGCAATGTGATGGGGTTTTGTCTAGGGTGCAACGTCAGGAGTTTAGAAGGCGTAGTAAGCTGTGTTTTTTCTGTGGAGACGCCTCTCATATTATTTCTGTCTGCCCAAAATGAGAGAAACGTTTTGCGCACACATTTGCTGTGGGCAGTATACAACCTAAGTTCCTTTTGGCAATTATTCTGATCTGTTCCTTATCCACGTTTTCCACTAAGGCTTTTGTGGATTCAGGAGCAGCGTTGAATCTGATGGATTTGGACGCCTCTGCAGATGCCTATTCCTTTAAGGGGTATTGATGTTACTCCTTTGGCGGAGAATAACCCTCAGTTTTGGACCCAGGTGACAATACGAGTTGCCCCAGACCACCAAGAAAATTGTAGATTTTTGGTGCTGCATAATCTGCATGATACTATTGTTCTGGGTTTTCCTTGGTTGCAAACTCATAATCCAGTTTTGGATTGGAAATCTGTGTCTGTGGTGAGTTGGGGTTGTCAGTGTGTTCTTAGTGACACTCCTGTTTTCTCCACCTCTCCTCAGTCTCATGATATTCCTGATTATCTAGCCGATTTTTCTGATGTATTTAGTGAGAGTAAGTCTGCATCTTTGCCTCCTTATAGGAGTTATGACTGTGCAATTGAGTTGATGCCTGGGTGTAAATTTCCCAAGGGTCGGCTTTTCAACTTATCTGTACCCGAACATGATGCTATGCGATCCTATATTAAGGAGTCATTGGAGAAGGGTCATATTAGACCATCCTCTTCACCTTTAGGTGCTGGGGTTTTTTTTGTGGCCAAGAAAGATGGTTCATTAAGGCCTTGTATTGATTATCGTTCCCTTAACAAGATGACGGTTAAATATCAGTACCCGTTACCTCTGATGTCTGATTTATTCTCCAGAGTTAAGAGTGCCTGCTGGTTTACTAAGCTTGACCTCAGGGGGGCGTATAATCTTATTCGCATCAAGCACGGGGATGAATGGAAGACGGCGTTTAATACTCCGGAGGGACATTTTGAGTACCTGGTGATGCCTTCTGGGCTCACTAATGCCCCTTCTGTCTTCCAGTCCTTTATGAATGATATTTTCCGTGACCTTGTGGATAAGTTTTTGATCATCTATCTGGATGATATTTTGATCTTTTCTAATGATTGGGATTCTCATGTGGAACACGTCCGGACTGTGTTCCGGATTTTGAGGGAGAATTCTCCATCAACTATTGAAATGGACCCGGCCAAGGTACAGGACATTTATGATTGGGTTCAACCTACTTCTTTGACGACCCTCCAGAAGTTTATGGGTTTTGCTAATTTCTATCGTAAATTTATAGGTAATTTTTCTGGTATTGTGAAACCACTGACTGATCTGACCAAGAAGGGCGCTGATGTGCTGAATTGGTCTCCTGAGGCTATCTTAGCATTTCAGGAGCTTAAGCAGAGATTTACTTCAGCTCCAGTTTTACGGCAACCTGATGTCTCACTTCCATTTCAGGTGGAGGTAGACGCTTCTGAGATTGGTACAGGAGCTGTTTTGTCCCAAAAAGATCCTGTGACTTCTAAGATGAATCCCTGTTCCTTCTTTTCTCGAAAGTTCTCCCCATCTGAATGCAACTATGACGTGGGGAATCGGGAATTGTTGGCCATGAAGTGGGCATTTGAGGAGTGGAGACATTGGTTGGAGGGAGCTAGACATCAAATTGTGGTCCTCACCGATCACAAGAATTTGATTTATCTGGAGTCGGCCAAACGCTTGAATCCTAGACAGGATAAATGGGCCTTGTTTTTCACGCGGTTTAATTTTGTGGTCTCTTTTCTTCCGGGCACTAAGAATGTTAAGGCAGACGCCCTTTCTAGGAGTTTCTTTGCCGACTCTCTTAGTGTGACCGAGCCTACTACCATCCTAGGTGAGGGGGTAGTTCTTTCTGCCATTTCGCCCGATTTGAGACGCGCCCTGGAGAGATTTCAGGAGGATAAACCTGAGCGTTGCCCTATGGGAAAATTGTATGTTCCTGACCAGTGGAGAAAGAGAGTGATGTCTGAAATTCATTGCTCCGCATTGGCTGGTCATCCAGGTATTTTTGGTACCAGAGATTTGGTGAGTCGGTCCTTTTGGTGGCCTGCCTTATCTCGTGACGTCAGGAATTTTGTACAGTCCTGTGGGACTTGTTCTCGGTCTAAACCCTGTTCTCGTTCTAGTGGGTTGCTGATGCCCTTGCCGGTGCCCAAGAGGCCATGGAACCATATCTCAATGGATTTTATTTCTGATCTTCCTGTCTCTCAGAGAATGACTGTTACCTGGGAGATTTGTGATAGATTTTCGAAGATGGTCCATCTTGTACTACTCCCAAAGTTGCCATCTTCCGCTGACTTGGTGCCCTTGTTTTTACAACAGGTGGTTCGGTTACATGGGATTCCTGAGAATATTGTGTCCGACAGAGGAGTCCAGTTTGTTTACAGATTCTGGAAAGCCTTTTGTTCCAATCTGGGAATTCAGTAATCCTTCTCCTCCGCGTTTCATCCCCAGACCAATCGACAGACTGAGAGAACAAACCAGACCTTGGAGTCTTATTTGAGATGTTTTATATCTGCTGATCAGGATGATTGGGTCTCATTTTTGCCCTTGGCCAAATTCGCACTAAACAATAGAGCTAGTTCTGCCACTTTGATGTCACCCCTTTTCTGTAATTTTGGGTTTCATCCTCGATTCTCTTCAGGGCAAGTGGAATCTTCATCCTGCCCAGGTGTGGACACTGTGGTTAAAAGAATGCAGCAGATATGGGACCAAGTGGTGGATAAGTTGTCACTCTCTCAGGAAAAGGCCCAGCGATTTTCCAACCGGCATAGGACCATTGGTCCCCGGTTTAAAGTGGGTAATATGGTTTGGTTGTCGTCTAAGAATATTCCTATGAAGGTCGCATCTCCTAAATTTAAGCCAAGATTTATTGGTCCTTATAAGATTTTGGAAATTCTTAATCCTGTTTTGTTTCGACTGGCTCTTCCAGTTACGTTCAAGATCCATAACGTAATTCACAAATCTCTGTTGAAGAGGTTTGTTGAGCCAGTGGTTCCTGTGACAGCACCTCCTGACCCTGTGTTGGTTGAAGGCAATGTGGAATATGAGGTAGAGAAAATATTGGATTCTCGTTTGGTTAGACGGAGACTCCAGTATTTGGTCAAAAGGAAGGGTTATGGTCAGGAGAATAATTCTTGGGTCTCTGCCTCCGATATTCATGCCAATAGATTGGTTCGTGCTTTTCACCCATCCTGATCGGCCTGGTGGCGTGGATGAGGGTTCGGTGACACCTCCTCAAAGGGGGGGTACTGTTGTGAGTTCATTCTCTGGTTCACCAGTTGTGAGTTCTCCTTCCAGACTCCCTCTGGTGGTAACAGGAGGTAGAGAGGCTGATTTGATCGGTGGAGATCTGCCACCTGAGAATGAGGATGACGATTGGATTTCAGGAGTCTCAGATTGGATATAAGACAGCCGGCGCCCTATTCAGTTGCTGATGATTTCTTCTGGCTTGTCAGCTCTTGGTTTTCAGCTCTGTTCCAGTCAACTAAAGTTAAGTTTTTCTGCTAATGTTCACACTTGGTTTTGTTGATCTATTCAGTTTTTTGGTGTGGTCAGCCAGCCCCTGCTGGGTGCTGTGCTGAATTTCCACTCTTATTTATCAGTATTTTGCCAATTGGCTTTTTGTCCCTTACTAGTTCGGTCTCTTTTTGCTCTGTCTCAGAATATTTCAGAGTGCTGATATAGTGGGAGAAGTCTAGTGACTTCAGGGTTAATTTTGCTATCAGAAGTGTTGGACATGATTTTTGTATGGTTTTTTGCAGGTTGCAGACAGTGTCTTCCCTTTCCTGTCCTGTCTAGTTAGTTTGGGCCCCATCATTTGCTCAGCCTATTTTGCTGCCTGTGTTTGTGTCTTCATCTTGTTTCACCGTCAATACATGTGTGGGGGCTATCTATTCCTTTGGGGTCTGCTCTAGAGCAGTTAGTTTTCCCTTTTCTTGCTTTAGGCTATGTGCCCACGTAGCGTTTTATTCCGGACACTAAAAACCAGACTCCTTCCCAGAAATCGCACGTTTTTTTCGCGCGATTTCACCGCGATTTTACCGCGATTATGATTGCGATTTTGCCGCGATTTTCGCGTGCGATATTCAAGCACTTTCCAAGTGATTTGAAGCATCGCATGGAAAGTGATTGACAGGTTGGTCACACTCGTCAAACATAGTATTTGACAAGTGTGAGCAGCTTTTTACTATTGAGGCCGGCTATGCGGCATCAATAGTAAAAGATAGAATGTTAAAAAACTAAAAAAAAAATAAAAAAATCGGGGTATATTTACCTTCCGATGTCCCGCGCTGCATTCCCGGCCTCAGCGTTCCCAGTAATGCCTTACGAGACCTGTGATAACGTTGGTCTCGCGCTGCTATAGCGATCTCGCGAGACCGCTAGAGTCACGCGAGACTACGTCATCACAGGACCTTGCTGCAAGGCATTACTGGTAACTAGAGTTGAGCGATACCGTCCGATACTTCAAAGTATCGTATCGGATGGTATCGGCCGATCTTTAAAAAAAGTATCGGTATCGCCGATTCCGATACCGGAAGTCCCATTCAAGTCTATGGGACTTCCGGTATCGGAATAAGAAAAACCCTTTCCTGCCCTTGTACAGCCTCTCTGGGGTCTGTACGGGCCTTTCGGGGGGCTGTGCCGGCCTGCCAGGGGGTCTGTGCAGGCTCCGGTGGTCTGTGCCGGCCTGCCGGTGGTCTGTGCAGGCTCCGGGGGGCTGTGCCGGCCTGCCGGGGGGCTGTGCCGGCCTGCCGGGGGGCTGTGCAGGCTCCGGGGGGCTGTGCCGGCCTGCCGGGGGGCTGTGCCGGCCTGCCGGTGGTCTGTGCAGGCTCCGGGGGTCTGTGCAGGCATCGTCCGATGGGACTACAAGTCCCATCGGGCGATGCCTGCTACCATGACAGTGATTGACACATTAGCCAATGATGGGACAGTAGTAGTCCCATCATCCGGCTAATGTGTTAAATGTAAAAAAAAAAAAAAAAAAAAATTACATGCTACATACATACAACATGCATACTACATACATGCTACATTCATACTACATAAATACTACATGCAACATACATACTACATATATACTACATGCATGCTACATACATACTGCATGCTACATACATACCACATATATACTACATACATACTACATGCATGCTACATACATAACACATATATACTACATGCATGCTACATACATACTACATGCTACATACTACATATATACTACATGCATGCTACATACTACATGCTACATACATACTACATATATACTACATGCATGCTACATACATACTGCATGCTACATGCATGCTACATACATACTACATACATACTACATGCTACATACATACTACATATATACTACATACATACTACATACATACTACATGCATGCTACATACATACTGCATGCTACATACATACCACATATATACTACATACATACTACATGCATGCTACATGCATGCTACATGCTACATACATAACACATATATACTACATGCATGCTACATACATACTACATGCTACATACTACATATATACTACATGCATGCTACATACTACATGCTACATACATACTACATATATACTACATGCATGCTACATACATACTGCATGCTACATGCATGCTACATACATACTACATACATACTACATGCTACATACATACTACATATATACTACATACATACTACATACATACTACATGCATGCTACATGCATGCTACATACATACCACATACATAACACATATATACTACATGCATGCTACATACATACTACATGCTACATACATACCATATACATACTACATGCATGCTACATACATACTACATGCATGCTACATACATACTACATGCTACATACATACTACATATATACTACATGCATGCTACATACATACTACATGCTACATACATACTACATATATACTACATGCATGCTACATACTACATGCTACATACATACTACATATATACTACATGCATGCTACATACATACTACATGCATGCTACATACATACTACATGCTACATACATACCACATACATACTACATATATACTACATGCATGCTACATACATACTGCATGCTACATGCATGCTACATACATACTACATACATACTACATGCTACATACATACCACATATATACTACATACATACAATACATTCATACAATACATACATAGACATACAGTACATATAACATAGAGTAACATACTTACCAATACTTGTCACATTGTTCCCCGAAGCCATTGTCTTTTCCGGAATAAATATTAACATAACAAACCACAAAAATACTCACCCACGATCCGAAGCAGTCCACGAGTGTGTCCCACGACGATCTTGGGTAGAGAACTGCAGCATCAGCTGTTGCTGCCGTTCTCTACGGGCTGCAGGAATCCAATGACGGAAGGTAGGTATCCTTCCGCACTGTATTCCTCCGCCACTTAAAAAAAAAAAAAGTCCCTAGTCTCACTTTATGCCATTGCTGTGTGGGAAATTCCCACACAGCAATGTATGTATGTATGTAGTATGTATGTAGCATGCATGTAGCATGTAGTATGTATGTAGCATGCATGTAGTATATATGTAGTATGTATGTAGCATGCATGTAGTATATATGTAGCATGTATGTAGTATGTATGTGGTATGTATGTAGCATGTAGTATGTATGTAGCATGCATGTAGTATATATGTAGTATGTATGTGGTATGTATGTAGCATGCATGTAGTATGTATGTAGTATGTATGTAGTATGTATGTAGCATGCAGTATGTATGTAGCATGTATGTAGTATGTATGTAGTATATATGTAGTATGTATGTAGCATGTAGTATGTATGTAGCATGCATGTAGTATATATGTAGTATGTATGTAGCATGTAGTATGTATGTAGTATGTATGTAGTATGTATGTAGCATGCAGTATGTATGTAGCATGTATGTAGTATATATGTAGTATGTATGTAGCATGCATGTAGTATATATGTAGTATGTATGTAGCATGTAGTATGTATGTAGTATGTATGTAGCATGCATGTAGTATGTATGTAGCATGCATGTAGTATGTATGTAGTATGTATGTAGTATGTATGTAGCATGCAGTATGTATGTAGCATGTATGTAGTATGTATGTAGTATATATGTAGTATGTATGTAGCATGTAGTATGTATGTAGCATGCATGTAGTATATATGTAGTATGTATGTAGCATGCATGTTGTATGTATGTAGTATGTATGTAGCATGCAGTATGTATGTAGCATGTATGTAGTATATATGTAGTATGTATGTAGCATGCATGTAGTATGTATGTAGCATGTAGTATGTATGTAGCATGTAGTATGTATGTAGCATGCATGTAGTATGTATGTAGCATGTATGTAGTATGTATGTAGTATATATGTAGTATGTATGTAGCATGCAGTATGTATGTAGCATGCATGTAGTATGTATGTAGCATGTATGTAGTATGTATGTAGTATATATGTAGTATGTATGTAGCATGTAGTATGTATGTAGCATGCATGTAGTATGTATGTAGTATTTTTTTTTTTTTTTTTTTTAACATTTAACACATTAGCCGGATGATGGGACTACTACTGTCCCATCATTGGCTAATGTGTCAATCACTGTCATGGTAGCAGGCATCGCCCGATGGGACTTGTAGTCCCATCGGACGATGCTTGCACAGACCCCCGGACATCAGCACAGCCCCCCGGCAGGCCGGTACAGACCCCCACAGGGTGCACAGACCACCGGCAGGCCGGCACAGCCCCCCGGCAGGCCGGTACAGACCCCGGGCAGTCCACACAGCCCCCCGGCAGGCCGGCACAGCCCCCCGGCAGGCCGGCAGAGACCCCCGGAAGGCCCGAAATGACGGCGCATCATGATGCGCACACACCGCGCATCATGATGACGTCAGGCCGTCAATCAACTGAACTTCCGATTCCGATGCCGAATTCCGATATTGAAAAAATATCGGAAGTCGGTATCGGAATTCCGATACAGCAAGTATCGGCCGATACCCGATACTTGCGGTATCGGAATGCTCAACACTACTGGTAACGCTTAAGCCGGGAATGCAGCACGGGACGTCGGAAGGTAAATATACCCCGATTTTTTATTTTTCATTCTTTTTTTTACAGGGGTATGGTACCCAGGGCCTGGAGGACAGTCTCCTCTCCTCCAAACCGTGGGTACCAACCGCACATGAGACGCTTAACTTCCCGCATGGTGGGCATAGCCACATGCGGGAAGTAAGCGATTCTCATGCATTGCTATGGGTGCGGAATCGCGGCAATTCTTTGCGATTCCGCACAAAAGAATGACCATGCTGCGATTTTTTCCGCGATGCGATTCTGCCGTGGAAAAAAGCGCAGCATTAGCACAGCATGTGTGGAATGCCATAGGAATGCATGGGGGGCGTTCTGTACACGATTTTTAAACGTTTTCGCAGCATTTTCGTGCCGAAAATCGCGGCAAAAACGCTTAAAAATCACTACGTGGGCACACAGCCTTAGGCTTATTTAGTCCTCCGGCTGTGACGAGGCGTCTAGGAACATCATAGGCACGCTCCACGGCTACTGCTAGTTGTATGGTAAGATCAGGGATCTGCAATCTGCATAGTTACCAACCTCTCTGGTTTTCTGTGACTTAGCTTGTTTTGCTTTTTTCTACTCGGTGACCCATTCAAAACACATCTCATTATTATTAGAGATCAGAGTCATCTCATTATTATTAGAGATCAGAGTCATCTCATTATTATTAGAGAGCAGAGTCATCTCATTATTATTAGAGAGCAGAGTCACCTCATTATTACAAGAGAGCAGAGTCATCTCATTATTATTAGAGAACAGAGTCATTGCATTGTTATTAGATAGCAGAGTTATCTCATTACTAGAGAGCAGAGTCATCTCATTATTATCAGAGAGCAGAGTCATCTCATTGTTATTAGAGAGCAGAGTCATCTCATTATTATTAGAGAGCAAAGTCACCTCATTATTATTAAAGAGCAGAGTCATCTCATTATTATTAGAGAGCAAAGTCACCTCATTATTATTAAAGAGCAGAGTCATCTCATTGTTATTAGAGAGCAGAATCATCTCATTATTAGAGAGCAGAGTCACCTCATTATTATTAGAGAGCACAATCATCTCATTATTAGAGAGCAGAGTCACCTCATTATTACTAGAGAGCAGAGTCATCACATAATTATTAAAGAACAGAGTCATTTCATTATTATTATTAGAGAGCAGAGTCATCTCATTATTACTAGAGAGCAGAGTTATCTCATTATTATTAGAGAGCAGAGTCATCTCATTATTAGAAAGCAGAGTCTTATTATTAGAGAGCAGAGTCATCTCATTATTAGAGAGCAGAGTCTTCTCATTATTAGAGAGCAGAGTCATCTCATTATTATTAGAGAGCAGAGTCATCTCATTGTTATTAGAGAGCAGAGTCATCTCATTATTATTAGAGATCAGAGTCATCTCATTATTAGAGAGCAGAGTTCTGATTATTAGAGAGCAGAGTTCTCATTATTAGAGAGCAGAGTTCTCATTATTATTAGAGAGCATAGTTATCTCACTGTTATTAGAGAGCAGAGTCATCTCATTATTAGAGAGCAGAGTCACCTCATTATTATTAGAGAGCAGAGTCATCTCATTATTAGAGAGCAGAGTTCTGACTATTACTAGAGAGCAGAGTCATCTCATTATTATTAGAGAGCAGAGTCACCTCATTAATAATAGAGAGCAGAGACATCTCATTATTATTAGATATCAGAGTCATCTCATTATTAGAGAGCAGAGTCATCTCATTATTATTAGAGAGCAGAGTCATCTCATTATTATTAGAGAGCAGAGTCATCTCATTGTTATTAGAGAGCAGAGTCATCTCATTATTACTAGAGAGCAGAGTCATCTCATTATTATTAGAGAGCAGAGTCACCTCATCAATAATAGAGAGCAGAGTCATCTCATTATTATTAGAGAGCAGAGTCATCTCATTATTATTAGAGATCAGAGTCATCTCATTATTAGAGAGCAGAGTCATCTCATTATTATTAGAGAGCAGAGTCATCTCATTGTTATTAGAGAGCAGAGTCATCTCATTATTACTAGAGAGCAGAGTCATCTCATTATTATTAGAGAGCAGAGTCATCTCATTATTTTTAGAGAGCAGAGTTCTCATTATTATTAGAGAGCAGAGTCATCTCATTATTATTAGAGAGCAGAGTCACCTCATTATTATTAGAGAGCAGAGTCATCTCATTATTAGAGAGCAGAGTTCTCATTATTACTAGAGAGCAGAGTCACCTCATTATTATTAGAGAGCAGAGTCATCTCATTATTAGAGAGCAGAGTTCTCATTATTACTAGAGAGCAGAGTCACCTCATTATTACTAGAGAGCAGAGTCATCTCATTATTAGAGAGCAGAGTTCTCATTATTACTAGAGAGCAGAGTCACCTCATTATTACTAGAGAGCAGAGTCATCTCATTAATATTAGAGAGCAGAGTAATCTCATTTTTATTAGAAAGCAGAGTCATCTCATTATTAGAGAGCAGAGTCACCTCATTATTATTAGAGAGCAGAGTCATCTCATTGTTATTAGAGAGCAGAGTCATCTCATTATTAGAAAGCAGAGTCACCTCATTATTATTAGAGAGCAAAGTCATCTCATTATTAGAGAGCAGAGTTATCTAATTACTATTAGAGAGCAGAGTCATCTCATTATTATTAGAGAGCAGAGTCATCTCATTATTATTAGAGAGCAGAGTCATCTCATTATTACTAGAGAGCAGAGTCATCTCATTATTATTAGAGAGCAGAGTCATCTCATTATTATTAGAGAGCATATAGTTGGTGGTTTTTTGGGTACATTTTCCCCAAAAATGAGGAAGTATGGTGGAAGAGTCCGTGGAAGTGGGTGGGGGTTGGCAGCTGGTAATGATGGTGTTGGTGGTGGATCTGCTGGTAGTGGCAAAAGCACAATTGCACCTAATGCAGGAGGTGTTGAGCCTGCGTCATCGTCTGGCTCCACAAGGCCTCGAAGGCTCCCTTTTCTGGGAGTAGGTAAACCGCTTTTAAGGCCGGAGCTTCAAGAACAAGTTTTGGCTTACATTGCTAACTCAGCCTCCAGCTCTATCACCTCCTCTTCTGAAGTTTTAAAAAATAAAAGCACTGAGTCATCATTGGAGGCTCATGGTCATGAACCACACCTTTCCTTGTGTCCTTCACCACAACCAAAATTGAAGGATGTGGCAGGCCACACTACAGATTACTCCATGGAGATGTTTTCACATACCATGCCTGGGTTATCAAGTCAAATCGTGAATTACCCAGGCCAAGATGAATCTGACATGGAGTGCACTGATGCGCAGCCACTGCTAGATTTATCTGCTGGTACATACACTCAGAGCATGACATTGTCCTCACAGTGTACTGAGCCAGAATCTGACCCAGATGAAACTCAGTTGCCCCCTCCCACATACTATACCACCATACACGGTGACACAGAGGAAGGTGCACATGACATTGAAGAGGAGGTGATGGATGACCCAGTTGTTGACCCAGATTGGCATCCATTGGGGGTAGAGTGTGCCGTTGCCAATAGCTCAGAAGAGGAGGAGGAACATCCGCAGCGGGCATCGACATCACAACAGCTGTTATCTGGCAGGCCCGGAGCAGTCCAAAAACGGGTTACAAAAACCAAAAGAGTTGCAGGACAGCTTGGCCAGACGGTCAAAATAGCACAGCGTTCAAGGCCTCAAAAAGTCTTCCATAGTAGGAAGAGTGCAGTGTGGCACTTTTTTGAACAAAATCCTAATGATCAGGCAAAGGTTATCTGAAAGAAGTGCGCAAAGACCTTTAGCCGAGGGAAAAATCTGAGAAATTTGAATACCAGTTGCATGCTAAGACATTTAACCACCATGCACTCGCAAGTGTGGACGGACTACCAACACTCACGTACCACATGTGCTACTGCTCCCAAAGAAGGTAGTCAGCAACGCTACATTGTTTCCCCCACTGTAAGCCCACCGGTTAGCACACCACCAGCAGCAAATGTTGAGTTGTTATCGCAAGGGCAAATCAGTCACGGAATCACACTGTTATTGCAACGAAAGACTGAATCTAGGCCATCAGAAAGAACACCAACTCCATCACCATCATCAACCCTCTCTCAGTCCGCCATGTCCACCGCTAGTTCCACCATATGCAGCTCTCAAGTCCAGCTCACCCTACCAGAGACTATGAGTAGGACAAGAAAGTACTCATCCTCTCATCAGCGTACACTGGGTTTGAACGCCCACATTGCCAAACTAATCTCGTTAGAGATGATGCCCTATCGGTTGGTTGAAAGCGCAGCTTTCCGCGAACTCATGGCCTACGCAGTACCACGCTATGACTTACCTAGTCGCCACTTCTTTTCTCTCAAAGCCATCCCAGCCCTCCACCTTCATGTGAAAGACCGCCTTGTCCATGCACTCAAGCAATCAGTGAGTGGAAAGGTGCACCTCACAACTGATGCATGGTCCAGTAGGCATGGCCAGGGCCATTACGTGCCCATCACTGCGCACTGGGTTAATGTGGTGGATGCAGGGTCCACAGGGGACAGCTGTGATGGCACAGTGCTGCCTAGCCCACGGTATAGGAAACAGTTGGCTGTAGGCCTTCGACCCTCCTCCTCCTCCTCCAGAAGCGAAAGCTCGTCCACAGAGCGCAGTCGCACGAGCACTGCATCCGCAGCTGACAGTGGTGCACACGATGTTTCCCCCTATCGAGCAGCTAGTGGAAAGCGTCAGCAGGCTGTGTTGCAGATGATGTGTTTGGGTGACAGACACACGGCCGAGGTACTGGCCGACTACTTTCAGCGACAAACTGAGTCATGGCTGGGCAGTCTACATCTTGAGGCAGGCAAGGTAGTTAGTGATAACAGCCGGAATTTTGTGGCAGCCATAGCCCTTTCAAAACTCAGACACATACCTTGCTTGGCTCACACCTTGAACCTGGATGTGCAGTGCTTCCTCACTAATTATCCGGAGTTAACAGGCCTGCTCCATAAGGTTCGAAGACTGTGCTCCCACATCCGCCGGTCGCCGGTACACTCCAGTCGTATGCAGAAGCTGCAGCGATTGCTCCATCTTCCCAAGCACCGGCTAATTATCGACATTGCAACAAGGTGGAACTCCACCCTGCACATGGTTGAGCGGCTGTGCGAACAGAGGCAGGCCGTAATGCATTTGTGGGAGGATACACGGGCAGGCACTTTGAGGGCAGACATGGAGTTGACAAGTGTGCAGTGGTCGAAGCTGAAAGACCTCTGTAAAGTCCTTCAATGTTTTGAGGAATGCACACGGCTGGTAAGCGCAGACGACGCCATCATAAGCATGAGCATCCCACTTATGCGACTGCTCATGCAAACTTTGACGCACATCAAGGAGCAGGCGTCTGCAGCCGAGGATGATGAGGAAGAGGAGGAGGGAAGCCTTGATGACAGTTAGCCATTGTCTGTTCAGGGAACTGTCGTGGACGAGGTGGAGAAAGAAGAGGAGGAGGAGGATGATGATGGGGATGATTATTTAGGGGAGGAGGATGCTTCTCGTGGGGCAAGAGAAAATGTTGGCGTGGCAAGGTCTGGTACTGGGTTTGTGCGTGACTGGAGGGATGTGGATTTGCCTGAAAGTGCTCCTCCACCCAGCACTCGCAGTGCATCATTGACACCGGGAACATTGGCCCACATGTGAGATTATGCCTTGCAGATCCTAAAAAGGGACCCCCGCATTGCCAAAATGATGAACGATGATGACTAATGGTTGGCCAGCATCCTGGATCCACGCTATAGAGGCAAATTCCAAAACAATGCCACAGGAGAACCTTGACCTAATATTGGCTAACAAGCAAGCAACTCTGGTAAACCGGTTGGTTGAGGCATTCCCAGCACACAGCAGCAGTGATGGTTCTTACACAAGCCGTAGGGGCCGGGGGCAACTTGGAAGAGGTGTTGGTGGTGCACACATCAGAGGTGGCGTTGGAGACAGGAATTTCATGACCATGTTGTTGACTGATTTTTCAAGTCCCGCTCACACGACTGGTAATACTGCATCAATTGAAAGTGACATGAGACAGCACTTGTTAACTATGGTTACAAACTACTTTTCCTCCCATATCGATGTTCTCCCTCACAGGTCATTCCCATTTGACTATTGGGCAGCTAAACTGGACACCTGGCCTGAATTGGCACAATATGCCTTACAGGAGCTCGCTTGCCCAGCTGCAAGTGTGCTATCGGAAAGAGTCTTCAGTGCTGCTGTATCAATCCTGACAGAAAAAAGGACCCGTCTGTCAACCCAAAATGTGGATGATCTAACCTTCATTAAAATGAACCATGCATGGGTTTCCAAGGATTTTGTCACACCTTACCCTGATGACACATAGGGTGACAGAAAAATGGCTTTCTTTGGTCCTCCTCTTCCTGGGACTTGACCAATTTCGCCTTTAGCAGCAGGTGAATGTCCCACATCAATATATGCCATTTTGTAAACCTCCCTAACTGGGCTGCTTCCTCCCCCATGGCCTGGGTCACCACCTAGCGCACGCAACCATGCGAGTGCCGTTGCCCTGGACAGGTGGGTGGGCCGACTCTTGGGCGCGGGCACTGGCACAGGGTCCCTCATAGTGCAATCAAGTATCTCTGATGGTGGGGGTGCACACCCGCCGTCAGACACACCGCCGTACTATGAGGGGCCCAGTGCCAGTACCGACGCCCACGAGTGGGCCCCCCTTGCTTGGGCAGGGCCCCAGCATTTGCAATGTTTACCTCTCCCTGCTCCTCCGCTGTGTAGTCTGGGCTGTCAAATCCTTCACTGGGACTGCCACTACAAATTTGGTGAACTGACAGAAGATGATGGTTAAGATGTAGCTATGCCCTGTCCCGCTGGCCGGGATGTAGCTTCAGATGATCAATGGCTTCCATTTCTTATGGATGTCGACTCACAATGAGATGCAGTGGTGGTTTCTCATCAGCTATCACAGTTTTCCTACCCACAGACGTGACATTCCAGCGCACATTTTTAAATGTGCCCTCTCATGCCAATCCAAATAAATCGCCTACGGCCTGTGGTTTCTGCCTTTTGCACTCCAAAGTTACATGACAGAGCATGATAGGCAGTGAGCACCATGTTTACATCTCTCCCTTTGATCAAAATTATATGGATATGAGTAATGGCAATGGGATCAACGGTACTGTGATACAGCAACACTTTCTTCACAAAGAAAGATTTTCGCTCTCTCCACACACTAATTAATTGAGGGTCTGCATCGCCTCTGAGAATTGTGACGGAAGTTTATCCCGTGAATAGGAATTCCTAGATTTCTGCAATCACTAGAATTTATGTCAGTAATTGTATGCATCTCATTTCCTATTGCGGAGAGTCTGGACTGTCTTACTGAGACAGAAATATATATGAAGATTTAAAAATACCACCAAAAGTGTATACTGGTGTACGCTTCAAATACATTTCCTTTTTTCTACTTTTTAGATTATTGTCTAATCCATACTAAGAACATGGAGATTTTAAATATTTCAACTATGCTATATATACCTGCTATCCAGTGATAATGTACCCTTTCTCAACTTTGTACAAGCTGGTCAAATCCATACTGGGCCTGAGACCGTCTGAGCCTGCCTCCTGATCTATAGACATAGGTTTTTAATGTGTAAACTATGCTATACTTACCTGTAATTCAGTGATACGTTACCCTTTCTCACCTTTGTCCAATCACGTCTAATCCATGCAGGGCCTGAGACCGTCTGAGCCTGCCTCATGTTACATAGACATAGGTTTTTAATGTGTAAACTATGCTATACTTAAATGTAATCCAATGATACGGTACCCTTTCTCACCTTTGTCCAATCACGTCTGTTATGAATGAGTCACCGTAGGAGGCAAAAACAGAAATGCTAGCTAAGTCCAGAAAACCAGAGAAGTTGGCAGCTATCGGATTGCAGACCCCTGAACCTATCAACAAAACTAGCAGTAGCCGTGGGGGGTTCCTACGATGCCCTAGACCCCTCGATCACAGCCGGAGGACTATATAGCCTAAAGACAGAAAGGGAAATCTAAACTGCCCTAGAGCAGACCCCAAAGCAAAAGGCAGCCCCCAACATATAATGACGGTGAAGCAAGAAGAAAGAACACTAACACAGACAGAAAGATAGACTGAGCAAAGACGGGGCCCAAGCTAACTAGATAGGAAAGGACAGGAAGGCTGCTGTCTGCAATCCGTGAAAAACCCTATGAAAATAAGAGCCAACAAACTGACAGTGAAAAAGGCCCTGAAGACGCTAGGCTTCAAAAAGCTATGTCAGTACTCAGGAATATTCTGAAGACAGAGCAACAGGCAAAAGGAGATTCAGCTCACCCCAGCAGGGAATGGCAGAATCCAGAAAAGCAAGGCAAACAAAAACAAAACACAAATGCTAATAGGCAAATCAGAAAACTTAGCTTTAGAGGAGCAGGAATCAGACTGGTCTCCTAGAAGTCCACAGAGAAATCACCCGCAGGGCAAAAGGGCGTCGGCAGCCTTATATCCAGTCCGTGACTCCACTCAGCCAGTCATCATCATCAGCCTCAGGTGTTTGATAATCAGGCTCACTACCTTTCTTTACCAGAATAGGGAGTTCACCAGACCTCAGTGACGAAGGGGAAAATGAACTCACAACAGTACCTTCCCCTTGAGGAGGGGTCACCGAACCCTCAACCACGCCACCAGGGCGATCAGGGTGAGCCCGATGAAAGGCACGCACCAATCTTTTGGCATGAATATCAGAGGCAGAGACCCAGGAATTATCCTCCTGACCATAACCCTTCCACTTAACCAAATACTGGAGTCTCTGTCTAGCCAGACGGGAATCCAGTATTTTCTCTACCTCATATTCCATGTTACCTTCAACCAATACAGGGTCCGGAGGTGCCACCCCAGGAACAACTGGTTCAACAAACCTCTTCAACAAGGACTTATGGAACACATTAAGGATCTTAAATGTGACAGGAAGAGCCAAACGAAAAGAGACCGGATTAATAATCTCCAAAATCTTGTAAGGTCCAATAAATCTAGGCTTAAACTTAGGAGAAGCCACCTTCATAGCAATATTTTTTTATGATAATCACACCATATCACCAATCATAAACTGGGGACCAATGGTCCTATGTCGATTGGAAAACCACTGGGCCTTTTCCTGGGAGAGAGATAACTTATCCACCACTTGGTCCCAGATCTGGTGCATTCTCTCCACCACAGTGTCAACACCTGGGCAGGCAGAAGGCTCCACCTGCCCTGAGGAAAATCAAGGATGAAACCCAAAGTTACAAAAAAAAGGTGACATCAAAGTGGCAGAACTAGCTCTATTATTTAAAGCAAATTCGGCCAAGGGCAAAAATGAAACCCAATCATCCTGATCAGCGGAAATAAAACATCTCAAATACGACTCCAAGGTCTGGTTTGTTCTCTCTGTCTGCCCATTGGTCTGAGGGTGAAAAGCAGAGGAGAAGGACAACTGAATTCCCAGCTTGGAACAGAAAGTCCTCCAAAATCTAGACACAAACTGAACTCCTCTGTCAGATACAATGTTCTCAGGAATCCCTTGCAAGCGAACCACCTGTTGCAAAAACAGGGGCACCAACTCAGAGGAAGACGGCAACTTAGGGAGTGGTACAAGATGAACCATCTTAGAGAACCTATCACAAATCACCCAAATAACAGTCATTCTTTGAGAGACCGGCATATCAGAGATGAAATCCTTAGAAATATGGGTCCATGGCCTCCTGGGGACCGGCAAAGGCATCAACAACCCACTAGAGCGAGAACAAGATTTAGACCGGGAGCAAGTCCCACAGGACTGCACAAAATTCCTGACATCATGAGACAAGGTGGGCCACCAAAAAGAGCGACTCACCAGATCTCTAGTACCAAAAATACCTGGATGACCAGCCAATGCAGAGCAATGAACTTCAGACATCACTCTTTTCTTCCACTGGTCAGGAACATACAACTTTCCACTGGGACAACGCTCAGGCTTGTCCTCCTGGAACTCTTGCAGAGCAAGTCTCAAATCGGGCGAGATGGCAGAAAGAACTACCCCTTCGCCTAAGATGGTAGCAGGCTTGGTCACCACAGGAGAATCAGCAAAGAAGCTACTAGAGAGGGCGTCTGCCTTGACATTCTTAGTTCCAGGAAGAAAAGAGACCACAAAATCAAAACGTGTAAAAAACAAGGCCCACCTAGCCTGTCTAGGGTTCAAGCGTTTAGCCGACTCCAGGTAAATCAAATTCTTGTGGTCAGTGAGGACCACAACTTGATATTTAGCTCCCTCCAACCAATGTCTCCACTCCTCAAATGCCCATTTCATGGCCAACAGTTCCCGATTCCCCACATCATAGTTACGTTCAGATGGAGAGAACTTTCGGGAAAAGAATGCACAGGGATTCATTTTAGATGTTACAGGATCCTTTTGGGACAAAACAGCTCCTGCACCAATCTCAGAAGCATCCACATCTACCTGAAACGGGAGTGAGACATCAGGTTGCCGCAAAACCGGGGCGGAGGTAAATCTTCGCTTCAGCTCCTGAAAGGAAGCAACAGCCTCCGGAGACCAATTCAACACATCAGCACCCTTCTTAGTCAGATCAGTCAATGGCTTGGCAATACTAGAAAATTTTGCTATAAATTTCCGATAAAAATTAGCAAAACCCAAAAACTTCTGGAGGGCCTTCAAAGAAGTGGGCTGAACTCAATCATAAATGGCCTGTACCCTGGCCAGGTCCATTTCAATAGTTGACGGAGACAAAATAAATCCCAAAAATGAAATCCTCTGTACTCCAAAACGGCATTTCGATCCTTTGACATACAGGGAATTCTCCCTCAAGATCCGGAACACAGTCCGAACATGTTCCACATGAGAATCCCAATCCTTGGAGAAGATCAAAATATCATCCAGATAGATAATCAAAAATCTATCGACAAAGTCCCGGAAAATATCGTTCATGAAGCACTGGAAGACAGAAGGGGCATTAGTGAGCCCAAAAGGCATCACCAGGTACTCAAAATGTCCCTCCGGAGTATTAAACGCCGTCTTCCATTCATCCCCCTGCTTAATGCGGATAAGATTATACGCCCCCCTGAGGTCAAGCTTGGTAAACCAGCAAGCACCTCTAACTCTATAGAATAGATCCGAAATCAGCGGTAACGGATACTGATATTTAATAGTAATTTTGTTGAGGGCACGATAATCAATACAAGGCCTTAAAGAACCATCCTTTTTGGCCACAAAAAAAAAAACAGCACCTAAGGGTGAAGAGGATGGTCTAATATGACCCTTCTCCAACGCCTCCTTAATATAGGATCGCATAGCCTCGTGCTCGGGTACAGATAAATTGAAGAGCCGACCCTTGGGAAATTTACACCCCGGGCTCAATTCAATTGCACAGTCATAACTCCTATGAGGAGGCAAAGATGCAGACTCATTCTCACTAAATACATCATAAAAGTCCGCCAAATAGTCAGGAACATCATGTGACTGAGGAGAGGTGGAAAAAAACGGAGCCTCACTAAAGGCACACCGGCAACCCCAACTCACCACAGACACAGATTTCCAATCCAAAACTGGATTATGAATTTGCAACCAGGGAAACCCCAGAACAACTGCATCATGCAGACCATGCAACACCAAAAATCTGCAATTTTCTTGATGGTCTGGGGCGACCCGCATGACCACCTGGGTCCAAAACTGAGGTTTATTTTTCGCCAAAGGAGTAGCATTAATCCCCCTCAAAGGGATAGGCATCTGCAGAGGTGTCATCGGAAATCCACAACGTTTAGCAAAATCCAAGTCCATTAGGTTTAGCGCTGCTCCTGAATCCACAAAAGCCTTGGCGGAAAATGTGGACAGGGAGCAGATCAGAGTAATTGCCAGAAGAAACTTAGGTTGAACACCACCAACAGAAAACGTGTGTGCAAAGCGTTTCTCTCGTTTAGGGCAAACAGAAATAATATGCGAGGCATCTCCACAGAAAAAACACAGCTTATTACGCCTTCTGAACTCCTGACGTTGCACCCTAGACAAAACTCTATCACATTGCATAGGTTCAGACGTCTGTTCAACCGGTGGCAACACCTCTCGTGCAATCCTGCGTTCACGTAAACGCCGATCAACCTGAATGGCTAATGACATAGAATCGTCCAGACCAGAGGGAACAGGAAATCCCACCATAGTATCTTTTACGGCTTCTGACAAACCCTTCCGAAAGAGAGCAGCCAAGGCATTATCATTCCAGGTAGTAAGGACCGCCCACTTTCGGAACTTTTGACAGTACAACTCTGCAGAATCTCGACCCTGGTTCAATGCCAACAGGGTCTTTTCAGCCTGATCAATAGCATTAGGTTCGTCATACAACAACCCCAAGGCTTGAAAGAATGCATTCACATTAGTCAGAATAGGATCATCTGGTTTCAAAGAAAACACCCAATCCTGGGGATCGCCACGCAGCAAAGAGATGACAATTTTAACCTGCTGCGCGGAGCTCCCTGACGAGTTAGGCTTCAAGGCAAAAAATAATTTACAATTATTTTTGAAACTCAAAAATTTAGATCGATCCCCAAAAAATACATCAGGTGTAGGGATCTTTGGTTCAACAGCATGCGAACGAGCAAGGTAGGCGGAAATTCCCCGCACTTCCGCAGTGAGCTGCTCCACATGATCAGACAATTGCTTTATCTCCATTGAGAGAAAAAAAAATTCCCCCTACGGCCTCAGAGATATAGAGGAAAGAATATACACACTTCTTTTTTTTTTTTAAACACAATTCTTTCCTGCTATTGAGTACCCTAGGATCTGCGGTATGGCGGGTGATTCTGTTATGAATGAGTCACCGTAGGAGGCAAAAACAGAAATGCTAGCTAAGTCCAGAAAACCAGAGAAGTTGGCAGCTTTTGGATTGCAGACCCCTGAACCTATCAACACAACTAGCAGTAGCCGTGGGGGGTTCCTACGATGCCCTAGACACCTCGATCACAGCCGGAGGACTATATAGCCTAAAGACAGAAAGGGAAATCTAAACTGCCCCAGAGCAGACCCCAAAGCAAAAGGCAGCCCCCAACATATAATGACGGTGAAGCAAGAAGAAAGAACACTAACACAGACAGAAAGATAGACTGAGCAAAGACGGGGCCCAAGCTAACTAGATAGGAAAGGACAGGAAGGCTGCTGTCTGCAGTCCATGAAAAACCCTATGAAAATAAGAGCCAACAAACTGACAGTGAAAAAGGCCCTGAAGATGTTAGGCTTCAAAAAGCTATGTCAGTACTCAGGAATATTCTGAAGACAGAGCAACAGGCAAAAGGAGATTCAGCTCACCCCAGCAGGGAATGGCAGAATCCAGAAAAGCAAGGCAAACAAAAACAAAACACAAATGCTAGCAGGCAAAGCAGAAAACTTAGCTTTAGAGGAGCAGGAATCAGACTGGTCTCCTAGAAGTCCAGAGAGAAATCACCCGCAGGGCAGAAGGGCGTCGGCAGCCTTATATCCAGTCCGTGACTCCACTCAGCCAGCCATCATCATCAGGCTCAGGTGCCTGATAATCAGGCTCATTACCTTCCTTTACCAGAATAGGGAGTTCACCAGACCTCAGTGACGAAGGGGAAAATGAACTCACAACACACGTCTAACCCATACAGGGCCTGAGACCGTCTGAGCCTGCCTCCTGATATATAGACACAGGTTTTCAATGTGTAAACTATGCTATACTTACCTGTAATCCAGTGATACGTTACCCTTTCTCACCTTTGTCCAATCACGTCTAATCCATACAGGGCCTGAGACCGTCTGAGCCTGCCTCCTGATATATAGACACAGGTTTTCAATGTGTAAACTATGCTATACTTACCTGTAAACCAGAGATACATTACCCTTTCTTACCTTTGTCCAATCACGTCTAATCCATACAGGGCCTGACACCGTCTGAGCCTGCCTCCTGATCTATAGACCTACGTTTTTAATGTGTAAACTATGCTATACATACATGTTATCCGGGGATACGGTACCCTTTCTCACCTTTGTCCAATCACGTCTAATCCATACTGGGCCTAAGACCGTCTGAGCCTGCCTCCTGATATATAGACACAGGTTTTTAATGTGTAAACTATGCTACATATATACGTGTTACCAGGTGAAACTGTACCCTTTATCAACTTTCTAGAATCTTGTCGAATCCATACTGGGCCTGAGAACGGCTGCCGAGCTGTTAAGCAAGCTACAGCACCTGTGGTTTGGACACGTAATTTTTTGCATTTTTTCAGGAATGCCGGTTAGGCCTAATTCAGGAATTGAGGTTGACCTGCACTTACTGAGAAATCATCGTTCGCGGGAAATAATTGGAATCACAGATCCCCATCTCTAATGGTGTTCTGCTGGTTATCTGCACCTGTAAGCGACAAAAGCTGGTCCTTTCAGTGTAGCGCGCATGCAGCCCCAGACATGTAACACCATGATAGACCATGATAGTGCCAGAGCCTCGTGTATCCCTCTAGTAAGCTTGACGCTTACCGCGGGGGCATGCCGGAGTCTCGTTCGTTAACGGAATAAGCTGACAAATTGTTAGCACAACTACAAACGGACATACCACACCACACACACAATCGACAAAGCTTTCAATATGTGCATCTTTTCTTGAGGTGGCATGGTTGTGGTTTCCCGGGTGGAGTCCAATTAAGCTGCAGGCTCCACTCCTGGTGGTGCCCTTTTGGACATTCCTTTAAGGTTCAGCTTTGCAATCATACTGCCTCCCGGAAAGCAAACACTTTGCCTTCATGGACGCTGTTTGGAGGTTCGTGGGAATAACGCCGCCCGATCGCCAGTTAGCATAATTTATTGGTGGGAAGTCCGACGGTATATGATCGTGTTCGATTTCAGAATTTTTTTTTTTTTGGTTGGTATTTTACATTTTTATTCCAGCCTTTCTTGACTTCATAAGGGAATGACAAGCCTATATCTGTGTCTCCTCCACCTCCTCCTTTTACTCCTCCACCTCTTTTCTAAATGTAACTGCCCTTTTCCATATGTTATTTTTGTCTTCTGAGCATTTTCTCTGCTTTGGGACACCTTTTAAGGTGTTTTGTAATTGTTTTCTTTGTGTTTGTATGTGTTTGTGTTTGCCTGCCATTGTTTTCAATGGGGTTTGACGAACATTCGACGAACTTGCCTCCTGTGTGACGAACCAAAACACTAGCATGGTGGCTCAACACTACTCATGATATATAGACGTACATTGTTAATGTTTAAACTATGTTATATATACCTGCTATCTGATGATACTGTACACTTTGTCTACTTTTTATATTCTTGTCTAATCCATACTGAGCCTGTGAGCGTCTCTGTGTGACTGATGGAATATATATGGAGAGTGACAATTATCCTTTGACTGAATAGAGCTGTATGCTTCTGATACAGTGCCATGTATCTGATGTTATTTTGTGTCTATTTTGTGCAAAATTTTGAAGTTTGGCGGAATAGGCCGCGGACGTGGGCGTGGGGGGGCCAGCTGGTGATGATGGTGGTGGTGTATCTGCTGGTAGTGGCAAAAGCACAATAGCAGCTAAGACAGGAGGTGTTGAGCCTGCGTCATGGTCTGGCTCCGGAACGCCTGGAATGATACCTTTTCTGGGAGTAGGTTAACCACTTTTAAAGCCGGAGCATGAGGAACTGGTTTTGGCTTACATTGCTAAAACAGACTTCATCAAATATGCCCGCCTCTTCTGAAGTTTCAAAAAAATGCAAGCACTGAGTGGTCAAGTGCTGGCTCCTGGTCAGGAAGAACCCCTTTCCTTGTGTCCTGCACCCCCACCCAAACTGAATGAGGCAGCAGGCCACACTTCACATTAGTCCATGTAGCTCTTTCTATCATACCATGCCTGGGTTATCAATTCAAATCGTGAATTCCCCAGTCCAAGATGAATCTGACATGGAGTGTGGGTGGCCAGCCAGGGCAGTGGGGTTAATCGGTACCGGGCCGGTGTCTCACAGGGATGTGTCACGGTGGTGGTGACCCATTTCGTGGCCCTGGGCGTCCATGCAAAGGGGTGAATTACGTTTATTGGTGAATGATACGTGACGCTACCTCTGGTTTCTGATTAGATTGACCAGCGCTGCAGTGTCGCTCCTGTGGGACAGATGTTGTGGTACAGCTAAGATGTAAAAGACCTGCACAAGTAGGGCCGAAGTCGCAGGGCAGATGAAAGAGTTGGGAGATGGTGTGCAGTGCAGGATGTAGCTGAGCCGTGCGCCAGGCGCAGGAGAAAGATGACAGACACAGCCATGCAGTGCCTTTACCTGTACTTGGTAGGTGCTGTTCAGGACCCAGAGTACAGATGGAGAAGGAGTTGGTGAGCCTGGAAGCCAATTTGGATTTCTCTCACTGCAGATAGGTAGTGTGGCCTCCGTTCTAGCGCTTATCTGAGGTACTCACAGTGCTGAGTTCAATGAAGTTCCCCCTGTTGACTCTCTTTTGGAACTTTCTCGTATGGCTGGCAGCCGTAACCTTTTCCTTCTGGCTCACACACGTCAATGCTGGGGCCTCCCAGCCTCAGTTGGGTACAGAGCATTTACAGCTGCTACTTCCTCTGGATTCTGCTGCAGGAAAGAAGGGTGTCCCTACAAACTTGAAGACCTGAATCCGGACCATGCGCTCCAGCTAGAAGTGAGCCTTAACTCTGCTCATCCTCCAGCTCCCCTTCTCACGTCCACACACTTCCCCTTCCCTGCACAGAATGGCCTAACTTACCTCCTCCCGACCACAGAGAGCAGCTCCTCAGCAGTCTTGTTCTCCCTGCTGGCGTGGAGTGGGAAATGTGTTGTGTGTTGGTTTAACTGCTAGAGAGATCCTTCGTTGCTCCCAAGCATGACATCACACTCCCTAGGAGGAAGGTAATGCCACTGTGGCGACCGTACTCCTTGGGACGCCACAAGTGCACTGATGCCCAGCCGCTGCTAGATGATTCTGCTGGTACATTGACCCAGACCACTACATTCCCCTCACACTCTACACAGCCAGAATCTGACCAGAGGAAACTCAGGTTCCCCTTCCCGCATACTATATGTCACGGCAGCGGCCGACACTCACCCGTCCTGGCCTCACCGTACCGTACTATGGCTGCCTCCTCCTCACTCCCGTCCCCCCCCGGCGCCTGCGGTCCACGTGTACTCGCTCTAGGGAGCGGGCGCGCGCTCTGCGGGTTCTTTAACCCTGCAGCGCCCGCCCAGAGCACTGGCCACCAATCAGACCGCTGCACATGCTATATCAGGCATCTCCACGATGGAGGAGACGCCTGATTATCGTGTGCTTTTCCTGCGGTATTCTGGCCAAGCTGTAGAGGCCCTCCCTGCAACTCTACCTCTGTCCTGTACTCCGTGCCTCAGTACTCCGTACCTCAGTCCTGTACTCTGCACCTCTGTTCAGTACTCCGTACCTCAGTCCTGTACTCTGCACCTCTGTTCAGTACTCCGTACCTCAGTCCCGTACTCTGCACCTCTGTCCAGTACTCCGTACCTCAGTCCAGTACTCTGCACCTCAGTCCTGTACTCCGTACCCCAGTCCTGTACTCCGTACCTCAGCCCTGTATTCTGTATCCCAGTCCTGTACCCAGTACCTCCATCCTGTATTCTGTACCTCTGCCCTGTACTCCGTGCCTCAGTACTCCGTACCTCAGTCCTGTATTCTGTACCTCAGTCCTGTACCCAGTACCTCTGTCCTGTATTCTGTACCTTCGTCCTGTACTCTGTGCTTCGGTCCGGGACTCCATTCTCTGTCCGGTACCCTGAATTCAGTCCAAAACTCCGCCAGCTCCTCTCTTGTCCCTTGAGCCGCCCCTCTTGGTTCTAGCAGTCGCGGTATCTGTCTTCCGAGGGTCTGCCCCTAACGGTCCCTGTATAGGGGTCGGCACCACCTGGCGCGCTCGCCCCCCGGGAGCTCCAGTGCCGCGATCCAGAGGGTCCACTCTCGGACGTTACCTTCCCGGTTGTCACACTATACCACCTTACACGGTGACAAAGAGGAAGGTGCAGATGAAAGTGCAGGTTCCTTGAGCTGGTGGGGGGGCATACTCATGGGCGACAGCACTGGCACAGGGCCCCTCATAGTGCGCAAAAGTGTCTCTGCCGGTGGGAGGGGAGGGGGAGGGCCCAGGGCCCACTCCACCCGCCGTCAGACACACCGCCACACACCGCCGTACTATTAGAGGGGCCCTGTGCCACGGCCGTCGCCAACGAGTGGGCCCCCCCTGCTTGCTCAGGATCACAGCACTTGAAAAGTTGAAATACTTACCTCTCCTTGCTCCACCGCCATGACATCTTCCGCGTTTCCTGACAGTGATAGTCTGATCAGAGAGCACAATGATTTCACGTCTGTACGCCCTCTGCCTAAACAGCCAAGTGCAGTGAGATGGACGATGGGGACGACGAGGAGTCCAGACTAGTACAGGGATTCCATAGTGAGGAGACTTATTTAATTGTTTTCAATGTTGGGACAGCAATTTTTGGGGAGCACTATACTCTGGAGAATGATAGATGGGGCCCACCATACACTGGAACATTCCAAAGGTGGACATCAGACACTGGAGCAGCATTTACAGGGCACATTATACACTAGAGCATTAGAAATGGGGCCCATTATGTATGGAGCATTATTTGGGCCCAGAAAACAGTGGAGCTTCATCCATGGGGACCAACTTATACTGTAGCATTATGTGGAGCTCATCATATACTGTATGGAACATTATATAGGACCAATGATTCTGTATGGAGAAATATATGGGCCTCATTACTCTGTATAGCGCACTATGCGGTGGCCATATTACTGTATGGAGGAATACACTGTCCGTTTTTGGAGCTATAGGAGAATTTAAAATGGATATCAGTCATGAGATGTAAAAAGTGAAGTATTTTTCATTGTACTATACCGCTATTTCTCTGCCGTATTGGAGCCTCATGAGTTGTGCTACGTGTTAATGGGGCGCTCTTTGGTCCAGGGCACATGAAAACCTGGAGCCAGCCCTACCCCCCCACAAACTTAGCCAAATAACCCCCATTTTTCAGTGCGTAACTATTATTATGAAGTAAATTAAGGTTGAAATGCTTCAGTAATAAGAATTGATGTTTTTGGCATTCAAAAGGGCACTGTAGGTGTGTTTCCTGTCCTCCACTCCTTGCCGACTTTGCTTCCCCATTGACTTGCATTAGGTTTCGTGTTTTAGTCGGCCTTCCACTTTTCACGATAGTTGGCCGATTTCGTTTGACTCGACTTTTGCGAAAGTCGGGTTTCACAAAACCCGACTCGACCCGAAAAAAGGCAAAGTCGCTCGTCTCTAGTCCCGACTGCTCCAGACATCCGCCGCCAGTTCATTATCCAAAGACAAGCATCAAAAACTGGACTAGTGGGTGACGACGGTCAGGAACACCCGATAGACTGTCACGTCTCCTGGAAGCTGTTGGACCGTGATAGTGAATATGAACAATAGAAAAAGAAAGCCTGACCATAATGTGGGTCCTGAAAATACTGCAGTCATGCCTCTAAGGCAAGGAGTTCACTGGCCTAACCGACCACAATCCCTTAATTTGGCTAAATCAGACTGCTGGAGACATCTGACATTTAATAATATGGAGTCTGGACTTACAGTCCTAAAATTTTTCTATCTCACATAAACCGGGCAAGATCATGGAAATGCCGACGGACTATCCCAACAAATGGAGGATGATCATAAGCCTATCACGTCTGGCAGCCCCATCAACAGAGATCCACGACAGGATCCAGCAGTCTCAAGGACTAATTAGGGAGAGGAATGTGACAACTCAGCATCTGGCCACTTATGAAGGGGTGAATTATTCTTTGTTATGCCAGACGTACTATTCCTTTGTTCAGTAAGCCATGGAACATGAACCATTGTTTCATGTGAGACTGTCCTATGATCCTTTTTGTATGATAGCTTGTGGAATGCCTGCTGATTACGGATTGCATCAACCCCCTGCCTTGTACTAGTCTGCACCACTTGGAGGACAATTATGCAGTCTAATTGAACAATGAGGGAACAGCCATGACTACCTCCCTCCGATCCTGTGGGACAATGCTCTGAAATGGAAGGAAGCTGAAGACTAGAAAAGTGTCCTACTCCTGTCACCAATGTGATTCTACAGGACGTCAGCCCAGGGACCATGGTTCCAGCTGATGGATCTGCTCCACTGTCTAACACTGAGTCCATAAATTTGTTTGGATAACCCAGGTTGGGACAATCAGGTCACTTGTCCACATACCTTGCCGTGCTCAGTCAGTTTCCTAAGTTTGCTCATACCTTCTCTCAGTGGACGCCTGACAGAAGTGGGGAGCTGCTGGTTGCGATAGTTGACCCTGGATGCCAGGGAAAATGCTGTCATTGTCTGAGTAGTGTTCTGCCCACAGGGAAGGGGAACGGGGCATTCACTGAGCCCTATTCCTTTTGGTCTTTCGAAAGACAGCCGGACCAGGGGACAAGAGCGCCCATTGACCCTCCTGTTTCCATAGCTGGTGTGAACCTTATACTTTGATTAGCGTCATCTCATTTTCATTTTGACCACAGTCAGATGGTCGTATAAATCGGACCGAGATCAGAACGCAGTGCACAGACTGGCCGGCGGCTCTCCTGACCCAAGCGTAGCAGCTACAAAGAAAAACATGAAGCAGTCACACTCGAGAAAAATGAAAGGGAACAGGAGAGGTTCACAGAAGTTGTGATCTTGATTAGCTCTGCACTATGAGCAGTAAGTAGTATAGTAAGAGAGTAGAAAGGAGGCTCACACAGCTTGTAGAGATCAGGAGGTGCTGGCTGAACTGGACTTATCCACGATCAAACGTAATGAAGGTAAATCAGCCGCACTCTCACTCATATGCAAGATAATTGATTTCATTCATTTACATTTTACACCACAATAAAGAAAAAGATTTTTTGTGTGATTGGCAAGAAAAATTAAGCAGCGAGCGACGTTTCGACCCCACTCGGGTCTTTTTCAAACATCACTAAAACACAAGTAAAGAAACATACTAAGGGTTATTATACAAAATCAATAAAATAGACAAAAAACATTATATATACAATCATTGATAAAACATAAAAAGAGATATAGTGATATATCATAGATGTATGCTAGCAAGCAAAAACGATAATCAAATCGAGAAGAAGTATTAATCATAACGGAGTTTCAAAGTCACCTTGAGCAAAGTATATACAACACAAAAATGAAAGGAAAAAACTGAAAGATAAAAAGAAAGAAAAAAGAGAGTCATGAGCCTGCGGGGAAAGTCTATAAATGAGTGTCTGTGCTCATCTCCATGACAGACAAAAATGATGTGTGAGGAGTGACTGACCTATACTTAACTTTATTAGTAATCTGGTCTGAAGATCAGAGTTGCTCAGCTTGAAGTGCTGGGGGATTCCTGAGAGAAGGGAAAAAGAAGTTTTTAAGGGGAGCCCAGAAATGCAGGAAGAATATTATCAATTATAGACCTCGGATATATGATGACCAGGGAGCCCAGTGGAGGCGCGCGGGTGAGCGCTAAAGCGGTGGTTGTGTAGAGGAATTGGTGGCAGTAGGTCCATTAAAATCAGTACCGGGAGCCGCACTAACGATATCAAGACGCCGGAAGAGCCCGCTCCAATGTCAGATCGAGGTTTGGAGCGCATGACGTAATGAGCATGCGCAGGGCGGTCACCGCATTGTGGTTTGTGAACAGATCGCAAGGCATCGTGTGTTATCAGAAAGGCGCCAGAAGCAGGATGAGAGCATAGGGGACAGACTAGTGTTGCGAATGCACAGTTCATATGCTGATTAAGATGGATGTGGGAAATGTTTAGTTTAAAGCAAAGAAGGAAGGATAAGTTAATATAGACAAAAGGAAAAATGATGGTGTTGCTGAAAATTGAAAACAATGAATACAAATTAAGTAAAAAAGGAAATAAAAATAGAAAATAAAAATAATTGACAATAAAAGTAAAAATAAAAATAGTAATAGTAATTTTTTTTTTTTTTTTTAAATACTGATGGGTAGAACAATGAATAGAAGTGAAAAAAACATTAAACAAGATGGGAAATAAAAATAGAAAATAAAAAACAAAAAAAACACAAATTAAAAATAAAAGTAAAAATGAAAATAATAATAATAAAATTTTTAAAATATAGTAAAAGTAATTATGGGTAGAACAATGAATAAAAATGAAGTAAAAATCAAACAAAATTGGAAATAAAAATAGAAGAAAAAAAAAATTGAAAATAAAAGAAAAAATGAAAATAAAAATATAAAAAATAGTAAAACTAATGATGGATAGAACATACATTAATTGTATAATGAATGATATTATCTACAGAGAGGCAAATTAAGAATTGGTGCTAAAATGAAACAAGGAAAACGAATGAAGAAAAGAGGATAAATGAAAGAAATTGGGGATAAATGAAACAATTTAAAAAAAATAAAAAAAATGAAAAATCAAAACAATGAAACAAATGTAAAAACTAGGAAAAATTGAAAAGATGGGGAAAAAGAAACAATTAAAAAAATTAAATTAAAAATTCAAAATGAAAATAATGAAACACATGAGATGGATAAAAATAATAAAATTAAAAATAAAAATAAAAAAAATGAAAAATAGTGAAAACAATTAAACACATTAATAAAAAAAAATAAAAAATGTAAAAAATGCAAAAAAAAAGTGATAAAATGGTGGAAAAACTTCAAGGAAACAATCAGGTGTACATATTCCCTATTGACATGTGGGTATCAGTGAGTTTGTAAATGTAAAAAAAATTGGTTAAGAGAAGGAATTGAAAAAAGTAAAGATTATAGCTCAGGTTCTATGGTCATCAGAGGCGGGTGAGCTGAAATGGAATAGTACAAGAGGAGCAACAGACGACACTCTATGAATCGTTAGTTTAATGAACATCAAGGATAGCACATATTATAGTAATCACATCAATGGACTAAAAAGTCTAATTCCCTATTAAGGCACTTGGGTGATAAAGTTTGTAAAGTGTGAATCCAGTATGATTCTCTCTCCTTAAGTAATTTCCCCTGGTTGCCGCCCCTTCTAGGTCTGACCACCTGTTCCAAGACCTGGAATCTCAGTTGTGACCCTGTGTGATTCATAGATTTAAAAAAAATGACCGTCACTTTAGTCTAAGTGAGGATTGGCATTAGGTTAGGGTCCTGGAAAGCGACAAACGCCTTACCATGGCTTCCAGGTACACATAAATTGGCCATTTTATGCGCTAAGCTTTCTCAATTTTTCGTATTTCTAATGCAGTAATGCAATTAATTTTTCATATTTCATGTTTGCATGCTATGGCGCTAGAGTGGGCTTCCTATTTTGTTTGACTGTGGTTCATAGCCATAAAGTGTTGGGGTAAAGGGAGTCAGGTGTTTTTGCACCTAATGTTCGTCTTGTCAGTAGCTGTTCTATCCCTTACGTGTTGGGTTGTTTCACCTATATATATTAAGCCACAGGGACATTTGATTGCATAGACCACAGAATTGCTGTCACAAGTGAAAAACCTTTTATTGGATAGCGTCTGCCAGTGTGCGGATGAGTGATGTCGCTTAGTTTGATAATATTGGAACATGCGGCACATCCCAAGTATAGTAAGAACATAAAACAAAGAAGTCTGTCTTCTCAGAAAGAGCAAGAACCAACGATTGTGAAGGTTATTTCGGTTTTATCGCTTTACTGTGTAGAACTTGTTCTGGGCATATAATTACCACCTTTTCCTATTAATTACTATTTTCCCTTACTGCAATTTCGAAAACAAATGTCAGCTACAAGAAATCCTCATCACGATAAAATACGGAGTGATTATGATAATGCCAGTCTCCCACTGATAGCTATGTATGATGGGGCCGGAGGTGGACAAATTAGTCTAGGTTTGTGTGACTGAAGCACTGGCTGCCATTGGGGAGTTTTAGCGCAGCAGCTGGCGGATTGTCATCTTGTATCAGCTGATTTTACTGCCTGACAAGCAAAGCATTTCCTTCTCTGTCATTGATTGCTCTCCATGTGGCCTATGTGACGGTAGGAACGAAGAGTTACATGTGGGAACATTCCACTTGCCCAACTTATCAAGCACATTCTCTTAGAACTTCATTTTGCAACATTGTAAAAGAAAATGAAAAATGTTTCAATTCTAGGTTTTACTTAGGATCATTTCATGATTATTCTACAGAGACATCTCTATGAAATTTCATTACACAGAATTTTATACAGTCACATACTAGATAGAAAAAGATTACAAAGCACAAAACATCCATACTATCTATAATATTTATCTCTTTGTACACAGTGCAAAAATATAGAAAGCAGGACATAAAAATAAAAAGAACATGCACAAAATAAACATCATTACAGAGAACTGAACTAATCAATAGTTTCAACAGCACAAAACATAGGAATGAAGGCACCGCTCAGAAGACTGTACAAGCAATGAGATGCTGAATTATACCACATGTACATAGGAGCAGTTTTATATCTATATATATAAAGCTGAGTGTATGTATGTGTGTGTGTGTGTATCAAGCCACGCTCACTCCACATAGCCCTAACCACTGGCGGATGGAGAGCAGGGTTGCAGAGGGAAAGAGCGGGATGCGGGTGGAGAGCGGAGCTGTGAGAGTGAGAGTGGGACACGGATGGGGAGTGGGGCTGTGGAGGGAGAGAGCGGGGCTGTGGAGGGAGAGCGGGATGACAGGTGGAGAGCGAGGCTGTAGAAGGAGAGAGTGTGATGGTGGGTGGAGAGCAGGACTGTTAGGGGAGAGAGCGAGACATGAGTGCAGAGCTGGGCTGCTGAGAGAGAGAGTGGGACAGCCAGCAGAGACAGGGACTGCGGATGGAGTGAGCGGGTCAGTGAGTGGACAGCAGGACGGCGAGTCGAAAGCGGGGCTGCGGAGAAAGAGAGAGAGAGAGCCAGTGGAGACAGGGGTTGCTGAGGGACAGCGTGTGGCTGTGGAGGGATAAAGTGAGATAGTGATTGCAGAGTGGGGCTGTGGAAGGATAGAGTGTGACAGTGGAGGAAGAGCTGGGCTATGGAGGGAGACAGCGGGGCTACTTAGAGCGGGATGGCCAGTAGAGACAGGGGCTGAGGAGGGAGAGAGTGGGACAGTGGATGGAGAGCGGGGCTGATGAGGAAGAATGCGGGACGGCGGGTGGAGAGCAGGGCTTCGGAGGGAGAAAGTGGGATGGCGAGTGGAGAGCGGGGCTGCGGAGGGAAACAGCGGGATGGCAGTTAGTTACTACGCCTGGACAACACCGGGCTCTTCAGCTAGTTAATTATATTCTTGTACATAGAAGCAGTATTATAGTAGTTCTATTCTTGTACATAGGGGCACTATTATAGTAGTTATATTCTTGTACATAGGGGCAGTATTATAGTAGTTATATTCTTGTACATAGGAGCAGTATTATAGTAGTTATATTCTTGTACATAGGGGCAGTATTATAGTAGTTCTATTCTTGTACATAGGGGCACTATTATAGTAGTTATATTCTTGTACATAGGGGCAGTATTATAGTAGTTATATTCTTGTACATAGGTAGCAGTATTATAGCAGTTATATTCTTGTACTTAGGAGCAGTATGATAGTAGTTATATTCTTGTACATAGGGGCAGTATTATAGTAGTTATATTCTTGTACATAGGTAGCAGTATTATAGCAGTTATATTCTTGTACATAGGTAGCAGTATTATAGTAGTTATATTCTTGTACATAGGGGCACTATTATAGTAGTTATATTCTTGTACATAGGGGCAGTATTATAGTAGTTATATTCTTGTACATAGGTAGCAGTATTATAGCAGTTATATTCTTGTACATAGGAGCAGTATGATAGTAGTTATATTCTTGTACATAAGGGGCAGTATTATAGTAGTTATATTCTTGTACATAAGGGGCAGTCTTATAGTAGTTATATTCTTGTACATAGGAGCAGTCTTATAGTAGTTATATTCTTGTACATAGGGGCACTATTATAGTAGTTATATTCTTGTACATAGGAGCAGTATTATAGTAGTTATATTCTTGTACATAGGTAGCAGTATTATAGCAGTTATATTCTTGTACATAGGAGCAGTATGATAGTAGTTATATTCTTGTACATAAGGGCAGCATTATAGTAGTTATATTCTTGTACATAGGAGCAGTATTATAGTAGTTATATTCTTGCACATAGGGGGCAGTATTATAGTAGTTATATTTTTGTACATAGGGGCAGTATTATAGTAGTTATATTCTTCTATATAGGGACAGTATTATAGTAGTTATATTCTTGTACATTGGAGCAGTATTATAGTAGTTATATTCTTGTACATAGGAGCAGTATTATAGTAGTTATATTCTTGCACATAGGGGGCAGTATTATAGTAGTTATATTTTTGTACATAGGGGCAGTATTATAGTAGTTATATTCTATATAGGGGCAGTATTATAGTAGTTATATTCTTGTACATTGGAGCAGTATTATAGTAGTTATATTCTTATACATAGGGAGCAGTATTATAGTAGTCATATTCTTGTACATAAGGGCAGCATTATAGTAGTTATATTCTTGTACATAGGAGCAGTATTATAGTAGTTATATTCTTGCACATAGGGGGCAGTATTATAGTAGTTATATTTTTGTACATAGGGGCAGTATTATAGTAGTTATATTCTTCTATATAGGGACAGTATTATAGTAGTTATATTCTTGTACATAGGTAGCAGTATTATAGTAGTTATATTCTTGTACATAAGGGCAGTATTATAGTGGTTATATTCTTGTACATAGGGGCAGTATTTTAGTAGTCATATTCTTGTACATAAGGGCAGTATTATAGTAGTTATATTCTTGTACATAGGGGCGGTATTATAGTAGTTATATTCTTGTACATAGGGGCAGTATTACAGTAGTTATGTTCTTGTACATAGGGAGCAGCATTATAGTAGTCATATTCTTGTACATAGGGAGCAGTATTATAGTAGTTATATTCTTGCACAAAGGGAGCAGTATTATAGTAGTTATATTCTTGTACATAGGAGCAGTATTATAGTAGTTCTATTCTTGTACATAAGGGCAGTATTATAGTAGTTATATTCTTGTACATGGAGCAGTATTACAGTAGTTATATTCTTGTACACAGGGATCAGTATTATAGTAGTTATATTTTTGTACATAGGAGCAGTATTATAGTAGCTATATTCTTGTACATAGGGGGCAGAATTAGAGTAGTTATATTCTTGTACATAAAGGCAGTATTATAGTAGTTATATTCTTGTACATAGGGGGCGGTATTATAGTAGTCATATTCTTGTACACAAAGGCAGTATTATAGTGGTTATATTCTTGTACATAGGGGTGGTTTTATAGTAGTTATATTCTTGTACATAGTGAGCAGTATGATAGAACTTATATTTTTGTACATAGGGAGCAGTATTATAGTAGTCATATTCTTGTACATAAGGGCAGTATTATAGTGGTTCTATTCTTGTACATAGGGGTGGTTTTATAGTAGTTATATTCTTGTACATAGGAGCAGTATTATAGTAGTTATATTCTTGTACATAGGGAGCAGTATTATAGTAGTTATATTCTTTTACATAGGGGAAGTATTGTAGTAGTTATATTCTTGTACATAGGGGCAGTATTGTAGTAGTTATATTCTTGTACATAGGGGCAGTATTATAGTAGTCATATTCTTGTACATAAGGGCAGTATTATAGTGGTTATATTCTTGTACATAGGGGCAGTATTATAGTAGTTATATTCTTGTACATAGAGCAGTATTATAGTAGTTATATTCTTGTACATAGGGGCAGTATTATAGTAGTCATATTCTTGTACATAAGGGCAGTATTATAGTAGTTATATTCTTGTGCATAGAGGCAGTATTATAGTAGTTATATTCTTGTACATATGAGCAGTATTATAATAGTTATATTCGTTGTACATAGGGGCAGTATTATAGTAGTTATATTCTTGTACATAGGGGCGGTATTATGGTAGCTATCTTCTTGTATATAGGGGCAGTATTATAGTAGTTATATTCTTGTACATAGGAGCAGTATTATAGTACTTATATTCTTGTACATAGGGGGCAGTATTATATTAGTTATATTCTTGTATATAGGGGCAGTATTATAGTAGTTATATTCTTGTACATAGGAGCAGTATTATAGTAGTTATATTCTTGTACATAGGGGCAGTATTATAGTAGTTATATTCTTGCACATAGGGGCAGTATTATAGTAGTTATATTCTTGTACATAGGGGGCAGTATTATAGTAGTTATATTCTTGTACATAGGGGGCAGTATTATAGTAGTTATATTCTTGTACATAGGAGCAGTATTATAGTAGTTATATTCTTGTACATAGGGAGCAGTATTATAGTAGTTATATACTTGTACATAGTGGCAGTATTATAGTAGTTATATTCTTGTACATAGGGGCAATATTATAGTAGCTATATTCTTGTACATAGGGGACAGTATTATAGTAGTGATATTCTTGTACATAGGGAGCAGTATTATATGAGTTATATTCTTGTACATAGGAGCAGTGTTATAGTAGTTATATTCTTGCATATAGGAGCAGTATTACAGTAGTTATATTCTTGTACATAGGAGCAGTATTATAGTAGTTATATTCTTGTATATATGGGCAGTATTATAGTAGTTACATTCTTGTACATAGGAGCAGTATTATAGTAGTTATATTCTTATACATAGGAGCAGTATTATAGCAGTTATATTCTTGTATATAGGAGCAGTATTATAGTAGTTATATTCTTGTACATAGGGGCAGTATTATAGTAGTCATATTCTTGTACATAAGGGCAGTATTATAGTAGTTATATTCTTGTGCATAGAGGCAGTATTATAGTAGTTATTGTTTGGAACGGCGGAACGCACTAAATAAAAATAATAATAAAGTGCATTCGCCGCTCGGGGTCCACCGTGCAGTAGGTGATATGACTGCTGCTAAGTGGCGGCAGGAGCAATATGGCGGTATAATGCGCACGGGTTCAACTTCACCCGAAGTGCGCAGAGCGGGCGCTGTTCACACACAGAGGCGCCGCAACATAAACATACAAAAAACGCTGAGCCTGTTAGTGTCACAGGCCTCAGGGAAATGCACACACGGTATCTGGTCACAGGAGCAGGACATAAGACAGAGGAGCTGCATCCCTCTAGACCTACAGTGTGTGCGGCGTCGCTACTGCCACCGCCAAGAGGGGCTGCAACTGCAGCGCGGCGTAGGACACTGCCGCTGGACGACACAACTACAAAGCAAGCGCAATGTCGGACGCTAGAGTAGAGGTGCGGTGTGCACAGTGGCCTAAGGCTTGCCACTGACTGGCGCTGACTGCTGAACTAGTTCCCTATCACCATGCGTAATATCAGAGGGAAGGGGTTTTATAGTAAGTCAGTCACCAGAATCATACATCCGTCACCATTCACACATAGCAAGTATAGTCTATACTAGCGCATGGCGGAACGGCCATGCGTGCTCTTTATAGCCATGCGGGACCTTCCAGATCTCCGAGATGGACCAATGAGATCTGGAGCAGGACCTGGGTACATGACTCCCGATCTCCAATGGGAGATCGTCTCGTGAGCATGCCCAGTAGGAGCACAGAGAGACTTAGTCTCTGGAGCGGTCTGCTGCAAAGTAATCTCCTCTGCAGTAGAAACACAGCAGGAGACCGCAGAATGTGAGGCTCTGGATTCCTGCAGAGCAGACGCAGAAACCTTAAGCCTAACATTACCCCCCCTCCTAGGGCCCCCTCCTCTCTGAGCCTTCCAATCCACCACCCTGTGCCCATCAGAGGCATAGGCCTCAGATTCGTCCGAAGGCAAGTCTGATGTCCCGGTAGGTGACACGGAAAACCGAGACACGTAGAAGGTGTCAGAGGCGGCAAGATCGCCAGGTTTAAGAAGGGACACGTGGGAGACAACAGGAGCGGCAAAACCACCCGGAGCATAAGTTGAAGTGGGACGCCGCGGTGTGTCGGCGGACGTCTCCACTCTCTGTTTAAGGAAGCTTACCCTAGCACACGGGGCGCATGCCTGAATATATTTTTTAAAGTCCCGAGCCCAGTGCGGCCACCAATATGACCCTGCCAGGAGTTTTGTGGTCTGCATATAGCCACAGTGACCACCTGCCCTGGACGCGTGTGCCCACGCAAGAACCTTCGGCCGAAGGCGAGGGGGGACAAAGGTCTTGCCCGGGGGCACAGAGTTTGGCCATTGCGGGGACCCGTTATCCTGGTGCTGACAGTGGCAGCCGCAAGTGGAGCTTAGTGCTGGACGCTCCTCGAGACTGGCGCGAGACACCTCCATGGGCTCTGGGAGTGAACACTCTGGCTCGGGTGATTCCAGAGGTTCAAAGAGGTTGGGAGCCGGAGTAACCCTCCGTCTGGATTGAGCACGCTCCAGCCCGCGCTCCGAAAAACGGAGATCAATACGGGTGGCAATGGCAATCAGCTCCTCCAGACTTGCAGGAACCTCTCTGGTAGAAAGAGCATCTTTAACATGCTCAGCCAAGCCTCTCCAAAACACAGGGATGAGGGCTTTGCCAGACCACTCCAGCTCGGAAGCCAGTGTCCGAAAACGAACGGCATACTGGCTGACCAAGAGGGATCCCTGAGTCAAAGCAAGTAGCTGTAGAGAGGTGTTGTGCATGACCCGTGGTCCCAGGAAGACCTGCTTAATAGCTGTTTCAAACTGAGCAGCGGTCCGAACCTCTGGGTCACCACGCTCCCATAGTGGCGTAGCCCACTCCAACGCCTTGCCTGACAGAAGTGAAACAATAAACCCCACCTTGGCCCGCTCCGTAGGGAATTGCGCAGCCAGTAACTCCAGCTGGATAGAGCACTGGCTGACGAAACCCCTACAGGAGGCGCCATCGCCAGAAAATTTATCGGGCAACGGGAGGTGGGTAACTGTCGGCGCGTGGGAGGAGGAGGACATACGTGAAACCGCATCTGCGATTGCCTGTACAGCAGATTCAGTGGATTTCACAGCTGAGATAGCACTCTCAAGAGTAGACAACCGGCCCTCTAGCTGGCGAATGCACCGAAGGAGTTGCTGCTGTTCTGCCATCACTAGCCAGACCCTGGCGCTAGTATAATGTTAGGAATGGCGGAACGCACTAAATAAAAATAATAATAAAGTGCGCTCGCCGCTCGGGTTCCACCGTGCAGTAGGTGATATGACTTCTGCTAAGTGGTGGCAGGAGCAATATGGCGGTATAAAGTAATGCGCACGGGTTCAACTTCACCTGAAGTGCGCAGAGAGGGCTCTGTTTACACACAGAGGCGCTGCAACATAAACATACAAAAAACGCTGAGCCTGTTAGTGTCACAGGCCTCAGGTAAATGCACACATGGTATAAGGTCACAGGAGCAGGAACTAACACAGAGGAGCTGCGTCCATCTAGACCTACCGTGTGTGCGGCGTTGCTTCTGCGAGCGCCAGGAAGGGCTGCAACTGCAGCGCGGCGTAGCACACTAGCGATCGACGACACAGCTGAAAGAAGGCGCAATGTCGGACGCTAGCGTAGAGGTGCAGTGTGCACAGTGGCCTAAGACTTGCCACAGACTGGCACTGACTGCTGAACTAGTTCCCTATCACCATGCGTAATATCAGAGGGAAGGGGTTCGTCACCAGAATCATACATCCGTCACCATTCACACATAGCAGTATAGTCTATACTAGCGCATGGCGGAACGGCCATGCGTGCTTTTTATAGCCGTGTGGGACCTTCGAGATCTCCGAGATGGACCAATGAGATCTGGAACAGGACCTGGGCACATGACTCCCGATCTCCAAAGGGAGATCGTCTCGTGAGCATCCCCAATAGGAGCACAGAGAGACAGTCTCTGGAGCAGTCTGCTGCAAAGTAATCTCCTCTGCAGTAGATAGACAGCAGGAGACCGCAGGATGTGAGGCTCTGGATTCCTGCAGAGCAGACGCAGAAACCTGATGACTAACAAGTTATATTCTTGTACATGGGGCAGTATTATAGTAATTATATTCGTTGTACATAGGGACAGTATTATAGTAGTTATATTCTTGTACATAGGGGCAGTATTATAGTAGTTATATTCTTGTACATAGGGGCAGTATTATAGTAGTTATATTCTTGTACATAGGGGCAGTATTATAGTAGTTATATTCTTGTACATAGGGGCAGTATTATAGTAGTTATATTCTTGTACATAGGGGCAGTATTATAGTAGTTATATTCTTGTACATAGGGGAGGTATTATAGTAGTTATATTCTTGTACATAGGGGCAGTATAATAGTAGTTATATTCGTTGTACATAGGGACAGTATTATAGTAGTTATATACTTGTAGATAGGGGCAGTATTATAGTAGTTATATTCTTGTACATGGGGCAGTATTATAGTAGTTATATTCTTGTATATAGGGGAAGTATTATAGTAGTTATATTCTTGTACATAGGGGCAGTATTATAGTAGTTATATTCGTTGTACATAGGGACAGTATTATAGTAGTTATATTCTTGTACATAGGGGCAGTATTTTAGCAGTTATATTCTTGTACATGGGGGCAGTATTATAGTAGTTATATTCTTGTACATAGGGGCAGTATTATAGTAGTTATATTCTTGTATATAGGGGCAGTATTATAGTAGTTATATTCTTGTACATAGGGAGCAGTATTATAGTAGTTATATTCGTTGTACATAGGGACAGTATTATAGCAGTTATATTCTTGTACATAGGGGCAGTATTATAGTAGTTATATTCTTGTATATAGGGGCAGTATTATAGTAGTTATATTCTTGTACATAGGAGCAGTATTATAGTAGTTATATTCGTTGTACATAGGGACAGTATTATAGTAGTTATATTCTGGTACATAGGGGTAGTATTATATTAGTTATATTCTTGTACATAGGGGCAGTATTACAGTAGATATATTCTTGTATATAGGGGCAGTATTATAGTAGTTATATTCTTGTACATAGGGGCAGTATAATAGTAGTTATATTCATTGTACATAGGGACAGTATTATAGTAGTTATATTCTTGTACATAGGGGCAGTATTATAGTAGTTATATTCTTGTACATAGGGGCAGTATTATAGTAGATATATTCTTGTACATAGGGGCAGTATTATAGTAGTTATATTCTTGTACATAGGGTCAGTATAATAGTAGTTATATTCGTTGCAAATAGGGACAGTATTATAGTAGTTATATTCTTGTACATAGGGGGCAGTATTATAGTAGTTATATTCTTGTACATAGGGGCAGGATTATAGTAGATATATTCTTGTACATAGGAGCAGTATTATAGTACTTATATTCTTGTACATATGAGCAGTATTATAGTAGTTATATTCTTGTACATAGGGGCAGTATTACAGCAGTTATATTCTTGTACATACGGGGCAGTATTATAATAGTTATATTCTTGTACATAGGAGCAGTATTATAGTAGTTATATTCTTGTACATAGGGGGAAGTATTTTAGTAAAAAAAAAAAAACTTTTATTCCATTTTCATTAAAAAGCACATAAGTCCAAAATCCATCTTTCCAAAGACACAAAAATGGGTAATTCCTACCAGTGACAATCACAGGCTTAAAGTGCACTTAAAATCATACACGTTTCTGCGGTCGTGCCGCCTTAAGACCGTTGAAACGCGTATGATTTTAAATGCACTGTAAGCCTGTGACTGTCACTGGTAGGAATTACCCATTTTTGTGTCTTTGGAAAGATGGATTTTGGACTTATGTACTTTTTAATGAAAATGGAATAAAAGTTTTTTATGGCTATCACCCTCACTGGACTTCTGTTTCACCTTCATACTACTTGCAGCACTGCATGATCCGCGCGGTGGGACTGGAGAGGAGGTGATCTGTGTTGCTTCTTTTTTTAGTATTTTAGTAGTTATATTCTTGTACACAGGGGCAGTATTATAGTAGTTATATTCTTGTACATAGGAGCAGTATTATAGTAGGTATATTCTTGTACATAGGAGCAATATTATAGTACTTATATTCTTGTACATAGGGGCAGTATTATAGTACTTATATTCTTGTACATAGGGGGCAGTATTATAGTAGTTATATTCTTGTACATAGGAGCAGTATTATAGTAGTTATATTCCTGTACATAGGGGCAGTATTATAGTAGTTATATTCTTGTACATAGGGGCAGTATTATAGTAGTTCTATTCTTGTACATAGGGGCAGTACTATAGTAGCTATATTCCTGCACATAGGGGCAGTGTTATAGTAGTTATATTCTTGTACATAGGGGGCAGTATTATAGAAGAATCATAGAATCATAGAATCGTAGAGTTGGAAGGGACCTCCTGGGCCATCTGGTCCAACCCCCTGCTCAAAGCAGGATACTCTAAATCATCCCAGTCAGATGTGTGTCCAGCCTCTGTGTGAAGACTTCCATTGAAGGAGAACTCACCACTTCTCGTGGCAGCTTGTTCCACTCATTGATCACTCTAACTGTCAAAAAGTTTTTTTAATATCTAATCTGTGTCTCCTCCCATTCAGTTTCATCCCATTGCTTCTAGTCTTTCCTTGTGCAAATGAGAATAAAGTTGATCCTTCTACAATGTGACAGCCCTTTAGATATTTGTAGACAGCTATTAAGTCTCCTCTCAGTCTTCTCTTTTGCAAACTAAACATTCCCAAATCCTGCAACCTTTCCTCATAAGACAGGGTTTGCAGACCGGTCACCATTCTGGTTGCTCTTTTCTGAACTTGCTCCAGTTTGTTGATGTCTTTTTTAAAATGTGGTGCCCAAAACTGGACACAATATTCCAGATGAGGTCTGACCAAAGAGGAGTAGAGGGAAATAATGACTTCACGTGATCTAGACTGTATGCTTCTGTTAATACATCCTAGAATTGCATTTGCCTTTTTTGCTGCTGCATCACACTGTTGACTCATATTCAGTCTGTGATCTATTAGTATACCCAAGTCTTTTTCACATGTGCTGTCACTTAGCCCTATTCCTCCCGTTCTGTATATACTTTTTTCATTTTTATTGCCCAGATGTAGTACTTTGCATTTTTCCCTGTTAAAAACCATTCTGTTAGTTGCTGCCCACTTTTCCAGATAATTTATATCTTTTTGAATCCTCTCTCTCTCTTCTCTAGTATTAGCTATCCCTCCTAGCTTTGTGTCATCAGCAAATTTAATCAGTTTACCCTCAATTCCTTCATCTAAATCGTTGATAAAGATGTTGAACAATACAGGACCCAGGACAGAGCCCTGTGGTACCCCACTTGAGACATTCTTCCAACTGGATGTGCAGCCATTTACGACCACTCTTTGGGTCCGATCACTAAGTCAGTTATGAATCCACCTTACAGTTGCCTTGTCCATTCCATACTTAGTCATTTTTTCAATAAGGATTGTATGAGATACTTTGTCAAATGCTTTGCTGAAGTCAAGATATACTATATCTACAGCATTTCCTTGATCCACCCAATCAGTGATTCCATCATAGAAGGAAATTAAGTTAGTCTGACATGACTTATTAGTTACAAACCCATGCTGACTCTGTTTAATCACTTCATTCTTATCCAGGTACTGACATACATGTTGTTTAATAAATTGTTCAAAGATCTTTCCTGGTATATAAGTCAGACTCACCGGCCTATAGATGCCTGGGTCCACCTTCTTCCCCTTTTTGAAGATAGGAACAACATTTGCTCTTCTCCAGTCTTCTGGGACTTCTCCTGTTCTCCAAGAATTTTCAAAGATTATGGAGAGGGGTTCAAAAATTTCTTCTGCTATCTCCTTCAGTACTCTGGGGTGTAATTCATCTGGACCTGGAGACTTGAATTCATTTAGGTTAGCTAAGTGTTTCCTCACTATCTTTCTGTTTATAGATATCCTGGATTCTTCTATTCCCTTAATATGACAGTGAAGAACAGTTGATGTTACATTTCCTTTCTGAGAGAAAACAGATGCAAAATAGGAATTTAAAAGTTCGGCCTTCTCAACATCCTGTCTTACCATTTCATCATTTTCATCCTGTAAAAATCCTATAGCATCTTTGACTTTTCTTTTACTTTTGACATACCCCCAAAATCCTTAATTATTGCTTTTGACATCTCTTGCAAGCCTCAATTCATTGTCAGCTTTAGCTAATCTGATTTGTGCCCTGCAGGTTCTGCAGACAGCATTATATTCTTCTTTAGATATGCCTCCCTCTTTCCATTTTATAAACATTTTTTTCTTCCTTTTTAGCATGTGCTTAAGTTCTGTGTTCATCCATCCTGGCTTCCTTAAATGCTTGCTATTCTTCCCTCTTTTCGGAATTATTAACAATTGTGCTTTGAGAATTTCATTTTTCAAGATTTCCCATCCTTCCTGGACATTTTTGTCTTTAAGGATATCCAGCCATTGGATCCCTCCAATTCTCTTTCTGAATCCCTTAAAATCTGCCTTTCTGAAATCTAACCTTGACGTCTGAGTCTTCACAGGTGTTCGTCCTCTAGTTATACAAAATTCTAAAATAGCATGGTCGCTACCTCCTAGGGTCCCAGCCACTTTTACCTCCTCAACCATTTCCTCCCTTTTTATAAGGATTAGATCCAAGGTAGCAGTTCCCCTTGTTTTCTCCCCTACCTTTTGGAAGATAAAGTTGTCAGCAAGAGAGGATAAGAATTTCCTTGACCTGTTAGTTTTGCCTGAGAGAGATTCCCAACAAATGTCTGGATAGTTGTATTCTCCCATGACAACTATGTCATATTTTTGAGAGAACTTGGCCATTTGATGCATAAAGAGTTCATCCACATCTTCAGCTTGCACAGGCGGCCTGTAGTAAATGCCTACAATGGTGTCCTTTCCATTGGTCTGTCCTTGTATTCTTACCCAAACAGTTTCCACAGAACTCCCAGTCTCTGAAGCTTCAATCTCTATGCAGATATATGCATTTCTAACATACAATGCGACACCTCCTCCTCGTTTATCAAGTCTGTTTCTTGCAAATAAGTTGAATCCTTCTAGTCTTGTATTCCAATCATGTGTATTGTCTCACCAAGTTTCAGTGATTCCAATGACATCATATTTATTTTCCTGTGTTAGTAGTTCCAATTCTCCTTGTTTGTTTCCCATGCTTTGTGCATTAGTATAGAAACATTTTAGTTTGTGATTGGTTTCTCTTTCTCCAATATTTTTATTAATTAGATTATTTTGTCTTTGTTCTTTCTTTCCACTTCTAATAGAGTTCTCAATAGCATTTGTCAGGTGTATGGCTTTTTCTGGTCTTTTGCTTCCCTTCCCATGTTGTTCTAGTTTAAAGCTCTCCTTACAAGTGTAGCAAGGCGACTTCCAAATACATGCTTTCCAGTCTTCGTAAGGTGCACCCCATCTCTAGCAAGTAGTCCATCGTATAAGTAGTTCACTCCGTGATCCAGAAATCCAAATCGTTGCTGACGGCACCATCGACGTAGCCAGTTGTTCACCTGCAGAATCTTATTCCACCTCCTTGTTCCATGGCCATCCACTGGGAGGATGGAAGAGAAGACCACCTGCGCTCCCAGTTCTTTCACTTTCTTGCCTAAGTCTTCAAAGTCTCTGCAGATGGTTTCCAGGTCGTTTCTTGCGGTGTCATTTGTCCCCACATGTAGTAGCAGGAATGGGTAGTCATCTGTAGGTCTGAAGAGTCCTGATATCCTGTCAGCCACATCTTTAATTTTTGCACCTGGAAGACAGCACATTTCTCTTGAGGTTATATCCGGTCTGCAGATAGCGGCCTCTGTTCCTCTCAACAGGGAATCCCCCATGACCACCACTCTCCGTTTCTTCTTCACAACATTTTTCTTTCTCCATCCAGGAGGACTCGGAAGGCGTACAAGGTTGGTGTTTGTGGGCAAAGTCTTATCCTGATGTATTTCTTCATCGTTTTCCTGCGTGAGAGCCTGGTACTGGTTTCTGAGCAGTATGGGTGCTGACTGCCTCCTGATCCTCCTGCTTCTCTGGGTCACATGTCTCCATTCCTCTGTTTCTTCAGGTGCACTTCGAATTTCTTCTCTTTCTGTAACATGAAGAGATAATTCTGCTCTGTCCAAGAACTCTTCACCTTCCTTAATGATCTTCAACGTAGCTAACCTCTCTTCAAGATTTTGCAACTTTTCTTTCAACAGGGACACAAGTAGAAGTAGTTATATTCTTCTACATAGGAGCAGTATTATAGTACTTATATTCTTGTACATAGGGGCAGTATTATAGTAGTTATATTCTTGTACATAGGGGGCAGTATTATAGTAGTTATATTCTTGTACATAGGAGCAGTATTATAGTAGTTATATTCTTCTACATAGGAGCAGTATTATAGTACTTATATTCTTGTACATAGGGGGCAGTATTATAGTAGTTATATTCTTGTACATAGGAGCAGTATTATAGTAGTTATATTCTTGTACATAGGAGCAGTATTATAGTAGTTATATTCTTGTACATAGGAGCAGTATTATAGTAGTTATATTCTTGTACATAGGAGCAGTATTATAGTAGTTATATTCTTGTACATAGGAGCAGTATTATAGTAGTTATATTCTTGTACATAGGAGCAGTATTATAGTAGTTATATTCTTGCACATAGGGGCAGTATTATAGTAGTTATATTCTTGTACATAGGGGCAGTATTATAGTAGCTATATTCTTGCACATAGGGGCAGTATTATAGTAGTTATATTCTTGTACACAGGAGCAGTATTATAGTAGTTATATTCTTGTACATAGGGAGCAGTATTATAGTAGTTATATTCTTGTATTTAGGGGCAGTATTATAGTAGTTATATTCTTGTACATAGGGTGCAGTATTATAGTAGTTATATTTTTGTACATAGGGAGCAGTATTATAGTAGTTATATTCTTGTACATAGAGGCAGTATTATAATAGTTATATTCTTGTAGATAGAGGCAGTATTATAGTAGTTATATTCTTGTACATAGGAGCAGTATTATAGTAGTTATATTCTTGTACACAGGAGCAGTATTATAGTAGTTATATTCTTGTACATAGGAGCAGTATTATAGCAGTTATATTCTTGTATATAGGAGCAGTACTATAGTAGTTATATTCTTGTACATAGGAGCAGTATTATAGTAGTTATATTCTTGTATATAGGGGCAGTAATATAGCAGTTACATTCTTGTACATAGGAGCAGTGTTATAGTAATTATATTCTTGTATATTGGAGCAGTATTATAGTAGTTATATTCTTGTACATAGGAGCTGTATTATAGTAGTTATACTCTTGTACATAGGGGCAGTATTACAGCAGTTATATTCTTGTACATAGGTGGCCGTATTATAGTAGTTATATTCTTGTACATAGGAGCAGTATTATATTAGTTATATTCTTTGTACATAGGGGCAGTATTATGGTAGCTATATTCTTGTATATAGGGGCAGTAATATAGCAGTTACATTCTTGTAAATAGGAGCAGTGTTATAGTAGTTATATTCTTGTATATAGGAGCATTATTATAGTAGTTATATTCTTGTACATAGGAGCAGTATTATAGTAGTTATATTCTTGTATATAGGGCAGTATTATAGTAGCTATATTCTTGTACATAGGAGCAGTATTATAGTAGTTATATTCTTGTATATAGGGCAGTATTATAGTAGTTATACTCTTGTACATAGGGGCGGTATTATAGTAGTTATATTCTTGTACATAGGTGGCCGTATTATAGTAGTTATATTCTTGCACATAGTAGCAGTATTATAGTAGTTATATTCTTTGTACATAGGGGCAGTATTATAGTAGTTATATTCTTGTGCCTAGAAGCAGTATTATAGTAGTTATATTCTTGTACATATGAGCAGTATTATAATAGTTATATTCGTTGTACATAGGGGCAGTATTATAGTAGTTATATTCTTGTACATATGAGCAGTATTATAATAGTTATATTCATTGTACATAGGGGCAGTATTATAGTAGTTATATTCTTGTACATAGGGGCGGTATTATGATAGCTATCTTCTTGTATATAGGGGCAGTATTATAGTAGTTATATTCTTGTACATAGGGGCGGTATTATGGTAGCTATCTTCTTGTATATAGGGGCAGTATTATAGTACTTATATTCTTGTACATAGGGGGCAGTATTATAGTAGTTATATTCTTGTGTATAGGGGCAGTATTATAGTAGTTATATTCTTGTACATAGGGGCAGTATTATAGTAGTTATATTCTTGTACATAGGGGGCAGTATTATAGTAGTTATATTCTTGTACATAGGGGGCAGTATTATAGTAGTTATATTCTTGTACATAGGAGCAGTATTATAGTATTTATATTCTTGTATATAGGGAGCAGTATTATAGTAGTTATATTCTTGTACATAGTGGCAGTATTATAGCAGTTATATTCTTGTACATAGGGGCAATATTATCGTAGCTATATTCTTGTACATAGGGGGAAGTATTATAGTAGTTATATTCTTGTACATAGGGAGCAGTATTATAGGAGTTATATTCTTGTACATAGAGGCAGTATTATAATACTTATATTCTTGTAGATAGAGGCACTATTATAGTAGTTATATTCTTGCACATAGGAGCAGTATTATAGTAGTTATATTCTTGTACACAGGAGCAGTATTATAGTAGTTATATTCTTGTACATAGGAGCAGTATTATAGCAGTTATATTCTTGTATATAGGAGCAGTATTATAGTAGTTATATTCTTGTATATAGGGGCAGTATTATAGCAGTTACATTCTTGTACATAGGAGCAGTGTTATAGTAGTTATATTCTTGCATATAGGAGCAGTATTACAGTAGTTATATTCTTGTACATAGGAGCAGTATTATAGTAGTTATATTCTTGTATATAGGGCAGTATTATAGTAGTTATATTCTTGTACATAGGGGCAGTATTATAGTAGTTATATTCTTGTACATAGGGGGCAGTATTATAGTAGTTATATTATTGTACATAGGAGCAGTATTATAGTAGTTATATTCTTTGTACATAGGGGCAGTATTATAGTAGTTATATTCTTGTACATAGGAGCAGTATTATAGTAGCTATATTCTTGTACATAGGAGCAGTATTATAGTAGTTATATTCTTGTACATAGGAGCAGTATTATAATAGTTATATTCATGTATATAGGGCAGTATTATAGTAGTTATATTCTTGTACATAGGGGCGGTATTATAGTAGTTATATTCTTGTACATAGGGGGCAGTATTATAGTAGTTATATTATTGTACATAGGAGCAGTATTATAGTAGTTATATTCTTTGTACATAGGGGCAGTATTATAGTAGTTATATTCTTGTACATAGGGGCAGTATTATAGTAGTTATATTCTTGTACATAGAGGCAGTATTATAATAGTTATATTCTTGTAGATAGTGGCAGTGTTATAGTAGTTATATTCTTGTACATAGGAGCAGTATTATAGTAGTTATATTCTTGTACACAGGAGCAGTATTATAGTAGTTATATTCTTGTACATAGGAGCAGTATTATAGCAGTTATATTCTTGTATATAGGAGCAGTATTATAGTATTTATATTCTTGTACATAGGAGCAGTATTATAGCAGTTATATTCTTGTATATGGGGCAGTAATATAGCAGTTACATTCTTGTACATAGGAGCAGTGTTATAGTAGTTATATTCTTGTATATAGGAGCAGAATTATAGTAGTTATATTCTTGTACATAGGAGCAGTATTATTTGTAGTTATATTCTTATATATAGGGCAGTATTATAGTAGCTATATTCTTGTACATAGGAGCAGTATTATAGTAGTTATATTCTTGTATATAGGGCAGTATTATAGTAGTTATACTCTTGTACATAGGGGCAGAATTATAGTAGTTATATTCTTGTACATAGGTGGCCGTATTATAGTAGTTATATTCTTGTACATAGTAGCAGTATTATAGTAGTTATATTCTTTGTACATAGGGGCAGTATTATAGTAGTTATATTCTCGTACATAGAAGCAGTATTATAGTAGTTATATTCTTGTACATATGAGCAGTATTATAATAGTTATATTCGTTGTACATAGGGGCAGTATTATAGTAGTTATATTCTTGTACATAGGGGCGGTATTATGGTAGCTATCTTCTTGTATATAGGGGCAGTATTATAGTAGTTATATTCTTGTACATAGGAGCAGTATTATAGTACTTATATTCTTGTACATAGGGGGCAGTATTATAGTAGTTATATTCTTGTATATAGGGGCAGTATTATAGTAGTTATATTCTTGTACATAGGAGCAGTATTATAGTAGTTATATTCTTGTACATAGGGGCAGTATTATAGTAGTTATATTCTTGCACATAGGGGCAGTATTATAGTAGTTATATTCTTGTACATAGGGGGCAGTATTATAGTAGTTATATTCTTGTACATAGGGGGCAGTATTATAGTAGTTATATTCTTGTACATAGGAGCAGTATTATAGTAGTTATATTCTTGTACATAGGGAGCAGTATTATAGTAGTTATATACTTGTACATAGTGGCAGTATTATAGTAGTTATATTCTTGTACATAGGGGCAATATTATAGTAGCTATATTCTTGTACATAGGGGACAGTATTATAGTAGTGATATTCTTGTACATAGGGAGCAGTATTATATGAGTTATATTCTTGTACATAGGAGCAGTGTTATAGTAGTTATATTCTTGCATATAGGAGCAGTATTACAGTAGTTATATTCTTGTACATAGGAGCAGTATTATAGTAGTTATATTCTTGTATATATGGGCAGTATTATAGTAGTTACATTCTTGTACATAGGAGCAGTATTATAGTAGTTATATTCTTATACATAGGAGCAGTATTATAGCAGTTATATTCTTGTATATAGGAGCAGTATTATAGTAGTTATATTCTTGTATATAGGGGCAGTATTATAGCAGTTACATTCTTGTACATAGGAGCAGTGTTATAGTAGTTATATTCTTACATATAGGAGCAGTATTACAGTAGTTATATTCTTTTACATAGGAGCAGTATTATAGTAGTTATATTCTTGTATATAGTGCTGTATTATAGTAGTTATATTCTTGTACATAGGAGCAGTATTATAGTAGTTATATTCTTGTACATAGGGAGCAGTATTATAGTAGTTATATACTTGTACATAGTGGCAGTATTATAGTAGTTACATTCTTGTATATAGGGCAGTATTATAGTAGTTATATTCTTGTATATATGGGCAGTATTATAGCAGTTACATTCTTGTACATAGGAGCAGTATTATAGTAGTTATATTCTTGTACATAGGAGCAGTATTATAGCAGTTATATTCTTGTATATAGGAGCAGTATTATAGTAGTTATATTCTTGTATATAGGGGCAGTATTATAGCAGTTACATTCTTGTACATAGGAGCAGTGTTATAGTAGTTATATTCTTGCACATAGGGGCAGTATTATAGTAGTTATATTCTTGTACATAGGGGGCAGTATTATAGTAGTTATATTCTTGTACATAGGGGCAGTATTATAGTAGTTATATTCTTGTATATAGGGGCAGTATTATAGTAGTTATATTCTTGCACATAGGGGCAGTATTATAGTAGTTATACTCTTGTACATAGGGGGCAGTATTATAGTAGTTATATTCTTGTACATAGGGGGCAGTATTATAGTAGTTATATTCTTGTACATAGGAGCAGTATTATAGTAGTTATATTCTTGTACATAGGGAGCAGTATTATAGTAGTTATATACTTGTACATAGTGGCAGTATTATAGTAGTTATATTCTTGTACATAGGGGCAATATTATAGTAGCTATATTCTTGTACATAGGGGACAGTATGATAGTAGTGATATTCTTGTACATAGGGAGCAGTATTATAGGAGCTATATTCTTGTACATAGGAGCAGTGTTATAGTAGTTATATTCTTGCATATAGGAGCAGTATTACAGTAGTTATATTCTTGTACATAGGAGCAGTATTATAGTAGTTATATTCTTGTATATAGGGCAGCATTATAGTAGTTATATTCTTGTATATATGTGCAGTATTATAGCAGTTACATTCTTGTACATAGGAGCAGTATTATAGTAGGTATATTCTTATACATAGGAGGAGTATTATAGCAGTTATATTCTTGTATATAGGAGCAGTATTATAGTAATTATATTCTTGTATATAGGGGCAGTATTATAGCAGTTACATTCTTGTACATAGGAGCAGTGTTATAGTAGTTATATTCTTGCATATAGGAGCAGTATTACAGTAGTTATATTCTTGTACATAGGAGCAGTATTATAGTAGTTATATTCTTGTACATAGGGAGCAGTATTATAGTAGTTATATACTTGTACATAGTGGCAGTATTATAGTAGTTACATTCTTGTATATAGGGCAGTATTATAGTAGTTATATTCTTGTATATATGGGCAGTATTATAGCAGTTACATTCTTGTACATAGGAGCAGTATTATAGTAGTTATATTCTTGTACATAGGAGCAGTATTATAGCAGTTATATTCTTGTATATAGGAGCAGTATTATAGTAGTTATATTCTTGTATATAGGGGCAGTATTATAGCAGTTACATTCTTGTACATAGGAGCAGTGTTATAGTAGTTATATTCTTGCACATAGGGGCAGTATTATAGTAGTTATATTCTTGTACATAGGGGGCAGTATTATAGTAGTTATATTCTTGTACATAGGGGCAGTATTATAGTAGTTATATTCTTGTATATAGGGGCAGTATTATAGTAGTTATATTCTTGCACATAGGGGCAGTATTATAGTAGTTATACTCTTGTACATAGGGGGCAGTATTATAGTAGTTATATTCTTGTACATAGGGGGCAGTATTATAGTAGTTATATTCTTGTACATAGGAGCAGTATTATAGTAGTTATATTCTTGTACATAGGGAGCAGTATTATAGTAGTTATATACTTGTACATAGTGGCAGTATTATAGTAGTTATATTCTTGTACATAGGGGCAATATTATAGTAGCTATATTCTTGTACATAGGGGACAGTATGATAGTAGTGATATTCTTGTACATAGGGAGCAGTATTATAGGAGCTATATTCTTGTACATAGGAGCAGTGTTATAGTAGTTATATTCTTGCATATAGGAGCAGTATTACAGTAGTTATATTCTTGTACATAGGAGCAGTATTATAGTAGTTATATTCTTGTATATAGGGCAGCATTATAGTAGTTATATTCTTGTATATATGTGCAGTATTATAGCAGTTACATTCTTGTACATAGGAGCAGTATTATAGTAGGTATATTCTTATACATAGGAGGAGTATTATAGCAGTTATATTCTTGTATATAGGAGCAGTATTATAGTAATTATATTCTTGTATATAGGGGCAGTATTATAGCAGTTACATTCTTGTACATAGGAGCAGTGTTATAGTAGTTATATTCTTGCATATAGGAGCAGTATTACAGTAGTTATATTCTTGTACATAGGAGCAGTATTATAGTAGTTATATTCTTGTATATAGTGCAGTATTAGTTGTTATATTCTTGTACATAGGAGCAGTATTATAGTAGTTATATTCTTGTACATAGGGAGCAGTATTATAGTAGTTATATACTTGTACATAGTGGCAGTATTATAGTAGTTATATTCTTGTATATAGGGCAGTATTATAGTAGTTATATTCTTGTATATATGGGCAGTATTATAGCAGTTACATTCTTGTAAATAGGAGCAGTATTATAGTAGTTATATTCTTGTACATAGGAGCAGTATTATAGCAGTTATATTCTTGTATATAGGAGCAGTATTATAGTAGTTATATTCTTGTATATAGGGGCAGTATTATAGCAGTTACATTCTTGTACATAGGAGCAGTGTTATAGTAGTTATATTCTTGTATATATGGGCAGTATTATAGCAGTTACATTCTTGTACATAGGAGCAGTATTATAGTAGTTATATTCTTTGTACATAGGGGCAGTATTATAGTAGTTATTTTCTTGTACATAGGAGCAGCCCTGCCCCCTGCCGCGCCTCTGCCGGTAGCTCCGCCTCCGGGCGCATGACGCTGCATGCGTCATGCGTCCCCTATCTTTACACTGAGGACGCAGGCCGTGCGCAGTATGCGTTTGGCGGCGCCTGCGTCCTTTTGACGGTGCGCCGAGCGCAACCAAATTGCAACAGGTTGTGTTTGGCGCTGGTCGGCGCACCGTCAAAAGGACGCAGGCGCCGCCAAACACATACTGCGCACGGCCTGCGTCCTCAGTGATAAAGATTGGGGACGCATGCAGTGTCATGCGCCCAGAGGCGAAGCTACCGGCGGAGGCGCGACAGGGGGCGGGGCTTAGCGGCGGCCGTGCGCAGGCTGTCGCTGCGCCCTGAAATGCAAATGTGAAACCGACCTAGCAGGTGCAGTGCGAACATTATTCAACTGAGAATTGTAGCTGTGAGCCAACATCTGGAGTGAAATAAAATACTAGAAAGTTGCAACACAATCTGTATGTGTCTCTCTTATGTTGCTTTTACACTTCTGTAGATTTCAGTGGCAGTAGTAATGATGTTAACCGCCCTTGACAGTTTTTTTTTTCATCCGGAAGGTTTTTAACAGTTTTGCAGAGTGAATAATGAGTTTGCAAGTTGGAAGAAGGAAAAAAGCCCCTAAGCTGATACAATTTATTAGAAAGTTTCTTATTTTCACTTTGACTATTGCTCTGCAAAATTTATTCAAAATACAGTGAATATATAATTGAAATAAGTTTACAAAACTAATATCAGCATGAATAAGATAAAACACTTACTAAAAATCATATGCACCAACTCTATGTGACTGTAACTCATTCATCATCACTTTCTCCATCTACATCACCCATAGACTTTAATCATGAGCTTGTTGGGATTTCTTTCATTTATTTTTGTAAAACAGCGCCACTCTTGTAGAGAGGTTGATTCTTGTATTGCAGTATTTGCAGAAAATTATCTTAGCTGTAGTACCATACACAATGTATAGACAAGAGGTTAGACATTTTTGCATTGCACTTTTTATATTTATTTACTTATTTTATGAACAAAGAAACATTATATCTCAGATCTCATATGGTCATATTCTCAGATTAGGAATTGCAACCCTCCATTGTACTCATTGCAAGGGAATGTCTGTTGAATGTCAGAGACCTACTGAAGCAAAAATTAAATGCAATCTCCCGATGACAGAGTAGGTCCAGCAATTAGGCAGCCGCCCTTCAACCTTTTGTTATTGCTGTCATAGAAAGCTATTAATTCACCTGTAAACAAGTCTCGCAGAAGCCGAAATGTCAGCGGAGGCCTGGCTAATCTCGCTCACAGCCCTCTGCACCTCTGCAGCTGATGAAACAAGTCCCCTTTAACACTAGTTGCTAGGAGACTTTTTGAAAGACGGCGGAAACTGGCTGGGACTAAGGGATGACTATAGCCGAAATGTCTCCTGATATAACCTGCATCACCGTGTGATCTCTATTACAGTATTGTAATGTAAAATGTCTATAAAGTATGATGTTTATAGAACCTTCTAGAAATCTCCCACTTCACTCTGATGAGAAAATCCCTCTGTCATGTAGCTGCAACCCCCCCCCTCTTCCCCCACAACACACACACCAGCATCTTCCTGCGTTCAGCTCTGTGAAACCTGAAGCCTCAGTGTGGCATTCTTCTCCTCCGTCCTCCCTGCACAGCTAAAGTAAGTCCTTTGTTTTCTGGGACATGTGTCTGAAATAAAACTATGAGAGATATTAAGATAGGCTAGCATGGGCTCCAATCGCGACAGAAAAACGAAACGGACATTTCTGTGATCTGCGCGGATCCGGCTTCCCTACGGTGGCTCTTGCAAAGTTCTATCACCGCCAGAACCTGAGATATGGATTGCTCCCAAACGGAGTGTCCTAAGTATGGCATGCTTGGTGTCTTCGGATTCTATTCGGTAAATCACAAACAATGATGCCCTATGTGTGTTGGTACGGGCTTTTCTCATTTAGATATAGTTATTCTAAGTTTTGTAGCCAAATCCTAACTTGGAGAGAGGGAGGTTGGACCTCTCCAGACCGCCCATTTTGTGAGGTCACAGACCCTAGACTATAGGTATTCCCTACCAATTCCAGTCAGTTCAGCTGGAGTCCTCCTGCCAGAGAGACGTGCCGATGAGTGGGGACGTTTGGTTAAGCGCCCTTCCCCCAGCCACATGGTCTGTCTAATACCAACTATGCACATGTGAGTGTTACTTTCGGTTCTTTCATCCACTTTGTTTTATATTTGTACATATGTAATGTCTCAACTTTATAGCAACTTTTATCTATGTAATCACTGCCCGCATTCTTTTGGGAATAAATGATAAAATCTATTAGCTCTGTCTCCATGCTCTAAGAAGCGAACTATGCACCTTTTTTAGATAATCGCTACTAATTTCAGGGGTTTGCCGCGGACCCTCTTAATTAACTCTTTGATTAAGTAAAGCGTGGCTGGTGGCAGTGTGGTGTGCGTGGCTGGCGAGGCTAGCTGGCAGTACAGAAGCGTCTTATATTGCTGAATGAGTGGTTGAGGCCACAGCATTGATAATTCCCTTACTGCAGTAGTCTAGTTGCCCGTGCACAACAAGCATCCCTTCCGGCGACTAATTATCCTAGGTGCAGTTCCCTGACTGACCTGTGGGTAAGGGGGGCGCCGGAGAGCTGCGAGCACCAAAGTGGAACTGAGAAAGTGGGATATACATAAATCCCTGCAGTTCTTGGAAGGTTGTTAGCAGTGGTGGGGCATCCAAAATACCCCCCTGCGGTAAATTGTTAGAGCAAGATTAGCTGGCTGCATTTTTGTCACGTGGTGCCGGTGGTGGGATAACTAAGATAAGCCCCCACTGTGCCTGTGATAGCCGTGTGCCGGCAGCACGTCACGTCCCTCCGTCCACTGCCAAACCCGTGTCAGTGGGATCGTGACCTATTGGTGGTACAGGGTCCACTGTCCGTCACAATTTGGCGACAGCGGCCCACCCGTTCGTCACATATTGGTGGCAGCGGTGGGATGTTCATCACATATTGGTGCCAGAGCGGTGGGATAATCCTAGAGCATTAGTGATTTGGTTTGAGCAATCATTCCTCTCACTAAAAACCTGCACGGTTCCTGCGGGAATCCTGCATCACAGGTTTTGGAGAACAGACTCAGTGGTTACTTGTCCTGAGACATTTTTGTGTACTTGCAAGTATTCCCTCCCTTTCTCTTCGTTTTTCTTTTCTATCTTTTATTTGGCAACCATGGCGGCAAAGGAGAACACTGGTACAGACAGCAGAAAAAGGAAAACCTTGCTGCAGTATGTACGTACTGAGGCATTGACGCCACAAGCAAAACCAGAGATCAATTGATCGCGGCTCTGGTACAGCTGGACAACACCCAGAGTCCAGCGGGCGCAGAAGTTGGCCCAAGTGACAATGGGGCTGCAGCAGAGGCTCCACTGAGCGCTGGCCCCACATTCAACCAGAGCACACTGGACCCCTACCTGCAAGCGGCCTTGGACGCACTCCCTGCCGAAGACAGTGAGGGACGGGTGAGGCTGATCCAGCAATATCGGCAGGAGGCCCGAGCCGAAAGAGAGGCTGAACGAGAAGCTCAGAGGGCCCATGAACTGGAGATGCTCCAGCGGGGGTGGAATGCCCCCACAGCCCAAAGCAGTGAGCCCAGCAGCGTCCAGACTCCTAAACCCCGGCCAGAGCATTTTCCCGTGATGGAAAAGGACGGGGACTTGGATACATTCCTGCGAGCCTTTGAGAAAGCCTGCAGACAGTACCAGCTGCCTAGAGAACAATGGGCCAGGTACTTGGCCCCAGGGCTAAAAGGCAAAGCTCTGGATGCGTTTGCTTCTCTTCCGTTAGAAGACGACGACGACTATGATACCATAAAGCAGGCCCTGATGGCCAAATACCGGCTGACACCTGAGGTATATCGAAAGAAGTTCCAGAACCTCCAACGTGGCCCACACGATAGCTATAGTGATGTGGTGCAAGGACTCAGGACCCACTTTGACCAGTGGGTCCATGGACTGTCTGTTGATTCCTTTGAGCAGCTACGGGACCTGATGATCAAAGACCAGTTCCTGCATCTTTGCCCAGCTGAGGTCCGACAGTTCATCCTGGACCACGAACCAACGAACGCGGACAAAGCGGCGCAGATCGCCGACAACTACGAGGCCAACCGGAAGCCAGAGACGCGGAGGCCAGTCACCACCAGCTGGAGAGGGGGTAAGCCTGCAACCAACCCCAGTGCCCCAGCTAGCCGTCACTCCGGAGGCCCTGTCCCTGTTACCAACACCAGGCCTACTACTGACAGCCTGTGTTTCAACTGCAATCGGACTGGTCACTTCCGTCACGCCTGTCCGGAAAAGCCGAAGAACCCCCCCAGCCAAAGCCTCTGGTCACAACGCCTCTGTTCTTTTGGTGGGAGGTGTGGTTGGGAGGATTGACGACAATGTTCAACCTGTCCAGGTGGGGGCACGTCTTGCTACAGGCCTCAAGGACACTGGGGCTGAACAAACCCTTATCCGTACTGGACTGGCGACCCCTGAAGAGTTTGTTGAGGGGAAAACCCTGACTGTCACCGGGATCGGGGGTACTCGCTATCCCTTGCCAGTGGCCCGGGTATTTCTTGATTGGGGTGCTGGAAGCGGTTTGAGGGAAGTGGGAGTGTCTGAAAACCTGCCCACTGATGTTTTATTGGGGACTGACATGGGGAGGATGGTTGCATACTACGTCCCTGACACCCCTCCCAAGTCTGATAATAAGGGTAACGTTAACCCTGATGAAGATGATGATGATGATGACGCAAAACTGAATGTGTTACCTGCTAATGACGTGATGACGAGTAATGATGCAACTAACAATCATTTTCTCCCCAGGAATGATGCTGATGGTGATGTAACTGTACCAAAGAAATCTGATAACCATTCTTTTCCTAGGAATGATGATGATGATGATGATGATGATGATGATGATGATGATGTATCTGTGCCGACTGAACCTGTTAACCATTTCTTTGAAATGGTAGATGTGTCCACAGGTACCGAAGTGCTCAGCCCCGTCACTCTGCGGAGTGATACGGCTGAGGAACCCCTGGCAGGAGCAAGCAACGGTGCTCAAGGAAATGGGGAGGTGCATGGGGACAATGAGGAAGGAAATGCCAACTGACCAGTGCCACCGAGGAAGGTAACTGGCCCATAAGTAGCACTGCTCCTGTAGTGTTGGGGGTGGATGGGGAGGTAGGGCCCATAGCAGCGCCGATTGGTGCGTCTGTAGAAATCCCCAGGGAGACAGCATACATAGCAGCTGTCACACGCAGTCAGAGTGCCCAGATCGCAGGTAGCACCCTACCTCCTGGACCCTCTTCTGCTACAGGAGAGACTGAACCAGAGGTAAACCCAGAGCAGGTTCCACAGGGTCCCAGTAAGGAAGGAACCCTGACGTCACTTCTGGCAGCCTCCAGCAAGGAGGTCCAGGCTGCTCTGCACTCAGATGCCAGCCTGGAGAAATTGAGACACCTCGTCGAGACGCCCACCTCCGAGTCTGATAAGGAGAGGTTGTTCTGGGAGACAGTACCCAGAGATCCCCAAAAGGAGTGGTTGAGGGACAGACAGCTAGTCATCCCCCTACAGTTCAGAACTGAGTTGTTGCCGATTGCCCATGAGATTCCACTCGCTGGACACTTGGGGATCAGCAAAACAAAAGCACGGCTGTCTCAACACTTCTATTGGCCCAAGATGGGGACAGATGTCATGACCTACTGCCGCTCCTGTATCACCTGTTAAAAAGTGGGTAAGGTGGGGCCTGCTCTTAAGGCTCCCCTTATTCCTTTGCCGGTGATAGAGAAGCCTTTCCAGAGAATCACAGTGGACATTGTAGGCCCGCTGGCCGTCCCCAGCAGCTCTGGAAAGCGATACATTCTCACCGTGGTAGACTACGCTACCCGGTACCCAGAGGCAGTAGCTCTGTCTTCAACCAGGGCAGATAAGGTGGCTGATGCACTGGTGACCATCTTTTCATGGGTAGGATTTCCCAGGGAGATGCTTACCGATCAAGGGACCCAATTCATGTCTCGCCTAAGGGAGGCTCTCTGTGAGAAAACGCAGGTGAAGCACCTGGTATCGAGTGCGTATCACCCACAGACTAATGGTTTTTTGTGAATGCTTCAACAGTACCCTCAAACAGATGCTCCGCATGCTGGTTGAGACCAAAGGGCGCGACTGGGAGAGGTACCTCCCACACCTGCTGTTTGCTTACAGAGAAGTTCCGCAGGCCTCGACCGGGTTCTCCCCCTTCGAGCTCCTGTATGGCAGGCGAGTCCGGGGACCCCTTGGGTTGATAAGAGAATCCTGGGAAGATGAGCCAAACCCCACAGAAGTGTCCATCGTGGATTATGTCATGCGCTTCCGTGACAAGATGCAGACCTTGACGCAGTTGGTGCATGACAACATGACGCAGGCTCAGGCTGACCAGAAGCACTGGTACGACCAGAATGCCCGGGAGTGGACCTACCAGGTGGGTCAAAAGGTGTGGGTGCTGGTCCCCGTACCAACGGATAAGCTTCAGGCAGCCTGGGAAGGCCCATACGTCGTCCACCAACAGCTCAACCCGGTCACCTACATGGTCACGCTTGACCATGCTCGGGGTAGGCGCAAGGCCTTTCACGTCAACTTGCTGAAGGCACACCACGAGTGTGAAGCTTGTGTCCTACCGGTCTGCAACCTGCCCGAGGATGGGGAGGAAGATCCCCTCCTGGACATGCTGGCCCAAGCCAAGGCCAATGGGTCAATTGAGGACATGGAGATAAGTGGTTTGACTGTCCACAAATTGAGAAAATAGATATCCGGCACCATTTTGTGGAAAAATACCCTGAATATCTGCACATATATTTTTCACATTAATAAAAAACACCTTAATCCCACCTTGGAACAGATGCTCAATCCCATATTGAAAAAACAGAACATTTCATTGTGGAGAAAGAGAAAAAGCAGGATGGCACTCACCGTTCAAGTGAATCAAATCACTTTATTTCACATACACAAGGCATCGGCATAGGCACGGGAGCAATGTGCTGGAAGACGGACAACAGCCGTTTCGCGCTCAATACGCTTCAAAAGGTGCCCTAAGGACCTCATTCGACGGTCAAAAAGCGCATGGGCCTCACCTGTAGTCCTCGTGCCTAAAAAGGATTGAACCACCTGGTTCTGCGTGGACTACAGGGGGCTCAACGTCATCACAACCTCTGATGCCCACCCGATGCCGCGCATCGAGGATCTGCTTGAGTGGTTGGCAAAAGCAAGGTACATATCCATCATGGATCTGAGTCGGGGATACTGGCAGATTCCCCTGAGCCCTGAGGCCTGAGGCGCAGGAGAAATCCGCCTTTATCACCCCCTTTGGACTGTATGAGTCCACAGTCATGCCCTTCGGCATGAAAAATGCCCCTGCCACTTTCCAGCAGATGGTCAACCACCTGCTCCGGGGACTGGAGGAGTACGCAGTGGCGTACTTGGACGACATCGCCATCTTCAGTTCCACCTGGGAGAAACACCTTCAGCATCTCCAGGAGGTGCTCAAGCGTCTTCACCAGGCAGGCCTGACTATCAAGCTGGGAAAGTGCCAGATGGGCATGAGCGAGGTCCACTACTTGGGGCACCGGGTAGGCGGGGGTTCCTTGAGTCCAGAGCCAGAAAAGGTGGACGCAATCGCGTCCTGGCCCACCCCCAGGACCAAGAAACAGGTGAAGTCCTTCTTGGGCGCTGCAGGGTACCATAGGCGGTTTGTTCAAGACTATAGCGCCCTTGCAAAACCCTTGACTGACCTCACCAAGCAGAGGCTACCCCAAATAGTCAACTGGACAGATGACTGTGAGGCGGCCTTCCAAACTTTGAAAGCAGCCCTGTGCAACTCTCCAGTGTTGAGAGCAGTCAACAGCAGTCGCCCGTTTCTGGTACAGACCGACACCAGCAAGTTTGGCCTCGGTGCTGTGCTCAGCAAAGTCGACTCGGGGAACCAGGAGCACCCCATGTTGTACCTGAGCCAGAAACTTTTGCCGAGGGAAGTGGCATACTCCACCATCGAGAAGGAGTGTCTGGCCATGATGTGGGCACTGCAACGTTTGCAGCCCTACCTGTACGGGCGCACCTTCACGGTGGTAACCGACTACAACCCTCTGAGCTGGTTGCACACAGTGTCCGGAACCAATATAAGGTTGCTCCGCTGGAGCCTTGCCCTTCAACAGTACGACTTTACAGTACAACACAAAAAGGGCAGCGAACATGGAAATGCCGATGGGTTGTCCCGCCGGGGCGAACTCGCTGAGGTGCGCATGGCCGATTACTGAGAGGTAATGCCTCAGTTGCGCCCTCTAAAAGGGGGAGGTGTAATGTAAAATGTTTCTAGAACCTTCTATAAATCTCCCACTTCACTCTGATGAGAAAATTCCTCTGTCATGTAGCTGCAACCCCCCCTCTTCCCCCACAACACACACACCAGCATCTTCCTGCATGCAGCTCTGTGAAACCTGAAGCCTCAGTGTGGAATTCTTCTCCTCCACCCTTCCTGCACAGCTAAAGTAAGTCCTTTGTTTTCTGGGACATGTGTCTGAAATAAAACTATGAGAGGTATTAAAATAGGCTAGCATGGGCTCATTTTCTCCTTGACCTTTGATGTCCGATGAACTCCCTCTGCTGGTGAAAGGAGGTAGTGAAATTGATTTGGATGGGAAAAACCTGTCATCTGAACAGGTGGAGTGTGATTGGACATCCGGAATCTCTGAGTGGATATAAGGCCGCCGACGCCCTGCTGGGTTGCTGGTGATCCTCTCTGCTCTGAGCTCTGGCCTCCAGTTTAGTCGTGTCTCCTAAAGCTAAGTTTTTGCTCTGCTATTGTTCCATGAGATTTTGTCTGGTTTACTTAGTGTTTGTGTTCAGCCAGCCCTGGTTGGGACTGGCTGAACTCCATTTTTGTCTCTGATCAGTTGATCTCTTTGCTCTGTTTTCAGAATATACCTGAGTGCTGATATAGTGATTTTGAAGTCTAGTGACTTCAGGGCTTTTTCTATCAGACGTGTTGGACATTATTTTTTGGCAGGGTTTTTGCGTGATTGCAGACAGTTGCTTTTCTTTCCTGTCCTGTCTAGTTAGTGAGGGCCCCATCGTTTGCTCAGCCTGTCTTTCTGTGTTTGTGTTTTCATCTGTTTTCACCGTCAATACATGTTGGGGGCTGTCTATTGCTTTGGGGTCTTTCTCTGGGGCAGTTTAGATTTCCCCTTTCTTTCTTTAGGTTTATTTAGTTTTCCGGCTGTGAGCGAGGTGTCTAGGACCACCGTAGGAACACCCCGCGGCTACTGTTAGTTGTTGTGAATAGGATCAGGGGTCTGCAATCCACTAGCTACCAACCTCTCCGGTTTTCTGGACTTAGCTTGTATTTTTGTTTTTTCCTCCTCCGGTGACTCATTCATAACAGGTGGCTCTTGCAAAGTTCTATCACCGCCAGAACCTGAGATATGGATTGCTCCCAAACGGAGTGTCCTAAGTATGGCATGCTTGGTGTCTTCGGATTCTATTTGGTAAATCAGAAACAATGATGCCCTATGTGTGTTGGTACGGGCTTTTCTCATTTAGATATAGTTATTCTAAGTTTTGTAGCCAAATCCTAACTTGGAGAGAGGGTGGTTGGACTTCTCCAGACTGCCCATTTCGTGAGCTCATAGACCCTAGACTATAGGTATTCCATAGCAATTCCAGTCAGTTCAGCTGTAGTCCTCCTGCCAGAGAGACGTGCCGATGAGTGGGGACGTTTGGTTAAGCGTCCTTCCCCCAGCCACATGGTCTGTCTAATACCAACTACGCACATGTGAGTGTTACTTTCGGTTCTTTCATCCACTTTGTTTTATATTTGTATTTGTACACATGTAATGTCTCAACTTTATAGCAACTTTATCTATGTAATCACTGCCCACATTCTTTTGGGAATAAATGATAAAATCTATTAGCTCTGTCTCCATGCTCTAAGAAGCGAACTATGCGCCTTTTTTTAGATAATCACTACTAATTTCAGGGGTTTGCCGCGGACCCTCTTAATTAACTCTTTGATTAAGTAAAGCGTGGCTGGTGGCAGCGTGGTGTGCGCGGCTGGTGAGGCTAGCTGGCAGTACAGAAGGGTCTTATATTGCTGAATGAGTGGTTGAGGCCACAGCATTGATAATTCCCTTACTGCAGTAGTCTGGTTGCCCGTGCACAACAAGCAGCCCGTCTGGCGACTAATTATCCTAGGTGCAGTTCCCTGACTGACCTGAGGGTAAGGGGGGCGCCGGTGAGCTGCGAGCACCAAAGTGGAACTGAGAAAGTGGGATATAGATAAATCCCCGCAGTTCTTGGAAAGTTGTTAGCAGTGGTGGGGCATCCAAAATACCCCCCTGCGGTAAATTGTTAGAGCAAGATTAGCTGGCTGCATTTTTGTCACGTGGGGCCGGTGGTGGGATAACCAAGATAAGCCCCCACTGTGCCTGTGATAGCCGTGTGCCGGCAGCGCGTCACATCCCTCCGTCCGCTGACAAACCCATGTCGGTGGTGGGATCGTGACCTATTGTTGGCACAGGGTCCGCTGTCCGTCACAATTTGGTGACAGCGGCCCACCCGTTCCTCACATATTGGTGGCAGCGGTGGGATGTTCATCACAAGTATATACCGTCTTTACGCTGTCTGCATGCATACAATAGATAATGGCTGACTTCCCACACAGTCCCTTTAATGATTCATCCTCATATAAAGACTAGAGATGAGCAAACCTTTCAAGGCTCTGTTCAGTACGAGGCACCGAACGTTTAGACGTTCGACGAAAATGTTTGCCTAATGGTTCGACGAACATAACCGAACCCCATTAGATTCAATAGGAGGCAAAACCAAACGTATGCACGATACCTTAAGAGGTTCCAAAAAGCTTTTCAAACAGTTAAAATTAGGGGCAAACACAAGGAAAAGTGGCATCAAGTGACACACAGTTGAAATTTGCAAATGGCACAGCAGCCGTCAGCCATGGGCCATGCATGAGGTATCAGAGTCTGGCCCAGCATATACAGATTGGAATTGAAATTTTAATGAGGACCTGTGGTTATAGGAGCGGTGTAAGCCTTCTTAGCTGGGAGACCTCACACCTCATGCAACACCTCAAATTTTTTTCCATCCACATTCAGATGGCACAAACATCAGTTTCATACAGTACTATTTGTAGAAAAATGTAAGGAACGTTGACTGAAAGTAAGTGCAGGCCTGACTGTCTGGGAGCCCTACTGCTACAGGCAGCACACATGAAGGAGACCCAACTTGGAGTCTCCACATTTCCCAAAATTATTGTCACACACCACTAAAGTGGCATCAATTTCCACAGAGTAGATATATTATAATAGGCCTCTAACAAGACTTCCACCACAGGCAGCCCACCAGATGGAGACCAAACTTGGAGTCTCCATATTTCAAAAAATTGCGTGTATCATCAGCAGCAGTAGCAACAGCAGGCACAAAAGACACGAGAAAGATGGCACAGACTGTAATAACGTGAGAACAATGCATGACAAAAAAACAACACCATCGCTTAGACTGTCCAGTCTGCAACCGGGAGGCAAAAATCATTGGAGATCCATGACTTGTTCATTTTAATGAAAGTTGGGTGGTCTACACTTTCAGGAGACAGCCAGATGTGCTTATGCATCAGCAGCGCTGAAGACACGTTCTGAAAGAACGCTGGCTACCGGGCATGACAAAACCTCCATAGCGTGACAGGCGTGCTCAAGTCACTCTTCCATTTTTGAAGACCAAAATGCAAAAAGGGTCAAAATCCACCCCGATGAAATTGAAATTGAGCTCCAGAAACTCCTGCACCATCCTCTCCAGTCATTCACAACGTGTCAGACTTGTACTCTGTTGTGCTGGACTCACAGAAATTGCTTATGCCACTTACACTGCTATTGCTGCTAATGTTTTTGCGATAACGCCTTGATGTTCCCAGGGTTGGATGTCTAGAACTGAGATGCACACTATGTGCCTCACTACTATCTGGGAGAAAATTACTCTTAAGATTGCATGCATCCTTTTCCAGGGTGGAAGCATCTGGCTAAATTTACTCTTGTACCGTGGATCTACCAGAGTGGCAACCCAGTAGTCAGTTTTATTTCTATCCCTAAGAATACAGGTATCCCTGGCTCCAGGTTCAGTGGAGACAGTCAGTGCTCTAACTCGGCCTGGATAGCTGTCCACAACCCTTGAGCTGTGTGACTGCGATCTTCAAGGATTATTAATTTGAACACTGCCCGATTGCGGTAAGCTATGGCTGCACAGTATAGAGGTGGAGATGATTCTATCTGCACTGTTGGAATGCATGTCCTATTAAGGGCGAGGTTGAGGGCACAGGTTGAGACCCTCATGGAGGTGGAGGAACCAGAAGCAGTGGAGGAAGTGTTAGATACAGAGGTTTTCCCTCAAGCCTTGGGGATTCGACTTGTGGAGCAGCCCTTCGACCACCTGCACCCACAGCCACCAAAGTCACCCGGTGCCCAGTCAGTAAGATATAACTCCCCTGTCCATGTTTGCTCATTCAGGTGTCAGTGGTAAAATGCACCTTGGCAGACATAGACTTTTTCAGGGAACGGGTGATGTTGTCGGCAGCATGCTGGTATAGCGCAGGCACAGCTTTGTTAGAGAAGTAACGGCAACTGGGCAGCTTGTACTGGGTGACTACGAGGTGGAAAGGCAGGGTTTCCATGGCCAACAGATTGGAGATGGTGGAGGTTCAAGCTTTTAGCTTTGGCATGTGTAGGAGGAAACATGCTTTTACGTGACCACAACTGTGGGATCGAGGGCTGACTGCTGTGCTGAGGGAGGGTGGAGGACGGTGAACCGAACAAACTTCTGGACTGTGAGTGAAGTGGGGGTGGAGATGTTTTGGTGGATTGAGAAAAATGTGTTGCACTAGGTGACACAAAAACAACAGTCATGTCCACTTCTGTAACAGCTGACGGGCTCTCGCTCACCCCAACTGTAGAGGATAAACAAGTGGAATTTCTGTGGATGGAGATCTGTGGGAGAAGACTTGGCATAATGACACAGAAGTAATAAGCTGCAGATGTGGTTGATCGGATGGATGGTGGTTGGCGAGGCCCGCTACTCTGCATGTTAACCCAGTTAGATTTCCAGACTAAGGCATGTTGATTTCACATGACTGGTTCATGCATGCAGTTGTGCCCATGCTCCTCCTCCTCTACCTTCTTTGCTGAGCTACTCAGTTTCCTACCTCTGGGTTCACACCAAATGAGATCTACAACCTCATCATCATCCTCTGTTCTCACACTCCTCACCCTGAAAATCACCCTTCTCCTCTTCCTGCCTGACACCACAGTAGAGTCTGTGTGTGCCTCTGGTATCTGAGTCTCATCAGGATCACCTCCACCATTGGTGGTTAATGTCTGGTGATAAGGGTCTGGATTTTGCTCGGACCCTATTTCGCTCCGGATCCAACATGAAAAGATTTTGGGCATCGGTGCAGATGCTTTCCGCCTCTTGATTCTATGAATCTTCAGAGCAGACCTCTGATGTCCATGGAATAGAATGTGTTAACAGCTCTGCTGAATGGCCCATCTGTGGTTCCCCACTGTCATTTTGAAGTTTAGAAATTGGTGACTCAGAAGGAAACAAGTGTGATTGGGGTGCCACATTTAAGGATTGTACTGTCTGTGATGTTAAGGTGGAGAAAGAGTAGGAGAAGACACTAAGGCCGGAGTCACACTGGCGAGGAATACGGGAGAGTGAGAGGCGCAAAAAGCACGCATTAGACACGGACAAATGATTCTCTATGGGGTCCCTCGCACCAGCCGTATATTTCTCATCCGTATTCTACGCTCCGTGCCACTCGCAGCATGCTGCGATTGTCAGCGTACTACGCCCGTAGTACGCCAATGCAAGTCTATGGGTGCGCAAAAAATACGGATTACACACGGACCACACGTGTGACTTGCGAGAAATACGCACCAGGTGTCTTTTAGCAAAGCCGGCAATTCAGTGCGCTATACAGTAAACTCACACTGACAGGTTTAATAAGAAATGAAAGAATAGATATATAGACATAGAATACATATATATATATATATATATAAATATATATATATATATATATATATATATATATGCATTCTATGTGTCTATATCTATTCTTTCATTTCTTTATTAAAACTGTCATAGGGCTCCATTAAATGTCCATTTTGCAAGCCTGAGAGAAAATCTCACCATACGGATGCCATACGGATTACATACGGATGCTGACATGCGCAAAATACGCAACCACACCTTGATTACGGATGACATACGGAGCACTGTTTAGGGGTCTGTCATCCGTATTACGCATGTAAAATACTGACCGTATTTTGCGCAGGTTAGTGTGACTCCAGCCTTAATACAGCACTCTCCATCCACTGAAGCATATGCTTTTTCTGAGCCTCATCTACAAGGTGTACCACTGAGCAGCTGTCAAATAAAGGGAGTCGAGTAGTCCGTCCATTAACAGAAGTTGTCAGTGGTCTTTGGATAGGACGAACCTTTGTTTGTTCAGTTGAGCTTTCGCTAACATTAAGACCCATGTACACGCTGAATACCAAGCCTATTCCCCCTTTTATTATTTTTATTATTTATTTATATAGCGCCATTAATTCCATGGTGCTGTACATGAGAAGGGGGGTTACATACAAAGTTATAGATATCGTTAACAGTAAACAGATTTACAATGACAGGCTGGTACAGAAGGGAGAGGACCCTGTCCTTGCGGACTTACATTCTACTTCCACCACGACCTCGGTTTTTCCCACTCATGTTGTATATAGCCTTCCCCTCTTGTAACCTGCTGTTTCACAGCCTTAGGCCAGGTTCACATTGCATTTAACCAGCCCTTTCAATGCATAGCATTGACGGGCTGGTTAAACAGTATAGCATAACGCGATTGCGTTATGCTATACCCGCTAGCGTTGATGATTCATCAGCGCTAGTGGTGACGGAGCCTCAGACACTGCAGCCCACGTCCGAGGCTCTGTCACTGAATGACGGCATATCGTGAATGCGTGCCACTTTACGGCATGCGTCGCGATGCGCCCGTCAATGGAGGGCAATGGCAGCATTAATGGACTGCATTACACCGCGTTATGCCGCAGTGTAACGCAGTCCATCTAACGGACTGCTAAAACACAGTGTGACTCCGGCCTTAGGCCCACAGCTGTCAGTTACCTGTCGCTAAATAAATAATCACTATTTTCTTAGATAGTGTGCTTGAACAACACTGTTATGCCTAACGATTTTTTTAGTGGAAATCTGGCCTTCTTATTTGTCACTGAAACACAGTTTTGTGGCGACACAGCATTGTATCTTTATTAACCAGACATCTATTTTCAGTAAGCCAGGAGGAATAGACTGATATCTATGTGTTGACTTTTAAATTTATGTGTTTCTTTCTGGTTAGTCAAGAAAACACCAACTTGTTTGTATAAGCCTGTAATATTGACTTGTAAGTTAACATATTGTGGTGTTATCCTGGATGACTAGTGATGTTTGCTGATATGCTGATTATACATTGACCTAGCCAACTAGTTTGTTGACTTGCAAATAAGAGTAGGAAAAAGTATGCAAATAGATTACATAATCAGACAATGCAAGAAGGTCTCATCATCATTCTTCCCCTTTAACTGTGAATGCTGGCTTGAAGGACATTTGTTAACTACAAAAAGGATAGATACCCCCATAGACATACATATCTCCAGACATCCAGATAGCCAAGAGATCCAAAGATCCAAAGAACAAGAGACTCTCTACAGGATAGCAGCCAAGACATCATGGCTCCATCATGAGGTACACAGATTTGTCATTCTGCAGAATGCGAGCTTAGGGGACCACAGCCCCTGCTGGAAGAATACAGATCTGCTCCATTACCCATCGAGAATTCATGGATACATTTGGGGTAGTCAGGATTAGGACCCACCGGTCGCCTGAGCCCCACCCATGGATACGTTTGTGGGGGCAAAGAATGGGACCCACTGGTCAACTGGCTTCATGGAGATGTTTGGAGAAGCCAGGTTGTAACCCACCAGTACCTCGATGGACTGTCTTCTTCCTAAGTTTGCCATTACCTCCACTCTGTGCATGCCACAGGTGGGGTAGTTGGCCCTGGAAGCTCTGAAGTCACAGATGCCCGAATCCCGGCGGGACAGCAGAAGGGTGAGACTCTATAATGTGTAATATTAGGCCTAAGGATTTTTATGTGAAAATCTGGCCTTCTGACCTCTCACTACAACAAAGTTTAATCACAAACAATTTGGATTAGCAAATGAGGTCTCCAGAGACTGCTCACAGTTTTTTCACAATCTAGTTAGATGCTGGAAGATCGCTTTCTCGCAGGGCAGGATCCTATATAGCTAGCTGACAAGTTCACTTTCAGCAGATAGCTGCAGCAGTAGCAGGAGCGGCCTCTCTGCACTGTGATACTGAGAAAATGGTGCCCACAATTCAAGATGTCAGCTTTTTATATCGCCAGGGACATGTGACTTTGGCAGCCAATCACAGAAGTTATTGTGTGATGATGTTCTGCGCCCTGATTGGCTGCCAGAATGTACACATATTAAGTGTCAGCTCCTCTGACACACTCCCTCCTCTCATCAAACACATCCCCCCCGCACATCATACACCACCACTACCCAAATTCATAACAAAAGCATTAGTGGAATGTGACCAAATTTTGCCAACTTTGAGTAAAAATGCTCATGAAAGTAAACACGAATGCGATTGTGCTACGTTCGTGCCAATTTGAGATTTGCGAACGTTTTCCGAACAAGTTCACTCATCTCTAATTAAGATTTATTATTATTTAATTCTTAGCTCATACAATGCTGCATAGTGTAACAATGTAATCACAATAAGTGCGTCTTAAATAGAATTGTCACAAGTTTGCCGAGACAGAGAGGAGCCAGAAGACTGCAGTGTCTGATTTCTCCTACTACCGCACTAATTAGAAGCACTTCACCATCATATTGAACAGTGCAGGTTTCTTTTAGCAGTGCAGGGGTTAATCTGCTCTGTTGAGCGCTCCTGGAAGCTTCCCTGCATTAAGGTTCTCAGCTGCTCACTGTTAGTCACTTCCATCTCCTATATAATCTGGGCCCTGGGTAGCAATCATTGTGAGAGTAGCTTATGCTGCATGGCTGGAGGTTGTTGTTGGTGGGTTTATCTGTGACTGTTGTAAGGTTTTGAGTGTGTGATAATTCTTTCTTCTCCTACTTTGGATTTACACCATCCTCCGCTCCCCGGTGCATTCCTCTGTTGTTTGTGTGAGTATATTTGTATGTTTGGTATTTTTTGTTACTCCTGTATCTATTACCTTGTTAGCCTGATTGGTGTATTATGGTATACTACTACTTCCCTCTTCCCTGGGAGGGGGAAGGGTATAGACTGAGGGCAGATTTAGGAACTAAGGCAAAGTATGTGGCCCCAGTATCTTCACCATCAGAAGTAATCTTGGGATCAGGGCAAGCTAGGGTGCCCCCTAGCGTTAGGGACAGGGAAGGAGCCCCTGGTCCCAGGTCACCCCACAACAGTTGTTACAAGAATGTCCTCTTTTTATAACCACGTTGTTCATGGTTATGTGTCCTGTGATGATTTTGTAATATAATTTTACAGCTCTCCATTTAATTTTCTCTGCTACAAAGCTCAAATCCCCTTCACAAAAACCGAAATCCATTGTCTTCCTGTAGCCACCACTAGAGGGAGATCAGGAGCCCTATAGATATCACTGTTATTATGGGGGCACTGTGGATACTGCCATACTGGGAACACTTTTACTGTCATCTCTTTGGGTGTCAGTGGTTGTCAGTGACTGCGGTGACCTCATATGATACTGCTCTGCACCATGTTTTCCTGCCACTCTTAAAATTTGGTATTGAAGAGGTAAAAAAAACAATTCCTCATTTTCAGAAACACTAATGGAAGGACAATGAGTAATTTTCATGTTTCCATTCACTGGGACACTTCCTGCCATTATCCCTTGTATTAAAGCTTTCGGATTTTCCATCGTCATAAAACTTAATTCATCTTCTATTAACGGGGTGTGAGCACTTCTGCAGGAAATTCCATTTCCACATGTGCATTACAGACACTTCCAACACTAAAGGCCATAATGTGGTTGGTAGTTGCAGACATAGAATCTCTTTACACATGTATTCGACATGATGATGGCCTTCTTCTTGGATGCAAGCAACTGGGATGATGCTATTTGTGATCTTATTATTGAATTGTTAACATTTATTTTGACAAGGAATTTCTTTGTCTTTAGGGATGTCTTTTATCTGCAACAACGCGGCACTGCCATGGGTGCGGCCTGTGCGCCTTCTTTCGCCAACCTCTTCCTGGGTTTCTGGAAGAGGGAGGTTTTTAGGCGGGGGAGGTGCGCGGGTTGCTGACCATGTGCAGTGCTGGTTGCGCTATATTGATGATTTATTCATCATATGGCAAGGATCAGAGGATATGCTGCATCAAGTTATGCAACAATTGAATGTTAATGGGTTTAATATTAAATTGACCTATCAAGTGAGCAAAAAGGCAGTGGACTTCCTGGACATAAAGATTGAGGTGGATGAGAACCGTTATTTGCAGACGGATGTGTTCAGGAAGCCCACTGCTGTAAATTCCCTGTTACATGCGGATTCAAGTCATCCTTAGTCTACAATAAATGCCATCCCAGTTGGTCAGCATCTGAGAATGAAGCGTATTTGTTCTTCAACTGCCAGATTTGAATCACAGGCCAAGGACTTGCAATCTAGATTCAAAGCAAGGGGATATAGTAACAGATCCATTAAGAGAGGATATGAAAGGGCTAAATATCAATCAAGAGAGGATTTGTTATGTCCACGGATTAAGATGGACAAAGATAAGGATGTTGTCCGTTTCATATCCAGATATAATGGGGAATGGGCCTCAATGAGGAATTGTTTACAAAAACATTGGGACATTCACTTAATGGATCCAATTCTATCAAAGTATCTGACTAAGTATCTGTCCATGACCTCTAGACGTAGTACAAATCTTAAAGATTTGCTTGTATCAAGCCATTATATTCCGACGCCAAAACAAAATATTTTTGGTTCACATGGTCCACCTAGGGGATGTTTTCCATGTGGCAACTGCATAGCTTGCAGCAACATTTGTCGTACAGCAGAATTTACATCTACGGATGGTAAAAAGACTTTTTTTTTATAAATTCTCATATTACCTGTGGAACTACCCAGGTAATATATTACACGAGGTGCAGCTGTCCCAAGGTGTACATTGGAATGACATCCAGACGTCTAGGTACGCGAACGTGTGAACACGTACGTGATATAATGGCGGCTGAAAATGCCAATTGAAAACCCTACCCCGCCATTTTTTACAGTTCCACAAGTGTGATCTTAAGTTTCTCTTGGTGAGGGGGATTGACCGTGTCCAGTGTGGTATTAGAGGAGGTGATATTCAACGCCTCCTTGCACAAAGAGAGTGCAAGTGGATTACAACACTGGATACGATGACTCCTATGGGTCTCAATGAGACTCAGGGGTTTTCCTCCTTATAAAATCATATATAATCCATTTAGTTTGTGGGATATTATCTCTACCTGACACCATTGGTTTTTAATAATTGTTGTCTTTGTTGTTTTATTTTTTAGTTGATAGTGTGCGATGGACTTGTGTATCATCAGCTTTAGCAAAGTCTTGGATAATATTATTCTACTAGAGAGCAATGAAGATGGAAATAGGAAAAATGAAATATGAGATGAAGAAAGAAAGTTCAAAAAGAAGTAAAAAGAAGATAGGCACTTTCACTTATATAATTGAATGATTTCTAATAAAATTAGATATAATTTCACCACTTTATTCACATCCTTTATTTTATATTGCACTATTTATGATATCTTGATAATTTGGTATTATACCGATCACTGTTCACATTTTCCTTGTGATATGTGGCCCTATTGCTCTCATCCTCGGTATGACGCCGCAATTGTGTGACGTGATTTGGTGCCTGGTACCAGCCCCATCATGTGACCATCTTGTGTGCTGAGACTGAGGTTTGGTAGCGATGGGTAGCGCACTTCCGCGTTCCACGCTTGCGCACTTTTCACTTTTCACTTCAGTCACGTGACCGTATCTATTTGTCATAAATACCCGACCGAGACCGGGATTAGGTCACGCCCCCTGAGGAAGCGACATCCTGTGTATGCGAAACGCGCGTCGGGGTACATGACCTGGGTCCAGACGGGACTTCACATACACCATTATGGGTAACTATTCCTCACCAATTTCTCACTAATCCCTCCTTTACCATGCACTAGACTATGTATATGTATAGGCGCTATGTTGTGTCAATGGGAGGTATTCAGAGTATTGGTATGTTTATTTACCCTTACCATACAATGTTCACCTAGCGGTATAGTGATTGATATGTATTAGGGGATTTTAGTACTGTGTATTTTTATTCCTTTGCTCTCTCCTTATCGCTAAACACATGTCTTGGAATAACTTCTAACCTTCTATGTGACCTTTTTTGGTTCATGTGTTGTTATATAGTTGGGTCCCGCTTTTCCTGGTCATTATATTGACCCATGGAGCTAGTCACATGACATTGATCTATGCCCATGCATGTTTGTTATTACATAATGTTTGTACTATATATATTTATTAAAACATAATTTGTGATAGATACAGTTTTACTCTGTATTTTTGGCTATATATACTCATTGTTCCTCCTTGTTTGAACTTAAGACCATAGTGATTTATTTAGCGGGATCCTCCGCTTTTATTATATTCTGATGTGTCGTTTACAATATACAGGATTTTACGTGAAAAAATATTGAAAATGGCGCACCTGATTCATGAAGTTTGCACAAAATAGAAAAAAAGTTCTTTATTTTTGCCTTTTACCTTTTTAAAAAGATGCAAATGATAAATCAGACGCCAATATCTGAGCTGGTCGGAACCGGCGAGAAAACGACAAAAGTGGCAACATTTTTGTGCAACTATGAGTTGCCAAAAAAAAGTAGTTGTACCCTAAATTATTTTTTCATTTTAACCCCTTCTTCATGGGGCAGTTTTAATTTGGACCAACAGTTTTCAGATCTCTGGCCAAATTCACAAGAATGCGCCCAAATTGATTTGCCGAATCCCACTGCAAAAATATTAGCCTTCTGTTTTTATGCAAGATTGAAGATACCTGTTGAGTCGCCAATATTCTCCTGTGCTTTCAAAAATCTTGAGATTAAAAATCTCATAACATTTAACAATGTTGCACTGGTGTATTTCCGTGCAGTCCCATGCAAACGTAGCCTCAATGTTGTCTTTATTCTGCCAAGCCTATAGGTGCACCTGCTGTACAGTGTGGCTCAAGGGACAGATGAATTAAGCTCCAGATCAATGGCTGTGGCTGATGGACTCCAGCTCTTGCCTCTGCTACATGTACCATCACCAGCTTTTTTTCTAATTATGCAAATTGTCTCTTCAGAGAGGAAGAGGACTAGAACTCTAGTGCCACCTATTGAAGGTAGCAATCCTAAAAGTCAATGTTGACCCTTTAACAAGCCTAGTTACATGACTTAGGATAAAAGCCAAGACAGAATCTCCATTTGCAGACACTGTGTTTCGGGGTACTGCCCCTCATCAGTGCAAAGTGAGAGAAGATCTGGTTTGGCTGTGATAGAGGCGTCTGACCGATATCCAAGAAGTATCATTTCTCCTTGCGGATTCTCCTTGCGATTTCTCCTTCTGGCTTGGCTTTTATCCTAAGTCATGTAACTAGGCTCGTTAAAGGGTCAACATTGACTTTTAGGATTGCTACCTTCAAAAGGTGGCACTAGAGTTCTAGTCCTCTTCCTCTCTGAAGAGACAATTTGCATAATTAGCATATTTCCCAGAGGAGCATTGCGGCTTTGTCTCCTCACCTCGACATGCTTAGCATGTCATTCTCCGCAAGGAGAAATGATACTTCTTGGATATCAGCTTTTTTTCTGTAATGCTTTATGGCCATACTGCCCCTCCCCCACCACTATTACCATGCTTCATTATAACCGGAGTTATAATTGATGGCCTGAGCTGATGCAGAGTATTAGTGACTGTGCAGAGTCTGATCAGCCTTGTCTAATCCATTTGCCCGAAGTGCTGAGCACGTTCTCTCTTCAATGCACTGCGGATGCCCCCAGAGACCCCCCGGTGAAGCCGTCATACAATAGAATCCCAATAGTGAGTTCCAGGTCCAATCCGCATTGTTTGTAGCTGAGAGAGAAGACTAAACTTTCAAAGCTATTGATGCCTGTGCTATAAAGATACAAGGACTCTTCTCATATGATACGTTGTTTTCTTTTTTATTTGATGGGCACTTTTCATTATCCTTCTGGGCCTGTAGAGAAGTTCTGGATACTCTATGTTGTTGGATTATTAGGCTGTGTGCCCACGTAGCGATTTTTAAGCGTTTCCGTGGCGTTTTTTCACGCGCGATTCTGCCGCAGAAACGCTTAAAATAAGCATTCCATGCATTTGTAATAGAAAACACACATGTTGTGCCAATGGTGCGTTCTTTACTGCTGCGGAATCGCTTAGCGGTAAAAAACGCAGCATGTTCATTAATTTTGCGGAATCGCCCACGATTCCGCATACCATCAATTATATCAGCGAAAACGCTTGACAATCGCGTCAAAAATGCATGTCAAAAAGCGCATGCAATTTCCCTGGCAAGGGTATGCGTTTCTGCTCAGGAAAAAATTGCTTGAAAATCGCTCCGTGGGCACATAGCCTAACAGTTATGTTTTCCAGACCCATTTTTTCTCATATTGTAACATATGGACCTGCCTTGCTCAGTGCTCAGTGCTCAGTGGGCTTTCGCTGTAAGGATTCTCTCTCTCCCCATCTTTTCTCAATGTTCTAGCTTCTGTCTCCTGCGGCCTCCACCTCTCATTTAACCTATTCTCTTGTATCATTACAGTTTCTCTTTATTTTTTTCCAGACCTAGTTTTTCATATTTTGATGTTTAGAGAGCTGCAGGTTCAGTGCTCAGTGGGCGTTCCCTGTAAAGTTTCTCCCATCTCATTTTATAAATGTTCTTGTTGTTTCTCCTCCCGCTCTCACAAAGGAAGTCTGGTGGTTACTTTGTGTTGTTGAATCAATACAGATCATTTTATTATTATTTCTATTCCTGAATTTTCTCACGTCCTTGTTCGTGGATCTGCAGGTTTCGGTGCAGACAATGCAAAGCTACAAAGGATGCTTAACACTAGATAAGACAGAGAAATGATTCAGAAGGATTTAGATAAGTTGGAACAATGGGATGTGACCAATGTAATGGTATTTAACCCCTTTCTGCCATCAGACGTACTATCCCGTCCATGTGCCCTGTGACTTAATTCCCAGGGACGGGATAGTAGGTCATAGCGATCAGCGGCGCTCACGTGGTGAGCGCCGCTGATCGCGGAGAGGTGTCAGCTGATTATCACAGCTGACACCCGGCACAATGTGTCAGGGGCGGTCACGGACCGCCCCCGACACGTTAACCCCTTGTACACCGCGATCAAACACGATCGCGGTGTACCGGGGGTTAAAGGGAAGCATCGGCAGGGAGGGGGCTCCCTCCGTGCTTCCCTGAGCCCCCCCACGGCAGCGCAATGTGCAGCACTGCTGTGGGGGGCTCTTTCCCTACAGGCCCCCGGATCTAAGAAGGCGACGGGGACCTTCGGGGGCCTGCAGGGAGCTGACTTCCTCACTGCCTGCAAAGCGCAGGCATGAGGAAGTCTGCAGCAGTGCCTGTGTCAGATTGCTGATCTGCCACAGTGATCTGTGATGTGACAGATCAGCGATCTGTCACAGAACAGTGATGTCCCACCTGGGACAATGTAATAAAGTTCAAAAAAAGTGTAAAAATAATTTTAAAAAAATCGCTAAATTAATTAGTAAAAAAAAAAAATATTCCCCAATAAATTCATTTTTTGAAAGTAAAAAAAAACAATAAAAGTGCACATATTTGGTATCACCGCGTCCGTAACGACCCGCCCTATAAAACTGTCCCTTTAGTTAACCCCTTTAATGAACCCCTTAAAAAATAAAAAACGAAGCAAAAAATAATGATTTATTATCATACCACCGAACAAGAAGTGAAATAACGCGCGATCAAAAAGACGCATATAAATATCCATGGTACCACTGAAAACGTCAGCTTGTCCCACAAAAAACGAGCCACTATACAGCATCATCAGCAAAAAGTAAAAAATTTATAGCTCGCAGAATAAAGCGATGCAAAAATAATTATTTTTTATATAAAATAGTTTTTATTGCATAAAACCGACAAAACATAAAAAAACCTAAATGAGGTGTCACTGTAACTGTACTGACCCGAAGAATAAAACCGCTTTATCAATTTTACAGCACGCGGAATGGTGTAAACGCACCCCCCAAAAGAAATTCATGAAGCGCTGGTTTTTGTTCATTCTGTGTCCCAAAAATCGGAATAAAAAGCGATCAAAAAATGTCACGTGCCCGAAAATGGTACCAATGAAAACGTCAACTCGTCCCGCAAAAAATAAGACCTCACATGACTCGGTGGGTCAAAATACGGAAAAATTATAGCTCTCAATATGTGGGGAAGCAAAAACTATTTTTACAATAAAAAGCGTCTTTTAGCGTGTGACAGCTGCCAAAAATAAAAACCCGCTATAAATAGTAAATCAAACCCCCCGTTATCACCCCCTTAGTTAGGGAAAAATAATAAAATTAAAAAAATGTATTTATTTCCATTTTCCCGTTAGGGTTAGGGCTAGGGTTAGGGTTAGGGCTAGGGTTAGGGCTATGGTTAGGGCTGGGGCTAGGGCTAGGGTTAGGGTTAGGGCTAGCGTTAGGGCTAGGGTTAGGGCTGAGATTAGGGTTAGGGGTGTGTTGGGGTTAGGGTTGGAGTTATAATTGGGGGGGTTTCCACTGTTTGGGCACATCAGGTGCTCTCCAAATGCAACATGGCATCTGATCTCAATTCCAGCCAATTCTGCGTTGAAAAAGTCAAATGGTGCTCCTTCCCTTCCAAGCTCTGCCATGTGCCCAAACAGTGTTTTACCCCCACATATAGGGTTAGGGGTGTGTTGGGGTTAGGGTTGGAGCAAGAATTGAGGGGTTTCCACTATTTACCAACTTTGTGGGTCTAAAAAAAAATCACTTTTGTGTAAATAAAAAAGACTTTTTATTTTCACGGCTCTGCGTTTATAAACTTCTGTGAAGCACTGGGGGGTTCAAAGTGCTCACCACACATCTAGATAAGTTCCTTAGGGGGTCTAGTTTCCAAAATGGGGTCACTTGTGGGTGGTTTCCACTGTTTAGGTACATCAGGGGCTCTCCAAAAGCAACATGACACCCGCAGACCATTCCATCAAAGTCTGCATTCCAAAACGTCACTACTTCCCTTCCGAGCCCCGACGTGTTCCCATACAGTAGTTTTCTCCCACATATGGGGTATCAGCGTACTCAGGACAAATTGGACAACAACTTTTGGGGTACAATTTCTCCTGGTACCCTTGGGAAAATAAAAAAATTGGTGACTAAAAGATTATGTTTGTGGAAAAAATACGATTTTTTTATTTTCACGCCCGGGCGTTATAAACTTCTGTGAAGCACTGGGGGGTTCAAAGTGCTCACCACACATCTAGATAAGTTCCTTGGGGGGCCTAGTTTCCAAAATGGTGTCATTTGTGGGGGGTTTCTACTGTCTTGGTACATCAGGGGCTTTCCAAACGCAACATGGTGTCCGATCTCATTTCCAGCCAAAAACGTCAAATGGCGCTGCTTCCCTTCCAAGCTTTGCCATGCGCCCAAATAGTGGTTTACCCCCATATGTGGGGTATCAGCGCACTCAGGACTAATTGCACAATATCTTTTAGGGTCCTGTTACCCTTGGAAAAATAAGAATTGAGGGTGAAAAGATCATTTTTTTGGAAAAAATATGATTTTTTAATTGTACGGCTGTACGTTATAAACTTCTGTGAAGCCCTTGGGGGTTCAAAGTTCTCACCACACATCTAGATAAGTTCCTTGGGGGGTCTAGTTTCCAAAATGGTGTCATTTGTGGGGGGTTTCCACTGTTTTGGTACATCAGGGGTTTTCCAATCGCGACATGGCGTCCGATCTGAATTCCAGCCAATTTTGCATTGAAAAAGTCAAACGGCGCTCCTTCCCTTCTGAGGTCTGCCATGCGCTGAAACAGTGGTTCCCCCCCACATATCAGGTATCAGCGTACTCAGGACAAATTGCACAATAACTTTTGCAGTCCAATTTCTCCTGTTACCCTTGGTAAAATAAAAAAAATTGAACCTGAAGTATTTTTTTCGTGAAAAAAAGTTAAATGATCATTTTTTTAAAAATATTCAAAAAATTCCTGTGACACACCTAAAGGGTTAATAAACTTCTTGAATGTGGTTTTGAGCACCTTAAGGGGTGCAGTTTTTAGAATAGTGTCACTTTTGGGTATTTTCTATCATATAGACCCCTCAAAGTGACTTCAAATGTGATGTGGTCCGTAAAAATAAAATGGCGTTGCAAAAATGAGAAATCGCTGGTCAAATTTTAACCCTTATAACTTCCTAACAAAAAAAAATTTTGGTTCCAAAATTGTGCTGATGTAAAGTAAACATGTGGGAAATGTTATTTATTAAGTTTTTTGGGTGCCATATCTCTGTGATTTAAGGACATAAAAATTCAAATTTGGAAAATTGCAAAATTTTCAAAATTTTCGCCAAATTTCCGCTTTTTTCACAAATAAACGCAAGTTATATGAATTTAATTTTACCACTAACATGAAGCACAATATGTCACGAGAAAACAATGTCAGAATCACCGGGATCCATGGAAGCGTTTCAGAGTTATAACCTCATAAAGGGACAGTGGTCAGAGTTGTAAAAATTGGCCTGGTCATGAACGTGCAAACCACCCTTGGGGCTTAAGGGGTTAACAGGAAGAAATGCAAGATTCTACATCTGGGCAAGAAAAACGAAAATTACACCTATAGAATGGGAGGAATACAAGTAAGCAACAGCATGTGTGAGAAAGACTTGGGTATACTAATAGATCACAGACTGCACAAGAGTCAACAGTGTGATGCAGCAGCAAAAAAGGCAAACACAGTTCTAGGATGTATTAAGAGAAGCATAGAGTCTAGATCAGTAAGTAATTTTCCCCCTCTACTCCTCTTTGGTCAGGTCTCATCTGAAATACGGTGTCCAGTTTGGCACCACATTTTAAAAAAGACATCAAAAAACTGGAGCAAGTTCAGAGAAGAGCTACCAGGATGGTGAGCGGACTGCAAAGTATGTCCTACCAGGAGCGATTAAAGGATCTGGGAATGTTTAGCTGCAAAAAAAGGCTAAGAGGAGACGTAATAGCTGTCAACAAATATCTGAAGGGCTGTCACAGTGTAGAGGGATCATCATTATTTTCATTTGCACAAGGAAAGACTAGAAGTAATGGGATGAAACTGAAAGGGAGAAGATACAGATTAGATATTAGAAAAAACTTTTTGACAGTGAGGATGATCAATGAGTGGAACAGGCTGCCACGAGAGGTGGTGAGTTCTCCTTCAATAGAAGTCTTCAGAGGCTGGATAGACAATTGCCTGAGATGGTTTATTGAATCCTGTATTGATCAGAGGGCTGGACATGATGATTCGGGAGGTCTTTTCCAGATCTAATATTGTATAATTCTATTATTTTCTGAACCTGCTACTGAATCTGTCAGTTTCATTGCTCAGTGTAAAGCTTCTCCCTCTCCTCATCCTGTTTTTTCAATGTTCTAGTATCTGTCCTCTCCTCCTCTCTCTGTAACAGATGTATTCTGTCTACACTGTACTGTTGTATCATTAAAGTTGTGCATTTATTCGTTTCCAGGCCTACTTTTGTCACATATTGAGGCTTAGGGAGCAGCAGGTTTAGTGCTCAGTGGGCTTTGCCTGTAAAGCTTCTCTCTCTCCCCATCCTGTTTCCTAGATGCTGTAATTATGTATCCTGCCTCCTCAATCTCTTAAAAAGTATTCTGGCTACTCTGAGATGTTGAATTATTATAGATTATTATTATTATTTTCCATGCCTGATTTTTCTCACATTGCTACTTGTGGAGCTGCAGGTTCAGTGCTCGGTGGGCCTTCCCTTTAATGCTTATCTCTCTCCCCATCCTTTTTTCTCAATGTTCTACCTTGTGTTTCATGCCTCCTTCTTCTTCCCTTGATATATTCAGGTTACCCTGCTCTGTTGCCTTTTTTCTCTGAAGCCCCTGACACAGCATTACTATTGGGTTGAGGATGGGACTATGATTTGGCCAATACAATACGTTGATTTTTTTTTTCAGCCATTCTGATTCATTACCAGTTGCATGACCAAGGTTTGGTCAAGCGATATCTTTTGGATTGGAGAGGTGATTCTAGAATAGGTTAGTATACAGAGGAGTTCATGGTCGACTCAGAAACTGCAAGTTTCCCCGATCCTGTGGCTGCAAAATAATTTCAAATAAAAGGCTCTCCAGCACTGGACTGCTAATATCAGGATGCGAATGTGCTGAGATGCTCTGCTTGGATTCCTGCATATAACATGGTGTTTAGTGCATATACGAAAGATGTATTAATGGATGCTCTGTGCATATACAACTGGGGTTGGCCTCCCTCAACACTCAGTAAGTACACGGGAGGGATTATAGTTAGAGTTGAGCGACTTTTGGCTTTTTAGGGTCACGTTTCGTTTCGTGAAACCCGACTTTTCCAAAAGTCGGGTCGAGCAAGATCGTCCGATTATAGGGAAAAGTCGGGGTCGTCCCGAAACACGAAACCCAATGTAAGTCAATGGGGAATAAAAGTCGGCAGTGAGAGGAGGACAGGAAACACACCAACAGTGCCCATTTGAATGCCAAAAGCATCAATTCTTCTTACTTAAGCTTGTCAACCTTAATTAACTTCATAATACAAGTTACGCACTGAAAAATGGGGGTTATTTGGCTACAGTTGTGGGGGGGAGGGCTGGCTACAGGTTTTCATGTGCCCTGGGCGAAAGAGCGCCCCTTTAACACATACCACAACTCATCATGCTCCGATACGGCAGAGAAATAGCGGTATAGTACAATGAAAAATACTTCACTTTTTACATCTCATGACGAGGCCCATCTATTTCTCCATACAGAATCATTGGTCCCATATAATGTTTGAAACAGTATATGATGAGCTCCACATAATGCTACAGTATATGTTGGTCCCCATGGATGAAGCTCCACTGTCTTGTGGGCCCAAATAATGCTCCAAACATAATGGGCCCCATTTCTAATGCTCTAGTGTATAATGGGCCCTGTAAATGCTGCTCCAGTGTCTGATGTCCACCTTTGGAATGTTCCAGTGTATGGTGGGCCCCATCTATCATTCTCCAGAGTATAGTGCTCCCCAAAAATTGCTGTCCCAACATTGAAAACAATTAAATAAGTCTCCTCGCTAGGGAATCCCTGTACTAGTCTGGACTCCTCGTCGTTCCCATCTTCCATCTCACTGCACAGTATTTCAACCTTGCAAGTGCTGTGATCCTGAGCAAGCAGGGGGGGCCCACTCGTTGGCGACAGGGCCCCTGATAGTACGGTGGTGTGTCTGACGGCGGGTGGGCCGAACCTGCACTTTCATCTGCAGCTTCCTCTTTGTCACCATGTAAGATGGAACTGTGTATGGGAAGGGTAACCTGAGTTTCATCAGGGTCAGAATCAGGCCATGTAGCGTGCGAGGGGAATGTAGTGGTCTGGGTCAATGTACCAGCAGATTCATCGAGCAGTGGCTGGGCATCAGTGCACTTGTGTCGCCCCCAGGAGTACGGTCGCCACAGTGGCATTACCTTCCTCCTAGGGAGTGTGATGTCATGCTTGGGAGCAACGAACGATCTCTCTAGCAGGTTAACTGATTGGGCGGCGTTATTCCCACGAGTCATGACCCTCCAAACAGCGTTCATGAAGGCAAAGTGTTTGTTTTACGTGGGCAGTATGGTTGCAAAGCTGAACCTTAAAGGAATGTCCAGAAGGGCACCACCAGGAGTGGAGCCTACGGTTAAATTCGACTCCACCTGGGAAACCTCAACCATGCCAGCTACAGAACAGATGCACACATTGCAAGCTTAATTCCGTTAACGAACGAGACTCCGTCATGCCCCGCGGTCCGAGTCCGGCTTACTAGAGGGACACGTGAGGCTCTGGCACATGAGATTGGCCAATAACTGGTGTGTCCGTGGCTGCATGTGCGCTACACTGAAAAGGACAGCGTTTGTCGCTTACAGGTGCAGATAACCCGCTGAACAACGTTAGTGATGGGGATCACTGATTACAATTATTACCCGCGAACAATGATTTCCCAGTAAGTGCAGGTCAACCGCAGTTCCGGAATTAGGCCTAACCGTCATTCCTGAAAAAATGAAAAACTTACGTGTGCAAACCACAGGTGCTGTAGCTTGCTTAACAGCTCGCCAGCCGTTCTCACGCCCAGTATGGATTACGCGTGATTGCACAAAGGTTAGAAAGGGTACCGTATCCCCAGATAACATGTATGGATAGCGTACACATTCAAAATATATGTCTCAGGAGGCAGGCTCAGACGGTGTTAGGCCCAGTATGGATTACACGTGATTGCACAAAGGTGAGAAAGGGTACCGTATCCCCAGATAACATGTATGGATAGCGTACACATTCAAAATATATGTCTCAGGAGGCAGGCTCAGACAGTGTTAGGCCCAGTATGGATTGCACGTGATTGCACAAAGGTTAGAAAGGGTACCGTATCCCCGGAGAATATGTATGGATAGCGTACACATTCAAAATATATGTCTCAGGAAGCAGGCTCAGACGGTGTTAGGCCCAGTATGGATTGCACGTGATTGCACAAAGGTTAGAAAGGGTACCGTATCCCCAGATAACATGTATGGATAGCGTACACATTCAAAATATATGTCTCAGGAGGCAGGCTCAGACGGTGTTAGGCCCAGTATGGATTGCACGTGATTGCACAAAGGTTAGAAAGGGTACCGTATCCCCAGATAACATGTATGGATAGCGTACACATTCAAAATATATGTCTCAGGAGGCAGGCTCAGATGGTGTTAGGCCCAGTATGGATTGCACGTGATTGCACAAAGGTTAGAAAGGGTACCGTATCCCCAGATAACATGTATGGATAGCGTACACATTCAAAATATATGTCTCAGGAGGCAGGCTCAGATGGTGTTAGGCCCAGTATGGATTGCACGTGATTGCACAAAGGTTAGAAAGGGTACCGTATCCCCGGATAACATGTATGGATAGCGTACACATTCAAAATATATGTCTATACATCAGGAGGCAGGCTCAGACGGTGTTAGGCCCAGTATGGATTGCACGTGATTGCACAAAGGTTAGAAAGGGTACCGTATCCCCAGATAACATGTATGGATAGCGTACACATTCAAAATATATGTCTCAGGAGGCAGGCTCAGACGGTGTTAGGCCCAGTATGGATTGCACGTGATTGCACAAAGGTTAGAAAGGGTACCGTTTCCCCGGATAACATGTATGGATAGCGTACACATTCAAAATATATGTCTATACATCAGGAGGCAGGCTCAGACGGTGTTAGGCCCAGTATGGATTGCACGTGATTGCACAAAGGTTAGAAAGGGTACCGTATCCCCAGATAACATGTATGGATAGCGTACACATTCAAAATATATGTCTCAGGAGGCAGGCTCAGACGGTGTTAGGCCCAGTATGGATTGCACGTGATTGCACAAAGGTTAGAAAGGGTACCGTATCCCCGGATAACATGTATGGATAGCGTACACATTCAAAATATATGTCTATACATCAGGAGGCAGGCTCAGACGGTGTTAGGCCCAGTATGGATTGCACGTGATTGCACAAAGGTTAGAAAGGGTACCATATCCCCAGATAACATGTATGGATAGCGTACACATTCAAAATATATGTCTCAGGAGGCAGGCTCAGACGGTGATAGGCCCAGTATGGATTGCACGTGATTGCACAAAGGTTAGAAAGGGTACCGTATCCCCGGATAACATGTATGGATAGCGTACACATTCAAAATATATGTCTCAGGAGGCAGGCTCAGACGGTGTTAGGCCCAGTATGGATTGCACGTGATTGCACAAAGGTTAGAAAGGGTACCGTATCCCCGGATAACATGTATGGATAGCGTACACATTCAAAATATATGTCTCAGGAGGCAGGCTCAGACGGTGTTAGGCCCAGTATGGATTGCACGTGATTGCACAAAGGTTAGAAAGGGTACCGTTTCCCCGGATAACATGTATGGATAGCGTACACATTCAAAATATATGTCTATACATCAGGAGGCAGGCTCAGACGGTGTTAGGCCCAGTATGGATTGCACGTGATTGCACAAAGTTTAGAAAGGGTACCATATCCCCAGATAACATGTATGGATAGCGTACACATTCAAAATATATGTCTCAGGAGGCAGGCTCAGACGGTGTTAGGCCCAGTATGGATTGCACGTGATTGCACAAAGGTTAGAAAGGGTACCGTTTCCCCGGATAACATGTATGGATAGCGTACACATTCAAAATATATGTCTATACATCAGGAGGCAGGCTCAGACGGTGCTAGGCCCAGTATGGATTGCACGTGATTGCACAAAGGTTAGAAAGGGTACCGTATCCCCGGATAACATGTATGGATAGCGTACACATTCAAAATATATGTCTCAGGAGGCAGGCTCAGACGGTGTTAGGCCCAGTATGGATTGCACGTGATTGCACAAAGGTTAGAAAGGGTACCGTATCCCCAGATAACATGTATGGATAGCATACACATTCAAAATATATGTCTCAGGAGGCAGGCTCAGACGGTGTTAGGCCCAGTATGGATTGCACGTGATTGCACAAAGGTTAGAAAGGGTACCGTATCCCCAGATACCATGTATGGATAGCATACACATTCAAAATATATGTCTCAGGAGGCAGGCTCAGACGGTGTTAGGCCCAGTATGGATTGCACGTGATTGCACAAAGGTTAGAAAGGGTACCGTATCCCCGGATAACATGTATGGATAGCGTACACATTCAAAATATATGTCTCAGGAGGCAGGCTCAGACGGTGTTAGGCCCAGTATGGATTGCACGTGATTGCACAAAGGTTAGAAAGGGTACCGTATCCCCAGATAACATGTATGGATAGCGTACACATTCAAAATATATGTCTCAGGAGGCAGGCTCAGACGGTGTTAGGCCCAGTATGGATTGCACGTGATTGCACAAAGGTTAGAAAGGGTACCGTATCCCCGGATAACATGTATGGATAGCGTACCCATTCAAAATATATGTTTATACATCAGGAGGCAGGCTCAGACGGTGTTAGGCCCAGTATGGATTGCACGTGATTGCACAAAGGTTAGAAAGTGTACCATATCCCCAGATAACATGTATGGATAGCGTACACATTCAAAATATATGTCTCAGGAGGCAGGCTCAGACGGTGTTAGGCCCAGTATGGATTGCACGTGATTGCACAAAGGTTAGAAAGGGTACCGTATCCCCGGATAACATGTATGGATAGCGTACACATTCAAAATCTACACATCAGGAGGCAGGCTCAGACGGTGTTAGGCCCAGTATGGATTGCACGTGATTGCACAAAGGTTAGAAAGGGTACCGTATCCCCAGATAACATGTATGGATAGCGTACACCAGGGGTCCTCAAACTTTTTAAACAGGGAGCCAGATTACGGTCCCTCGGACCGTTGGAGGGCCGGAATATAGTTTAAAAAAATTATGAATAAATTCCTGTGCACACTGCACATTTCTTATTTAGAAGTAATAAAACAAAAATAGGAACAAATACTATATTAAAAATGAAGTGAAATCATCAAGCTTACCGATTTTTTGGGTTCTTCGAATATCCTACACTTCGAGTCAATTTTTTCTCTTTCTTGATATCATTGTTTCCTAGGGATTCAAAATTGCTATTAGTAAAATACCAACATATATACAGCGCTACAAAAACAATATACCAGCAATAAAACTGCCCACACAGAGACATGCAGCCTGATCAGGGCCCATCAATGCAGCCTGATCAGTGCCCATCAATGCAGCCTGATCAATGCCCATCAATGCAGCCTGATCAGTTCCCCTCAATGCAGCCTGATCAGTGCCCATCAATGCAGCCTGATCAGTGCCTATCAATGCAGCCTCACCAGTGCCCATATTGGTGGAACTCCACTTTTACCTCAGGCTCAGACTGGTGTGGTGCAAGAATCCCCAATAGGCAGCATAGGTCCCCAATAGACAGGTAAATGTCCCCAATAGGCAGCACAGGTCCCCAATAGGCAGGTAAATGTCCCCAATAGGCAGCACAGGTCCCCATTAGGCAGGTAAATGTCCCCATTAGGCAGGTAAATATCCCCAATAGGCAGGTAAATGTCCCCATTAGGCAGCACAGGTCCCCAATAGGCAGCACAGGTCCCCAATAGGCAGGTAAATGTCCCCAATAGGCAGGTAAATGTCCCCAATAGGCAGGTAAATGTCCCCAATAGGCAGCACAGGTCCCCAATAGGCAGATAAATGTCCCCAATAGGCAGATAAATGTCCCCATTAGGCAGCACAGGTCCCCATTAGGCAGCAAAGGTCCCCATTAGGCAGGTAAATGTCCCCAATAGGTAGCACAGGTCCCCAATAGGAAGGTAAATGTCCTCAATAGGCAGGTAAATGTCCCCACTAGGCAGGAAAATATCCCCAATAGGTAGCACATTTCCCCACTAGGCAGAACAATGTCCCCACTAGGCAGGAAAATATCCCCAATAGGTAGAACAGATCCCCACTAGGCAGAACAATGTCCCCACTAGGCAGGAAAATGTCCCCAATAGGTAGAACAGATCCCCACTAAGCAGAACAATGTCCCCACTAGGCAGGAAAATATCCCCAATAGGTAGCACAGATCCCCACTAGGCAGAACAATGTCCCCACTAGGCAGGAAAATGTTCCCAATAGGCAGGAAAATGTCCCCAATAGGTAGCACAGGTCCCCACTAGGCAGAACAATGTCCCCACTAGGCAGGAAAATGTCCCCAATAGGTAGCACAGGTCCCCACTAGGCAGAACAATGTCCCCACTAGGCAGGAAAATGTCCCCAATAGGTAGCACAGGTCCCCACTAGGCAGAACAATGTCCCCAATAGGCAGGAAAAAGTCCCCAATAGGTAGCACAGGTCCCCAATAGGCAGGAAAATGTCCCCAAGAGGTAGCGCAGATCCCCACTAGGCAGAACAATGTCCCCAATAGGTAGCACAGGTCCCCACTAGGCAGAACAATGTCCCCACTAGGCAGGAAAATGTCCCCAATAGGCAGGAAAATGTCCCCAATAAGTAGCATAGGTCCCCAATAGGCAGAACAATGTCCCCAATAGGTAGCACAGGTCCCCACTAGGCAGAACAATGTCCCCACTAGGCAGGAAAATGTCCCCAATAGGTAGCACAGGTCCCCACTAGGCAGAACAATGTCCCCAATAGGCAGGAAAAAGTCCCCAATAGGTAGCACAGGTCCCCAATAGGCAGGAAAATGTCCCCAATAGGTAGCGCAGATCCCCACTGGGCAGAACAATGTCCCCAATAGGCAGGAAAATGTCCCCAATAGGCAGGAAAATGTCCCCAATAAGTAGCATAGGTCCCCAATAAGCAGAACAATGTCCCCAATAGGTAGAACAGGTCCCCACTAGGCAGAACAATGTCCCCAATAGGCAGAACAATGTCCCCAATAGGTAGCACAGGTCTCCACTAGGCAGAACAATGTCCCCAATAGGCAGAACAATGTCCCCAATAGGTAGCACAGGTCCCCAATAGGCAGGAAAATGTCCCCAATAGGTAGCGCAGATCCCCACTAGGCAGAACAATGTCCCCAATAGGCAGGAAAATGTCCCCAATAGGCAGGATAATGTCCCCAATAAGTAGCATAGGTCCCCAATAAGCAGATCAATGTCCCCAATAGGTAGAACAGGTCCCCACTAGGCAGAACAATGTCCCCAATAGGCAGAACAATGTCCCCAATAGGTAGCACAGGTCCCCACTAGGCAGAACAATGTCCCCAATAGGCAGGAAAATGTCCCCAATAGGTAGCGCAGATCCCCACTAGGCAGAACAATGACCCCAATAGGTAGCACAGATCCCCATTAGGCAGAACAATGACCCCAATAGGAATCGGCGTTAAAGAAAAAAAAAAAAAAGTACTCACCTATGTCCCCGCTGCTCTGAAGAGGCGCCCGCTCATCTCCGTCTTCTTCCTGCACAGGCACACAGGCGGCGTGACGTCATCAGACCGCGCAGGCGGCGTGATGACAATCACGTCGTCTCTGTGCACTGTGCTGCGAGAGGGCTGCGTAACGCCTTTCCTCGGCGCCTCGTCCCGCTCGCAATTACACGGCCCGCCGGCACTGAACTGCAGTGCAGTTCATGAGCTCAAAGTCGGCCTGGCCAGGGGCCGGATAAAAGTATTTGGAGGGCCGCATGCGGCCCGCGGGTCGTAGTTTGAGGACCCCTGGCGTACACATTCAAAATATATGTCTCAGGAGGCAGGCTCAGACGGTGTTAGGCCAAGTATGGATTGCACGTGATTGCACAAAGGTTAGAAAGGGTACCGTATCCCCGGATAACATGTATGGATAGCGTACACATTCAAAATATATGTCTATACATCAGGAGGCAGGCTCAGACGGTGTTAGGCCCAGTATGGATTGCACGTGATTGCACAAAGGTTAGAAAGGGTACCGTATCCCCAGATAACATGTATGGATAGCGTACACATTCAAAATATATGTCTCAGGAGGCAGGCTCAGACGGTGTTAGGCCCAGTATGGATTGCACGTGATTGCACAAAGGTTAGAAAGGGTACCGTATCCCCGGATAACATGTATGGATAGCGTACACATTCAAAATATATGTCTATACATCAGGAGGCAGGCTCAGTCGGTGTTAGGCCCAGTATGGATTGCACGTGATTGCACAAAGGTTAGAAAGGGTACCATATCCCCAGATAACATGTATGGATAGCGTACACATTCAAAATATATGTCTCAGGAGGCAGGCTCAGACGGTGATAGGCCCAGTATGGATTGCACGTGATTGCACAAAGGTTAGAAAGGGTACCGTATCCCCGGATAACATGTATGGATAGCGTACACATTCAAAATATATGTCTCAGGAGGCAGGCTCAGACGGTGTTAGGCCCAGTATGGATTGCACGTGATTGCACAAAGGTTAGAAAGGGTACCGTATCCTCGGATAACATGTATGGATAGCGTACACATTCAAAATATATGTCTCAGGAGGCAGGCTCAGACGGTGTTAGGCCCAGTATGGATTGCACGTGATTGCACAAAGGTTAGAAAGGGTACCGTTTCCCCGGATAACATGTATGGATAGCGTACACATTCAAAATATATGTCTATACATCAGGAGGCAGGCTCAGACGGTGTTAGGCCCAGTATGGATTGCACGTGATTGCACAAAGGTTAGAAAGGGTACCATATCCCCAGATAACATGTATGGATAGCGTACACATTCAAAATATATGTCTCAGGAGGCAGGCTCAGACGGTGTTAGGCCCAGTATGGATTGCACGTGATTGCACAAAGGTTAGAAAGGGTACCGTTTCCCCGGATAACATGTATGGATAGCTTACACATTCAAAATATATGTCTATACATCAGGAGGCAGGCTCAGACGGTGCTAGGCCCAGTATGGATTGCACGTGATTGCACAAAGGTTAGAAAGGGTACCGTATCCCCGGATAACATGTATGGATAGCGTACACATTCAAAATATATGTCTCAGGAGGCAGGCTCAGACGGTGTTAGGCCCAGTATGGATTGCACGTGATTGCACAAAGGTTAGAAAGGGTACCGTATCCCCAGATAACATGTATGGATAGCGTACACATTCAAAATATATGTCTCAGGAGGCAGGCTCAGACGGTGTTAGGCCCAGTATGGATTGCACGTGATTGCACAAAGGTTAGAAAGGGTACCGTATCCCCAGATAACATGTATGGATAGCATACACATTCAAAATATATGTCTCAGGAGGCAGGCTCAGACGGTGTTAGGCCCAGTATGGATTGCACGTGATTGCACAAAGGTTAGAAAGGGTACCGTATCCCCGGATAACATGTATGGATAGCGTACACATTCAAAATATATGTCTCAGGAGGCAGGCTCAGACGGTGTTAGGCCCAGTATGGATTGCACGTGATTGCACAAAGGTTAGAAAGGGTAACGTATCCCCGGATAACATGTATGGATAGCGTACACATTCAAAATATATGTCTCAGGAGGCAGGCTCAGACGGTGTTAGGCCCAGTATGGATTGCACGTGATTGCACAAAGGTTAGAAAGGGTACCGTATCCCCGGATAACATGTATGGATAGCGTACCCATTCAAAATATATGTTTATGCATCAGGAGGCAGGCTCAGACGGTGTTAGGCCCAGTATGGATTGCACGTGATTGCACAAAGGTTAGAAAGGGTACCGTATCCCCGGATAACATGTATGGATAGCGTACACATTCAAAATATATGTCTCAGGAGGCAGGCTCAGACGGTGTTAGGCCCAGTATGGATTGCACGTGATTGCACAAAGGTTAGAAAGGGTACCGTGTCCCCAGATAACATGTATGGATAGCGTATACATTCAAAATATATGTCTCAGGAGGCAGGCTCAGACGGTGTTAGGCCCAGTATGGATTGCACGTGATTGCACAAAGGTTAGAAAGGGTACCGTATCCCCGGATAACACGTATGGATAGCGTACCCATTCAAAATATATGTTTATACATCAGGAGGCAGGCTCAGACGGTGTTAGGCCCAGTATGGATTGCACGTGATTGCACAAAGGTTAGAAAGTGTACCGTATCCCCAGATAACATGTATGGATAGCGTACACATTCAAAATATATGTCTCAGGAGGCAGGCTCAGACGGTGTTAGGCCCAGTATGGATTGCACGTGATTGCACAAAGGTTAGAAAGGGTACCGTATCCCCGGATAACATGTATGGATAGCGTACACATTCAAAATATATGTCTCAGGAGGCAGGCTCAGACGGTGTTAGGCCCAGTATGGATTGCACGTGATTGCACAAAGGTTAGAAAGGGTACCGTTTCCCCGGATAACATGTATGGATAGCGTACACATTCAAAATATATGTCTATTCATCAGGAGGCAGGCTCAGACGGTGTTAGGCCCAGTATGGATTGCACGTGATTGCACAAAGGTTAGAAAGGGTACCGTATCCCCAGATAACATGTATGGATAGCGTACACCAGGGGTCCTCAAACTTTTTAAACAGGGGGCCAGATTACGGTCCCTCGGACCGTTGGAGGGCCGGAATATAGTTTAAAAAAATTATGAATGAATTCCTGTGCACACTGCACATTTCTTATTTAGAAGTAATAAAACAAAAATAGGAACAAATACAATATTAAAAATGAAGTGAAATCATCAAGCTTACCGATTTTTTGGGTTCTTCGAATATCCTACACTTTGAGTCAATTTTTTCTCTTTCTTGATATCATTATTTCCTAGGGATTCAAAATTGCTATTAGTAAAATACCAACATATATACAGCGCTACAAAAACAATATACCAGCAATAAAACTGCCCACACAGAGACATGCAGCCTGATCAGGGCCCATCAATGCAGCCTGATCAGTGCCCATCAATGCAGCCTGATCAGTGCCCATCAATGCAGCCTGATCAGTGCCCATCAATGCAGCCTGATCAGTGCCCATCAATGCAGCCTGATCAGTGCCTATCAATGCAGCCTCACCAGTGCCCATATTGGTGGAACTCCACTTTTACCTCAGGCTCAGACTGGTGTGGTGCAAGAATCCCCAATAGGCAGCATAGGTCCCCAATAGACAGGTACATGTCCCCAATAGGCAGCACAGGTCCCCAATAGGCAGATAAATGTCCCCAATAGGCAGCACAGGTCCCCATTAGGCAGGTAAATGTCCCCATTAGGCAGGTAAATATCCCCAATAGGCAGGTAAATGTCCCCATTAGGCAGCACAGGTCCCCAATAGGCAGCACAGGTCCCCAATAGGCAGGTAAATGTCCCCAATAGGCAGGTAAATGTCCCCAATAGGCAGGTAAATGTCCCCAATAGGCAGCACAGGTCCCCAATAGGCAGATAAATGTCCCCAATAGGCAGATAAATGTCCCCATTAGGCAGCACAGGTCCCCATTAGGCAGCACAGGTCCCCATTAGGCAGGTAAATGTCCCCAATAGGTAGCACAGGTCCCCAATAGGAAGGTAAATGTCCTCAATAGGCAGGTAAATGTCCCCACTAGGCAGGAAAATATCCCCAATAGGTAGCACATTTCCCCACTAGGCAGAACAATGTCCCCACTAGGCAGGAAAATATCCCCAATAGGTAGAACAGATCCCCACTAGGCAGAACAATGTCCCCACTAGGCAGGAAAATGTCCCCAATAGGTAGAACAGATCCCCACTAAGCAGAACAATGTCCCCACTAGGCAGGAAAATATCCCCAATAGGTAGCACAGATCCCCACTAGGCAGAACAATGTCCCCACTAGGCAGGAAAATGTTCCCAATAGGCAGGAAAATGTCCCCAATAGGTAGCACAGGTCCCCACTAGGCAGAACAATGTCCCCACTAGGCAGGAAAATGTCCCCAATAGGTAGCACAGGTCCCCACTAGGCAGAACAATGTCCCCACTAGGCAGGAAAATGTCCCCAATAGGTAGCACAGGTCCCCACTAGGCAGAACAATGTCCCCAATAGGCAGGAAAAAGTCCCCAATAGGTAGCACAGGTCCCCAATAGGCAGGAAAATGTCCCCAATAGGCAGCACAGGTCCCCACTAGGCAGAACAATGTCCCCACTAGGCAGGAAAATGTCCCCAATAGGTAGCACAGGTCCCCACTAGGCAGAACAATGTCCCCAATAGGCAGGAAAAAGTCCCCAATAGGTAGCACAGGTCCCCAATAGGCAGGAAAATGTCCCCAATAGGTAGCGCAGATCCCCACTAGGCAGAACAATGTCCCCAATAGGCAGGAAAATGTCCCCAATAGGCAGGAAAATGTCCCCAATAAGTAGCATAGGTCCCCAATAAGCAGAACAATGTCCCCAATAGGTAGCACAGGTCCCCACTAGGCAGAACAATGTCCCCAATAGGCAGAACAATGTCCCCAATAGGTAGCACAGGTCCCCACTAGGCAGAACAATGTCCCCAATAGGCAGGAAAATGTCCCCAATAGGTAGCGCAGATCCCCACTAGGCAGAACAATGACCCCAATAGGTAGCACAGATCCCCACTAGGCAGAACAATGACCCCAATAGGAATCGGCGTTAAAGAAAAAAAAAAAAAAGTACTCACCTATGTCCCCGCTGCTCTGAAGAGGCGCCCGCTCATCTCCGTCTTCTTCCTGCACAGGCACACAGGCGGCGTGACGTCATCAGACCGCGCAGGCGGTGTGATGACAATCACGTCGTCTCTGTGCACTGTGCTGCGAGAGGGCTGCGTAACGCCTTTCCTCGGCGCCTCGTCCCGCTCGCAATTACACGGCCCGCCGGCACTGAACTGCAGTGCAGTTCATGAGCTCAAAGTCGGCCTGGCCAGGGGCCGGATAAAAGTCTTTGGAGGGCCGCATGCGGCCCGCGGGTCGTAGTTTGAGGACCCCTGGCGTACACATTCAAAATATATGTCTCAGGAGGCAGGCTCAGACGGTGATAGGCCCAGTATGGATTGCACGTGATTGCACAAAGGTTAGAAAGGGTACCGTATCCCCGGATAACATGTATGGATAGCGTACACATTCAAAATATATGTCTCAGGAGGCAGGCTCAGACGGTGTTAGGCCCAGTATGGATTGCACGTGATTGCACAAAGGTTAGAAAGGGTACCGTATCCCCGGATAACATGTATGGATAGCGTACACATTCAAAATATATGTCTCAGGAGGCAGGCTCAGACGGTGTTAGGCCCAGTATGGATTGCACGTGATTGCACAAAGGTTAGAAAGGGTACCGTATCCCCGGATAACATGTATGGATAGCGTACACATTCAAAATATATGTCTATACATCAGGAGGCAGGCTCAGACGGTGTTAGGCCCAGTATGGATTGCACGTGATTGCACAAAGGTTAGAAAGGGTACCATATCCCCAGATAACATGTATGGATAGCGTACACATTCAAAATATATGTCTCAGGAGGCAGGCTCAGACGGTGTTAGGCCCAGTATGGATTGCACGTGATTGCACAAAGGTTAGAAAGGGTACCGTTTCCCCGGATAACATGTATGGATAGCGTACACATTCAAAATATATGTCTATACATCAGGAGGCAGGCTCAGACGGTGCTAGGCCCAGTATGGATTGCACGTGATTGCACAAAGGTTAGAAAGGGTACCGTATCCCCGGATAACATGTATGGATAGCGTACACATTCAAAATATATGTCTCAGGAGGCAGGCTCAGACGGTGTTAGGCCCAGTATGGATTGCACGTGATTGCACAAAGGTTAGAAAGGGTACCGTATCCCCGGATAACATGTATGGATAGCGTACACATTCAAAATATATGTCTCAGTAGGCAGGCTCAGACGGTGTTAGGCCCAGTATGGATTGCACGTGATTGCACAAAGGTTAGAAAGGGTACCGTATCCCCAGATAACATGTATGGATAGCATACACATTCAAAATATATGTCTCAGGAGGCAGGCTCAGACGGTGTTAGGCCCAGTATGGATTGCACGTGATTGCACAAAGGTTAGAAAGGGTACCGTATCCCCGGATAACATGTATGGATAGCGTACACATTCAAAATATATGTCTCAGGAGGCAGGCTCAGATGGTATTAGGCCCAGTATGGATTGCACGTGATTGCACAAAGGTTAGAAAGGGTACCGTATCCCCGGATAACATGTATGGATAGCGTACACATTCAAAATATATGTCTCAGGAGGCAGGCTCAGATGGTGTTAGGCCCAGTATGGATTGCACGTGATTGCACAAAGGTTAGAAAGGGTACCGTATCCCCGGATAACATGTATGGATGGCGTACCCATTCAAAATATATGTTTATGCATCAGGAGGCAGGCTCAGACGGTGTTAGGCCCAGTATGGATTGCACGTGATTGCACAAAGGTTAGAAAGGGTACCGTATCCCCAGATAACATGTATGGATAGCGTACACATTCAAAATATATGTCTCAGGAGGCAGGCTCAGACGGTGTTAGGCCCAGTATGGATTGCACGTGATTGCACAAAGGTTAGAAAGGGTACCGTATCCCCGGATAACATGTATGGATAGCGTACCCATTCAAAATATATGTTTATACATCAGGAGGCAGGCTCAGACGGTGTTAGGCCCAGTATGGATTGCACGTGATTGCACAAAGGTTAGAAAGTGTACCGTATCCCCAGATAACATGTATGGATAGCATACACATTCAAAATATATGTCTCAGGAGGCAGGCTCAGACGGTGTTATGCCCAGTATGGATTGCACGTGATTGCACAAAGGTTAGAAAGGGTACCGTATCCCCGGATAACATGTATGGATAGCGTACACATTCAAAATATATGTCTCAGGAGGCAGGCTCAGACGGTGTTAGGCCCAGTATGGATTGCACGTGATTGCACAAAGGTTAGAAAGGGTACCGTTTCCCCGGATAACATGTATGGATAGCGTACACATTCAAAATATATGTCTATACATCAGGAGGCAGGCTCAGACGGTGTTAGGCCCAGTATGGATTGCACGTGATTGCACAAAGGTTAGAAAGGGTACCGTATCCCCAGATAACATGTATGGATAGCGTACACCAGGGGTCCTCAAACTTTTTAAACAGGGGGCCAGATTACGGTCCCTCGGACCGTTGGAGGGCCGGAATATAGTTTAAAAAAATTATGAATAAATTCCTGTGCACACTGCACATTTCTTATTTAGAAGTAATAAAACAAAAATAGGAACAAATACAATATTAAAAATGAAGTGAAATCATCAAGCTTACCGATTTTTTGGGTTCTTCGAATATCCTACACTTCGAGTCAATTTTTTCTCTTTCTTGATATCATTGTTTCCTAGGGATTCAAAATTGCTATTAGTAAAATACCAACATATATACAGCGCTACAAAAACAATATACCAGCAATAAAACTGCCCACACAGAGACATGCAGCCTGATCAGGGCCCATCAATGAAGCCTGATCAGTGCCCATCAATGCAGCCTGATCAGTGCCCATCAATGCAGCCTGATCAGTGCCCATCAATGCAGCCTGATCAATGCCCATCAATGCTGCCTGATCAGTGCCTATCAATGCAGCCTCACCAGTGCCCATATTGGTGGAACTCCACTTTTACCTCAGGCTCAGACTGGTGTGGTGCAAGAATCCCCAATAGGCAGCATAGGTCCCCAATAGACAGGTAAATGTCCCCAATAGGCAGCACAGGTCCCCAATAGGCAGGTAAATGTCCCCAATAGGCAGCACAGGTCCCCATTAGGCAGGTAAATGTCCCCATTAGGCAGGTAAATATCCCCAATAGGCAGGTAAATGTCCCCATTAGGCAGCACAGGTCCCCAATAGGCAGCACAGGTCCCCAATAGGCAGGTAAATGTCCCCAATAGGCAGGTAAATGTCCCCAATAGGCAGCACAGGTCCCCAATAGGCAGATAAATGTCCCCATTAGGCAGCACAGGTCCCCATTAGGCAGCACAGGTCCCCATTAGGCAGGTAAATGTCCCCAATAGGTAGCACAGGTCCCCAATAGGAAGGTAAATGTCCTCAATAGGCAGGTAAATGTCCCCACTAGGCAGGAAAATATCCCCAATAGGTAGCACATTTCCCCACTAGGCAGAACAATGTCCCCACTAGGCAGGAAAATATCCCCAATAGGTAGAACAGATCCCCACTAGGCAGAACAATGTCCCCACTAGGCAGGAAAATGTCCCCAATAGGTAGAACAGATCCCCACTAAGCAGAACAATGTCCCCACTAGGCAGGAAAATATCCCCAATAGGTAGCACAGATCCCCACTAGGCAGAAAAATGTCCCCACTAGGCAGGAAAATGTTCCCAATAGGCAGGAAAATGTCCCCAATAGGTAGCACAGGTCCCCACTAGGCAGAACAATGTCCCCACTAGGCAGGAAAATGTCCCCAATAGGTAGCACAGGTCCCCACTAGGCAGAACAATGTCCCCACTAGGCAGGAAAATGTCCCCAATAGGTAGCACAGGTCCCCACTAGGCAGAACAATGTCCCCAATAGGCAGGAAAAAGTCCCCAATAGGTAGCACAGGTCCCCAATAGGCAGGAAAATGTCCCCAATAGGTAGCGCAGATCCCCACTAGGCAGAACAATGTCCCCAATAGGTAGCACAGGTCCCCACTAGGCAGAACAATGTCCCCACTAGGCAGGAAAATGTCCCCAATAGGCAGGAAAATGTCCCCAATAAGTAGCATAGGTCCCCAATAGGCAGAACAATGTCCCCAATAGGTAGCACAGGTCCCCACTAGGCAGAACAATGTCCCAACTAGGCAGGAAAATGTCCCCAATAGGTAGCACAGGTCCCCACTAGGCAGAACAATGTCCCCAATAGGCAGGAAAAAGTCCCCAATAGGTAGCACAGGTCCCCAATAGGCAGGAAAATGTCCCCAATAGGCAGCACAGGTCCCCACTAGGCAGAACAATGTCCCCACTAGGCAGGAAAATGTCCCCAATAGGTAGCACAGGTCCCCACTAGGCAGAACAATGTCCCCAATAGGCAGGAAAAAGTCCCCAATAGGTAGCACAGGTCCCCAATAGGCAGGAAAATGTCCCCAATAGGTAGCGCAGATCCCCACTAGGCAGAACAATGTCCCCAATAGGCAGGAAAATGTCCCCAATAGGCAGGAAAATGTCCCCAATAAGTAGCATAGGTCCCCAATAAGCAGAACAATGTCCCCAATAGGTAGAACAGGTCCCCACTAGGCAGAACAATGTCCCCAATAGGCAGAACAATGTCCCCAATAGGTAGCACAGGTCCCCACTAGGCAGAACAATGTCCCCAATAGGCAGGAAAATGTCCCCAATAGGTAGCGCAGATCCCCACTAGGCAGAACAATGACCCCAATAGGTAGCACAGATCCCCACTAGGCAGAACAATCACCCCAATAGGAATCGGCGTTAAAGAAAAAAAAAAAAAGTACTCACCTATGTCCCCGCTGCTCTGAAGAGGCGCCCGCTCATCTCCGTCTTCTTCCTGCACAGGCACACAGGCGGCGTGACGTCATCAGACCGCGCAGGCGGCGTGATGACAATCACGTCGTCTATGTGCACTGTGCTGCGAGAGGGCTGCGTAACGCCTTTCCTCGGCGCCTCGTCCCGCTCGCAATTACACGGCCCGCCGGCACTGAACTGCAGTGCAGTTCATGAGCTCAAAGTCGGCCTGGCCAGGGGCCGGATAAAAGTCTTTGGAGGGCCGCATGCGGCCCGCGGGTCGTAGTTTGAGGACCCCTGGCGTACACATTCAAAATATATGTCTCAGGAGGCAGGCTCAGACGGTGTTAGGCCCAGTATGGATTGCACGTGATTGCACAAAGGTTAGAAAGGGTACCGTATCCCCGGATAACATGTATGGATAGCGTACACATTCAAAATATATGTCTATACATCAGGAGGCAGGCTCAGACGGTGTTAGGCCCAGTATGGATTGCACGTGATTGCACAAAGGTGAGAAAGGGTACCGTATCCCCAGATAACATGTATGGATAGCGTACACATTCAAAATATATGTCTCAGGAGGCAGGCTCAGACGGTGATAGGCCCAGTATGGATTGCACGTGATTGCACAAAGGTTAGAAAGGGTACCGTATCCCCAGATAACATGTATGGATAGCGTACACATTCAAAATATATGTCTCAGGAGGCAGGCTCAGACGGTGTTAGGCCCAGTATGGATTGCACGTGATTGCACAAAGGTTAGAAAGGGTACCGTATCCCCGGATAACATGTATGGATAGCGTACACATTCAAAATATATGTCTCAGGAGGCAGGCTCAGACGGTGTTAGGCCCAGTATGGATTGCACGTGATTGCACAAAGGTTAGAAAGGGTACCGTATCCCCAGATAACATGTATGGATAGCGTACACATTCAAAATATATGTCTCAGGAGGCAGGCTCAGACGGTGTTAGGCCCAGTATGGATTGCACGTGATTGCACAAAGGTTAGAAAGGGTACCGTATCCCCGGATAACATGTATGGATAGCGTACACATTCAAAATATATGTCTATACATCAGGAGGCAGGCTCAGATGGTGTTAGGCCCAGTATGGATTGCACGTGATTGCACAAAGGTTAGAAAGGGTACCATATTCCCAGATAACATGTATGGATATCGTACACATTCAAAATATATATCTCAGGAGGCAGGCTCAGACGGTGATAGGCCCAGTATGGATTGCACGTGATTGCACAAAGGTTAGAAAGGGTACCGTATCCCCGGATAACATGTATGGATAGCGTACACATTCAAAATATATGTCTCAGGAGGCAGGCTCAGACGGTGTTAGGCCCAGTATGGATTGCACGTGATTGCACAAAGGTTAGAAAGGGTACCGTATCCCCGGATAACATGTATGGATAGCGTACACATTCAAAATATATGTCTCAGGAGGCAGGCTCAGACGGTGTTAGGCCCAGTATGGATTGCACGTGATTGCACAAAGGTTAGAAAGGGTACCGTTTCCCCGGATAACATGTATGGATAGCGTACACATTCAAAATATATGTCTATACATCAGGAGGCAGGCTCAGACGGTGCTAGGCCCAGTATGGATTGCACGTGATTGCACAAAGGTTAGAAAGGGTACCGTATCCCCGGATAACATGTATGGATAGCGTACACATTCAAAATATATGTCTCAGGAGGCAGGCTCAGACGGTGTTAGGCCCAGTATGGATTGCACGTGATTGCACAAAGGTTAGAAAGGGTACCGTATCCCCAGATAACATGTATGGATAGCGTACACATTCAAAATATATGTCTCAGGAGGCAGGCTCAGACGGTGTTAGGCCCAGTATGGATTGCACGTGATTGCACAAAGGTTAGAAAGGGTACCGTATCCCCAGATAACATGTATGGATAGCATACACATTCAAAATATATGTCTCAGGAGGCAGGCTCAGACGGTGTTAGGCCCAGTATGGATTGCACGTGATTGCACAAAGGTTAGAAAGGGTACCGTATCCCCGGATAACATGTATGGATAGCGTACACATTCAAAATATATGTCTCAGGAGGCAGGCTCAGACGGTGTTAGGCCCAGTATGGATTGCACGTGATTGCACAAAGGTTAGAAAGGGTACCGTATCCCCGGATAACATGTATGGATAGCGTACACATTCAAAATATATGTCTCAGGAGGCAGGCTCAGACGGTGTTAGGCCCAGTATGGATTGCACGTGATTGCACAAAGGTTAGAAAGGGTACCGTATCCCCGGATAACATGTATGGATAGCGTACCCATTCAAAATATATGTTTATGCATCAGGAGGCAGGCTCAGACGGTGTTAGGCCCAGTATGGATTGCACGTGATTGCACAAAGGTTAGAAAGGGTACCGTATCCCCGGATAACATGTATGGATAGCGTACACATTCAAAATATATGTCTCAGGAGGCAGGCTCAGATGGTGTTAGGCCCAGTATGGATTGCACGTGATTGCACAAAGGTTAGAAAGGGTACCGTATCCCCAGATAACATGTATGGATAGCGTACACATTCAAAATATATGTCTCAGGAGGCAGGCTCAGACGGTGTTAGGCCCAGTATGGATTGCACGTGATTGCACAAAGGTTAGAAAGGGTACCGTATCCCCGGATAACATGTATGGATAGCGTACCCATTCAAAATATATGTTTATACATCAGGAGGCAGGCTCAGACGGTGTTAGGCCCAGTATGGATTGCACGTGATTGCACAAAGGTTAGAAAGTGTACCGTATCCCCAGATAACATGTATGGATAGCGTACACATTCAAAATATATGTCTCAGGAGGCAGGCTCAGACGGTGTTAGGCCCAGTATGGATTGCACGTGATTGCACAAAGGTTAGAAAGGGTACCGTATCCCCGGATAACATGTATGGATAGCGTACACATTCAAAATATATGTCTCAGGAGGCAGGCTCAGACGGTGTTAGGCCCAGTATGGATTGCACGTGATTGCACAAAGGTTAGAAAGGGTACCGTTTCCCCGGATAACATGTATCGATAGCGTACACATTCAAAATATATGTCTATACATCAGGAGGCAGGCTCAGACAGTGTTAGGCCCAGTATGGATTGCACGTGATTGCACAAAGGTTAGAAAGGGTACCGTATCCCCAGATAACATGTATGGATAGCGTACACCAGGGGTCCTCAAACTTTTTAAACAGGGGGCCAGATTACGGTCCCTCGGACCGTTGGAGGGCCGGAATATAGTTTAAAAAAATTATGAATAAATTCCTGTGCACACTGCACATTTCTTATTTAGAAGTAATAAAACAAAAATAGGAACAAATACAATATTAAAAATGAAGTGAAATCATCAAGCTTACCGATTTTTTGGGTTCTTCGAATATCCTACACTTCGAGTCAATTTTTTCTCTTTCTTGATATCATTGTTTCCTTGGGATTCAAAATTGCTATTAGTAAAATACCAACATATATACAGCGCTACAAAAACAATATACCAGCAATAAAACTGCCCACACAGAGACATGCAGCCTGATCAGGGCCCATCAATGCAGCCTGATCAGTGCCAATCAATGCAGCCTGATCAGTGCCCATCAATGCAGCCTGATCAGTGCCCATCAATGCAGCCTGATCAGTGCCTATCAATGCAGCCTCACCAGTGCCCATATTGGTGGAACTCCACTTTTTCCTCAGGCTCAGACTGGTGTGGTGCAAGAATCCCCAATAGGCAGCATAGGTCCCCAATAGACAGGTAAATGTCCCCAATAGGCAGCACAGGTCCCCAATAGGCAGGTAAATGTCCCCAATAGGCAGCACAGGTCCCCATTAGGCAGGTAAATGTCCCCATTAGGCAGGTAAATATCCCCAATAGGCAGGTAAATGTCCCCATTAGGCAGCACAGGTCCCCAATAGGCAGCACAGGTCCCCAATAGGCAGGTAAATGTCCCCAATAGGCAGGTAAATGTCCCCAATAGGCAGGTAAATGTCCCCAATAGGCAGCACAGGTCCCCAATAGGCAGATAAATGTCCCCAATAGGCAGATAAATGTCCCCATTAGGCAGCACAGGTCCCCATTAGGCAGCACAGGTCCCCATTAGGCAGGTAAATGTCCCCAATAGGTAGCACAGGTCCCCAATAGGAAGGTAAATGTCCTCAATAGGCAGGTAAATGTCCCCACTAGGCAGGAAAATATCCCCAATAGGTAGCACATTTCCCCACTAGGCAGAACAATGTCCCCACTAGGCAGGAAAATATCCCCAATAGGTAGAACAGATCCCCACTAGGCAGAACAATGTCCCCACTAGGCAGGAAAATGTCCCCAATAGGTAGAACAGATCCCCACTAAGCAGAACAATGTCCCCACTAGGCAGGAAAATATCCCCAATAGGTAGCACAGATCCCCACTAGGCAGAACAATGTCCCCACTAGGCAGGAAAATGTTCCCAATAGGCAGGAAAATGTCCCCAATAGGTAGCACAGGTCCCCACTAGGCAGAACAATGTCCCCACTAGGCAGGAAAATGTCCCCAATAGGTAGCACAGGTCCCCACTAGGCAGAACAATGTCCCCACTAGGCAGGAAAATGTCCCCAATAGGTAGCACAGGTCCCCACTAGGCAGAACAATGTCCCCAATAGGCAGGAAAAAGTCCCCAATAGGTAGCACAGGTCCCCAATAGGCAGGAAAATGTCCCCAATAGGTAGCGCAGATCCCCACTAGGCAGAACAATGTCCCCAATAGGTAGCACAGGTCCCCACTAGGCAGAACAATGTCCCCACTAGGCAGGAAAATGTCCCCAATAGGCAGGAAAATGTCCCCAATAAGTAGCATAGGTCCCCAATAGGCAGAACAATGTCCCCAATAGGTAGCACAGGTCCCCACTAGGCAGAACAATGTCCCCACTAGGCAGGAAAATGTCCCCAATAGGTAGCACAGGTCCCCACTAGGCAGAACAATGTCCCCAATAGGCAGGAAAAAGTCCCCAATAGGTAGCACAGGTCCCCAATAGGCAGGAAAATGTCCCCAATAGGCAGCACAGGTCCCCACTAGGCAGAACAATGTCCCCACTAGGCTGGAAAATGTCCCCAATAGGTAGCACAGGTCCCCACTAGGCAGAACAATGTCCCCAATAGGCAGGAAAAAGTCCCCAATAGGTAGCACAGGTCCCCAATAGGCAGGAAAATGTCCCCAATAGGTAGCGCAGATCCCCACTAGGCAGAACAATGTCCCCAATAGGCAGGAAAATGTCCCCAATAGGCAGGAAAATGTCCCCAATAAGTAGCATAGGTCCCCAATAAGCAGAACAATGTCCCCAATAGGTAGCACAGGTCCCCACTAGGCAGAACAATGTCCCCAATAGGCAGAACAATGTCCCCAATAGGTAGCACAGGTCCCCACTAGGCAGAACAATGTCTCCAATAGGCAGGAAAATGTCCCCAATAGGTAGCGCAGATCCCCACTAGGCAGAACAATGACCCCAATAGGTAGCACAGATCCCCACTAGGCAGAACAATGACCCCAATAGGAATCGGAGTTAAAGAAAAAAAAAAAAAAGTACTCACCTATGTCCCCGCTGCTCTGAAGAGGCGCCCGCTCATCTCCGTCTTCTTCCTGCACAGGCACACAGGCGGCGTGACGTCATCAGACCGCGCAGGCGGCGTGATGACAATCACGTCGTCTCTGTGCACTGTGCTGCGAGAGGGCTGCGTAACGCCTTTCCTCGGCGCCTCGTCCCGCTCGCAATTACACGGCCCGCCGGCACTGAACTGCAGTGCAGTTCATGAGCTCAAAGTCGGCCTGGCCAGGGGCCGGATAAAAGTCTTTGGAGGGCCGCATGCGGCCCGCGGGTCGTAGTTTGAGGACCCCTGGCGTACACATTCAAAATATATGTCTCAGGAGGCAGGCTCAGACGGTGTTAGGCCCAGTATGGATTGCACGTGATTGCACAAAGGTTAGAAAGGGTACCGTATCCCCGGATAACATGTATGGATAGCGTACACATTCAAAATATATGTCTATACATCAGGAGGCAGGCTCAGACGGTGTTAGGCCCAGTATGGATTGCACGTGATTGCACAAAGGTTAGAAAGGGTACCGTATCCCCAGATAACATGTATGGATAGCGTACACATTCAAAATATATGTCTCAGGAGGCAGGCTCAGACGGTGTTAGGCCCAGTATGGATTGCACGTGATTGCACAAAGGTTAGAAAGTGTACCGTATCCCCGGATAACATGTATGGATAGCGTACACATTCAAAATATATGTCTCAGGAGGCAGGCTCAGACGGTGTTAGGCCCAGTATGGATTGCACGTGATTGCACAAAGGTTAGAAAGGGTACCGTATCCCCGGATAACATGTATGGATAGCGTACACATTCAAAATATATGTCTATACATCAGGAGGCAGGCTCAGACGGTGTTAGGCCCAGTATGGATTGCACGTGATTGCACAAAGGTTAGAAAGGGTACCATATCCCCAGATAACATGTATGGATAGCGTACACATTCAAAATATATGTCTCAGGAGGCAGGCTCAGACGGTGATAGGCCCAGTATGGATTGCACGTGATTGCACAAAGGTTAGAAAGGGTACCGTATCCCCGGATAACATGTATGGATAGCATACACATTCAAAATATATGTCTCAGGAGGCAGGCTCAGACGGTGTTAGGCCCAGTATGGATTGCACGTGATTGCACAAAGGTTAGAAAGGGTACCGTATCCCCGGATAACATGTATGGATAGCGTACACATTCAAAATATATGTCTCAGGAGGCAGGCTCAGACGGTGTTAGGCCCAGTATGGATTGCACGTGATTGCACAAAGGTTAGAAAGGGTACCGTATCCCCGGATAACATGTATGGATAGCGTACACATTCAAAATATATGTCTCAGGAGGCAGGCTCAGATGGTGTTAGGCCCAGTATGGATTGCACGTGATTGCACAAAGGTTAGAAAGGGTACCGTTTCCCCGGATAACATGTATGGATAGCGTACACATTCAAAATATATGTCTATACATCAGGAGGCAGGCTCAGACGGTGTTAGGCCCAGTATGGATTGCACGTGATTGCACAAAGGTTAGAAAGGGTACCATATCCCCAGATAACATGTATGGATAGCGTACACATTCAAAATATATGTCTCAGGAGGCAGGCTCAGACGGTGTTAGGCCCAGTATGGATTGCACGTGATTGCACAAAGGTTAGAAAGGGTACAATATCCCCAGATAACATGTATGGATAGAGTAAACATTCAAAATATATGTCTCAGGAGGCAGGCTCAGACGGTGATAGGCCCAGTATGGATTGCACGTGATTGCACAAAGGTTAGAAAGGGTACCGTATCCCCGGATAACATGTATGGATAGCGTACACATTCAAAATATATGTCTCAGGAGGCAGGCTCAGACGGTGTTAGGCCCAGTATGGATTGCACATGATTGCACAAAGGTTAGAAAGGGTACCGTATCCCCGGATAACATGTATGGATAGCGTACACATTCAAAATATATGTCTCAGGAGGCAGGCTCAGACGGTGTTAGGCCCAGTATGGATTGCACGTGATTGCACAAAGGTTAGAAAGGGTACCGTTTCCCCAGATAACATGTATGGATAGCGTACACATTCAAAATATATGTCTCAGGAGGCAGGCTCAGACGGTGTCAGGCACAGTATGGATTTGACGGCCCAGATTACACAGCGGAGGAGCAGGGAGAGGTAAAGATTGCAAATGCTGGGGCCCTGCCCAAGCAAGGGGGGCCCACTCGTGGGCGTCGGTACTGGCACTGGGCCCCTCATAGTACAGCGGTGTGTCTGACGGCGGGTGTGCACCACCACCGTCAGAGACACTTGATTGCACTATGAGGGACCCTGTGCCAGTGCCCGTGCCCAAGAGTCGGCCTACCCACCTGTCCAGGGCAACGGCACTCGCACGGTGTCATGCGCTAGGTGGTGACCCCGGCCATGGGGGGGGAGGCAGCACAGTTAGGGAGTTTTAGAAAGTGGCATATGTTGATGTTGGACATTCAGCTGATGCAAAAGGCGAAATAGGTCAAGTCCCAGGAAGAGGTGGACCAAAGCAAGCCATTTTTCTGTCACCCTATGTGGGCAAGCGAGCTCCTGCAAGGCATATTGTGCCAATTCAGGCCAGGTGTCCAGTTTAGCGGCCCAATAGTCAAAGGGGAATGACCTGTGTGGGAGAACATCGATATGGGAGGAAAAGTAGTTTGTAACCATGGTTGACAACTGCTGTCTCCTGTCACTTTCCATCGATGCAGTATTACCAGTTGTGTGAGCGGTATTTGAAAAATCAGTCCACAACATTGTCATGAAACCCCTGTCTCCAACGCCACTTCTGCTGTGTGCACCACGAACACCTCTGCCAAGCTGCCCCCGGCCCGTACGGCTCGTGTGAGAACCATCACCGCTGCTGTGTGCTGGGAATGCCTCAAGCAACCGATTTACCAGAGTTGCTTGTTTACTAGCCAATATTAGGTCAAGGTTCTCCTGTGGCATGATGTTTTGTAATTTGCCTTTATAGCGTGGATCCAGGATGCTGGCCAACCAGTAGTCGTCATCGTTCATCATTTTGGCAATGCGGGGGTCCCTTTTTAGGATCTGCAAGGCATAATCTGACATGTGGGCCAATGTTCCCGGTGTCAATGATGCACTGCGAGTGCTGGTTGGAGGAGCACTTTCTGGCAAATCCACATCCCTCCAGTCACGCACAAACCCTGTACCAGACCTTGCCACGCCAACATTTTCACTTGCCCCACGAGATGCATCCTCCTCCCCTAAGTAATCATCCCCATCATCATCCTCCTCCTCCTCTTCTTCCTCCACCTCGTCCAGGAGAGGTTCCCTGAGCAGACAATGGCTGAATGTCATCAAGGATTCCCTCCTCCTCTTCCTCCTCATCAACATTGGCTGCAGACGCCTGCTCCTTAAGGTGCGTCAAAGTTTGCATGAGCAGACGCATAAGTGGGATGCTCATGCTTAGGATGGCGTCGTCTGCGCTTACCAGCCGTGTGCATTCCTCAAAACACTGAAGGACTTTACAGAGGTCTTTCAGCTTCGACCACTGCACACCTGTCAACTCCATGTCTGCTCTCAAAGTGCCTGGCCGTGTACCCTCCCACAAATGCATTATGGCCTGCCTCTGCTCGCACAGCCGCTCCACCATGTGCAGGGTGGAGTTCCACCTTGTTGCAATGTCGATAATGAGGCGGTGGTTGGGAAGGTGGAGCAATCGCTGCAGCTTCTGCATACGAACGGAGTGTACAGGCGACCGGCGGATGTGCGCGCACAGTCTTCGCACCTTCTGGAGCAGGGCTGTTAACTCCGGATAATTTTTGAGGAAGCACTGCACCACCAGGTTTAAGGTGTGAGCCAAGCAAGGTATGTGGCTGAGTTTTGAAAGGGCTATGGCTGCCACAAAATTACGGCCGTTATCACTAACTACCTTGCCTGCCTCAAGATGTACACTGCCCAGCCATGACTCAGTTTGTCGCTTCAAGTACTCGGCCAGCACCTCGGCGGTATGTCTGTCGCCCAAACACATCATCTGCAACACAGCCTGCTGACGCTTTCCACTAGCTGCTCGATAGGGGGACACATCGTGTGCAACAGTGGCAGCTGCAGATGGAGTGCTCGTACGACTGCGCTCTGTGGACGAGCTTTCGCTTCTGGAGGAGGAGGAGGAGGAGGAGGGTGGAACGCCTACAGCCAACTGTTTCCTATACCGTGGGCTAGGCAGCACTGTCCCACCACCGCTGTCCCCTGTGGACCCTGCATCCACCACATTAACCCAGTGCGCAGTGATGGACACGTAACGGCCCTGGCCATGCCGACTGGACCATGCATCAGTTGTGAGGTGCACCTTTCCGCTCACTGACTGCTTGAGTGCATGGACAATGCGGTCTTTCACATGATGGTGGAGGGCTGGGATGGCTTTGCGAGAGAAGAAGTGGCGACTGGGTAGGTCATAGCGTGGTACTGCATAGGCCATGAGTTCGCGGAAAGCTGTGCTTTCCACCAACCGAAAGGGCATCATCTCAAACGAGATTAGTTTGGCAATGTGGGCGTTCAAACCCAGTGTACGCGGATGAGAGACTGAGTACTTTCTTGACCTACTCATAGTGTCTGGGAGGGTGAGCTGGACTTGAGAGCTGCATATGGTGGAAGTAGCGGTGGACAGGGCGGACTGAGAGAGGGTTGATGATGGTGATGGAGTTGGTGTTCTTTCTGATGGCCTAGAATCAGTCTTTCGTTGATATAACAGTGGGATTCCCTGACTGCTGTGGCCTTGCAACGACACCTCAACATTTGCTGCTGTGCTAACCGGTGGGCTTACAGTGGGGGAAACAATGTAGCGTTGCTGACTACCTTCGTTGTGATCAGTTGCACATGTGGCACTTGAGGTTTGGTGTTGTGTCCACGCTTGCAAGTGCATGCTGGTTAAATGTCTAAGCATGCAACTGGTATTTTCAGATTTTTCCCTCGGCTAAAGGTCTTTGCGCACTTCTTACAGATAACCTTGGCCTGATCATGAGGATTTTGTTCAAAAAAGTGCCACACTGCACTCTTCCTACTTTGGCAGACATTTTGCGGCCTAGCACGCTGTGATCTTTTGACCCTCTGGACAAGCTGTCCAGCAACTGTTTTGATGTTTGGAACCTGTCTTTGGAGTGCTCCGGGCCTGCCAGATAACAGCTGTTGCGATGTCGATGTCTGCTGTGGATGCTCCTCATCTGAGCTATTGGAAGCAGCACCCTCTTCCCCCAATGGATGCCAATCTGGGTCAACAACTGGGTCATCCATCACCTCCTCTTCTATGTCATGTGCACCTTCCTCTGTGTCACAGTGTATGGTGGTATAGTGTGCGGGAAGGGGCACCTGAGTCTCATCAGGGTCAGAATCTGGCTCTGTACACTGCGAGGACAATGTAGTGCTCTGAGTGAATGTACCAGCAGAATCATCCATCAGCGGCTGTGCATCAGTGCACTCCATGTCAGATTCATCTTGGCCTGGGTAATTCACCATTTGACTTGATAATCCAGGCATGGTATGTGAAAACAGCTCCATGGAGTAATCAGTAGTATGGCCTGCGTCATCCTTCAATCTTGGTTGGGGTGAAGGACACAAGGAAAGGTGTGGTTCATGAACATGAGCCTCCAATGACGACTCAGTGCTTTTACTTTTTACAACTGAAGAAGAGGAGGCGATAGAGCTGGAGGCTGAGTCAGCAATGTAAGACAAAACTTTTTCCTGATGCTCTGGCTTTAAAAGCGGTTTGCCAACTCCTAGAAAACTAAGCGTTCGAGGCCTTATGTAGCCAGACGATGACGCAGGCTCAACACCTCCTGCATTCGGTCCTATTTTGCTCTTGCCACTACCATCAGATCCACCACCAACACCATCATTACCAGCTGCCAACCCCCGCCCAATTCCACGGCCTCTTCCACCAGCCTTCCTCATTTTTGATAGAAATGTAGACAAAATCCAACAAACTATATAGTATGTAAAACAAGGTACAAGGTGTCTATAGGACAGGGGAGATTTTGAATTTCTGCACACACTTTTGGACACTGGACACTTTTGGATTGTGTGAGGCCCACTGATATCTGAGCGCTATGTGACAGGCTCGATGGCACAGCTGTGACCTAAGTGACTAGAGGATAAGGGAGATTTTGAATCTCTGCACACACTTTTGGACACTGGACACTTTTGGATTGTGTGAGGCCCAATGAATATCTGAGCGCTATGTGACAGGCTCGATGGCACAGCTGTGACCTAAGTGACTAGAGGATAAGGGAGATTTTGAATCTCTGCACACACTTTTGGACACTGGACACTTTTGGATTGTGTGAGGCCCAATGAATATCTGAGCGCTATGTGACAGGCTCGATGGCACAGCTGTGACCTAAGTGACTAGAGGATAAGTGAGATTTTGAATCTCTGCACACACTTTTGGACACTGGACACTTTTGGATTGTGTGAGGCCCAATGAATATCTGAGCGCTATGTGACAGGCTCGATGGCACAGCTGTGACCTAAGTGACTAGAGGATAAGTGAGATTTTGAATCTCTGCACACACTTTTGGACACTGGACACTTTTGGATTGTGTGAGGCCCAATGAATATCTGAGCGCTATGTGACAGGCTCGATGGCACAGCTGTGACCTAAGTGACTAGAGGATAAGTGAGATTTTGAATCTCTGCGCACACTTTTGTACACTGGACACTTTTGGATTGTGTGAGGCCCAATGAATATCTGAGCGCTATGTGACAGGCTCGATGGCACAGCTGTGACCTAAGTGACTAGAGGATAAGTGAGATTTTGAATCTCTGCACACACTTTTGGACACTGGACACTTTTGGATTGTGTGAGGCCCAATGAATATCTGAGCGCTATGTGACAGGCTCGATGGCACTGCTGTGACCTAAGTGACTAGAGGATAAGTGAGATTTTGAATCTCTGCACACACTTTTGGACACTGGACACTTTTGGATTGTGTGAGGCCCAATGAATATCTGAGCGCTATGTGACAGGCTCGATGGCACAGCTGTGACCTAAGTGACTAGAGGATAAGTGAGATTTTGAATCTCTGCACACACTTTTGGACACTGGACACTTTTGGATTGTGTGAGGCCCAATGAATATCTGAGCGCTATGTGACAGGCTCGATGGCACAGCTGTGACCTAAGTCACTAGAGGATAAGTGAGATTTTGAATCTCTGCACACACTTTTGGACACTGGACACTTTTGGATTGTGTGAGGCCCAATGAATATCTGAGCACTATGTGACAGGCTCGATGGCACAGCTGTGACCTAAGTGACTAGAGGATAAGTGAGATTTTGAATCTCTGCACACACTTTTGGACACTGGACACTTTTGGATTGTGTGAGGCCCAATGAATATCTGAGCGCTATGTGACAGGCTCGATGGCACAGCTGTGACCTAAGTGACTAGAGGATAAGTGAGATTTTGAATCTCTGCACACACTTTTGTACACTGGACACTTTTGGATTGTGTGAGGCCCAATGAATATCTGAGCGCTATGTGACAGGCTCGATGGCACAGCTGTGACCTAAGTGACTAGAGGATAAGTGAGATTTTGAATCTCTGCACACACTTTTGGACACTGGACACTTTTGGATTGTGTGAGGCCCAATGAATATCTGAGCGCTATGTGACAGGCTCGATGGCACAGCTGTGACCTAAGTGACTAGAGGATAAGTGAGATTTTGAATCTCTGCACACACTTTTGGACACTGGACACTTTTGGATTGTGTGAGGCCCAATGAATATCTGAGCGCTATGTGACAGGCTCGATGGCACAGCTGTGACCTAAGTGACTAGAGGATAAGGGAGATTGGATTGCTTTTAAAAAAGCAGTTTGCGGAGCAGTGGGTAAACAGCAATGCCAGCCTGTCAGGAAGCCTTAAAAGGCAGCCCAACAACCAACACCACTGATACACCACAATATAGCCTCCCCTTGCACTGCACACACAGTGACTGGTGTGTTGTGCAGGCCAAATTGCTATCAGCAGCAGAAGCAGTTTTTTTTTCTTCTCAGCAGGACAAAAAAAAAAAAATTGGGATTGCTTTTAAAAAAGCAGTTTGAGGCCCAATGAATATCTGAGCGCTATGTGACAGGCTCGATGGCACAGCTGTGACCAAAGTGACTAGAGGATAAGGGAGATTGGATTGCTTTTAAAAAAGCAGTTTGCGGAGCAGTGGGTAAACAGCAATGCCAGCCTGTCAGGAAGCCTTAGAAGGCAGCCCAACAACCAACACCACTGATAAACCACTATATAGCCTCCCCTTGCACTGCACACACAGTGACTGGTGTGTTGTGCAGGCCAAATCGCTAGCAGCAGAAGCAGTTTTTTTGTCTTCTTCCCTGCCTAACGCTCTCCCTACAGAATCAGCAGCAACCTCTCCCTATACTGAAATCGGCAGAAGTAAGATGGCGGTCGGCGTGCACGCCCTTTTATACCCCCTGTGATGCCCACCAAAGCAAGCCAATCACTTGCATGCCCTTCTGAAAGATGGTGGTGACCCGTGCCTATGTCATCACGTTGCCCACAGTGTCCGTGGATCCTGATTGGCTGAAAAAGAGAGCAAAACAAACTTTTGAAACGCGACTTTGGCGCGTAAGTCGCCGACCTCGTGGCCGACCTCATCCTAGGGTCGGGTTTCGTTTCATGAAACCCGACTTTGCCAAAAGTCGGCGACTTTTGAATTTTTTCGACCCGTTTCGCTCAACTCTAATTATAGTAGCTATATTCTTGTACATAGGGAGCAGTATTATAGTAGTTATATTCTTGTATATAGGAGCAGTGTTATAGTAGTTATATTCTTGTACATAGGAGCAGTATTATAGTAGTTATATTCTTGTACATAGGGGCAGTATTATAGTAGTTATATTCTTGTATATAGGAGCAGTGTTATAGTAGTTATATTCTTGTACATAGGAGCAGTATTATAGTAGTTATATTCTTGTACATAGGGGCAGTATTATAGTAGTTATATTCTTGTACATAAGGGCAGTATTATAGTAGTTATATTCTTGTACATAGGAGCAGTATTATAGTAGTTATATTCTTGTACATAGGAGCAGTATTATAGTAGTTATATTCTTGCACATAGGAGCAGTATTATAGTAGTTATATTCTTGTACATAGGAGCAGTATTATAGTAGTTATATTCTTGTATATAGGAGCAGTATTATAGTAGCTATATTCTTGTATATAGGAGCAGTATTATAGTAGTTATATTCTTGTACATAGGGGGCAGTATTATAGTAGTTATATTCTTGTACATAGGGGGCAGTATTATAGTAGTTATATTCTTGTACATAGGGGCAGTATTATAGTAAATATATTCTTGTATATAGGAGCAGTATTATAGTAGTTATATTCTTGTACATAGGGGGCAGTATTATAGTAGTTATATTCTTGTACATAGGGGGCAGTATTATAGTAGTTATATTCTTGTACATAGGGGCAGTATTATAGTAGTTATATTCTTGTATATAGGAGCAGTATTATAGTAGTTATATTCTTGTACATAGGAGCAGTATTATAGTAGTTATATTCTTGTACATAGGAGAAGTATTATAGTAGTTATATTCCCGTACATAGGGGGCAGTATTATAGTAGTTATATTCTTGTACATAGGAGCAGTATTATAGTAGCTATATTCTTGTACATAGGAGCAGTATTATAGTAGTTACAGTATATTCTTGTACATAGGGGCAGTATTATAGTAGCTATATTCTTGTACATAGGGGCAGTATTATAGTAGCTATATTCTTGTACATAGGAGAGTATTATAGTAGTTATATTCTTGTACATAGGGGCAGTATTATAGTAGTTATATTCTTGTACATAGGGGCAGTGTTATAGTTAGTTATATTCTTGTAAATAGGGGCAGTATTATAGTAGTTACATTCTTGTACATAGGAGCAGTATTATAGTAGTTATATTCTTGTACATAGGGGCAGTATTATAGTAGTTATTCTCTTGTACATAGGGACAGTATTATAGTTAGTTATATTCTTGTAAATAGGGGCAGTATTATAGTAGTTATATTCTTGTATATAGGAGCAGTATTATAGTAGTTATATTCTTGTACATAGGGGCAGTATTATAGTAGTTATATTCTTGTACATAGGGGCAGTATTTTAGTTAGTTATATTCTTGTACATAGAGGCAGTATTATAGTAGTTACAGTATATTCCTGTACATAGGGGCAGTATTATAGTAGTTATATTCTTGTACATAGGAGCAGTATTATAGTAGTTATATTCTTGTACATAGGGGCAGTATTATAGTAGTTATACTCTTGTACATAGGGGCAGTATTATAGTTAGTTATATTCTTGTAAATAGGGGCAGTATTATAGTAGTTATATTCTTGTATATAGGAGCAGTATTATAGTAGTTATATTCTTGTACATAGGGGCAGTATTATAGTAGTTATATTCTTGTACATAGGGGCAGTATTATAGTTAGTTATATTCTTGTACATAGGGGCAGTATTATAGTAGTTACAGTATATTCCTGTTCATAGGGGCAGTATTATAGTAGTTATATTCTTGTACATAGTGGCAGTATTATAGTAGTTATATTCTTGTACATAGGAGCAGTATTATAGTAGTTATATTCCTGTACATAGGGGCTGTATTATTGTAGTTATATTCTTTTACATAGGAGCAGTATTATAGTAGTTATATTCTCGTACATAGGAGCAGTATTAGTAGTTATATTCTTGTACATAGGCGCAGTATTATAGTAGTTATATTCTTGTACATAGGGGCAGTATTATAGTAGTTATATTCTTGTATATAGGGGCAGTATTATAGTAGTTATATTCTTGTACATAGGAGGAGTATTATAGTAGTTTTCTTGTATATAGAGGCAGTATTATAGTATTTACTTGGAGATATAAATTATGTCTAGAATTGTTCATCCTGTAACATAATAGGATAATGCACTTGTTGAACATGTTTTTCCTATCATTATTGTATTAGATTCACTTTCTATTCCTTTTTTCTCCATACTAATAATTAATATTCATATGTCTGCACATCAGTCAGTCTAGAGTCTGGATATGTATGTTGTAGTGACATGTGGGAGATTTTGCGTTTCCTCTGCTCCTACTCTTAATCGTTTGTTATCTGATCTAGATCTCTCGGGAAAACCAATGATTAAATTCACAAGGAAAGACCCGTATACTCAATTTATGTCACATCCACTTTTATGACAATGAGATCAGCGGGGTCCGGCATGGGTCTGTCTCAGGGACTTCACCCCTATATCTTTCCAGCCTTCATATTAAAAATATCCCTCGCAGCTCCGTCCATTAGTAGCTAATCAGAAATGGATTGATGATCTCAGTCTCTGAGTTTTTGGCCTCCTGGGAGATGATATCATTAGATAGTTGCTGATTAGTTTATATCTGGTACTGGTGACCCGGCTGAGGGTATTGCCAGGACATCTCAATCCAGCGGTTCCATGGTATTTAGCTTTCACTCCTCAGACACCTGCCGTGGCCACGGTGGACTGTGCATGTGATGTCATTGGAGGTTCTGCAACCCTAAGTCCTAATCTCTGTATCTTCTGATCTATAGTGACCCCTATAGACTCCCTTGTTCTTGTCAAACATGTCAAACATAGGACATGACTTCAGTTTCAGGACTGAGGATGCTGTCACATCGCTCATAAAATGGGGAATATATGTGTAGGAACTAATGTGACAAAGGAAAACTCATAAAAACATGTAATGAAGTGTCGTCGGAAAGTCACCTGTGCGTCCAGGCTTCAGAAGGACATTGCTTATGTGACCACAGGCAGGTCTCAAGGTGTCGAAGACGGTGGTGCATCTTTCACGCAACTTTATCTCCTTCTCCCTTTGAGTCACACAGTAATAAAGGTAAATGGCGTGAACGCTGCGCACCCGTACCGGAACACTTACCGGCTCTGATATTCATTCTTTCATCCAAGCTTCAACTGTGAATTGCTGTCCCCTCCTTCCACCCACAGATAGGAGTGTGAACCGTCTTCCTCACGTGGTAGATGAAATGAGCTCAGGCTGCAAGTATTGTTATTGGATAGAGAAAAGGTGGAATTTATTTATAACTAGATGGAGGCCGGATGCTATCGCATCGGGAAGGCGGTAATGTCACAATGGGGGCAGGCTTTGCAGGGTTGAGAATCTCTCCCCCCATGTGCTCACCCACCTATCCACTCTCTCTCTTTCCCCATGTGCTGACTTCTCCCGTCTCTTCTTTGACCTGTCTACCCCATGTGCTGTCCCCCTTGTCTGTTGCCTCTCTCCTTCCTGTGCTGTGTTCTCCCCTCATGTGCTGTCCCGTTTGAGCTGTCTCCCCCCTGTGCTCTGTCTCTCTCACCTCTGTGTCTTACCGTGTACAGAACATACCACAGCTCCTGGGCAGGGGAGGAAGCAAAAGACAATACTGACATTACAGCAGGGGATCACAGAGGATTCATTTTGTGAGGTAAAATATTGTTTAAAAACAGTCAGTGAAATATTTTACCTCACAAAATGTGATCCCCTGCTGTAATGTCAGTATTGTCTTTTGCTTCCTCCCCTGCCCAGGAGATGTGGTATGCTCCATACACAGTCAGACACAGACAATTTTTAAAATGAACTTTCATTAGTGGGAAAACCCCTTTAATGTGACCGGCTTCGTCTACCTGTAAACACGTCACACACCTGGCGCCAGGATCAGCCAACTGATTCACTGCGCCTGCGTGGAATTCGCGCAGGCGCAGTAAATCAGACCGTCGTTTGGAGTATACAGTGTATGTGTGTGTATGTGTGTGGTGTTCCGCTGGTGATACTGCGCAAGAGGCTTGTACCACCAGCAGTTTCCATATTGAGACACCCATCACTTGGGTGTCCCAATATGGCGGTCAGTGAGCTTCCACCGGTTGGAATTCTGGGAGCCGGACACATCTGGCCGGAACAGGATGTGAAGACATTACAAGGTAATTATATATATAGATTAACCTTAGTGAGTATTTAGGATCTGAGGCTCAATGTAAGGGCCTTCTCCAGTCCCCCAATGGTGACTACATACCATGGATAGGACTTCAACATCAGAATGGAGAGTGCCCAACCCTGCCACACCACCAGTCATTTGTTGTAAGCGCCAGCGGTGGTTTGGACAGCTCAGCTCCATATACTGTGCAGTTACCGCTCAGGAGCTCTGCAGCTCAGCTCCTATTCACTTCAAATGGAGCTGAGCTGTTAACCCTGAGAATGGCTTCTACACAATATATGCAGCATAGCGTAGCCGTGCTACATGGCTCTGTTCACGCTGTCCATCCAATAGTGGATGGAGCTGATAACAGCTGATCGGTGAAGGTGTCCGGTGTCAAAACTTCCTGGATCTGATAATAATGGCTTCTATTAAAGCAGGTCACGTGATTAAGATGATAAAGGGCCGAGGAACAAATGGTGACCATGCACACTTCAGATTACATCCACTGATGATCTGCAATGGTTGCACAGAACAGAGGTTGAATGCGATCAGAGCAGATCATTGGCTAAGAATTCCAACAAGCCTGACCAGGGTATTTCAGAAAAGTGGCAATTGTTTGGTTTAGAGGAGATCGCCCGTTTCCATCAACTATAATCAAATGCAAAAAGGAATGAGAGAGAAGACGGAAGGACAGAGAAAAAGAAGGAAGGACGGAGGAAAAGAAGCAAGGACGGATGAAAATGACGGAAGGATGGAGGAAAATGAAGGAACAGAGGAAATAAAGGAAGGACAGAGGAAAAGAAGCAAGGACGGAGGAAAAGAAGCAAGGACGGAGGAAAAGAAGCAAGGACGGAGGAAAGAAGAAGGACAGAGGAAAAGAAGCAAGGACGGAGGAAAAGAAGCAAGGACAGATGAAAATGACGGAAGGACGGAGGAAAAGGAAGGAACAGAGGAAATAAAGGAAGGACAGAGGAAAAGAAGCAAGGACGGAGGAAAAGAAGCAAGGACGGAGGAAAAGAAGCAAGGACAGTGGAAAAGAAGCAAGGACGGAGGAAAGAAGAAGGACGGAGGAAAAGAAACAAGGACAGAGGAAAAGAAGGAATGACAAAGGAAAAGAAGCAAGGACAGATGAAAATGACGGAAGGACGGAGGAAAAGGAAGGAACAGAGGAAATAAAGGAAGGACAGAGGAAAAGAAGCAAGGACGGAGGAAAAGAAGCAAGGACGGAGGAAAAGAAGCAAGGACGGAGGAAAGAAGAAGGACGGAGGAAAAGAAGGAAGGACAAAGGAAAAGAAGGAAGAACAACGGAAAAGAAGGAAGAACGGAAGAAAAGAAGGAAAGACAGAGAAAAAGAAGCAAGGACAGTGGAAAAGAAGCAAGGACGGAGGAAAGAAGGAAGGACAGAGGAAAAGAAGGAAGGACAGAGGAAAAGAAGGAAGGACAGAGGAAAAGAAGGAAGGACAGAGGAAAACAAGCAAGGACGGAGGAAAGAAGAAGGACAGAGGAAAGAAGAAGGATGGAGGAAAGAAGAAGGACGGAGGAAAAGAAACAAGGACAGAGGAAATGAAGGAAGGACAGAGGAAAAGAAAGATGGAGGAAAAGAAGGAAGGACAGAGGAAATTAAGAAAAAATGGAAGGAAGAAAAAGAAGAGAAAAAGTCTGGAAGGTGTGAAGGAAAATAAAGAAGGAAAAAGGAAAAGAAAGAAGAAAGGGAAAGAAGCAAGGAAAGAAAGAAAAAGAAAGAAAGAAAGAAGGGCAAGAAGGAAGGGAGGAAAAGAAAGAAGGAAGGAAAAAGAAAGAAGAAAAAGAAAGAAAGATGAAATGAGGAAAGGGACAAAGGAAGAAATGAGTGGGAAGTAAGGAAACAAGGAGAAAAGGAGGTAAGGAATGAGGGGTGGAAAGAGATCAGAAAGGAAGAAATGAAGGATGGAAGGAAAAAAGGAAGGAAAGAAAGAGAGGGAATGAAGGGAAAGAAACAAGGAAGGAAAATGGGAGGGAAGAATGGAGGGATGCAAGAAGGGAAAGAAGAAGGGAGGGATTGAAAGACGAAGGGAAGGAAGGAAAATGGAGGGAAAGGAGGAATGGATGGGAAAAGTAAGATGAAAGGACAGGAGAGGGAAGGAGAGAGTGAATAAGAGGAATAGAGCAAACCAGGACGTGAGGGGAAAGGTCTGAAAGATGACACAAAATGTTAAAATGTTTTTAACACATTGTGAATTTTCTGTAGTTTTGGAAATGATCGCTGCCTGTATAGAAAGGTTTCACTAATATCGTTTTGTATCTGTCCTATCTCAGTTTCCGTCCTTCCTTCGACGTCTGTAGTTTGTGCTCAGTCAGACAATGAGCTTCTCACTATTAATCATTTTGGAGGATGTCACGGCTTCCACTTAGACTCTCAGGAGCGGATGACGCCATCACTTCATCTGAGATTTCCACCCAAAGTCACAAATCCAATTAGTTCCCTGCGATAAGCGGCATTACCGGGGCTCGTGCTGAGCCGTAACGCCGGTGTCTCAGCGCTGGGCTAGCCAGGACTAGGGATTAGTAGCCCAAGAGTGACAGGACAATCAAGAGTAAGGTGACCATCGCTGCGGAGAGACGGGTGTATAAATAGGATTTAAAGTGGATTAAAGGTTATGGCTTTAAAGTGGAGATCGCCTTATCCATCCTGGACGCTAGTGCCCAATATCTGGCCGGTATGAGAGGTAAGGGGTCAATGCCGAGAACAGGACCAGAGATCTGGATGATGAAAACCAGAATATTCTGCTTTCCATTTTCCTGCAGTTTTTCCTGCAGACTCTACAGCAACTTTGTTTCTCCTGACATTTACATCCCGTGCGGACTTCCCCTTTAAGAATTTGTCTCATAAAGTTGGCCCCCCGACATTTGCATTTCTCATGTACAGCACCATGGAATCAATGGTGCTATATAAATAATAATAATTTGCATTTCACCTGCAGGATAAGGGGTCTGCGCTCCTTCGTAAGACATCCAGGATAGGGGTTGTTCTACCTGTCGTCAACTTTATTGCCAATCAAAAGAGGAATCTCCGTCTTATGAGACATTTATCAATATATAATAAGAAGCAATTAGATCGCCGCTCATGAAGGTGCATTAAATTAGAAGAATCAATGCGAAATTCCCGAACAGACGGACGGTAATTGCTTTACTGCAGATTAACACTATGTTCACTGCCACAATTACATGCAATATGTTTAATCAAGCTGATTGGCGAGGTGCAGCAATGGTTGCGGAGAGGCACTGGGGAATTTTGCACGGGTTATTATTTCATTTTCATTAAAAATTTATTTCTGAAATTTTACTTTCTTTGAAGGAAGATTTAAAAAAATAATGTTCTATATCTGATGAAATAACCGTAATACCTGAGTGATCCCTGCTGAAGATATTGGGAATTATGGAGGACACAGACGTAGCTTACTGTACTTACACCGTACCATACCATGTGTCAAATGGTGCCCCTAGTGGTCACAATAAAAAGCACCACTAAAAATAGAGGAGGAGGTGAGCTGTGACATCACCTACTGTGAATGGTGGATCTTGTGTTCTCTACTGTATATAGAGGTGTTATCAGTCATTGTACAGGAGGAGCAGGAGGTGAGCTGTGACATCACCTATTGTGAATGGTGGATACTGTGTTATCTACTGTATATAGAGGAGTTATCAGTCATTGTACAGGAGGAGGAGGTGAGCTGTGACATCACCTATTGTGAATGGTCGATCCTGTGTTATGTACTGTATATAGAGGTGTTATCAGTCATTGCACAGGAGGAGGTGAGCTGTGACATCACCTATAGTCAAATGGTGGATCCTGTGTTATCTACTGTATATAGAGGTGTTATCAGTCATTGTGCTGGAGCAGGAGGTGAGCTGTGACATCACCTATTGTCAATGGTGGATCCTGTGTTATGTACTGTATATAGAGGTGTTATCAGTCATTGTACAGGAGGAGAAGGTGAGCTGTGACATCACCTATTGTGAATGGTCGATCCTGTGTTATGTACTGTATATAGAGGTGTTATCAGTCATTGCACAGGAGGTGAGCTGTGACATCACCTATAGTCAAATGGTGGATCCTGTGTTATCTACTGTATATAGAGGTGTTATCAGTCATTGTGTTGGAGCAGGAGGTGAGCTGTGACATCATCTATTGTCAATGGTAGATCCTATGTTATCTACTGTATATAGAGGTGTTATCAGTCATTGTGTTGGAGCAGGAGGTGAGCTGTGACATCATCTATTGTCAATGGTAGATCCTATGTTATCTACTGTATATAGAGGCGTTATAAGTCATTGTACAGGAGGAGGTGGTGAGCTGTAACATCACCTAAAGCCAATGGTGGATCCTGTGTTATGTACTGTATATAGAGGTGTTATCAGTCATTGTACAGGAGGAGGTGAGCTGTGACATCACCTATAGTCAATGGTGGATCCTGTGTTATCTACTGTATATAGAGGTGTTATCAGTCATTGTACATGAGGAGGTGAGCTGTGACATCACCTATAGTCAATGGTGGATCCTGTGTTATCTACTGTATATAGAGATGTTATCAGTCATTGTACAGGAGGAGGTGAGCTGTGACATCACCTATAGTCAATGGTGGATCCTGTGTTATCTACTGTATATAGAGATGTTATCAGACATTGTACAGGAGGAGGAGGTGAGCTGTGGGATCACCTATTGTGAATGATGGATCCCTTAATATCAGCTGTATGTTGAGATATTATTAATTTTTATGCTCCTGACTGATAATAACAATAAATCTGTCTTAGCTCTTTCTGATAGGATAGGAAGTACGAATCTAGAAAAACCCTGGTAGTCAGTGTCAAAATTCCAAGTTTAGTCATTTTGTTTTTAGCAAAGATTGTTACATGAAAAAAGCACTGCTATTTTTTGACAAATACATGCAACAAAAATCGTTGGAAGTTAACAGAATAAGAAGGTTTGCTACATATAGGGCCAGTAACCTAATTCAAGGCAAGGTGGATCACATGTGATGATTACAACTAATATTGGGTTCCATAACAGTTTCCACTATTTATCAATACAAATCTTCTGTAGTCATAAAGTGTCTGTATTTTTGTGTATCCCGGCAAAGACCCGGCGACTCCATTGAGAAAGCTGCAGCCGTCGCCATATCAGCTGTCATTCAACTATCAAGGACAACAAGTCAACAGAACTTCCTATAGGGGAGAAGAAAGGCAAAGGTTTATACAAATCCACATTAATTGTTGGACTAATTAACTCTTCTCTAACTGCTCAGATTTCTCCAGCCGTCCTTCAATGATATTTCAAGAATTTCATTACGTGTCCCAATAGTCACATCAGCCACTAAGATAAGGCGTATATACCTCCAATAATGAGCTATACGGTGTATATACCTCCAATAATGAGCTATACGCCGTATATACCTCCAATAATGAGCTATATGGCGTATATACCTCAAATAATGAGCTATACAGGTGTATATACCTCCAATAATGAGCTATACGCCGTATATACCTCCAATAATGAGCTATACGGTGTATGTACCTCCAATAATGAGCTATACGCCGTATATACCTCCAATAATGAGCTATACGGCGTATATACCTCCAATAATGAGCTATACGGTGTATATACCTCCAATAATGAGCTATACGTCGTATATACCTCCAATAATGAGCTATACGGCGTATATACCTCCAATAATGAGCTATACGCCGTATATAGCTCCAATAATGAGCTATACGGTGTATATACCTCCAATAATGAGCTATACGGTGTATATACCTCCAATAATGAGCTATACGCCGTATATACCTCCAATAATGAGCTATACGCCGTATATAGCTCCAATAATGAGCTATACGGTGTATATACCTCCAATAATGAGATATACAGCGTATATACCTCTAATAATGAGCTATACGCCGTATATACCTCTAATAATGAGCTATACACCGTATATACCTCCAATAATGAGCTATACGCCGTATATAGCTCCAATAATGAGCTATACGCCGTATATACCTCCAATAATGAGCTATACGGTGTATATACCTCCAATAATGAGCTATACGGTGTATATACCTCCAATAATGAGCTATACGCCGCATATACCTCCAATAATGAGCTATACGTCGTATATACCTCCAATAATGAGCTATACGGTGTATATACCTCCAATAATGAGCTATACGCCGTATATACCTCCAATAATTAGCTATACGCCGCATATACCTCCAATAATGAGCTATACGTCGTATATACCTCCAATAATGAGCTATACGGTGTATATACCTCCAATAATGAGCTATACGGTGTATATACCTCTAATAATGAGCTATACGGCGTGTATACCTCCAATAATGAGCTATACGGTGTATATACCTCTAATAATGAGCTATACGCCGTATATAGCTCCAATAATGAGCTATACGCCGTATATAGCTCCAATAATGAGCTATACGGTGTATATACCTCCAATAATGAGATATACAGCGTATATACCTCTAATAATGAGCTATACGCCGTATATACCTCCAATAATGAGCTATACGGTGTATGTACCTCCAATAATGAGCTATACGCCGTATATACCTCCAATAATGAGCTATACGGCGTATATACCTCCAATAATGAGCTATACGGTGTATATACCTCCAATAATGAGCTATACGTCGTATATACCTCCAATAATGAGCTATATGGCGTGTATACCTCTAATAATGAGCTGTACGGTGTATATACCTCTAATAATGAGCTATACGGTGTATATACCTCCAATAATGAGCTATACGGTGTATATACCTCTAATAATGAGCTATACGGCGTGTATACCTCCAATAATGAGCTATACGGTGTATATACCTCCAATAATGAGCTATACGGCGTATATACCTCCAATAATGAGCTATACGCCGTATATACCTCCAATAATGAGCTATACGGTGTATATACCTCTAATAATGAGCTATACGGCGTGTATACCTCCAATAATGAGCTATACGGTGTATATACCTCCAATAATGAGCTATACGGCGTATATACCTCCAATAATGAGCTATACGCCGTATATACCTCCAATAATGAGCTATACGGTGTATATACCTCTAATAATGAGCTATACGGCGTGTATACCTCCAATAATGAGCTATACGGTGTATATACCTCCAATAATGAGCTATACGGCGTATATACCTCCAATAATGAGCTATACGCCGTATATACCTCCAATAATGAGCTATACGGCGTGTATACCTCTAATAATGAGCTATACGGTGTATATACCTCTAATAATGAGCTATACGCCGTATATACCTCCAATAATGAGCTATACGGTGTATATACCTCTAATAATGAGCTATACGGCGTATATACCTCCAATAATGAGCTATACGGTGTATATACCTCCAATAATGAGCTATACGGCGTGTATACCTCCAATAATGAGCTATACGGTGTATATACCTCTAATAATGAGCTATACGCCGTATATACCTCCAATAATGAGCTATACGCCGTATATAGCTCCAATAATGAGCTATACGGTGTATATACCTCCAATAATGAGATATACAGCGTATATACCTCTAATAATGAGCTATACGCCGTATATACCTCCAATAATGAGCTATACGCCGTATATAGCTCCAATAATGAGCTATACGGCGTATATACCTCCAATAATGAGATATACAGCGTATATACCTCTAATAATGAGCTATACGCCGTATATACCTCCAATAATGAGCTATACGGCGTATATACCTCCAATAATGAGCTATGCGCCGTATATACCTCCAATAATGAGATATACGGTGTATATACCTCCAATAATGAGTTACACGCCGTATATACCTCCAATAATGAGCTATACGGCGTATATACCTCCAATAATGAGCTATACGCCGTATATACCTCCAATAATGAGCTATACGGCGTATATACCTCCAATAATGAGCTATGCGTCGTATATACCTCCAATAATGAGCTATACGGCGTATATACCTCCAATAATGAGCTATATGGTGTACATACCTCCAATTATGAGCTATACGGCGTATATACCTCCAATAATGAGCTATACGCCGTATATGCCTCCAATAACGAGCTATACGGCATATATACCTCCAATAATGAGCTATACAGCGTATATACCTCCAATAATGAGCTATACAGCGTATATACCTCTAATAATGAGCTATACACCGTATATACCTCCAATAATGAGCTATACGCCGCATATAGCTCCAATAATGAGCTATACGGCGTATATACCTCCAATAATGAGCTATACGCCGTATATACCTCCAATAATGAGCTATACGCTGTATATGCCTCCAATAATGAGCTATACTGTGTATATACCGCCAATAATGAGCTAAACGGCGTATATACCTCCAATAATGAGTTATACGGCGTATATACCTCCAATAATGAGCTATACGGCGTATATACCTCCAATAATGAGCTATACGCCATATATACCTCCAATAATGAGCTATACGGCGTATATACCTCCAATAATGAGCTATACGCCGTATATACCTCCAATAATGAGCTATACGGCGTATATACCTCCAATAATGAGCTATACGCCGTATATACCTCCAATAATGAGCTATACGCCGTATATACCTCCATTAATGAGCTATACGGCGTATATACCTCTAATAATGAGCTATACGCCGTATATACCTCCAATAATGAGCTATACGCCGTATATACCTCCAATAATGAGCTATACGGTGTATGTACCTCCAATAATGAGTTATACCCCATATATACCTTCAATAATGAGCTATACAGAGTATATACCTCCAATAATGAACTATACGCCGTATATAACTCCAGTAGTGAGCTATACAGCGTATATACCTCCAATAATGAGCTATACAGCGTATATACCGCCAATAATGAGCTATACGGAGTATATACCTCCAATAATGAGCTATACGCCATATATACCTCCAATAATGAGCTATACAGCGTATATACCTCCAATAATGAGCTATACGGAGTATATACCTCCAATAATGAGCTATACAGCGTATATACCTCCAATAATGAGCTATACGCCGTATATACCTCCAATAATGAGTTATACCCCATATATACCTTCAATAATGAGCTATACGGCATATATACCTCCAATAATGAGCTATACGCCGTATATAACTCCAGTAGTGAGCTATACAGCGTATATACCTCTAATAATGAGCTATACGGTGTATATACCTCCAATAATGAGCTCTACGGTGTATATACCTCCAATAATGAGCTATACACCGTATATACCTCCAATAATGAGCTATACGGCGTATATACCTCCAATAATGAGCTCTACGGTGTATATACCTCCAATAATGAGCTATACGGTGTATATACCTCCAATAATGAGCTATACGGTGTATATACCTCCAATAATGAGCTCTACGGTGTATATACCTCCAATAATGAGCTATACGGAGTATATACCTCCAATAATGAGCTATACGGAGTATATACCTCCAATAATGAGCTATACAGCGTATATACCTCCAATAATGAGCTATACGGAGTATATACCTCCAATAATGAGCTATACAGCGTATATACCTCCAATAATGAGCTATACGGCGTATATACCTCCAATAATGAGTTATACCCCATATATACCTCCAATAATGAGCTATACGCCGTATATAACTCCAGTAGTGAGCTATACAGCGTATATACCTCCAATAATGAGCTATACGGTGTATATACCTCCAATAATGAGCTCTACGGTGTATATACCTCCAATAATGAGCTCTACGGTGTATATACCTCCAATAATGAGCTATACGGTGTATATACCTCCAATAATGAGCTATACGGTGTATATACCTCCAATAATGAGCTATACGGTGTATATACCTCCAATAATGAGCCATACGGTGTATATACCTCCAATAATGAGCTATACGGTGTATATACCTCCAATAATGAGCTCTACGGTGTATATACCTCCAATAGTGAGCTGTACGCCGTATATACCTCCAATAATGAGCTATACGCCGTATATACCTCCAATAATGAGCTATACGCCGTATATACCTCCAATAATGAGCTATACGCCGTATATGCCTCCAATAATGAGCTATACGCCGTATATACCTCCAATAATGAGCTATACGCCGTATATACCTCCAATAATGAGCTATACGCCGTATATACCTCCAATAATGAGCTATACGCCGTATATACCTCCAATAATGAGCTATACGCCGAATATACCTCCAATAATGAGCTTCCCCAAACCACAGGCAGTGATTATAAAAGCACAATTATAATCTGTGACGCTGGCATCCGTCCACAGCACATATTCCAACAGCCGTCTGTAAGGTGAGTGTAGTGAGGGAATGTTCTGTAATTGGGCACAGAAAACTGGTGTAAATTGGGACCAAGCCAGGTAAAGACCTCAGCAGCCAATTAGACATGATACATCATCCTAATGAGACAGATAATCAAATATAACACACATCAGAGAATAGACATCAGTAATTGACATTTCTTGTGAGACGTTAAATGTTACTCTTGGTTAAAAAATAAATTATATTATCGTCACATCTTATTGACCAATTACTAAAACAATGGCCAAATGTAGAGAAACCTCCACCATGGGGAGCTGGTGAGGGAAGAGAGGTAACACACTGAGCAACCGCACAGGTGTCACAGGTTTCGAGAGAATGGTTAGACGAACCGAGTCAGAAACTATCAGGAGCAGACGTACCAGGGGAAGAGTCTTGAGGAGATCATTTGCATATTCCCAGTGTCTTCTGGGATAAGTGAAGAGTCTCCACGAGCTCAACGATCACTGGGTTTTGGCCGTTGCAGCTGAAAAGAGGAAATCGGAAAACCAGGGCAAGAGTCTTGAGGAGATCATTTGCATATTCCCAGTGTCTTCTGGGATAAGTGAAGAGTCTCCGCGAGCTCAACGATCACTGGGTTTTGGCCGCTGCAGCTGAAAAGAGGAAATCGGAAAACCTTTGGCTCATCTTTCATCGTTTTTAAGAAATCTCAATATGGAAGAGGCCAGGAGCCATTTGGTGAGCTGCATTTCTTGCTACATGTTCACAGACTTACCAGTGGAAAAGCCAAACTTCACATGCCCCAAATGCAAGCTTGTGTCCCTGTTGGAGGAAAAGTTGCAAAATCTCGAAGAGAGGTTAGCTACGTTGAAGATCATTAAGGAAGGTGAAGAGTTCTTGGACAGAGCAGAATTATCTCTTCATGTTACAGAAAGAGAAGAAATTCGAAGTGCACCTGAAGAAACAGAGGAATGGAGACATGTGACCCAGAGAAGCAGGAGGATCAGGAGGCAGTCAGCACCCATACTGCTCAGAAACCAGTACCAGGCTCTCACGCAGGAAAACGATGAAGAAATACATCAGGATAAGACTTTGCCCACAAACAGCGACCTTGTACGCCTTCAGAGTCCTCCTGGATGGAGAAAGAAAAATGTTGTGAAGAAGAAACGGGGAGTGGTGGTCATGGGGGATTCCCTGTTGACAGGAACAGAGGCCGCTATCTGCAGACCGGATATAACTTCAAGAGAAATGTGCTGTCTTCCAGGTGCAAAAATTAAAGATGTGTCTGACAGGATATCAGGACTCTTCAGACCTACAGATGACTACCCATTCCTGCTACTACATGTGGGGACAAATGACACCGCAAGAAACGACCTGGAAACCATCTGCAGAGACTTTGAAGACTTAGGCAAGAAAGTGAAAGAACTGGGAGCGCAGGTGGTCTTCTCTTCCATCCTCCCAGTGGATGGCCATGGAACAAGGAGGTGGAATAAGATTCTGCAGGTGAACAACTGGCTACGTCGATGGTGCCGTCAGCAACGATTTGGATTTCTGGATCACGGAGTGAACTACTTATACGATGGACTACTTGCTAGAGATGGGGTGCACCTTACGAAGACTGGAAAACATGTATTTGGAAGTCGCCTTGTACACTTGTAAGGAAAGGAGAGCTTTAAACTAGAACAACATGGGAAGGGAAGCAAAAGACCAGAAAAAGCCATACACCTGACAAATGCTATTGAGAACTCTGCTATTAGAAGTGGAAAGGAAGAACAAAGACAAAAGAATCTAATTAATAAAAATATTGGAGAAAGAGAAACCAATCACAAACTAAAATGTTTCTATACTAATGCACAAAGCATGGGCAACAAACAAGGAGAATTGGAACTACTAACACAGGAAAAGAAATATGATGTCATTGGAATCACTGAAACTTGGTGGGACAATACACATGATTGGAATACAAGACTAGAAGGATACAACTTATTTGCAAGAAACAGACTTGATAAACGAGGAGGAGGTGTCGCATTGTATGTTAGAAACGCGTATATCAGCACAGAGATTGAAGCTTCAGAGACTGGGAGTTCTGTGGAAACTGTTTGGGTAAGAATACAAGGACAGAACAATGGAAAGGACACCATTGTAGGCATTTACTACAGGCCGCCTGTGCAAGCTGACAATATGGATGAACTCTTTATGCATCAAATGGCCAAGTTCTCCAAAAAATATGACATAGTTGTCATGGGAGATTTCAACTATCCAGACATTTGTTGGGAATCTCTCTCAGGCAAAACTAACAGGTCAAGGAAATTCTTATCTTCTCTTGCTGACAACTTTATCTTCCAAAAGGTAGGGGAGAAAACAAGGGGAACTGCTACCTTGGATCTAATCCTTATAAACAGGGAGGAAATGGTTGAGGAGGTAAAAGTGGCTGGGACCCTAGGAGGTAGCGACCATGCTATTTTAGAATTTTGGATAACTAGAGGCGGAAGACCTGTGAAGACTCAGACGTCAAGGTTAAATTTCAGAAAGGCAGATTTTAAGGAATTCAGAAAGAGAATTGGATGGATCCAATGGCTGGATATACTTAAAGACAAAAATGTCCAGGAAGGATGGGAAATCTTGAAAAATGAAATTCTCAAAGCACAGTTGTTAACAATTCCGAAAAGAGGGAAGAATAGGAAGCATTTAAGGAAACCAGGATGGATGAACACAGAACTTAAGCACATGCTAAAAAGGAAGAAAAAAATATTTATAAAATGGAAAGAGGGAGGCATATCTAATGAAGAATATAATGCTGTCTGCAGAACGCGCAGGGCACAAATCAGATTAGCTAAAGCTGAAAATGAATTGAGGCTTGCAAGAGATGTCAAAAGCAATAATAAAGGATTTTGGGGATATGTCCAAAAGTAAAAGAAAAGTCAAAGATGCTATAGGATTTTTACAGGATGAAAATGATGAAATGGTAAGACATGATGTTGAGAAGGCCGAACTTTTAAATTCCTATTTTGCATCTGTTTTCTCTCAGAAAGGAAATGTAACATCAACTGTTCTTCACTGTCCTAGTAAGGGAATAGAAGAATCCAGGATATCTATAAACAGAAAGATAGTGAGGAAACACTTAGCTAACCTAAATGAATTCAAGTCTCCAGGTCCAGATGAATTACACCTCAGAGTACTGAAGGAGATAGCAAAAGAAATTTTTGAACCCCTCTCCATAATCTTTGAAAATTCTTGGAGAACAGGAGAAGTCCCAGAAGACTGGAGAAGAGCAAATGTTGTTCCTATCTTCAAAAAGGGGAAGAAGGTGGACCCAGGGAACTATAGGCCGGTGAGTCTGACTTCTATACCAGGAAAGATCTTTGAACAAATTATTAACATGTATGTCAATACCTGGATAAGAATGAAGTGATTAAACAGAGTCAGCATGGGTTTGTAACTAATAAGTCATGTCAGACTAACTTAATTTCCTTCTATGACGGTATCACTGATTGGGTGGATCAAGGAAATGCTGTAGATATAGTATATCTTGACTTCAGCAAAGCATTTGACAAAGTCTCTCATACAATCCTTATTGAAAAAATGACTAAGTATGGAATGAACAAGGCAACTGTTAGGTGGATTCATAACTGGCTTAGTGATCGGACCCAAAGAGTGGTCGTAAATGGCTGCACATCCAGTTGGAAGAATGTCTCAAGTGGGGTACCACAGGGCTCTGTCCTGGGCCCTGTATTGTTCAACATCTTTATCAATGATTTAGATGAAGGAATTGAGGGTAAACTGATTAAATTTGCTGATGACACAAAGCTAGGAGGGATAGCTAATACTAGAGAAGAGAGAGGGAGGATTCAAAAAGATTTAAATAAACTGGAGAAGTGGGCAGCAACTAACAGAATGGTTTTTAACAGGGAGAAATGCAAAGTACTACATCTGGGCAATAAAAATGAAAAAAGCATATACAGAATGGGAGGAATAGGGCTAAGTGACAGCACATGTGAAAAAGACTTGGGTATACTAATAGATCACAGACTGAATATGAGTCAACAGTGTGATGCAGCAGCAAAAAAGGCAAATGCAATTCTAGGATGTATTAACAGAAGCATACAGTCTAGATCACGTGAAGTCATTATTTCCCTCTACTCCTCTTTGGTCAGACCTCATCTGGAATATTTTGTCCAGTTTTGGGCACCACATTTTAAAAAAGACATCAACAAACTGGAAGTTCAGAAAAGAGCGACCAGAATGGTGACCGGTCTGCAAACCCTGTCTTATGAGGAAAGGTTGCAGGATTTGGGAATGTTTAGTTTGCAAAAGAGAAGACTGAGAGGAGACTTAATAGCTGTCTACAAATATCTAAAGGGCTGTCACATTGTAGAAGGATCAACTTTATTCTCATTTGCACAAGGAAAGACTAGAAGCAATGGGATGAAACTGAATGGGAGGAGACACAGATTAGATTTTAGAAAAAACTTTTTGACATTTAGAGTGATCAATGAGTGGAACAGGCTGCCACGAGAAGTGGTGAGTTCACCTTCAATGGAAGTCTTCAAACAGAGGCTGGACAGGCATCTGACTGGGATGATTTAGCAAATCCTGCTTTGAGCAGGGGGTTGGACCAGATGGCCTAGGAGGTCCCTTCCAACTCTACGATTCTATGACTCTATGATTCTATGATTCTACCAGAAGTAGCAGCAATACACGTAGTTAAAATACCAAGCCGAGGGTCAAAAAGCCAAACATGAGCGTGGGGTCCAAAAACATGAGACGGAAGACGTGGTCGGGGTACAAGCCGGGGAATCCAAAGGCAGGAGGATCACCAAGGTACAAAGGTCAGAGGCTCTAAACTGGAAGCTTGAGCTATCACTAACACTGGTCAGCAGGCTGTGAGAGACTGAAATAGCCCATCTAGCTCCAGAACGAGGCCGAGGAGATGAACCCCCGCATGACCAGTCCAGAGTGAAGACAGCAGAAAATAAACTCTGGACTGGACCATGACACCGCTATACACTGAAATATATCCATTATAACCTATCCTCAGTGTACAAGAATATAACTACTATAATACTGCTCCAATGTACAAGAATATAACTACTATAATACTGCCCCTATGGACAAGAATATAACTACTATAATAGTGCCCCCTATGTGCAAGAGTATAACTACTATAATACTGCCCCTATGTACAAGAACATAACTACTATAATACTGGAAGAAAGTGGTGAGCATCCACATGAATTAGGAGCAAGAGGGAGAAAAAAAGTGATCCAGCTTGAGACGGAGGCAGCTGCAATTTACAAAGCTTTATTGGACAACTTAAAAATATGTTGGTTCTTTGAAAATTTCTTGTGCTTGGTGTTTGCACTATCTTTACTTACTATAATACTGCTCCAATGTACAAGAATATAACTACTATAATACTGCCCCTATGTACAAGAATATAGCTACTATAATACTGCTCCAATGTACAAGAATAGCCAGCCGCGCACACCACGCTGCCACCAGCCACGCTTTACAGTAGTTAATCAAAGAGTTAATTAAGAGGGTCCTCGGCAAACCCCTGAAATTAATAGCGATTATCTAAAAAAGGCACATAGTTCGTTTCTTAGAGCATGGAGTCAAACTGATAATTTTACGAAGTCAGGCAGTGATTACAAATATAAAAGTTGTAATAAATTGAGACATTAAATATGTACAGTTGCAAATATGAAAACAACATGGATTAAAAAGCAGAAAGTAACACTTACATGTGCCTAGGTGGTATCAGGCAGACCATGCGGCTCGGGGGATGGGCAGCAGCCAAACATCCCAACACATGGGGTAGGTCTGTTCAGCATCAGAACTCCAGCTTAACTGACTGGGATATGGAACGGAGTACCCTATATCCTAGGGTCTGTGACCTCACGAAATGGGTGGTCTGGTGAGGGCCAACCTCCATCTCTCCAAGTTATGATTTGGCTACAAAACTTAGAATAACTATATCTAAACAAGAAAAGCCCGTACCAACACACATAGGGCATCATTGTTTGTGATTTACCGAATAGAATCCGAAAACACCAAGCATGCCATAATTAAGACCCTCCATGTGGGAGCAATCCATATCTCAGTTTCTGGAGAGATTAGGATTTTGCAAGAGCCACCGCGCAGAATACAGAAATGTTCGTTTCATTTTTCTGTCGCGATCGGAGCCCATGCTAGCCTATTTTAATATCTCTCACAGTTTTGATTCAGACACATGTCCCAGAAGACAAAGGACTTCCTTTAGCTGTGCAGGGAAGGGGGAGGAGAAGAATCCTACACTGAGGCTTCAGGTTTCACAGAGCTGCACACAGGAAGACGCTGACGTGTGTGTTGTGGGGGAAGAAAGGGGGGGTGGCAGCTACATGACAGAGGAATTATCTAGAATGTTCCAGAAACATATCTACAGTACATTACACCTCCCCTTTTAGAGGGTGCTATGGAGGCATTACCTGTCGGTAATCGGCCATGCGCACCTCAGTGGGTTCGCCCCGGCGGGACAACCCATCAGCATTTCCATGTTCGCTGCCCTTTTTGTGTTGTACAGTAAAGTCATACTGTTGAAGGGCAAGGCTCCAGCAGAGCAACCTTCCATTGGTTCCAGACTTATGGAACCCCCGCCTACCCGGTGCCCCAAAGAAGTGGACCTCGCTCATGCCCATCTGGCACTTTCCTGGCTTGATAGTCAGGCTGCCTGGTGAAGACGCTTGAGCACCTCCTGGAGATGCTGAAGGTGTTCCTCCCAGGTGGAACTGAAGATGGCGATGTCGTCCAAGTACGCCACCGCGTACTCCTCCAGTCCCTGAAGCAGGTGGTTGACCATCCGCTGGAAAGTGGCAGGGGCATTTTTCATGCCGAAGGGCATGACTGTGGACTCGTACAGCCCAAAAGGGGTGATAAAGGCGGATTTCTCCTGCGCCTCAGGGCTCAGGGGATCTGCCAGTATCCCCGACTCAAATCCATGATGGATATGTACCAACCGCTCAAGCAGATCCTCGATGCGCAGCATCGGGTGGGCATCAGAGGTTGTGATGGCATTGAGCCCCCTGTAGTCCATGCAGAACCGGGTGGTTCGATCCTTTTTAGGCACGAGGACTGCAGGTGAGGCCCACGTGCTTTTTGACAGTCGAATCACCCCCAGCCTTAACATCTCATTGCTCTCTTGGCGCATGACTTGTTGCACCTCCTCAGAGATCCGATAAAGTGTTCGCCGTAGTGAGGCGTGATTCCCGGTGTCCACCTCATGAACCGCTAACTCCGTCCTCCCAGGTCGGTTGGTGAACACGGCCCAGAAGGGTTCCAGGGCTTCCACCAACTGCGACCGCTGGGATACGGTTAGCAAACCACTTATCTCAATGTCCTCAATGGACCCATCGGCCTTGGCTTGGGCCAGCATGTCCAGGAGGGGACCTTCCTCCCCATCCCTGGGCAGGTTGCAGACCGGTAGGATGCAAGCTTCACGTTCGTTGTGCGCCTTCAGCATATTGACGTGAAAGGCCTTGAGCCTACCCCGAGCATGGTCAAGCGTGACCACATAGGTGACTGGGTTGAGCTGTTGGTGGACGACATATGGGCCTTCCCAGGCTGCCTGAAGCTTATCCGATGGTACGGGGACCAGCACCCACACCTTTTGACCCACCTGGTAGGTCCGCTCCCGGGCTTTCTGGTCGTACCAGTGCTTCTAGTCAGCCTGAGCCTGCGTCATGTTGTCATGCGCCAACTGCGTCAAGGTCTGCATCTTGTCACGGAAGCGCATGACATAATCCACGATGGACACTTATGTGGGGTTTGGCTCATCTTCCCAGGATTCTCTTATCAACCCAAGGGGTTCCCGGACTCGCCTGCCATACAGGAGCTCGAAGGGGGAGAGCCCGGTCGAGGCCTGCGGAACTTCTCTGTAAGCGAACAGCAGGTGTGGGAGGTACCGCTCCCAGTCGGACCCTTGGGTCTCAACCAGCATGCAGAGCATCTCTTTGAGGTTACTGTTGAAACGTTCACACAAATCATTAGTCAGTGGGTGATACGCACTCGATACCAGGTGCTTCACCAGCATTTTCTCACAGAGAGCCTCCATTAGGCGAGACATGAATTGGGTCCCTTGATCGGTAAGCATCTCCCTGGGATATCCTACCCTTGAAAAGATGGTCACCAGTGCGTCAGCCACCTTATCTGCCCTGGTTGAAGACAGAGCTACTGCCTCTGGGTACCGGGTAGCGTAGTCTACCACAGTGAGAATGTATCACTTTCCAGAGCTGCTGGGGACAGCCAGCGGGCCTACAATGTCCACTGCGATTCTCTGGACAGGCTCCTCTATCACTGGCAAAGGCATAAGTGGAGCCTAAAGAGCAGGCCCCGCCTTACCCACCTTTTGACAGGTGTCACAGGAGCGGCAGTATGGTGTTACATCTGTCCCCATCTTGGGCCAATAGAAGTGTTGAGACAGCCGTGCCTTTGTTTTGCTGATCCCCATGTGTCCAGCGAGTGGAATCTCATGGGCAATCCGCAACAACTCAGTTCTGAACTGTAGGGGGATGACTAGCTGTCTTTCCTTCAATCACTCCTTTTGAGGATCTCCGGGTACTGTCTCCCGGTACAACCTTCCTCGTTCCCAGAACACCCTCTCCTTCTCAGACTTGGAGGTGGGCGTCTCGGCGAGATCTCTCAATTTCTCCAGGCTGGCATCTGAGTACAGAGCAGCCTGGAACTCCTTGCTGGAGGCTGCCAGAAGTGACGTCAGGGTTCTTGCTGTACTGGGACCCTCTGGAACCGGCTCTGGGGTCACCTCTGGTTCAGTCTCTCCTGTAGCAGAAGAGGGTCCAGAAAACAGGGCGCTACCTGCCATCTGGGCACTCTGACTGCGTGTGACAGCTGCTACGTATGCTGTCTCCCTGGGGATTTCTAGAGACCCACCAGTCGGTGCTGCTATGGTCTCTACCTCCCCATCCACCCCCAACACTTCAGGAGCAGTGCTACTTATGGGCCAGTTACCTTCCTCGGTGGCACTGGTCAGCTGCATGGCATTACCTTCCTCATGGTCCCCATGCACCTCCCCATTTCCTTGAACACCGTTGCTTGCTCCTGCCAGGGGTTCCTCAGCCGTCTCACCCCGCAGAGTGACGGGACTGAGCACTTCGGTACCTGTGGACACATCTACCGTTTCAAAGAAATGGTTAACAGGTTCAGTCGGCACAGATACATCATCATTCCTAGGGAAAGAAAGGTTATCAGATTTCTTTGGTAAAGTTACATCACCATCAGCATCATTCCTGGGGAGAGAATGATTGTTAGTTGCATCGTTACTCATCACGTCATTAGCAGGTAACACATTCAGTTTCCCATCATCACCATCATCATCATCATCATCAACAGGGTTAACGTTACCCTTATTATCAGGTTGGGGAGGGGTGTCAGGGACGTAGTATGCAACCATCCTCCCCAAGTCAGTCCCCAATAAAACATCAGTGGGCAGGTTTTCAGACACTCCCACTTCCCTCACCCCGCTCAAGAAAAACCCAGGCCATTGGTAAGGGACAACGGGTGCCTCCAATCCCGGTGACAGTCAGGGTTTTCCCCTCGACAAACTCTTCAGGGGCCGCAAGTCCAGGACGGATGAGGGTTCGTTCAGCCCCGGTGTCCTTGAGGCCTGTAGCAAGACAGGCCCCAACTGGACAGGTTGAACGTTGTCGTCAATCCTCCCAACCACACCTCCCACCAAAAGAACAGAGGTGTTGGGCCCAGGGGCCTTGGCTGGGGGGTTCTTCGGCTTGTCCGGACAGGTGGAACGGAGGTGACCAGTCCGATTGCAGTTGAAACACTGGCGACTATCAGTAGTAGGCCTGGTGTTGGCAACAGGGTCAGGGCCTCCGGAGGGACGGCTAGCTGCGGCACTGGGGTTGGTTGCAGGCTTACCCCCTCTCCAGCTGGTGGTGACTGGCCTCCGCGTCTCTGGCTTCCGGTTGGGCTCGTAGTTGTCGGCGGCTTGCGCCGCTTTGTCCGCATTCGTTGGGTCGCAGTCCAGGATAAACTGTCGAACCTCAGCTGGGCAGAGATGCAGGAACTGGTCTTTGATCATCAGGTCCTGTAGCAGCTCAAAGGTGTTCACTGACAGTCCATGGATCCACTGGTCAAAGTGGGTCCTGAGTCCTTGCACCACATCGCTATAGCTATCGTGTGGGCCACTGTTATGAGCTCATTTTCTGCCCCACCAGCTGGGAGTTCTCCTTCCGTTCTCCCTCTGGTGGTGACAGGAGGTAGTGAGGTTGGTTTAATTGGTAATGGTCTGCCACCTGACGAGGAGGATAATGATTGGATCTCTGGAGTATCAGACTGGATATAAGACAGCAGACGGCCCTATCCAGTTGCTGGTGATTCAGTCTGCTTCTCAGGACTTGGACTTCAGCTCTACTCCAGTCTTCTCAAGTTAAGTTTGTTTTTGCTAATGTTCACACTTGCTCTTGTAGGTCAACTCAGTTTTTTTGTGGTCAGCCAGCCCGGCTGGGCTGTGCTGAACTTCCACTCTTATTTATCTGTATTTGCCAATTTGCCTTTTTGTCCTTTATTAGATTGACCTCTTTTTTGCTCTGTCTCAGAATATTTCAGAGTGCTGATATAGTGGGAGAAGTCTAGTGACTTCAGCGTTATTTTTGTTATCAGAAGTGTTGGACATTTTTTGGGTAGGGCTTTTTGGCAGATTGCAGACAGTATCTTTCCTTTCCTGTCCTTTCAAGTTAGTTTGGCCCCATCGTTTGCTCAGCCTATTTTTCTGCCTTTGTTTGTGTTTTCATCTTGCTTCACCGTCAATACATGTGGGGGGCTGTCTTTCCTTTGGGGTCTGCTCTGGGGGAGTTAGTTTTCCTCTTTTCTTACTTTAGGCTTATTTAGCTCTCCGGTTGTGACGAGGCGACCAGGACCATCGTAGGCACGCTCCACGACTGCTGCTAGTTGTGTGTTAAGATCAGAGATCTGCAATCTGCATAGTTACTAACCTCTCTGGTTTTCTGAGACTTAGCGTGTGTTGCTTTTTTTTCTCCTCGGTGACCCATTCATAACAGGCCACATTGGAGGTTCCGGAACTTCTTTCGGTATACCTCAGGTGTCAGCCGGTATTTGGCGATCAGAGCCTGCTTTAAGGCATCATAGTCATCATCGTCTTCTGGCAGAAGAGAAGCAAACACCTCCAGAGCTTTGCCTTTTAGCCCTGGGGTCAAGTACCTGGCCAATTGGACCTTATCCAGCCGGTACTGTCTGCAGGCTTTCTCAAAGGCTCGCAGAAATGTGTCCAAGTCCCCGTCCTTTTCCATCACGGGAAAATGCTCTGGCCGGGGTTTAGGACTCTGGACGCTGCTGGGCTCACTGCTTCGGGCTGCGGAGGGCATTCCCCTCACACGGCACAGCTGCAGTTCATGGGCTTTCTCTTGAGCTTGCTGGATCAGCTGCAGACGTCCCACATGGTCTTCAGCAGGGTGTTGCTGTAGGGCCAATTGCAGATAGGGGTCCAGGACTTCCTGGCTTCCGGTCTGCACCAGCTGTACCTCTGCGCTGCACCATCGGCACTGGTGCTGCCTTCTGCGCCCTGGCTCTCATCCCATTGCACTAGAGCCGTGACCAACTGGGCTTTGGTCTTGTCGGCGACGTCAATGCCTCGGTACGTGCATACTGCAGCAAGGTTTTCCTTTTTCTGCTGTCTGTACCAGTGTTCTCCTTTTGCCGCCATGGTTGCCAAATAAAAGATAGAAAAGAAAAACAAAGAGAAAGGGAGGGAATACTTGCAAGTACACAAAAATGTCTCAGGACTAGTAACCACTGAGTCTGTTCTCCAAAACCTATGACGCAGGATTCCCGCAGGAACCGTGCAGGTCTTTAGTGAGAGGAATGATTGCTCAAACCAAATCACTAATGCTCTAGGATTATCCCACCGCTCTGCCACCAATATGTGATGAACACAAGCAGGAGGCACGTCGTTGCCACCAAATTGTGACGAACAGCGCGGCCGGTGCAACCAAAACGTCACAATCCCACCACCGACACGGGTTTGTCAGCGGACGGAGGGACGTGACTCACTGCCGGCACACGGCTATCACAGGCACAGTGGGGGCTTATCTTAGTTATCCCACCACTGGCACCATGTGACAAAAACACAGCAAGCTAATCTTGCTCTAACAATTTATCGCAGGGGGGGTATTTTGGTTGCCCCACCACTGCTAACAACCTTCCAAGAACTGCGGGGATTTAAGTATATCCCACTTTCTCAGTTCCACTTTGGAACTCGCAGCTCTCCAGCGCCCTCCTTACCGTCAGGTCAGTCAGGGAACTGCACCTAGGATAATTAGTCGCCGGACAGGCTGCTTGTTGTGCATGGGCAATTAGCCTACGGCAGTAAGGGAATTATCAATGCTGTGGCCGCAGCCCCTCATTCAGCATGTAAGACCCGTCTGTACTGCCAGCTAGCCTAGCCAGCCGCGCACACCACGCTGCCACCAGCCACGCTTTACTTAATCAAAGAGTTAATTAAAAGGGCCCTCGGCAAACCCCTGAAATTAGTAGTGATTATCTAAAAAAGGCGCATAGTTCGTTTCTTAGAGCATGGAGTCAAACTGATAATTTTACGAAGTCAGGCAGTGATTACAAATATAAAAGTTGTAATAAATTGAGACATTAAATATGTACAGTTGCAAATATGAAAACAACATGGATTAAAAAGCAGAAAGTAACACTTACATGTGCCTAGGTGGTATCAGGCAGACCATGCGGCTCGGGGGATGGGCAGCAGCCAAACATCCCAACACATGGGGTAGGTCTGTTCAGCATCAGAACTCCAGCTTAACTGACTGGGATATGGAAGGGAGCACCCTATAGCTTAGGGTCTGTGACCTCACGAAATGGGCGGTCTGGAGAGGTCCAACCTCCCTCTCTCCAAGTTATGATTTGACTACAAAACTTAGAATAACTATATCTAAATGAGAAAAGCCCGTACCAACACACATAGGGCATCATTGTTTGTGATTTACCGAATAGAATCCGAAAACATCAAGCATGCCATAATTAAGACCCTCCATTTGGGAGCAATCCATATCTCAGTTTCTGGAGAGATTAGGATTTTGCAAGAGCCACTGTAGGGAAGCCAGGTCCGCGCAGATCACAGTAATGTTCGTTTAATTTTTCTGTCGCGATCGGAGCCCATGTTAGCCTATTTTAATATCTCTCACAGTTTTATTTCAGACACATGTCCCAGAGGACAAAGGACTTCCTTTAGCTGTGCAGGGAGGGGGAGGAGAAGAATTCTACACTGAGGCTTCAGGTTTCACAGAGCTGCACGCAGGAAGACGCTGGTGTGTGTTCTGTCCCCACTTAATGGCGATTAAAGGTATGCAGACATGTAAGTGAGAGAAGTTCCTACCTTTGTGTATCCAATAAGCGAGGCAGACATGACCCTTAGCAGCTTCTCAGATAAGCATACACGCGTTGTGATGAAGAACAATGTTGGTTTATTCCGTAGATAACGATCCAAACATTACATTGAGTCTCTTGCATGGAGCTTGTCTCTGGAGTCGCTACTTGCGGGTCAAAAGACTTTGCTTCCTCAGCTCATGAGGGAGAACAGTTCTCTCAGGTAAGATGTCTGCAGATGACTGAGCAAACAGGAAGAGAAGAGGCTGAAGAGAAGCCCCTCCCCATAGGCTGAACAAGGAAAGACCGAGGAACTAAATGGTCTGGCCAGTAGATGGCAGCAGAGACAAGCGAAAAAACATAAATACATTTCTTTAACTAGAAACATGCATGGAACAGCACACTCCCCGTCTGGAATTCACTATGGGGATTCCACTATTGTCCATAATAATAATAAACCTAAAGGAAAGGGCATGTTAAATGCAACAATTAAAGTTCAAAAAATCAGAAAAACGGCCAAACTTCGGGTGCAGAACGCTCATCCCGTAGTGGCGCTCTCGATAGGCAGTAAGAGGACGAGTTCATGGATTGGCCTCGCAAAGATCTTCGTCTCACCCTTCCTAAAGACCCTCAGCTCCACCTTCCGCACGTTGCCGTCCTGGCTAGGCAGTGTCCTGGTAACAAGTCCCAGAGGCCAGTCAGTCCTTTCAGTGGTCTGGTCTTTCATGAGGACCAGATCTCCTTCCTTGATATTCGGCTTGGGATGTCGCCACTTCCTTCTCCCTTGAAGAATGGTAAGGTATTCCTTCCTCCATCGGTTCCAGAAGTAGTCGGCCAAATATTGGACTCGTTTCCAGTGTCTTTGGTAGGTGTTGGCATGAGTGAAGTCTCCGCTGGGAATTACCGCGTTGTCGATCTTCTGGGTAAGAAGGATGTTGGGAGTCAACATGGTTGGTACCTCTGAATCCATTGACACCGGCACAAGGGGTCTCGAGTTGATGATGGCTGAGACTTCGGCTAAAAGAGTCACTAGAGTCTCGTGCGTGAGTCTCGAGGAGTTGACGTCCTTTAGCATGGAGTTCAGGATGTTGCGTGAGATTCCGATCATCCTCTCCCAGGAGCCTCCCATGTGAGAACTGTGAGGAGAATTGAAGATCCAGGAGCAACCCTTGTCTGCCAGCTGGTCTTGGATTGGCTTGGTGTCGATGTTCAGCTCTCTACATGCACCGATGAAGTTGCTGCCGCGGTCGGACCTCAGCTGCTTTACTGGTCCTCTGATGGCGAGGAATCTTCTCAAGGCGTTAATCAGGCAGGAGGTATCCATGGACTCTAACACCTCGATGTGAACGGCTCGGATGCTCAAGCAGGTGAATAGCACAGCCCACCGCTTACTGTCCGCACGGCTGCTACGAGTTCTGCGTGTGGATACCATCCATGGTCCGAAAACGTCTAGGCCCACATAGGTGAAAGGTGGTTCCATGGAAAGTCTATCTGTAGGTAGGTCGGCCATTTGTTGGCACAGTTGCTTTCCTCTCGCTTTGCGACAGTGCACACAATCGTGAAGTATTTGTGCTACACGTCTCTTCATCCCAACAATCCAGAGGCCTGCAGACCGTAGAGTGCCCTCTGTAATTTGCCTGCCTTGGTGTTCAGCCCTTTCATGATGATGACGGATCAGTAAGACTGTAACGTGGTGTTTGTTGGGAATGATGAGAGGATTTTGCTCTGCGACACCGAAACGAGCCTGGCTTAAACGACCGCCAACCCTCAGTAAGCCGAAGCTGTCCATTACTGGGTTTAAATTGGCGAGGGGGCTTCTTAATGGAATCTGCTGTTTGTTATTTAAGCACTTCCATTCGGTGGCGAATTCGCTCTGTTGGAGGTGGCGTATAATGAGGGACTCACTACGGGAGATGTCCTCAGCAGAAAGAGGTCTGTGGCATACATGCCAGCGATGACAGTCCTTGTCTTTAAAGTCTGCACGATAACATCTGGCGATGTGCACTAACCTGGCAACAGTCCTGACGAGTCTTAACCAGCTGGAGAAACGTTCAAAACGTTGGCAGCCGAGGTTGGATGTTTTCTCAGCACTGGTGGTCAGGGTATGGACCTCAGTTCGGACATCTGGATCGTTGTCTGGATCTAGGATGCTGAAGTCTTCCTGGACACCTTCTTCTGACTGTCTCAGCAGGAACTCTGGACCTGTAAGCCAAGAAGAGTTAACGAAAGAAGATATAGACATGGGTCTAGTTGCAAGATCTGCTGGATTCAGCTCCGATGGTACGTAACGCCATTGTTCCGGTTTGGAGGATCTCCTGATCCTTTCGATGCGGTTACTGACATACACGTAGAATCGTCTCGATGTATTGTAGATGTAACCCAAAACGACCTTGCTGTCGGTGTAGAATTGGACCTCATCTATTTCGATACACAGTTCTTGTAGTATGAAGTCAGCAATTTCCACTGCCAAGACGGCTCCACAGAGTTCGAGTCTGGGGATGGTGTGGTCGGGCTTCGGGGCTAGCTTCGCCTTGCCGAACACCAATCCGACGTAGCTTTGCCCGCTGGCGTCCATCACCTTCAGGTATGCAACCGCCGCTATGGCTTCTGTGGAGGCATCTGAAAAGACGTGGAGTTCTTTCCTTCCGCTAGAGGCAAGGGAGATTTTGGTGTAGCATCTCGGGATGTGAATATTGTTCAATCCGCACAACGACTGTTTCCAAGTTTCCCATTTTTTCTCTTTGTCGGAGGGGAGCGGGGTATCCCAATCCTTGACAGTTTCAGATAGTTGTCTCAACAAGGATTTGCCTTGTATGGTGATGGGCGCCACGAACCCCAGCGGGTCAAATAAGCTGTTCACTATGGAGAGGACACCACGTTTTGTGAACGGTTTGTCCGAGCAATTCACTTGAAACCCGAAGGAGTCGGCTGCGAGATCCCATCTGATGCCTAGGCTCCTCTGCACGGGTGGGCTGTCTAGCCCCAAGTCAATGTCCTTGAATCCAGGGGCGTGATCACCCGAATCAAAGGCTCTCATTACGGTTGGGCTGTTTGAAGCGATTTTATGAAGCCTGAGCCTTGCCTGGGCCAGCATACCTTGGGTCCTCTTGAGCAAATCAATGGCTGCTTCTTCAGTGGGCAGTGATTTGAGCCCGTCGTCTACATAGAAGTCTCTTTCAACGAAGTCTCTTGCGTCTGTGCCATACTCAGACTCTCCCTCTGATGCGGTCCTTCGGAGACCGTAGGTTGCTACTGCGGGTGAAGGGCTGTTCCCGAAGACATGGACTCTCATTCGGTATTCCACCATCTCTTTGTTGGTGTCGTTGTCCTTGAACCACAGGAATCTGAGGAAGTTCCGGTGGTCCTCCCTGACTAGGAAACAGTGGAACATCTGTTCGATATCGGCAGTGATGGCGACGAGTTCTTTCCGGAACCTCAGCAACACTCCTACTAAGTTGTTCGTCAGGTTGGGACCTGTGAGGAGGACATTGTTGAGTGATACGCCTCCATGTTTGGCGCTGGAGTCAAAGACAACCCTGATTTGGTTCGGTTTCCGTGGGTGGTAGACACCAAATGAAGGCAGATACCAGCAGTCTTCGTTCTTCTTCACGGGAGGAGCGGGTTCCGCGTGGTTGTTGCGAAATATTCTGTCCATAAAGGCGACAATATGCTCCCTCATTTCAGGTTTGTGGTTCGTTGAACGTTGAAGAGAGTTGAATCTGTTCTGAGCTTGGTCTCGGTTGTTTGGCAGTCTTACCCTGGTGGATCGGAAGGGTAATGGAGAGACCCAGTGGTCGGTTTTGTCCTTAGAGAACTCACGGTCCATTATGTCGATGAATTCTCTGTCCTCCACTGACAAGGCTACTTTATCGTCGTCCTTGGTGATGTGAAAGACTGATCTTCCCAAGTTGTCGGTACGCAGAGAAGAAGCGATGTCAGGCAGCTGTATTGAGTCTGGGGGCTTCTCTTTCACTTCATAGTGATGAGGACATGGCCTTAGGCAGGTTGTGCGTCCGTCTCCATGGACGTAGGTCCTGAAGGAGTCGATTTCTGATCGATCAACGCACACGTTTCCTATGACTACCCATCCGAGGTCCAGTCTCTGGGCGTATGGTGCGTAGTCAGGTCCGTTGCACTGTTGTCGCACCTTGTGTACCCTCAGGTTGTCTCTGCCGAGCAGGAGTAGAATCTCCGCGTTGTTGTCCATAGGTGGGATGACGCTTGCGAGGTGCTTCAGGTGCGGCTGATGAAGTACAGCTTCTGGGGTAGGAATTTCACTCCTATGGCTGGGTATTTGGTCACATTCAACTAGCGTTGGCAGAGGTATTTCAGTCTTCCCGTTGATAGGAGAAGCGATGAATCCCTGGGCTCTTCTGCCGCTAGTCTCTATGCGGCCTGAGCAGGTGTTCAAGGTGTAGGGCTCTGATGGTCCACTAATTCCAAAGGCTTCAAAGAATTTGGCTCCTGCCAGGGACCGGTTGCTTTGGTCGTCTATGATGGCATACACCTTCATTGCCTTTTCTGGATGTCCTTCGGGGTAAACCTTGATGAGGCATATTCGGGCGCAACATTTCTCCATGCGGCCCTCTCCACATACTTCTGAGCATGAGCAGGAGACAGTTGTGGCGGTGTCGGTCTGATTCTGTGGCTCCCCGCCATGACTTGGAGCGGGAGCGGTGGTGACTGCAGCCGGTGTGTCTCTAGCTATTCGGGTTGAGTGCATGGCTGAAACATGCTTTTCGCTGTGGCACTCCCCACACTTGACTGTGGATTTGCAGTCCTTGGCCATGTGCTCAAGTGATGCGCAGCATTTGAAGCAAACCCCGAGCTCTGTGACGATCTTCATGCGCTCCTGTAGGGTTTTGGATCTAAACCCTTTGCACTTGGTCAACGAGTGTGGCTTCTTGTGGATGGGACATTCACGATTAAAGGATTTATCTCGTGATGAGACGATGTTCTGTTCGTCTGTGGGCGTTGCAGGTGACGGTAGCTCGGTCTTCCTAACGCTCACAGCTCTCTTAGTGTCTCTGCGTTTGTATGTGGTGTTTTCATACCTTGGCGCAGGAGTTGGTGCGGCTGTCGAAGCGTTGGACTCTAGGAAGTCGAGGCTGGGGTCATTCCTCATCTGGGCCTGTTCATCGATGAACCTGCAGAAGTGGATGAATGGAGGGAAGGTAACGTCGTTCACTCTTTTGTATCTTGATACTGACATCGCCCACTTTTCCTGCAGGCTGTATGGCAGCTTCACCACGATCGGGTTTACTCCATGGGCTGAATCCAGATAGCACAGCCCAGACAGACGAGGGTCTCTTTTGGCGAGCTCCAGCTCCATTAGCAGGTCACTTAGGTCTTGCAGCTTGTGGACGTCTTTAAGGTTGATCTTTTGGAAATCCTGCAGTCTCTTGAATAAGGCTTTCTCTATTGCCTCTGCGCTGCCAAAGGTGCGTTCCAGCCTTTGCCATGCGGCAGCGAGACCTGCTTCTGCTTGTCCCACGTGGACCGCTCTGAGGCTCCTGACGCGGGTTGAAGAGCTTGGACCTAACCACTTTATCAGGAGGTCAAGTTCCTGTTCTTCAGTTAGGTTGAGATTGGCGATGGCTGCCTTAAAGGTTGCTTTCCAGGCCCTGTAGCTCTCTGCACGATCATCAAACTTCGTAAGACTGGTGTTGATTAGCTCTCTGCTGACCATGAACCTGGCGAACTCGGACATATCCAACTTCTCACCACTCGTTGCCACGACGACTCGTGATGCCCCTGGGGCGTATGGGCCGCCTGGTGTGAATGGATGAGCTGTTCCCGGATAGAATGATGTTGCTGCAGGGTTGAGCTGTGGTTTAGCCCTTGAAGAATCTGACGAATACCGCTTGAGCTGTGAAGGTGGGTCAGGAAACACTTGGTTGCCATCTTGTGGTGGTGACTGTGTTTGAGAAGGTATCTCTGGGTGACTGTCATTAATTAGCTCGGGTGCCTTCGAGGGTACTGGCACCTCTGGAAGTACGTTGGAGGTTTTGGTGTCGTCGACTTGGACGGTACTGTAGACCGGGGTTGCTACAGGTAGCTGGTTTAGTACATAGTCTTTCGTGCGATTGACTGGATCGTCTGATTCCAGTGGTGGCGAGTTAGCTGCATCAGGACCTTGGATCAACGCCTGCTCAAGTAGTCTCACTTTAGCTAATGCGACCTCCTCTTCCATCTGTGACCGAAGAATCTTCAGCTGAGCCTCCGCTTCTGCTTCTGCTCTCTTGGCTTCCATGTCTGCTTCTGCCCTTTTTGCCTCTGCCTTAGCTTCTCTCTCAGTGAAAGAACGTCTCACTCTGGATTCCTCTGCCTTTATGCGGGCCTCTAGTATCCTGTCGCTCATGGTTGAACTTCTTGAGGACGATGCCCTGGATGACCGAGAGGAACGTTTAGATGAGGTCGATCGGTGTGACCTGGTTTCTTGCAGGTGAGAGATACGGTGTTCAGCCTTGTTTATGGCATGTTGGACCTTGGCGTCTCTCTCCTTGTCCGTCTCTAGCGCCTCACTGAGGTCTGGAAGAGCTTCATCAGAATTAAAATCTTTTAGAAGAGCGATGTACTTTGCTGATAGTCTCTTGTACCTTTCACGGGCGGTGTTCAGCCGCTCCATGACGGATTGCAAGCTTGCGGCGTTGCCTGATGAGGATTCGAGTCTTGACATATAAGAGGTGATGCATTCCCACTGTCCTTCCAGGTGATCACATAGCTCATCTTTCATATTGTGATAGTTTTCAAGCACCTTTACAGTTGGTTTGGCAGAACGTTTTGGTCGGGTGACTTGGTCTTCTTGAGATGTGGGGTCTGCCTCCTGGGCTTCATCGTGGACGGTATCAGGTTGTATTTGCACTGTTTCAGCAGTAGGGACCTGTCCGAGGTCTTTTTCGGCCATTTTGAATAAAGGTGTACTGTCTCTTTAAAAAATTCAACTTTTGAATCGGGGTCCGAAAATCGCTGTGCGGCTCTGCGGGAGGTCCCGGATGAGATTCCCAGAGTGGCTTTGGCGAAACTTGGGGGTTCGCGGATCGCTGATGCGCGGTAATGAGGTATGGAGTACTGCAGGCCTTTAGGAGCGATGTGGCCAAAAGGAAACAGCAGGTGCATAGACAGTCCTCATTAACAGTACGAGCAGAGTTATTGCAAGATGTGGCAGGTGGTGGAGCTACTTCTAGGCTTGTCCAGACGTGCACTGCTGCAGGCAGACTGGTGTGCGAGGCTTGTTGCTGGGCAGATTACACATAGGGAGACGGGGCAGATGGAGATCTGTAGCTGGGGTGCTGGGCTATAAGGAGGTTTTCTAGCTGCTTATGAGCTTTAAAAGTAGTCTTCTGACTTGTATGGGCCGGCAAGCTAGTCTTTTGACTGTTCTGTCCCCACTTAATGGCGATTAAAGGTATGCAGACATGTAAGTGAGAGAAGTTCCTACCTTTGTGTATCCAATAAGCGAGGCAGACATGACCCTTAGCAGCTTCTCAGATAAGCATACACGCGTTGTGATGAAGAACAATGTTGGTTTATTCCGTAGATAACGATCCAAACATTACATTGAGTCTCTTGCATGGAGCTTGTCTCTGGAGTCGCTACTTGCGGGTCAAAAGACTTTGCTTCCTCAGCTCATGAGGGAGAACAGTTCTCTCAGGTAAGATGTCTGCCGATGACTGAGCAAACAGGAAGAGAAGAGGCTGAAGAGAAGCCCCTCCCCATAGGCTGAACAAGGAAAGACCGAGGAACTAAATGGTCTGGCCAGTAGATGGCAGCAGAGACAAGCGAAAAAACATAAATACATTTCTTTAACTAGAAACATGCATGGAACAGCACAGTGTGTGTGTTGTGGGGGAATAGAGGGGGGTTTGCAGCTACATGACAGAGGGAGTTTCTAGAATGTTCCAGAAACATATCTACAGTACATTACATACACAGTGATTCCAGAATAGTGAGTGCACCTCTGGAGTATAATACAGGATGTAACGCAGGATCAGTACAAGATCAGTAATGTAATGTATGTACACAGTGACTGCACCAGCAGAATAGTGAGTGCAGCTCTGGAGTATAATACAGGATGTAACTCAGGATCAGTAATGTAATGTATGTACACAGTGACTGCACAAGCAGAATAGTGAGTGCAGCTCTGGAGTTTAATACAGGATTTAACTCAGGATCAGTAATGTAATGTATGTACACAGTGATTGCACCAGCAGAATAGTGAGTGCAGCTCTGGGGTATAATACAGGATGTAACTCAGGATCAGTAATGTATGTACACAGTGACTTCACCAGCAGAATAGTGAGTGCAGCTCTGGGGTATAATACAGGATGTAACTCAGTATCAGTAATGTAATGTATGTACACAGTGACTGCGCCAGCAGAATAGTGAGTGCAGCTCTGGAGTATAATACATAAGGTAACTCAGTATCAGTAATGTGATGTATGAAGTGCCTTTTTTCAGTCTTCTGTAAGAATAACATGTCTTCTTACACTGGTTTGAAACTGAGTTTGCAGATTCTGTACAGGGTGAGTAGAAAATAACTGCACTCCAATAATGAAGCCGACATTATAAATTCTGTGGATAAAGAATTTCAAACATCCACACTGCGATATCTTGTTATGTAACGCTCTTTGCATATTGGTTTTCTCTCGTAGAGAAAATGAAATTCTTCTTAGCCATTTTTGTTTGGGGTTGGAGATTGGATATCTGCAGCACGTCCAGTACTTGGCAGTCGCAGCTCTTTGCCCCAATTTACACACTTATTTTCTTGTATTACCAATGGCAATCCTTTCTGGAGATGATGCGTAGGAGCAGGTTCAGCACCATGGACAGAGATGTGCTCCCTATATTGTATTTCTGGATTGCCTATGTCTGTGACCCTCATCTGTTTTATGGTGGATACAGGAGTGACAATCAGTGAGTACTAGTCCTGTAGGTTTTCCCAAAATCTACCCAGTGACCCTGCGGGAGTAGAAGAGTCAGGGCAGAGTCATCGTAGATATTCCTTCGTGGGAAAGTCATCGTCCGGTTTTACCAATACTTTGCACCAGTTTTTCTGGAACATTGCAGTGTCCACAGCTCCTACATGTCGCATAAGATGCATTGATCTACGGCGCTGTGTCAATGACAGGCGAGGACGGGGGGATTCCGCTTATCGATATTTCTGCCTGGTTGCTGTACACATCTGTAATGTTATAATATTGTAACAGCTTGTGGCGATTTCATCATCTCTTCAGGCGACAGATGAGATGATCGATCCTTACCTGCTGCCTGTTTATTCAGCAACACAAATGTGCGAGAAGATAATAAATAGATTATGTCCTCGGAAGAACGTATAGGGAACATGCGGCAAAGTGTGAACGTGGAAAATACAAGGGCCGACACGTTACTAGAGCGCCATACAGGGCAGGAGCCAGCTCGGATCGCGGCCATGTAACTGCTTAGATGCTGCTAATCTCTGACAGTGGCATTTAGGCGGTTTCATGCCTGGTGATGGTCCATTGTGTTGCCCATCTTCCCCCATTCCCTGTCCATAAAGGACTGTTGGATGTTCATAGCAGCTGATGCCCTTCCCAGTAATCTCGAGGCTCCAAACAATTCCCTTGTAAGGATAAGAAAAAAAATGTAAAATATGGTTTAAAAATGGAAAAAAAATGTAAACTATTAAAAGTAAATCTAAAACTTTAAATCATCCATCATTCCCCAATGCTACAATAAATACATATAAATCCTTCAAGCGAAAACCGGAGCAAAAAAGTCCATTCCCATATAAAAAAAATATATATTTTATTGTTCACATAAATAACGTATAATACAGACTCATAAAACACAAAGCGTATTCAAAAGCTCATGTGTGAGGTAACACAAAACACTGTAATCACAGCATGGGCAAAAACTTCACAATCTTCCATAAAGATTAGCACAAAAAGCATCAATATATCTACACCAGAAAGGGGGTAAAGAAAAGTGCCAAGTGCATATAAAGTGCAGGCATAATAGCAAAATGGTCTCCACGACTCTTAAATAGTAAATCCCAAAAATTCATAAAGTAGAGCAAACATAGGGAGTCATAGGGAAGGAGGTGCATGTCTTACCCATATATGGCTGTCAGTGTAGGTGACCAGTATCCGCCCCGACGCGCGTTTCGCATTCGTTTAAGTATGTAACATACGGTATCTGGTATCGCTACATCCATAAAAGGCTGCACCCGTTAAAGCAGAGTAGCGTGAAACTGCACATGACGCCCGTGCACGTAATAAAGCAAGTTTATATCGCATGGTGAGTGCCTTCCTTCATTTTTTCTCTTGCTGTACATAGCCCGATTGTTTTGCTATATGGATGGAGCACCGTTGCGTTTATTCAGAGGTATTAAGCGTTAATATTATGTGTGGTTGACCTCTTATTATCGTTGAGGTATAGGCGGCACAGTGGTGCCGGACACTTTTCTATTTTGCCGTGACATCCGTAAAAGTCCGATCTTCACAATATAAAACTCTCTGAAACACCAAAAATAAAAAAAAAACTATTGAAACTACAGAATTGTTGATGGGAAGAAAGCTCTTGATCACTGCACTTCACCCAAATAAAAGTGCTACAAAACTCAATCAAGATGTCCTATGTATCCCAAAATGCTAGCAATAAAATTTGCAACTCCACTGATGGAAAAGATTATAGTTCTCATGAAACAAATATAATTTCTTTCATCAAATTGTTAAAAACTAGTGAAAAAAATATGTAATATACATAATTTCACCCCAAGTTTCATCTCCTTCCTGTTTTAGCATATTATATGGTAAAAAGAACGGTGTCACTTAAAAATACATCTCGTCCAACAAAAAAAGCGAGAAAAAAAAATATTCCCAATGGAATAAAATGGTGAAAAATATACAATTCAGGCTTTTGTTATATGCTAACAAAAATTCAGAAGTTTGTAAAAAAAAAAAATTAAAATAAAAAGTTTGACTTGTGTCACCATTTTCCATCACCCATAACATTTTTACTTTTCCTTCCATGGAGCTGTGTGAGGACTTACCTTTGGGTGGCAATTGCAAGCGGACATTTTCCTTGACTTTATTTTAGGGTCCATGAGATGTTTTTATCGCTTTTCAGCTTTTCATTCTATTTCTTAGGAAGGTGTAGTAATAGTAGCCTAATAATTGTAATTCTTATGCTTTGATATTTTCTCTTGTTGCAGCATCTTCTGTACGGGTTAATTACTTTTAGATTTTGATAAATTGAACTTAACAATACCAACTATGTTTATTTTATTCTTTTTACTTTATTTCTTTATTATTAATGGGGGAATTGGTTCCAAAAATTTTTATATTTTTTTAAATTTTGTAACATTGTTCTTTAGTATATTTATGAGTCCCCGTAGGGGACGTGAATCTGCAATTGTTTGATTGCTTATACTATATGCTGTAAAACCAGAGTATTGCAGCATATAGTGTAAATCGCGGTCTCCATTAATGATCAGCCTTTAGTTGAGCTTCACAGGAGGACCAAGATGACGGCACCAGGGGCCTTCAGGAGGCCTCGGCTGCCACATGGAGTCAATGGGAGGTATCCGGAGCTCAGCGGGGACGGAGGCCAGGCATCAGCTATATGTGGTGAGAGTTCAGCTCCTGGGTCCTCTCCACACAGTCACCTCAGGGCAGGACGTAGAGTTACACCCATATGCAAGAAGGGGTTTATGAATCCCACCATAGTGTTTCCAAGCTCTGAGGGTGTAATGTATCATAGGACTAAGTTCTTCAGGCTGACAAACCATATTGAAAGCAGACACTAAAAGCTGCTCCATCTGCGCTCGTTTCAGTCCCTGCCCTCCTCATATCACTCTCACTTGCAGACATCTTTCTGGCATCACTAGCAATAAGTCATTGTCATCTCTTCCTCTTCCTCCATACTGTCACATGGTTTCGGTTTTATCACAGGTGAGATGGTAACATCCCCGGGACCTTCTTATTAATGAGAAGCCGGATTCTGCAGCCTCTTCTCATCTCCTTAATTCATTAGTGACCGTAATTGGAATTTATTAATGTCGTTACTTCTTCACCACGTTCATATTTTGACAAACCACCGAGGACAAAGATGGCAGCAGTGTAATTACTGCGTGTCGCTGCAGAAATGTGACAGTAATGGCAGATCCCGAGACAGCAGGAGGAAGCCTCTCTCTTCCCTTGTGATCAATGTGTGTCCCTGACAATAAGGGCAGAGGGTTGAGTATCCGCCTGGAAGCCAGCGTTAGATGACCCCCATAATAACCCAGGCAGAAGCCTAAGGCCGTGGGGTCGTAACGAGCCCTATTGTGTAGGTATCCCAAGTATTGCATTTCTGCAGGTAGACAACATGAAAAAAAGTGATGAGATGAGATAATCTTCTGAAATTTGTCATATTCAGTTGGTAGATTTATATAAAAATGAAATTGCCCCGAATAACATGCTCCGAGGTCTCCAAAATATAATAAATGGATGGTTGTGAGTGGGTTAAAATAAAGAAACACATTCAACTCACCTGTCCTAGGTCCTCACCTGACTCCTTCCTCCACCGCAGCTTCACAATCCTCCTCATTGGTTTTCACTTTTTTCCATCAATGATGTCCACATGAAGGGGGCAATAGCATCAGAAGAAACAAAGACCCATGGGGGACATCGGTGAAGTAAGAGGTTGAGAGGGCATAGGTAGGTGAGTGTAAATGAGGGAGGAGATGTAGGGGGGTGCCGCACTGTGGAGAGCTTTGTGGGAGAGAACAAGTACTTTGAATTGGATCCTATAATGAATGGGCAGCCAGTGTAACGATTGGCGAAGAGAGGACGCATCCGAGTACCGGTTAGCCAGATAGATGACCCTGGCTGCTGCATTAAGTATGGACTGGAGAGAGGAAAGTCGAGTAACGGGGAGGCCAATTAATAGAGTGTTGTAGTAGTCCAGGCGGGAGTGGATCAAGGCGACAGTGAGGGTTTTCGTTGTCTCCATGGTCAGAAAAGGGCAGATTCTGGAGATGTTCTTTAGGTGTAAGCGGCAAGAGTGGGCAAGAGATTGTATATGGGATGTGAAGGAGAGATTGGTGTCAAACATAACACCCAGACAGCGCACCTGCTGCTGGGGTTTTATTATAGTGCCACCCACGGAGAGGGAAAAGTCAGATTTAGGGAGGTTAGTAGATGGCGGGTGCAGAAGATCAGTTTTGGAAAGGTTTAGTTTCAGATAGAGAGCGGACATGATGTTGGAGACTGCGGACAGTCACTGGCGTTCTGTAGTACAGCGGGGGTAAGGTCGGGGGATGACGTGTATAGTTGTGTGTCATCAGCATAAAGATGGTACCGAAAGCCAAATCTGCTGATGGTCTGTCCAATTGGGGCCGTGTAGAGAGAGAAGAGAAGGGGGCCAAGGACTGAGCCCTGAGGTACCCCGACAGCGAGAGGAAGAGGAGATGACGTGGAGCCAGAGAACAAAACACTGAAGGAGCAGTCAGAGAGATAGGAAGAGAACCAGGAGAGTGCAGTGTCCTTAATGCCTAGTGACTGGAGCCTAGAGAGTAGGAGATGGTGGTCAACAGTGTCAAAAGCTGCAGATAGGTCGAGAAGAATGAGCAGAGAGTGGTCACCGTTACGTTTTGCTGTCAGGTCCTTGGTCACTTTGATGAGTGCAGTTTCAGTCGAATGTAGGGGGCGGAAGCCGGACTGTGAAGGGTCTAGAAGGGAATGAATGGAGAGGTAACGGGTAATGCGGTAGTAGACTAGGCGCTTCAAAAGTTTAGAGATGAAGGGGAGATTGAAGACTGGTCTGTAGCTGTTTGTGCAGAATGGGTCAAGAGCAGGTTTCTTTAGTAATGGAGTAACGATGGCTTGTTTGAAGGAGGATGGGAAAATGCCTGAGGAGAGGGAGAGATTAAAGATTGCAGTTAGGTGAGTTGTGACGACTGGAGAGAGAGACTGGAGGAGATGTGAGGGAATGGGGTCAGTAGTGCATGAAGTCGGACGAGAAGAAGAGAGGAGTCTGGAGACTTCTTCTTCTGAGATGGGATCAAATGTGGAAAGTAAGCCAGGAGAGATGCAGGGAGGGGTGGGAGTCACAGTACTTGGTGGTTGGGAGCAGATTTCCTGACGGATATTATCTATTTTTTCTGTAAAGTGGGAGGCCAGGTCATCAGCACAAATGTCTGTGATAGGGGCTTGTGCTTTTGGCCTGAGGAGGGAGTGAAAAGTGTCAAATAGTTTCTTGGGGTTGTTGGCTAGTGAGGAGATCAGGGTGGTGAAGTAGTTCTGTTTGGCGAGGTGAAGGGCAGAGTTATAGGTTCTTAGCATAAATTTGAAGTGGATGAAGTCTTCTGGCCTTTCAGAAAAGGTAAAGGAAAATTGTACATGACTAAGTGACAGATTGCACACACACACGTGTTCGCTCTAAGCATGTGACTTATGAAAGGAATTGCTTGACGCAGAAATTGTTTGGGACTTCATAGTAAAAGGAGTGAATACATATGCACATGTAAATTTTTATTTTTTCCTAGAAATTTAATTTTTGCCTATATTTTTCTCACTTCATTTCACTAACTTAGAATATTTAGCGCTGATGCACAAATCGAATTACAAAAATATTTACACTCAGGTTGTAATGTAACAAAACAGGTAAAAAAGCCAAGATGGGGTGCATACTTTCGCAAGCCACTGTATGGACTTTAAAAGACAGCTGTAAACTGATGCCAGATGCTCGAATTCTGTCTTTTCTTGAGAAGGATGATTTTAGCTGCAATTCACAGTGAATGATGATTTCAGGAGGTGGGAGGAGAAGAAGTGACTCATAAGTGGAGAAAGAAGCAGAATTTTCTGTTCATATATGGCAAAGTTTCTTACATTTGTAACAAGAGCAAAAATGTAATGCAAGGTGATTTTCTGGATTAGTTTTCTCATTTTGACTCTCATAGTTGTGGTCTACCTATGATGTCAATTACAGGCCGCTCTCTTTTTTTTTAAGTGGGAGAACTTGCACAATTGGTGGCTGACTAAATACTTTTTTCCCCACTGTAAAGTAATACTTACGGTTATAACAGGTATGTCTGGTAGAAAGAAAGAATAATTAGCATAATATAAACAAGACAAAATAGTCACACAAAAAAAAATTCTCCCATAAAAGCTGCATGTCATACACAAAGTTTTAATGTGAACAGGTGCCCTAATAAAAGTGCATTTTACTTACAGGATAAATTCTAGTGTGAATATTCTCCTATTAAGTATACAGTATTAAGAACATTAAGCTCCATGATTATAAATATGTCTGTACAGTGAGAAGAGAGGACTCGAGCCTTTATATAAACGGGACACACTGGTCAAAAAATCAGGCATTAGCTCTCCGATACTTTTACGTGTATAGCGAAAATATTCAAGTATCTTCATAGTTACATAGGTTGAAAAAAGACCTTGGTCCATCAAGTTCCACCTTTCTCCACCAATTCTACATTTTGTCACTAAATTAACTATAATCCACAATGCTCGGTGTATTGATGAAATCATCATTGTACAAGAGCTGTTATAGTGTCGGCCATTACTAGCTCCTGTGATCGGCATTCCACAGTCTGACTGCTCTAACTGCAAAGAATCCTTTCCTATTTAGCGTTCAGAATCGCCTTTCTTCTACCCTTAATGAGGCTCCCTGGTCCTCAGTGTGGTCTTTGGAAAGAATAAGTCATTCGCCGTCCCTTGTACTGACCACATATATATTTACACATGATCTCCTCTGAGGCGTCTTTTTTCTAAGATTAACAAGCCCAACTTTTTCAACCTCTCATCATATGAGAGGCCTCCATCCCGTGTAATATAGGAGAGGCCTCCATCCCGTGTAATATAGGAGAGGCCTCCATCCCGTGTAATATAGGAGAGGCCTCCATCCCGTGTGATATATGAGAGGCCTCCATCCCGTATAATGTAGGACAGGCCTCCATCCCATGTGATATAGGAGAGGACTCCATCCCGTGTGATATATGAGAGGCCTCCATCCCGTATAATATAGGACAGGCCTCCATCCCGTGTAATATAGGAGAGGCCTCCATCCCGTATAATATAGGAGAGGCCTCCATCCCATGTGATATAGGAGAGGACTCCATCCCGTGTGATATATGAGAGGCCTCCATCCCGCGTAATATAGGAGAGGCCTCCATCCCATGTGATATAGGAGAGGACTCCATCCCGTGTGATATATGAGAGGCCTCCATCCTGCGTAATATAGGAAAGGCCTCCATCCCGCGTAATATAGGAAAGGCCTCCATCCCGCGTAATATAGGACAGGCCTCCATCCCGCGTAATATAGGAGAGGCCTCCATCCCGTATAATATAGGAGCGGCCTCCATCCCATGTAATATAGGAGAGGCCTCCATCCCGTGTAATATAGGAGAGGTCTCCATCCCGTATAATATAGGAGAGGCCTCCATGCCTTGTAATATATGAGAGGCCTCCATCCCATGTAATATAGGACAGGCCTCCATCCCATATAATATGTGAGAGGCCTCCATCCCGTGTAATATAGGAGAGGCCTCCATCCCTTGTAATATATGAGAGGCCTCCATCCCGCGTAATATAGGAGAGGCCTCCATCCCGCGTAATATAGGAGAGACCTCCATCCCGTATAATATAGGAGAGGTCTCCATCCCGCGTAATATAGGAGAGACCTCCATCCCGTATAATATAGGAGAGGCCTCCATCCCTTGTAATATAGGAGAGGCCTCCATCCCGCGTAATATAGGAGAGGCCTCCATCCCTTGTAATATAGGAGAGGTCTCCATCCCGCGTAATATAGGAGAGACCTCCATCCCGTATAATATAGGAGAGGCCTCCATCCCTTGTAATATAGGAGAGGCCTCCATCCCGCGTAATATAGGAGAGGCCTCCATCCCTTGTAATATAGGAGAGGCCTCCATCCCATGTAATATATGAGAGGCCTCCATCCCGTATAATATAGGAGAGGTCTCCATCCCGCGTAATATAGGAGAGACCTCCATCCCGTATAATATAGGAGAGGCCTCCATCCCTTGTAATATAGGAGAGGCCTCCATCCCGCGTAATATAGGAGAGGCCTCCATCCCTTGTAATATAGGAGAGGCCTCCATCTCATGTAATATAGGAGAGGTCTCCATCCTGTGTAATATAGGAGAGGCCTCCATCCCGTGTAATATAGGAGAGGCCTCCATCCAGTGTAATATAGGAGAGACCTCCATCCCGTATAATATAGGAGAGGTCTCCATCCCGCGTAATATAGGAGAGACCTCCATCCCGTATAATATAGGAGAGGCCTCCATCCCGCGTAATATAGGAGAGGCCTCCATCCCGCGTAATATAGGAAAGGCCTCCATCCCGCGTAATATAGGAAAGGCCTCCATCCCGCGTAATATAGGACAGGCCTCCATCCAGCGTAATATAGGACAGGCCTCCATCCCGCGTAATATAGGAGAGGCCTCCATCCCGTATAATATAGGAGAGGCCTCCATCCCGTGTAATATAGGAGAGGTCTCCATCCCGTATAATATAGGAGAGGCCTCCATGCCTTGTAATATATGAGAGGCCTCCATCCCATGTAATATAGGACAGGCCTCCATCCCGCGTAATATAGGAGAGGCCTCCATCCCGTATAATATAGGAGAGGCCTCCATCCCGTGTAATATAGGAGAGGCCTCCATCCCGTATAATATAGGAGAGGCCTCCATCCCTTGTAATATATGAGAGGCCTCCATCCCTTGTAATATAGGAGAGGCCTCCATCCCACGTAATATAGGAGAGACCTCCATCCCGTATAATATAGGAGAGGTCTCCATCCCGCGTAATATAGGAGAGACCTCCATCCCGTATAATATAGGAGAGGTCTCCATCCCGCGTAATATAGGAGAGACCTCCATCCCGTATAATATAGGAGAGGCCTCCATCCCGCGTAATATAGGAGAGACCTCCATCCCGTATAATATAGGAGAGGCCTCCATCCCTTGTAATATAGGAGAGGTCTCCATCCCTTGTAATATAGGAGAGGCCTCCATCCCGTTGATATAGGAGAGGCCTCCATCCCGTGTAATATAGGAGAGGCCTCCATCCTGTGTAATATAGGAGAGGCCTCCATCCTGTGTAATATAGGAGAGGACTCCATCCTGTGTAATATAGGAGAGGCCTCCATCCTGTGTAATATAGGAGAGGCCTTCATCCCGTGTAATATAGGAGAGGCCTCCATCCTGTGTAATATAGGAGAGGCCTCCATCCTGTGTAATATAGGAGAGGCCTCCATCCTGTGTAATATAGGAGAGGCCTCCATCCCGTGTAATACGTGAGAGGCCTGCATCCCGTGTAATATAGGAGAGACCTCCATCCCATGTAATATGTGAGAGGCCTCCATCCCGTGTAATATAGGAGAGGCCTCCATCCCTTGTAATATAGGAGAGGCCTCCATCCCATGTAATATGTGAGAGGCCTCCATCCCGCGTAATATAGGAGAGGCCTCTATCCCGTGTAATATATGAGAGGCCTCCATCATGTGTAATATAGGAGAGACCTCCATCCCGTGTAATATAGGAGAGACCTCCATCCCGTGTAATATCTGAGAGTCCTCCATCCCTTGTAATATCTGAGAGGCTTTCATCCTGTGTAATATGTGACATGACTCCATCCTGTTTAATATAGGAGAGGCCTCCATCCCGTGTAATAATCTAGTTGCCCGCATTTGAATTGACTCGAACTTCAGAATATCATTTTTTAAATGTGGGGCCCAAAACTGGATCCCATGCTCTACATGTGGCCTCAGCAGTGATTTATAAAGTGGTAATGATACGTTGAGAACGCAGGATTTTATCTCTCTTTTTTATACATCCTAAAATGTTGTTTGCTTTTGCGGCTGCTGCCTGACATTGAGCGCTGCTGCTCAGCCTACTTGTTCCCAGAATCCCCTGTCCTCCTCCTGTTCTGTATCCCGAGTATTCTCCCATCTAATGTACAGTATATGCAGCTATAGGATTCCTCCGTCCCAGGTGCATTACTCTACATTTATCTACATTAAACAGATTGTTCTGTAATATTGTAATGTCAGGGTCAGATTTTATATCCTACAGTTTGGTGACATCAGCAAAGAATAAGAATCAGAATCAGACTGACAGATCCCTGTGGTCCCACTACTCCCAGTACAGATCTCTGCAGTCCCCACAGCTCCCAGTACAAATCCCTGCGGTCCCCACAGCTCCCAGTACAGATCCCTGCGGTCCCCACTACTCCCAGTACAGATCTCTGCAGTCCCCACAGCTCCCAGTACAAATCCCTGCAGTCCCCACTGCTCCCAGTACAAATCCCTGTGGTCCTCACTGCTCCCAGTACAGATGCCTGCGGTCCTCACTGCTCCCAGTACAGATTCCTGCGGTCCCCACAGCTCCCAGTACAAATCCCTGCGGTCGCCACTGCTCCCAGTACAGATTCCTGTGGTTCCCACTGCTCCCAGTACAAATTCCTGCGGTCCCCACTGCTCCCAGTACACATCCCTGCAGTCCTCACTGCTCCCAGTCAGTACAGATCCCTGCGGTCCTCACTGCTCCCAGTACAGATTCCCGCGGTCCCCACTGCTACCAGTACAGATCCCTGCAGTCCCCACTGCTCCCAGTACAGATCCCTGAGGTCCCCACTGCTCCCAGTACAGATCCCTGTGGTCCCCATGGCTCCCAGTACTGATCGCTGCAGTCCCCACTGCTCCCGGTACAAATTCCTGCGGTCCCCACAGCTCCCAGTACAGATCACTGTGGTCCCAACTGCTCCTGGCACAGATCACTGTGGTTTCCACTGCTCCCAGTACAGATCTCTGCGGTCTCCTCTGCTCCCAGTACAGATTCCTGCGGTCCCCACTGCTCCCAGTACAGAGTTCTGCGGTCCCCATTGCACCCGGCACAGATCTCTGCAGTCCCCATAGCTCCCAGTACAAATCTCTGCGAACCCCACTGCTTCCAGTACACATCCCTGCAGTCCTCACTGCTCCCAGTACAGATCCCTGCAGTTCTCACTGCTCCCAGTACAGATTCCTGCAGTCCCCACTGCTCCCTGTACAGATCCCTGCGGTCCCCACTTCTCCCAGTACAGATCCCTGCAGTCCTCACTGCTCCCAGCACAGATCTCTGCAGTCCCCACAGCTCCCAGTACAAATTCCTGCAGTCCCCACAGCTCCCAGTACACATCCCTGCAGTCCTCACTGCTCCCAGTACAGATCCCTGCAGTCCTCACTGCTCCCAGCACAGATCCCTGTAGTCCCCACAGCTCCCAGTACAAATTCCTGCAGTCCCCACTGCTCCCAGTACAGATCCTTGCGGTCCCCACTGTTCCTGACACAGATCTCTGCGGTCCCCACTGCTCCAAGTACAGATTCCTGCAGTCCCCACTGCTCCCAGTACAGATCCCCGCAGTTCCCACTGCTCCCTGTACAGATCCTTGCGGTCCCCACTGTTCCCGACACAGACCTCTGCGGTCCCCACTGCTCCCAGTACACATCCCTGCAGTCCTCACTGCTCCCAGTACAGATCCCCGCAGTTCCCACTGCTCCCTGTACAGATCCTTGCGGTCCCCACTGTTCCCGACACAGACCTCTGCGGTCCCCACTGCTCCCAGTACACATCCCTGCAGTCCTCACTGCTCCCAGTACAGATCCCCGCAGTTCCCACTGCTCCCAGTACAGAGCCTTGTGGTCCCCACTGTTCCCGACACAGACCTCTGCGGTCCCCACTGCTCCCAGTACACATCCCTGCAGTCCTCACTGCTCCCAGTGCAGATCCCTGCAGTCCCCACTGCTCCCAGTACAGATCCCTGCGGTCCCCACTGCTCCCAGTACACATCCCTGCAGTCCTCACTGCTCCCAGTACAGATCCCTGCGGTCCTCACTGCTCCCAGTACAGATCTCTGCAGTCCTCACTGCTCCCAGTACAGATCCCCGCAGTTCCCACTGCTCCCAGTACATATCCTTGAGGTCCCCACTGCTCCCAGTACAGATTTCTGCGGTCCCCATTGCACCCGGAACAGTTCTCTGCAGTCCCCACAGCTCCCAGTACAAATCCCTGCGGTCCCAACTGCTCCCAGTGCAGATCCCTGCAGTCCCCACTGCTCCCAGTGCAGATCCCTGCAGTCCCCACTGCTCCCAGTACAGATCCCTGCGGTCCTCACTGCTTCCAGTACAGATTCCTGCAGTCCCCACTGCTCCCAATACAGATTTCTGCGGTCCCCATTGCACCCGGCACAGATCTCTGCAGTCCCCATAGCTCCCAGTACAGATCACTGTGGTCCCAACTGCTCCTGGCACAGATCACTGTGGTTTCCACTGCTCCCAGTACAGATCCCTGCGGTCTCCACTGCTCCCAGTACAGATTCCTGCGGTCCCCACTGCTCCCAGTACAGATTTCTGCGGTCCCCATTGCACCCGGCACAGATCTCTGCAGTCCCCATAGCTCCCAGTACAAATCCCTGCGGTCCCCACGGCTCCCAGTACACATCCCTGCAGTCCTCACTGCTCCCAGTACAGATTCCTGCAGTCCCCACTGCTCCCTGTACCGATCCCTGTAGTCCCCACTGCTCCCAGTACAGATCCCTGCGGTCCTCACTGCTCCCAGTACAGATCTCCGCAGTTCCCACTGCTTTCAGTACAGATCCTTGCGGTCCCCATTGTTCCCGACACAGATCTCTGCAGTCCCCATTGCTCCCAGTACAGATCCCTGCGGTCCCCACTGCTCCCCGTACAGATCCCTATGCTCCCCACTGCTCCCAGTACAGATTCCTGTGGTACACACTGCTCCCAGTACAGATCCCTGCAGTCACCACTACTCCCAGTACAGATCCCTGTGGTACCCACTGCTCCCAGTACAATTCCCTGCAGTCACTGTGGGGAAGGTGACTTGACGGACAGACGTGACTGGTAGTAGGAGGGGACAGTTTGTGCACTAGAGACGGAGATTGACAGGATAGAAGGGTGACAGCTGGGAAAGGTGGATAGGGGAGTGCAGTACCTAGAAATGACCACAAGATGGCAGGAGAAGTAGCTTAGGACTCAACATCAGCTTATGGCTTGAGAAACGCTTAGTCATGGGGGGCGGGGAGATAGGAAGTAGCTTAGGACTCAACATCAGCTTATGGCTTGAGAAACGCTTAGTCATGGGGGGCGGGGAGATAGGAGATAGGAACCCAGGAGGGGAATTCCCGTTGAGAGAGTGGATAAATAGAACAGGATAGGGTTCCAGGCAGGCTAGTCCCAGGAGGAGCTCGGTAGAAGATGGTGAAGAGAGAAGAGCTCGACCAGGGGACGGACAGCAAAGAGACACTCAGGAGGGTGGCCCTGACCCGACGGACCGCAGGACAATGCCGGATACGGTTTTCCCCCATTGACTTGTATTAGCGCCGGATCGCGCCGGATGGCCATGCGGTTGTTCCGGTTTTGACCGGATCCGGCAATATGTCTCAATCTGGCGTCTGGAAAAAACAGCAACTGTAACATTTTTTTGTCTACGGCGAAAAAGCCGGAACCGCCGTATCCGGCGCTTCCGGCTTTTTCACACAATGAAATTCTATGAGCGCCGCAATGCACCGGATCCGGCCTTGCCGGATCCGGTTTTTTGGGTCTGAGCATGCTCAGTAGCCCTGCCCACAGCAAACATATATAAAAATATGACAGTGGGACCCTCAGCCACAGCCAACATGCCACCAAAGAGAGTCGACAGCCGCAGGAGAAGGCAGGAGACTACTGCACCACCAGCACCACCCCAAATGGAGCCAAGGGACCTTGCTGAACAGGTGGAGGGGAGTCCACCAGCAGACGACAGACGGTAATTATCACATCCCCCATTCCTCAAAACTAGGGCCATGGAAAATCAATATATTCATTGGCCCTTTGTTTCTCTTTATTCACCAGCAGAAGCCGCTCTATAGAAGCAGCAGCACCAGCAGCAGCAACAGGAGCGGAGTCTGGCCGGCAGCAGGACACCACATCTTCTTCTGGGAGCCCTCCCTCGCATTGTCAGCGTTTAACGGTAAGTTTTTATTTCCACAATCCATCATCTCTGGAATATATGTCGGTTCATTGGCTTTTATTTCAAAACAGGAATCACAAGCTGAAGAGGAGCTCCCAGAAGAAGAACGAAGGGGTGGACAGACACCTGTAGTGGGCTCGCAATTGGTAAGTTTCCTGCCTCAAATGCAGAAACACAACATCACACTACACACAACACATAGAAAACAATTTAGTGCAGACATCACACAGCAAACAACACATATGTCTACATCCAAGCACATAACTTATTTTTTTTTCTTTTCTAGTCTTCCGAATCTGGTGCTCGGCCAAAAGGTCCTCACAGTGCCTCCCAGGGTCGTCGGTGTGTGGGACGCGGCGGTCACCAGCGTGTAAGTATAATTTTTGTTTTTAGGTTTTTTTTCCTTTTTTTTTTACATTTCTTAAGTGTGGAGGCTAATTTTTTTGGGTTTTCTCTTTTTCTTTAACAGGCTTCACTGCGTGCTCCCGACTCTGACGGTGAAGAGGAGGGGATTGACGTGGACCTCCTCATCGATCTGGTCAGAGAAAGGGAGCCGCTGTGGAGTATGGGGGACTGCCGCCATGCTGATCTTATTGTGACCTGTCGACTCTGGGAGGAAATCTGTTCGCTCCTCGTGGACCGCTGGGAGGACCTCGATGCTCGGGCCCAGATTCAAAAGCGTAAGTATATACAGTTCCAGTTGCTTGATGTAAAGCAGTGTTTCCCAAACGCCAGGCCTCGTGGTCCCCACAGGTCATGTTTTCAGGATTTCCTTTTGAGCAACACTATGGAAATCCTAAAAACATGACCCGTGGGGACCATGAGGACTGGAGTTTGGGAAACACTGATGTTGTATACTAACCACTCCTTTCTCGTTTCAGGGGAGAGAATTGTGAAGCGGTGGCGGTCTGTGAGGGATCGTTTCAAGAAGGAGTTCAATAAAGAGATGCGGGCCCCGAGTGGATCTGGAGGATGCAGGAGCAAGTACAAGTACGCACGAGCCCTGTCGTTCCTCCGGGCAACAATGGTCACCAGAAAGTAAATATTACACACCACATGTCAAAAAATAATGTTTACATGTCTAACTTTTTTTCAGCCAGGGCCATGCCATGTCACTATATTAATTGTATTTTTTTCTCTTTATTCCACAACACAGTGACCAGCACTCAGGAGCCTGCACGCTTGGACCCTTCTGAGGAGACCGCCACCGAGGGACACTTCGACCGCCCCCGGCCCATCTGCACCTTGCCAGCCTTCCCTCACATTAGATCCATCTCTCCCATCCACCAGCACCGGAGCATCGTGGCCGCCTACATTACATGAATCCACTGGTGAGGAGATCGCTTTCCCTTTACCCCACCCTTCTGCCCCTGCCACCTCTAGTACACCTGCGGGTACTGGGCGGAAGCGGCAGAGGGGTCAGGAAAAGACCTATGCTCCCGAGTTCTTGCATCTGAATGCATCTTTTCAGAACTGTCTTAAAGTCTTGTCAGAGCAAATCTCCGCAGGCTATCAGCAGCTCAACTCTGCCATTCTGGAGTTGAAGACACTTCTGCAAACCATGCATTCCGAAGCAAGATCTTCTCCAAACCACACCTTTTTCAGGTCTGTTGTGGAGCGCATGGCAACACTATCTCCTACCCAGCAGATGCATGTAATGCATTCGTGCCACAGTGCTCTACTGCAGGTTACCTCCCAACCTCCTCCTCCCACCCCAGTAGTTCCTCCACCTGCACCCCCTCCAGCCACTTTCCATCCTCCCCCTCCTATTACATACCAGCCACCTCCCCAGCACCAGCCACCTCCCCAGTACCAGCAACCTCCCCAGTATCAGCAAACTCCCCACTTCCAGCAACCTTCCCCGTACCAAACTCCTGCCCCGTACCACACTCCTTCCCCGTACCACTTCTCAACCACATCATCTGCTACTCCAGTCCCTGCTCAACCCTCCACTCCACCACCCACCACCTGTTCTGCCTCCCACATGTCCACCCATTCTGTAGCTTTTTCCACACCTTCACCTCTAACTGTTCCTTCCCCACCACGATCCCAGTCCTCTCTCCACACTTCCAGTGTCGAAGTGTCCCGCAGCCCCTCCAGCAGTATTTCCACCCCACACTACACTAATTTGTGATTTTGTGCCCAAAATAAAAAATAAAATTTTTCTGGTTGTAAAGCTTTATTAAAAAAGTTTTTCTTCAAATTTACAAACAGTTTTAAAAAATAAAAAAATATTCAATAAAAGTTTAATATTTGTTTTACACTTGTCTGTCATTTATTTCTGCGGCGAAATATGTTTTAACAAAAGGTAAAATACTGGGTAGAGAAAAGGTAAACATTTTTTGATATACCAAACAAGGTACATAACTTTGGGTAAAAGGTAAATAAATTTTACCTTCTGGCCACAGTTGTGTACCTGGTTGTGTTTTAGGCTAAGTATTTCACCTTTTAGCTAAAGCTGTGTATCTTGTTGGGGATTACCTAACATTGTACACAACTTTTGTTAAAAGGTGAAATACTTTGCCTAAAACACAACCAGGTACACAACTGTGGCCAAAAGGTAAAAATTGTCAAACCACAACAAGATAGCCAACTTAGGTTGGCAAAGGTATACTGTTGGTACAGAAGGTACACGACTTTGGTTAAGGGCAGAAATTTATCAAACTCTGTCATCCTGCCAGTGTATTCTGCCTTGAGGTGACATAAAGTATAGGGCAAAATTGTCCCTTATTGGTGTAACCGTCACAGAACTTCTAGTGGTAATGTTATGGTAATCTTGTAAGGTGGTTTCTTCAGCGGTGTCCTCAATGGAAATGGGTTCCTTGCAGATAACAAAATTGTGCAGGACCACGCAAGCTTTGATCACCTCGACCACAGTTTCAGTCTTGAGGTTGATCGCAGTCAATAGGACCCGCCATTTGGCTGTCAGAATACCAAAGGCGCATTCCACCATTCTTCTTGCTCTTGTGAGGCGGTAATTAAAAATGCATTTTGTTCTTGACAATCCTCTGCTACCGTACGGTTTCAAAAGGTGTTCTGACAGCTGGAAGGCTTCATCCCCTACACAGACAAATGGCATAGGTGGACCAGATGTTTGCGGCAGCGGTCTAGGGGGTGGGAACTGGAAGGTGTTTCCATACAGTCTACGCCCCATGGCAGACAGTTTGAAAACTTGAGAGTCATTGGAGCGGCCATAGGCCCCAATATCAACAGCAATAAATTTGTATTCCACATCAGCGATATTCCGATCCCGATCCTGCTGGCTTTACAATGCGGATATGTTTCCCGTTCACAGCGCCCAAGCAGTTCGGAAACTGACATATCTGTAGAAACTTGTCAGCAATTTCAATCCACCTCTATGTTTTGGGCTCTGGTACAAACTCATCAACTAAAGAGTCCCACAGTGCACGGCATGTGTGCTTCACTATTCCAGATATGGTGGAAATCCCGAGTCTGTACTGGAAATGGAGTGACGAAAGGGATTCTCCAGTTGCAAGGAATCTGGGGGGAATTAAAAAAAAAAAATTAGTTCAAAATCACAGCATTACATACCAAAACTCAGCTATAACACTTGGAGATACAAACTACCACCAACAACATTACAGTTAAAGTGTGCTTTGATGCGAGCATATCCAATAAATGTGTCTTACCTTAGAGTCACCATTAGACGCTCTGGCGGTGAAATGGAGAAGCGGCAATAGGTGTCCTATTTTCTTATGAGGTGTGCAAGGCGCTCCACCAAGCAATCAAAATTCTACATTTGCATCCGAACATATGCGAGGAATTTCTCCGGGTTTCGTCTAAGGTCCATGCAGAGTGTAGAATAGACCCCACGCGTCATTCTCTTGGCTGTGATGGGGTGGAACCACAAACGGTGTCGATGTCACTGATGCATGATGTGCTGCTGTCTCGCTCTCTCCTTCTTCAGAACAATCACCCTCAAAAGATTTGCCTCCACTGTAAAATCCACCAAATTCTTCAAAATGTTTCCTATCACAACTTCCATCTTCGCCAGTCACTTGCTCTTCTCTCCAACCTGCACTTTCTCCTCTACAACCTGTCAAAGATGGCCTGTAGAAACACTGTATATATAGGTTTTCATTAGCCAATCACGTTTGTAGGGCGTTTTAAAAACCGGATCCGTCGAAATCCGTCGAAAAACGGATAAAAAAACGGATGAAACGGATGCGACGAATCCGGTTTTTGGTCGGATGCGCAAGACGGATCTGGCAGAAAACCGGATCCGTCACATCCGGTTTTACATAACATTTGATGTATCCGGCGCTCCAGCACGACGCCGGATCGCGCCTGACGGCAAAAAACTGATGTGTAAAAGATGCCTAAGGCTGTTATGTGGTACAGGATCAAATGCCTTTATAAAGTGCAGATAAATCCCATCAGTTACATTACCAACATCCAGATCTGCACTCACCTCCTCAGAGAAACCCAACATGTTGTCAGACAAGGCTTATCCTTCATGAATCCGTGCTAGTTGTCAGTTATTGTATTATCTACAATATATGCCTGCAGGTCATCTCTTATACTGCCCTCATATATGTCACACTACTGATGTCAGGCTTACCGGATGGTAATTGCCTGGATCAACCTTCTTACCTTTCTTAAATATCGGTACCACATAAGCCTCCTCTAATCCTGTGGCACCCCCCTGTAGAGTCTAAGAATATGAGATACAGTGGTCTGACAATTACTGAGCTCAATTCCTTCAGTATCTGTGGGTGAATGCCACCTAGGCTGATGATTTCGCAATGTTTAATTTGCTCAGATGCCGGTGTACTTCTTCTTGTGTTACACTAGTTATATCAGGTGGTGAACTTTGAATTTTGCCTTGTTGAATGATCCCTGGAATAGTCAGTTCATTGGTGATGACGGATGAGATGTCATGTGCCTGTTTAATATCTCAGCCTTTTCTTTGTCCTCTGTAATTACCTTGTTATTATTGTCTTATAAGGGGCCGATATCACTTTTTTTTCTCTTTTTGGCATTGATGTATTTGTAGATATTTTTGGGCTTTATTTTAATGTCACTGGCGATTTGTTTCTCTGTAAAGACCTTTGTCAGCTTGGTTTCTTTTTTACGTTTCTTACCTAAATCTTTATACTTCTGAAATGCTTTTTCTGTATTCTCAGCCTTCAGAATTTTAAGTGAACATGTAAACATTTATCAAGTGGGTAAATTCAAACAAGACCTTCTGAGATATTTCAGTGTGGCTTCAGAGCTGAAAAATATCAGCATGAGATAAGTAAAAGATTCACAAAATGATTTCACTTTTCTTGAAAAATATATCTGTCTAACATGTTTTGTGCTCCTTGGGCTCATATTTTGCTTTTATTTCTATTGATACATTTTGATCTTTTCACTGTTGCTTGGCGTTCTGGGAAAGCGAGGGATTGGATTTGCAGGAATCGGATCAACTATTTTCCAGGGAGACAATATTAAATCTGTTTTTGCACCTGAAGTTTTCATAATATTCATGTGGAGGTCAAATACTAATTAAAGAAAAATGCCGCCTCTGGGCCTCACGCGTTATTGACAGATAAACACTGGAATGGAGATTGGCATTTAAGGAACTGTTATAATTAAACTTCTGAAATGAAACACATTGTCGGCAGAGGATTTAATTACAGCCACGTTTCACAATGACTAGCCTGTCACTTGTTGACGAGCATTTTATTTCCAACCACAGAGAGACAAGATACTTGGCTCACAGGACGATGGAGAGGTGTAATACTGCTATAACCTGGGGATCATCTGTATATACAGTAATTATACACTGAGACTGCAACTCCAAAAAGGTAAAGTCGTGGAATTCTGTCAATCACAGGATGGAGACAAATTACTGATCTGCAAATGATGAAAAAATGGAAACAATATTTACCAGGTTTAGAAGCCGGTAAATTACAAAGTTACTTGGATTCTGCCAAATCCATGACTTGGTTAATGATGCAGAAAATATGCAGAATTCAGTCCCAATCATTCGTAATTCTGTGTAACAAAGCGGGGCGTGTAAACCCCCCGACCCTACATATTGACTGACACCATAAAGAAGATACCACCGTAATAACCACAAGACCCTACTACAGAGAATAATACGGAGCGGGTGACTTCTCGGATCCACTCCTGACCTTTTATCCGACCTTAGGCGAAGAAATGTCACAAGTCTTTATTGTGTCGATTCATTTAGTCCCGTTCAGAATTCACTTGATAAATGCACAGAAACTGCAAATATTTCCTCCACATCCAGATATATAAGAAGATCTATCTCATTCAAGGCTACATTTTTACATTTAGGGAGCCCCCCACACCACTATAATGCCAAGACACTATTAAAGCGTGCCCCCTTTATAAACTAGTGCTAAAAGTGTGCTCCTATAAACAGTGCTGCCTGCGGACCCACACCACTAGGGGGAGCTCACACAAGGATATTGTGGGCAGTGACTGTAATCACCCCCAACACTTTGATTGACAGCTCATTCTGCTGCATGCATACTTTTGCACATGACGGGTTGCCTTAAACAAAAAAAAGGGCTTTAATCCCCCTCCCTGGGTCCAGAGCTGAGTTTCCATTGTTGCACCTGGAGTCTGGTATTTTCTGCAGCACTGACATCACATGGACAACGCTGCAGCCAATTACTGAGCTCAGTAGCACTGCCTGCATTCATGGCATGAGTCACTCAGATCTGCCGTGCTCACTGATGGGCAGCAGCGCTGTTGACGTGAGTGACATCAGCACGCAGCCAATAACACACACCGGAAGGTGTTTGGTTTTTTTTTAAGTCAAACTGGGGTCAGGGGTGTTCTGAAACGGTAAAACCCCTTTAAAGTAAATGGGAATAGCCCACGGCACATTTAGATACAGCAAGTGGCCCCGTAATAATACGAGCATAAAGTGAGTGCAGTCATACGGCACGACTGACAGGCTGCAGACCCCATCAGAACCACTAGGTGGTCAAACATCATGTAGCATAAACCTCTCCCTACAGAATATCAAGAAATCATTTTTTTTCTGAAAAGAAGGAAATCCATCTATATGATTTAGGAGAACTTGAGACTATAACAGAATTTTCTGATTAAAGCCCCAACAAGGGTTTCGGCGTGTTTGAACCTCTTTCTTTCATGCTACTTCCAATTCTGTTCTTCATACACTTCTATGGTCAATTGTAATCTGACCCCTCAGTGAGATGGCACTCTGTCTTTTTCATGAACTGGGGGACTGAGGTTGCTCCCTGTTGTCAGGGATTTATTATATCCCTCCAGTTGTCACAAATGTATTATTTATAGTGTTCCTGGGTCATATAACCACCCACAAATTTTGTTTCCATTTTCAGTTCCAGTTTTGGAACTTGCAGCTCTCTGGTGCCCCCTTTCCCTCAGGCCAGTCAGGGAACTACACCTTGGATAAGCAGTCGCCAGAAAGGCTGCCTGGCTATTGGGCACTTTGCAGTGAGGGTGGTATGTATGTCCCAAGACCCAGGGTGGGTAATACACACATAAAACCTCCGTTCCGTCACAGCCAGAGTCTCCCAAATCCCCAGAACACTGTACTGCCACCAGCTCCTCGATCTACATGAAAAATCAATATTGGGTCAGGAGCCAACCCACACGGTAGTGTAATTAGCATGGAGGTCGTGGCGGTATGTTATAGAGCAAGGAAAAACGAAACTAGTAAATTTATAGATTTACTCCAGAAAGGATAGGCAGTGTTTACAAAATTATATAAGATGTTACAAAAAGAGACAAGATACAGTATAGACAGACAATTACAAAATAAAGTGGATTAAAATAAGAACTTACACTTATGAGTCCATGGCACGCCATGTGGAAGAGGGGACAATGGTCTACCAGCACAGCTTCCGAGCTGGCACCCCAGGCAAATGACAACTTCCTAATCGAGCATCCTAGTCTTATGCCTTTGCCCGGCTGACCTCATTGGGTGGGCGGAGCTAGGGAATGTACTCCCTTTTGAAAGTTACTAAAAAATGTATAAGTGCCATACAGTGGGGCAAAAAAGTATTTAGTCAGTCAGCAATAGTGCAAGTTCCACCACTTAAAAAGATGAGAGGCGTCTGTAATTTACATCATAGGTAGACCTCAACTATGGGAGACAAACTGAGAAAAAAAAATCCAGAAAATCACATTGTCTGTTTTTTTTTCATTTTATTTGCATATTATGGTGGAAAATAAGTATTTGGTCAGAAACAAGCAATCAAGATTTCTGGCTCTCACAGACCTGTAACTTCTTCTTTAAGAGTCTCCTCTTTCCTCCACTCATTACCTGTAGTAATGGCACCTGTTTAAACTTGTTATCAGTATAAAAAGACACCTGTGCACACCCTCAAACAGTCTGATTCCAAACTCCACTATGGTGAAGACCAAAGAGCTGTCAAAGGACACCAGAAACAAAATTGTAGCCCTGCACCAGGCTGGGAAGACTGAATCTGCAATAGCCAACCAGCTTGGAGTGAAGAAATCAACTGTGGGAGCAATAATTAGAAAATGGAAGACATACAAGACCACTGATAATCTCCCTCGATCTGGTGCTCCACGCAAAATCCCACCCCGTGGGGTCAGAATGATCACAAGAACGGTCAGCAAAAATCCCAGAACCACACGGGGGGACCTAGTGAATGAACTGCAGAGAGCTGGGACCAATGTAACAAGGCCTACCATAAGTAACACACTACGCCACCATGGACTCAGATCCTGCAGTGCCAGACGTGTCCCACTGCTTAAGCCTGTACATGTCCGGGCCCATCTGAAGTTTGCTAGAGAGCATTTGGATGATCCAGAGGAGTTTTGGGAGAATGTCCAATGGTCTGATGAAACCAAACTGGAACTGTTTGGTAGAAACACAACTTGTCGTGTTTGGAGGAAAAAGAATACTGAGTTGCATCCATCAAACACCATACCTACTGTAAAACATGGTGGTGGAAACATCATGCTTTGGGGCTGTTTCTCTGCAAAGGGGCCAGGACGACTGATCCGGGTACATGAAAGAATGAATGGGGCCATGTATCGTGAGATTTTGAGTGCAAACCTCCTTCCATCAGCAAGGGCATTGATGATGAAACGTGGCTGGGTCTTTCGACATGACAATGATCCAAAGCACACCGCCAGGGCAACGAAGGAGTGGCTTCGTAAGAAGCATTTCAAGGTCCTGGAGTGGCCTAGCCAGTCTCCAGATCTCAACCCTATAGAAAACCTTTGGAGGGAGTTGAAAGTCCGTGTGGCCAAGCGAAAAGCCAAAAACATCACTGCTCTAGAGGAGATCTGCATGGAGGAATGGGCCAACATACCAACAACAGTGTGTGGCAACCTTGTGAAGACTTACAGAAAACGTTTGACCTCTGTCATTGCCAACAAAGGATATATCACAAAGTATTGAGATGAAATTTTGTTTCTGACCAAATACTTATTTTCCACCATAATATGCAAATAAAATGAAAAAAAAACAGACAATGTGATTTTCTGGATTTTTTTTTCTCAGTTTGTCTCCCATAGTTGAGGTCTACCTATGATGTAAATTACAGACGCCTCTCATCTTTTTAAGTGGTGGAACTTGCACTATTGCTGACTGACTAAATACTTTTTTGCCCCACTGTAACTCTGGCTGCAATGCTCCCAGAGTTACGACTGGAATATTATATGTCTTCCTACATAGTTATCTTTCATTTAAGACCAAGCATCATATATCTAGGTATTACTGGCAAGCATATACCCTTTTCTCGATTTCTGGAGGGCTTAGAAGCTTCAACACCCACCTGTGGATAGCTCTAACCATGCAGTTTCCAAAAATATAAGTTTCCTGCCTCTATGAATATTCTGTGTTATTATATTTGATCCTGAATATACAAAGAACCATAAGCTTTTAAACAAAGCCTGAGTTCGCTGGTCATAAGCCACATTCCCGAGGGAGGGGGGAAGGAGTGGGATAGAATTACCCACAGGCAGAAAGAGACTGCAGATATGTGCCATTCCAACAGGAAGAAAGAGGGAGGAAGAGGCGGCTGCAGCTTGAGAGACTAGGCAGCTGCAGCTTGAGAGGCTTTGTGTGTGCACGGCACAAGCTAATGGGGGAGGGGCTGTGTGTCATTTTAAATCAAGGAGCCACAGCCAATAGCTCTGTATGTGTAATCAAAACCATGGAAAATGTTCATATTTTCTTGACAGTCTTGTTACAATGAATCATGAGATCCAGAAGTGGCTCATAAGTGGATAAAGAAGTTGTTTTCTCTGATAAGATGTGTTACAATGTTTCTTTTATTCACTTGTACAATGTTTTTTTTAGAAAGGTTTCTGAAGGGGCAGTGAACATTTACATTTTGCTTCGTTGACTTCTGCATTGCATGTGTAATGAATTAAGTGCATGGCTAAAGTCAACTGTGCACATCACATATCCTGCCGTCTATATGTAGAGGGGACGTCACCTGCGCCACTCACCTCCTGATGAGGAAGAAAAGCAAATTATGAAGAAAGGTAAGGGCGGACACATCTGGAAAGGTAAGGGAGGACACATCTGGAAAAGTTAGGGAGGACACATCTGGAAAAGGTATCCTAGTTAATGATAAACTTACCTGGAGCAGCCAGTGCTAGGCAGCGGCTGCCAAGGCAAACAGGATCATGGGGTGCATTAAAAGAGGTCTGGATACACATGATGAGAGCATTATACTACCTCTGTACAAATCCCTGGTTAGGCCGCACACGGAGTACTGTGTACAGTTTTGGGCATCGGTGCTCAGGAAGGATATAATGGAACTAGAGCGGGTACAAAGGAGGGCAACAAAATTAATAAAGGGGATGGGGGAACTACAATACCCTGAGAGATTAGCAAAATTAGGATTATTTAGACTAGAAAAAAGACGACTGAGGGGTGATCTAATAACCATGTATAAGTATATAAGGGGACAATACAAATATCTCTCCGAGGATCTGTTTATACCAAGGAAGGTGACGGTCACAAGGGGGCATTCTCTGGGTCTGGAGGAGAAAAGGTTTTTCCACCAACATAGAAGAGGATTCTTTACTGTTAGGGCAGTGAGAATCTGGAATTCCCTGCCTGAGGAGGTGGTGATGGCAAACTCAGTCGAAGGGTTCAAGAGAGGCCTGGATGTCTTCCTGGAGCGTAACAATATTGTATCTTATAGTTATTGTTAGGTTCTTTAGAAGGACGTAGATCTGGGGATTTATTCTGACGGAATATAGGCTGAACTGGATGGACTAATGTCTTTTTTCGGCCTTACTAACTATGTTACTATGTTAAGGTAAGGGAGGACACATCTGGAAAGGTAAAGGAGTATACATCTGGAAAGGTAAGGGATGACACATCTGGAAAGATAAAGGTGGACACATCTGGAAAGGTAAGGGAGGACACATCTGGAAAGGTAAAGGAGGACACATGGAAAGGTAAATGAGTACACATCTGGAAAGGCAATGGTGGAGGCATCTTGAAAGATAAAGGACACATCTGGAAAAGTAAAGGAGGAAACATCTGGAAAGGTAAGGGAAGACACAACTGGAAAGATAAAGGAGGACACATCTGGAAAGGTAAAGGAGGACACATCTGGAAAGGTAAAGGAGGACACATCTGGAAAGGTAAAGGAGGACACATCTGGAAAGGTAAAGGAGGACACATCTGGAAAGGTAAGGGAGGACACATCTGGAAAGATAAAGGAAGGACACATCTGTTCAGTGCAAGAAGTCTATATATATGAGATCTCAGAACATAAATTTCACATTGAAGAATTATATGCAATCTGTATCTAGTGTATTCTATGAAGAATAAGAGGAATTTGAGAAAATTCTTGTTTTTACACTGGAGCGTTCATTCACAAGTTTCACCATCCATTGTAGGACCGAGATCATATAATCCATCCTCAGGTGTCAGCAAACGTCACTTAGGTAAATTTTCCAGGTTCATTTGCTTAAAATTTGTCCTTCTCCTCCTTGTATACATATGAAAAAGAATTTCTCTTACTAAATGAAATGTCTTGAGGAGGAAACAGAGGCAAAAAATGTCTAACGCAACAGAAGAACAGGAATACAAAAAATATAAAAAGGTGCAAAACGGAGCCATGCCGAGGATGATGGATGCCCGGTCCTCTGATATAGGAGACGCTTAGTCAGCTATGAGACCAAATGACATCTGACCCCATAAATTCACTAAATTGAAACTGTCTGACATAGGTAGGATCAATCCATAAGAAAGGCTTGTCACCAAATCCATCATTGATATCTGCAGCAGTTCTCGACAAGATGGAAAATCAGCTTTTTTCACGTAGTTTATAACCCTAGACATAGGATGATGAAGGTGAGCATGACTGTAATTGCAGGGTGACGGATGAGGAGGATTTCCTGACTAAAGTGTAACATTTGGGCACCGGGGGCATTTCATGCAGGTTTACAGGACAAGGACAAGTAGTCAAGGAAACAGACACTAAGGCTAAGTGCACACGTACCGGAACTCTCGCGGAAATTACCGCGAGAATTCCGGAATTCCAGTCCGCGGGAAAATCGCATTTTAAATTCCCGCGATTTTCCCGCGGAAAAACTAGCATTTTGCAAGCGTATTTAGCTTGCAAAATGCTAGCGTTTTCCAAGCGATCTGTAGCATCGCTTGGAGAACTGATTGACAGGTTGGTCACACTCATCAAACATAGTGTTTGACAAGTGTGACCAACTTTTTACTACTGAGGCTGCCTATGCGGCATCAATAGTAAAAGATAGAATGTAAAAAAAAAATAAAAAATACTGTTATTCTTACCTTCCGACGTCCCGCGCATCCGTTCCCAGTAATCCTTTGCGAAAATGCCCGCGATGACGTCCGTTCTCGCGGGATCGCGACGTCTCGCGGTCATTCGCGATGACGTCGCGCGAATGACCGCGAGACTTCGCGATCCCGCGAGATCGGACGCCATCGCGGGCATTTTCGCAAAGGATTACTGGGACCGGAGCGTGGAGAGAAGCGAGAATGCTGCGCAGGACGTCGGAGGGTGAGAACAACAATATTTTTTATTTTATAATTCTATTTTTTACAGGGATATGGTACCAAAAGCCCGGAGGACAGTCTCCTCTCCTCCGGACCGTGGGTACCATCCGCAATTATTCTGCTTACTTTCCGCATGTTGTGCACAGCCACATGCGGGAAGTAAGCGGAACAATGCATTCCTATGGGTGCGGGATCGCCGCGATTCCGCAAAATAATGAGCATGCTGCGTTTTTTACCGCAAAGCGATTCCGCCGCGGTAAAAACCGCAGCATTAGCACAGCATTGCGGAATCCCATAGGAATGCATGGGATGCTTATTTTTCGCGTTTTCGTGGCAAAATCACGCGGTTAAAACCGCCGCGGAAACGCGAAAAAAACGCCACGTGTGAACTCAGCCTAAGAGACAACCTGTCTTTTTTTGAGACATCACCTTTAAGGTCTGACACCAACAAAAATCATAATAAAGGTCCAACTGCAATTAGTTCCACCCCATCCAGATTATACTCACAAGAAGCACAAATAGACAATATGGAGTAAAAGTATCGGCCACACGTCTTAGTCATTGTATTCCAGTTTCGCATTCGATCACTTTGCACCTGGTGTATAACCTCCAGCCTCCCGTTCCTGGTATATAACATCTGGCCCCTGGTGTATAACCTCCAGCCTCCCGTCCCTGGTGTATATCATCTGGCCCCCGGTGTATAAGCTCCAGCCCCCCCATCCCTGGTATATAGCATCTGGCCCCCAGTGTATAATCTCCAGCCTCCCGTCCCTGGTGTATATCATCTGGCCCCCGGGGTATAACCTCCAGTCCCCCGTCCCTGGTATATAACATCTGGCCCCCGGTGTATAACCTCCAGCCCCCCCATCCCTGGTATATACCATCTGGCCGATGGTGTATAACCTCCAGTCCCCCATCCCTGGTATATATCATCTGGCCCCGGTGTATAACCTCCAGCCTCCCGTCCCTGGTGTATATCATCTGGCCCCAGGTGTATAACCTCCAGTCCCCCGTCCCTGGTATATATCATCTGGCCCCCCGGTGTATAACCTCCAGCCTCCCGTTCCTGATATATATCATCTGGCCCCCGGTGTATAACCTCCAGCCTCCCGTTCCTTGGTATACAGCATTTCGCCCCCAGTATATAACCTACAGCCCCCCGTCCCTGGTATATAGCATCTGGCCCCCGGTGTATAACCTCCAGCCCCCATCTCTGGTATATAGCATCTGGCTTCGGGTGTATAACCTCCAGCCCCCTGTCCCTGGTATATAGCATCTGGCCCCCGGTGTATAACCTCCAGCCCCCATCTCTGGTATGTAGCATCTGGACGCCGGTGTATAACCTCCAGCCCCCTGTCCCTGGTATATAGCATCTGGACCCCGGTGTATAACCTCCAGCCCCCCTGTCCCTGGTATATAGCATCTGGCCCCCGGTGTATAACCTCCAGCCCCCCTGTCCCTGGTATGTAGCCTCTGGCCCCTGGTGTATAACCTCCAGCCCCCCCGTCCCTGATATATAGCATCTGGCCCCCCCGGTATATAACCTACAGTCCCCCGTCCCTGGTATGTAACCTCCAGCCCCCCATCCCTGGTATATAGCATGTGTCCCCCCGTATGTAACCTCCGACCCTTGGAATATAACCTCTGGCCCCCGCCATGCCATCTACCTTTAAGCCTATATGACAGAGCGGCCGTGGTGCAGAGCTCGCTGATACTAGTGCGGTCTTGTCATAGGAGCCACCGGGGTAGCAAGTCCATCAATGACATTTCTTCCTCCTGTACAGAGCGGGGTCACTGAGTGCTGAGGGCAGATATGTCACCACCGCTCTGCTGACCCCATAACTGCAGAGAGCAGATCTCCCCTGGTATCAGCACAAACAATGCGCCCGCGCCGGGAGCTTCTTGCAGCCGATCATCACGAAGCACAATGCTGAGAGTCAGATGGAGGAGTCTGGGTTTGGTGATTTCTGGAGGACATTACCCCTTGACTGCATTGTACCCCCTGTACAGATGGTGGAGGAGGATAATGCTCTGTGCTGTTTTCAGGGGGTGGCCTCGGACCCTCAGCTCCAGTGAAGAGAAACTGTAATATTTAGCACAAGACATTGTAGACAATTGTGGCTTCAGCTTTATGGGAACTGATTGGGATTCGCCCTCTATTATTCCACCTAACTGTGCCCAGTGCACAAGATCCATACAGACATGGTGGGAAGGACATGAGGGGCCGCACACACCCCCATCCAATACTATGGAGATTGTGAGCCTGGATTTGATGCCACAAATGCTCCTCTGGATGAAGCGACAAAAATTCCACAGACACCTACAAATTCTTGTAGAAATCCTTCCCAGATGAGCAGGAGCTGTTATATCTGCCAAGGGGTAACTCCATATTAATGAGAATCCCTACATGTCAGTGGGTACAGGAAACGCACCAGCTTGTGGAACTGATTCAATGATAGGTAGACAGGGCCACTGTAACGATAATGTAAAGTATCATGTATTTTTCCCTATTTCCAGAATCTTCTATTCACATACTGAACTCTGCTATGCCAGTGGTGAGGGTTTGACCCCCCTGTTCTTTTCCCTTTGCCTGTCATGCCTGCAAACATTTCTGCTCACTCACAGCCTGTGACACCGTCCACCCCCTTGCTCCCCCCCCTCAGCCTGCACACACACTCAGTGTAACCTGAGATACCAGTGAGTGGTTTCCCTCCTCCCAGCAGGGAGCCTCTTTGTCTTTCCACCATGTGAGGACTTCTCATAGACAGGAATCTAATCATTTGGTCATAAAGCGATGTGGGGTTGTGATAGAAAAAAAACGCATTGAAAAAACGCATACAAAAGCATACAACTGCTGCGTTTTTTTCAAGCATTTTTATGAGCATGCATGAAAAAACGCAGCGTTTTTATGCGTTTGTATGCGTTTTTACCGCGTTTGCGTTTTTTCCAAACGCATTAGGTGGCCCCTCACACTAACCCAAACCATGACTTTACTAACCCTAACCCTAACCCTGACCCTAACCCTAACCCTGACCCTAACCTTAACCCTGACCCTAACCCTTAACCAAACCATACTTAACCCTAACCCAAACCCTAAACCCTAACTAACCCTAACCCTGACCCTAACCCTAACCCTGACCCTAACCCTGACCCTAACCCTAACCCTGACCCTAACCCTGACCCTAACCCTTAACCAAACCATACTTAACCCTAACCCAAACCCTAAACCCTAACTAACCCTAACCCTGACCCTAACCCTGACCCTAACCCTTAACCAAACCATACTTAACCCTAACCCAAACCCTAAACCCTAACTAACCCTAACCCTGACCCTAAACCCCCTTAACTAACCCTAACTCTAACCCAAACCCCTAAATTCCATGGTTAACAAAAAAAACGCATGTGCAAAAAAACGCATACATAAGCATGCCAATGCGCACATATGCGCACCCATAGACTTATAATGGGTGACTTGCTGTAAAAAAACGCATTGCGCACGCATGCGTTTTTTTGAGGCAAGTCGGACGCCCAAAAAATGCAAAAGGATGCATTTTGTGCGCCCGAGCGCATACCGCCAAAAAACGCATGCGCGCAAAAACGCATACAAACGCGTGTGTATGCTCACATAAGCGCATCCCATGCAAAGTATAGGAAAAAAACGCAAGTGTGAAACCAGTCTCAGCCTGTGTTTTTCCAAATTCTAGCTTCAGCGGAATCCGAGAAGTGGATTCCTGTGCAGCCAGGGCAGCCCGATGCTTCGTGTTTGGTTTTGAATGAACGCCAGCGACAAGCTGAATAAGATGATACTATGTGCGTTTCTATATGAGGTACCCTCTGTGAGATATGATTATTATAGTTTTCTTAGCCAGATTGTAACTCTGAAAGCAGGGAGAGGACCTCCACAAGCCAGCCCCTTTGTTGATGTCACAAGCCCAGACATATAAGTCTGCATTGCAACTCAGCCCCCCTGGCAGTTGCTGCCTGGACGCTGTTGCTCCAAGACCCCGCAATGCATTGGGACTTCTGGCTCCTCCCATCAGCATGGTTTCCCTGAAATGAAGTAACATGCGAGTGCCTCTTTTCTTCTGTTAATCCTCTTTTTATTTGAAATTGCTCTGAACATAATTTAATTGTCTCATAATGTAAAATCTTTTTATATCTTCTGTAAACACTGCCTATCTTTTGGGAGTAAAATATAAAATTATTAGTTCCATCTCCATGTTCTATACCGAACTTTTACGTGCCTGAAGTAATCACGCTACTAATTTGGGTTGGCTTCGTACCCCTTTATTAATTTAAATATTGATAGAGAAATCGGAAGCTGGTGACAGAAAAGTGTGCTCTGGGCTAGGTGGGCTAGCTGGCAGTGACGGAAGGGGTTTTATAAGCTGATTGTCTGGCTGCAGCCAGAGCCTTTATAATTCCCTTGCTGCAGCAGGCCTAATAGCCAGTGCACAACAAGTAGCCCATCCGGCGACTAATTATCCTAGATGCAGTTCCCCGACTGACCTGAGGGTAAAGGGAGCACCGGAAATCTGCAAGTTCCAACGCGGAACCAAAAGTGGAATATACATAAATCCCGGCAATTTGTGATATAGTGTGGCAGTCGTGGGATAACTAAAATAAGCCCCCCTGCGGTAAATTGATAGGTCAAGACTAGCTTGCTGTTTTCAATCACATTGTGGCAGTTGTGGGATAACAAGATAAACCCCCCTGCACTGTGTGACGGGGTCCTTCTCCGATACCACACAATCAACAGAGCGAGGGAAGTGTGAACAATCCCAAGATCTTTATTATAGGCAAAACTAAAAGGTCCATAAACAATCCACCACACTGAGGATACAATAGTCCAGAACACAAATGAAGTTCAATAACAGGATAAAATGTCCAGGGAGATGAGAGTCCAGAAATCAGCAGCCGGAGGATAAAATGGGTCCATTCGCTTCCCTTTCTCTCCGACGTGCTGTCTTCACACGATCTTCACCACACAGGAACTGACTTGTCCAGCCCCTGTCCTCCCCAGCCCCCTCCTTGTGTCCAGGGGTAGTCAGACAGTTTGGGGCGGTTTGCAGGCCTTCCAGAAGAGACAAAGGAGCCTTGGGGATTAAGGAACTACAGGGGTTCATCAAGAGACAGATACAGTCAGGCTGTAGACATACAAGGCAACAAGAAAAAGACTACGAAAATCAGTGAAATAGAAATATACACAAAATGATATCCACATAGCATATCACACCATCACAACCTCTCTACACAGACCTCTGGCCTGCTCACTTTAGTCCACAATGCTCAATAATTTATAGTTCCTTGTACAGTGGCAGGGGTAAGTCGGCCTGGGGAGCCTATGGTTCTTCTTTTCGAGACAGACCACCGGCGATCTGGTGTTGGCTTCCCCGCTTGTATTGGATGAAGAAGCTGTAGGGTTGTAAGGACAAGCTCCACCGCAGCAATCTTCCATTGTCCCCTGATACGCGGTTCAGCCATGTGAGGGGGTGGTGGTCTGTAACAATTGTAAAGTCTCTGCCATACAAGTATGGCTGCAATTTTTTTAGCACCCATACGATGGCAAGGCACTCCTTTTCAATAGTGGCATAGGCAACTTCCCGATCCAGTAGTTTCTGACTGGCAAAAGCAACAGGATGTTCTTCTCTGGCGGTGTTCACTTGGCTAAGTACTGCCCCAATCCCAATGGTGGATGCATCTGTCTGCACGAGGAACCTGCGCTTATAATCTGGGGCAGCCAAGACAGGAGCAGTGATGAGGGCGGTCTTTAACACTGAAAAGGCATCGTCGCATGCAGTCGTCCACGTCACATTCCTAGGCATCTTCTTGCGGGTCAGGTCGGTTAGGGGCTTGGCCAAGGTGCTGAAGTTAGCAACAAATTTTCGATAGTAACCAGCAGTTCCTAAAAATGCAAGTACCTGCTTTTTGGTCTGTGGTCTACACCAGTTGCTAATGGCTTCCACCTTGGCAGGCTCAGGCTTTAGGGTCCCACCCCCTACTCTATGCCCAAGGTACTGCACCTCAGCCATCCCTATTTGGCATTTATCAGGGCGAATGGTCAGTCCTGCAGCAAGGATACAGTCTAGCACTATGCCCAAGTGTTTAAGATGTTCCTCCCAGGATGTGCTAAAAATGGCAATGTCATCTAAGTAAGCACAGGAAAAGTCCTGACATTGTTGTAACAGTCGATCTACCAGTCTCTGGAAAGTAGCGGGGCAGTTTTCATCCCAAAGAGCATTCCCAGGAACTCAAAAAGCCCAAATGGAGTAATGAAGGCCGAGCACTCCCGAGCGTCCTCCGTTAGGGGTATCTGCCAGTATCCCTTGCTCAAGTCTAACATGGTCACAAATTGGGCACTAGCCATACGATCCAATAGATCAATCCTGTGCATGGGATAAGCATCACTCTTGGTGGCATCATTTAATCATTGTAATCAACACAGAATCGGGTTGTACCATCCTTCTTGGGGACCAGGACGACAGGAGAGGCCCAAGAACTGTGAGATGGCTGAATAACTCCGAGTCATTTCATCTCCTCCAGTTCATTCTTTATCATACCTTGAACAGCCTCTGGAACCCGCTAGGCAGCCTGCTGGATGGGGCATTGTCCAGGGGTTTCCACATGGTGGCTGGTGAGAGTAGTCTTCCCTGGCTTTGAGGAGAAAGCAGCAGCCCTCGGCCTAAGTACGGCGACAATATCGTCCTTTTGTATAACCGATAAATGGGAGCCCAGGGGCACTTGTTCCATTGATCCTCCCGCTTGGGCAACCTGGAGGAGATCAAGGAGATACTCATCATTGGTGGTATCACTAGGGGGGTGGCAGACAGCTAGAACAGGCAGAGATCGGTCATGGCAGTCTTTCAGCGTGCTAATGTGGACAGTTTTCTGTCGTTGACCACTAGAGTCCAGGGCAATAACATAGTTAGTGTCATTAATTTTCTTGACAACCTGATAAGGGCCTTCCCACACTGCTTGAAGCTTGTTGGCAGGGGAAGCAGTAATCATGAGCACTTGTTGTCCTTCCATAAATTCCCGGGTCCTGGCATTACGGTCACACCAGGTTTTTTGTCTGGACTGGGCCATTCGCTGATGTTCTTTAGCGAAGGTAGCTAGCTGGGCGAGACTCTCTCTGAACTCTAGAACATAGGGAATGATGGCCATTCCGGTATCTGAGATGTCTCCCTCTAAATGTTCTTTCAGAAGAGTGAGAGGCCCACGGACCTTCCGGCTAAACAGTAGTTCGAAGGGAGAGAACCCTGTGGACTCTTGGGGAACCTCCCGATAGGCGAAGAGGAGATGTGGGAGGTGCTTTTCCCAGTCTTTTTCAATGTCAACAAAAGCCCTCAGCATATTTTTTAGGGTTCCATTAAAGCGTTCAAATAGTCCATTGGTCTGCGGGTGGGATGGGGTGGTACGAATGACTCGAACACCACAGGTATGCCATAGGGACTGGACCAGATCTGACATGAACTGAGTGCCTTGATCTGATAATATTTCACTAGGAAACAGTACCCGCGTAAAGATGGTAACAAGGGCCTCGGCTACCTTTACTGCTGTAATACTGGAAAGGGCCACAGCTTCAGGATACCGAGTGGCATAGTCCACCACTGTCAGGATATATTTTTTCCCCGACCGGCTGGGGTGGACCAGAGGATCTATGATGTAGACAGCTACACATTGAAATGGTTCTTCAATTATGGGCAGGGATTGCAGGGGTACCTTATGTCGAGCTCCTGGATGCCGCATTCGCTGGCACACATCGCAGGTGTGGCAATAATGGGCTACCGACTGCGAGACGCCAGGCCAGTAAAAACTTTGGGTGAGTCTCTTTTCAGTCCTTTTCCTCCCTTGATGCCCAGCCAAGGGAATGTCGTTGACCAGTTGAAGTAGCTGTGCCCTGTACTTCTGAGGGACAATGAGTTGCCTGGTCATTGCGTCAGGGTTGCCCTGGTCACTGACCTTTGTTACACGATAATACAGTCTGTTTTCTCGAATGAAGCCATCCCCATTATCTCACATGTGCCCAGTTTCTGCCTTTCGCCTAAGGGCTGCTAAGGTAGTGTCACCCTCTATTTCTCTCCTAAACTCCTCTCTGTCCCAAGACTCTCCCAATGTAGTAGCAGCGAACGTATTGCTTACCACCTCTGATGCGGTTCGTAGTGGTTGCTCCCTGGTGAGGTCCGGAAGACATAGTGCTTGAAGGGCCTGTAGTCGGGTGACTGCTCCCACAAATTGGCACTGTAACTCCCCAATGTCTTTCCCAAGGAGGATATCTGCAGTAAGTCCTCCCATAACTCCAATCCAACACAGTTTTTCTCCACAACCATAATCCAAACGCACAGAAGCTCGCTGTATATACAGTATTTGCGGGCACCCCCCGACAAGACAATGGGAATTCTCGGACCCTGGTAATTTGCCTCAGGCCGAACCACACGGGGGTCAGCGATAGTCAGGAATGCCCCCGTGTCTCTAAATCCTGACACTTTGTATCCATCAATTAAGACATCCTGCAGGTGGCATTGCCGTTGCTCTGGGTAGCTAAAGGACAAAGGCCGGAGTCCGTACACTCCGGGAGGGGTATCTATAGTGCCGTGGTCGGTGGTCCACTCTGGTGGGGGTGGTGATAGATCTTCCTCAGACAGGATGGAGTGTACAAGATGCACTGGACGAGGTGGGGCTGCATGGGGCTCCCTCCGAATCCTTGAGGGACAGCCACACTGCAAATGTCCAGGTTGCCCACACCAATAACATCTCCTCTCTGTGATACCCCTAGGACATGGTCGGAACTATTGGGGCCTAGGATCTTGAGGCGTGATTGTCATCGACTTGCGACTAGGTGGAAGGGCAGATATAATCTGAGGGGGACCGGGAGCGGGAGCAGGCCGTGGTTCATTGTCCAGAAACCTCCTCCATTGCGACCGGATAGTAAGGGCTTCATCTGCCAGGGCTGCACCTCTATCCACGGTACACGGCATGCGCTCCCGGACCCATTCTTGTACCTCTGCAGGGCACTTGGCAAAAAAATTTTCTATAAGGAACGCCTGTATAACATCTTCCACTGGTCTCCGCTGTGCCCGGCGGGCAGCCTCCTTCTTGTACTCCTGAGAGACTCCGGGGCCCAGAAACGCCATCTCTTCTTCGCACCACACCAACCACTGGCTTTTTTGGATGGGGATCCCTGTCTCCAGTGCTCGTTCTTCAGACATCTGGGAGGAGGTGGCCGGGCTAGCACCCACCAGTAGGTCAATTAAGGATTCTTTTGTCAGTCCCTGGTAGTTCAGGCCCAGGTCTCTGGCTCTCCCCTGTAAACTAGATACAGTCCAATTTCTGTACTCACTCTGTGGGTCGTTCTCCATTGGGTTACACTCTGTTGATCCCACCGCTGCCACCAGTTGTGACGGGGTCCTTCTCCGATACCACACAATCAACAGAGCGAGGGAAGTGTGAACAATCCCAAGACCTTTATTGTAGGCAAAACTAAAAGGTCCATAAACAATACACCACACCGAGGATACAATAGTCCAGAACACAAATGAAGTTCAGAAACAGGATAAAATGTCCAGGGAGATGAAAGTCCAGAAATCAGCAGCCGGAGGATAAAATGGGTCCATCCGCTTCCCTTTCTCTCCGACGTGCTGTCTTCACATGATCATCACCACACAGGAACTGACTTGTCCAGCCCCTGTCTTCCCCAGCCCCCTCCTTATGTCCAGGGGTAGTCAAACAGGTTGGGGCGGTTTGCAGGCCTCCCAGAGGAGACAAAGGAGACTTGGGGATTAAGGAACTACAGGGGGTCATCAAGAGACAGATACAGTCAGGTTGTAGACATACAAGGCAACAAGAAAAACACTATGAAAATCAGTGAAATAGAAATATACACAAAATGAAATCCACATAGCATATCACACCATCACACACTGTATCATTAATTCAGACACCGCACAAACCACAATGAAACGTGAGTGACAGTCTCAGAATTGCACGAATGTCCCCATCCTTCTTGATGATGAGCCATTATTCACACAGTGTGTCTAGTCTTTAAATACATCACATAACCATGGAAATGCTAATATTCCTTCTCACTATTCATTACTACAAGTTAAAAATGTTTCTTTTTCTAATCAACTCAATATGTAGAGGATTTTTTTCTGGAAATATTAACAAAATCTTCTCATATGTTGGAGTGGGTCTGTAAAACCAAATATACTACTAGAAAAAAAATGGGAAGATTAAATGTAGACCATCACTTCAATTAAGAAAATATCCTAATAAAGAAGATTTCCCGCAACAATCAACATATTTAACAAATTGACACACTTTATCCTTAGCAGAAGTTGAACTGCAAGATACAAAACAAAATGTACTACTATAATACTGCCCCCTATGTACAAGAATATAACTACTAGAATACTGCCCCCTATGTACAAGAATATAACTACTATAATACTGCCCCTATGTACAAGAATATAACTACTATAATACTGCCCCTATGTATAAGAATATAACTACTATAATGATCTTTTTATTTAAACTCACAACCAAATATTACGGTAAAATCACAAAATAATAAAGGAAATACATATTGCGTTGTTACTAACAACGCAATATGTATTTCCTTTATTATTTTGTGATTTTACCGTAATATTTGGTTGTGAGTTTAAATAAAAAGATCATTATAGTAGTTATGTTCTTGTACATAGGGGCAGTATTATAGTAGTTATATTTTTGTACATAGGAGCAGTATTACAGTAGTTATATTCTTGTACATTGCAGCAGTATTATAGTAGTTATATTCTTGTATATAGGAGCAGTATTATAGTAGTTATATTCTTGTACATAGGAGCAGTATTATAGTAGTTATATTCTTGTACATAGGGCCAGTATTATAGTAGTTGTTACATCACATACCCAATAGCTTTAGAAAACAATGACAAATCCAACAGTTCTCTCCGCTTTTTCCTTATCTGTGGAACATAAATGTTTCTCTCTCTATAATGGTTGGAGTCCAGTATAAAGTCCAGCATCAGACAGCGGCCCGGACTGATCTCTAGGACTCAGTCCACCTGGACATCCATAATATTACAAAGAAACCCCCACACCATCATTTCTCCCTAGTCTCCAGTCTCTCTTGGCTGCGATCACACGGGCAGTGTCCTTCAGATACGTCTATTCACATTAATGGAGCTCATTCTTAGCTACATTCTGATCACTTGGACTCTCTGGTCTTCTTCATCCTTCTACTGCTGTCACCTGCAGTGCCCCATCTCTTTGTGGACAATGGAGTGGTCAGGATCCACCTTATCCGAGTCATTTTCCATGGTGTACGAAGGACCTTGCTCCATTTGAGTCTCTTCTTCTTTGTCTTCTCCCAGTACATTGCAACATCCTGGACTTACCGCCAGCACTGGAGGCTCAGAGGTTTTCTGTGCTTTAAAGGCTTTTTTAAGGGCATTCACAAAAGCTCCTCTTCTTTTTATAATCGCATAACCTTCCTCATCTACACTGGACACTGCGGACAGATTAACAGCTTCTACAGATGTACTGGGCTGCAGCTTGGACGCTTTGGTGACAGGTTTTCTGGACACATTAGGTGTCTCTTTAATTACTGGTATTTTAGGCCCTACTTTTGTGACTGACCTTTGTTTAGATGTTATTTTAGGCTAGTTTCACATTAGCGTTTTTTTGCGCAGCGCATCGGGCACATAAAAAACGCAACGAAAAACGCAAAACAAACGCGCTTTTTTTACATCATGCGCACGCTGATGCGTCAAAAAAACGCAGCGTTACTTGCGTTTTACATGCGTTTTTGCATGCGTTTGCATTTTTTATGCACATGCGTTTTTAGGTGTGACATTTCACAATAGAAAAATCCTTGAACACCAATGGGTCACCAGTGGGCGTGTGTCATTGGAATGTTTTATAGACCCTGTACTGCTGAATTCATCAGATTTTGCTGCTGTTTCCGGTGTCAAGATGGACCTGCGTCTGGATAATTTCCGCTTCAAGCTGGATCTTGACATTGCGCTGTCTCAGGCGTATGCCTTTTGTTGCCAGCAAGAAAGGGAGAGGGAGAGACAGCAGAGACGGCAGCGTCGTCGGTTTTGGAGGCATCCAATTATCGAACTCCGGGCAAGCCGTGGAGCATATCACACGCTGTACAGCGAGCTCCAGGAAAACCCGGAGAAATTTGCTGACTATACACGGATGTCCCAGGAAAGCTTCCTTGACTTGCTGGGTATGGTTGAAGGAAACATCCGGAGACGGGACACTCAGCTCCGGCGTGCCATTCCTCCCGAAGAAAGGCTCCTTGTCACCTTAGGGTATGTATGTTGTTATGTTTGCATAATTTTTTTGGCTTTTTCCAATTTTTTTTTTTTTTTTTGTCAAAAAAATTAGGTTTTTTTTTGGCTATTGAATTTTAACATTATTTTTGGGAAATTGCTTTTTTGCATAATGGTTTTTCTTCTGTCATGTACTAATCCCAAGCCTTTATAAAATGTTTTTTTGCTATGTTGTATTAAAAAAACATGCAAAATAGTTAGGCCATGTACTTTTTTATTTTCAGTGTTTTTAGTAATACCCAAGACAGAAATATAATTATTTTTTCTTTTTATGTTTTGCAGGTTCCTGGCAACTGGAGAGAGTCTTTCATCCCTGCATTTCCAGTACCGGCTGGGAATCTCTACTTTATCCGGGATTGTTGCCGACACCTGCAGGGCTCTGTGGGATGTTCTGTGTCCGGAGTTTCTGCCATTGCCCACTGCCGAAAAGTGGCTTCAAATATCGGACAAATTCTGGGCAGTCTGCAATTTCCCGAACTGCCTAGGAGCGGTGGACGGGAAGCACATCCGCATCACAAAACCTGCAAGAAGTGGCTCCGAGTACTACAACTACAAGAAGTACTTTTCCACAGTACTAATGGCCATTGCGGATGCAGACTGCCGCTTTGTGGCGGTGGACATAAGGGCATTCGGACGGGGCAACGATTCCCAGACTTTTAAGAACTCTGATATGGGCCGGAGGTTGTACGGCAACCATTTCAATTTTCCACTGGCACGGCCTCTTCCCCAAACCCAAACTCCACCACTGCCATTTGTAGTGGTTGGGGATGAGGCATTTCAGATGTGCCCAAACCTGCTGAAGCCGTACTCCAGCCGTGACTTGGACCACCCCAAGAAAATTTTCAACTACAGGCTTACGAGGGCTCGCAGGACTGTTGAGTGCGCCTTTGGCATTCTAGTGTCCAGATGGCGAATTCTCAGCACCGCCATCAATCTCAAAATGGAAACAGTGGATGAGGTGGTGAAGGCCTGCGTGGTTCTCCACAATTTTGTTATGGCAAAGGAGCGGCCGAACTTTGACATGGATGAACCTGCTGCCAACCCTTTGCCAGATTTTACTCAGCACCCTCTTCGGTCATCAGTCGAAGTTGCACAAATGAGGGACCAATTTGCGGACTTCTTTTTATCCGATGTTGGTCGTGTAGCATGGCAGGATCAAATGGTTCAATAGTTTTGTTGTTTGTTAAAAATAAAATACATGTTTTTTTTATACCTGTACCCAGTGTACTGTGTCTTAATACACTCCACTACTCACCTGCCCAAGTTAAAGTAAAGAAAGGGAAACCACCATAAAAATATATATATATATATATATATATATATATATATATATATATATATATAAACAAAAGTAAAAAAATAGGCAGCACTCAAATTAAATGTGAAAAAAAGTGGATACTTTACTGATCCTCAAGTGGCAACGTTTCAACGGTGACCCGTCTTTATCAATGGCTTGATAAAGACGGGTCACCGTTGAAACGTTGCCACTTGAGGATCAGTAAAGTATCCACTTTTTTTCACATTTAATTTGAGTGCTGCCTATTTTTTTACTTTTGTTAATTTGGCTGTTTGGACACTGGTGAATAGGTTTTGCACCAACTATTTAATTTTGGTAGTGCTGCCCTTTTTTTGATTTATATATATATATGTGTGTGTATGTATATATATATATATATATATATATATGTGTATATATATGTGTGTATATATATATGTATGTGTATATATATGTGTGTATATATATATATATATATATATATAAATAAAATAAAAAAAAGAAAAATCTGAAATATAGTATCCCTTTCAGAGTTGGATGGCTGACCATCCGGTATAAAGTAAAGAAAAACAAACCATAGTGTACGGCGCAGTGTGTGCAGGCGGCGAAAGACACAATAACCAAACATTATTTTGAAATAAAAATTTAACATTTATTTTACTTATTTTTTAGTTGGTGGAAACTGGGGGGTGTGGAGGGATGAGGAACGGCTTTGGGTGGAGTAAGGGGTTCTACGGGAAGGAGGAACCAAAGAAGTGGGGGAAGGGAGCCGAGGCAAGGAAAGTTGTGAAGTGGGAGGTGAGGGAGGAGGGAGGGTCAGAGTCCTCCTCTTTGTTTTTTTATGACGGTGGCCCGTCGTCTTGCTGCTTTCCTCGCTAGAGCCTGAGGACTGGCTAGACCCTGGGGACCGCCTTGAGCCTCTGGACCGCCTTGAGCCTCTGGACCGCCTGGAGGCTGTGGACCGGCTGGAGCTGGGGGACCGCCTGGCGCTTGTGGACCGCCTGCCAGGATCTTGTACCTGCTGTGGCATGCTGGTGGTGGTGGATGTCCTGGCAGGGGCCATAAATATTGAATGAGGGTCCCCCAGCTGATGCTGCTCCGAGGTGGTGGTGCTGGTGGTGGTGGCGGTCCATGCAGGCGTGGTGGCTGTGGCGGTCCATACCGGGGTGGTCCTCCCGCTGGTGGTGGTTGTGGCGGCGCTACAGGCAGGGGTGGTGACGACGGGCCATCCAGTGGTGGTGGCGGCAGCAGTGGTGGGCCAGGCAGGAGCAGCGCTTGGCATGGTGTTGGCGGGTAAGTGTCCAGCTGCACTCGGACTTGGGGTGGTATATTGGTGTCCGGCGAGGCTTGGAAGTGTGGTGGCTGTGCAGTGATATGCAGCAGAAGTAGGTAATGCTGTAAAACGAGTCAGGGGTGGCACCAGTGGAAATGCCACCGCTGACTGCTGCATAATCCTACTCTGCTGCATAGCCTGCATAAAAGCATTGTTGCAGGCCTGCATGACAGTCAACTGGAGGTCAGGGGTAAGGTGTTCCGCCGTGTCCCGAGCTATTTGTGTATAAAAATGATGCGCTGGTCTGGCGAGGTCGACTTCCAGGCGCTCAAGGCGACCCTCGATAGACTTGTAGCGTTGGTCCAAAAGGAGGAAACCACTCTCAAGTCTATCGGAGAGTGCCTTGAGGCTACTCTGAAAGACCGAGCTCATTTCAACGAACTCGGGCATGAGAGGCCTGTCCGAGGTCCTCTGCCGCTGCTGGCGGGAAGTGCCCGCAAAACCAGTGGCAGAGACCTGGGACAGGGGAACACCTGAGCGACCAGCTTCCTGGTCTCCAGATGACTGTGGTACAGACCTGCAAGGTGCTTCCTCGCTGATGGATGGCTGGGAGGGGTCCGGGGCAGCTTGATGAAGGACCGCTTCGGGCCCAGGTTGCAGGGTGCTGCTCCAGGTGCTGTGAAAAGAAAAGAAAGAAATTAATACCATAAATTAACAATCGCCAACTCCTGTGGAATAGAAAAGCACAGAATAAAACACAATACAGCTAGAAAATACTTACGTTCGGGAGGCAAGGACCGGTCTTAAAAATGCCAAGGCACGATGGTATCTGTACTTCGTGCCGGTCCTTGCCGCAGCACCACTGCGAACCTGCTTCTCCTGACGGATATCCCTGTTGAAGCGGTCCTTCATCAAGCGCCAACGGGTTCTGACTTTGTTCACTGTGGTGGAGAAAAAAAAAAGTAAAAAGTAAGACTATGCACTGGAGGCTGTGATCATCCAACTGTGTGTGATGATAGAAACTCCATGGAGTTAATAGCATCACACACAGTTGGGTGATCCCGGCCAAGATCACTGCTGCATCACACTGCATTTAAATACTTACGAAAATCCTTGCGGACCCGGGGAGAGGCGTTGTCCCAGCCATCCATCAGCGATGCGGCCACCTCGTTCCAGAGCCGCCGGATCACCACGATGTCCGAGTGCAGTTGGTGACGGGTGTCCCACAACGGGACTCGCTCCTGGACTAGACGGATGAGCTCGTCGTTGTCCAGGGCGAGGTCCTCCTCCCGCTGTGGAGCCTAGAAAAGAAAGACAAACATTAATCTTTGAAAGATTTTAAAATGAAAAATCTAGAAAACTAGCTGAAGAGCCCGGCGCTGCCCGGGCATAGTAGAACTGTGGTTAGTTATAGAAAATTATAATTATCCTCCATCCCATAGTCCCGTGCCCATATACCATCATACATATCCTCCATCCAATAGTCCCGTGCCCATATACCATCATACACATCCTCCATCCCATAGTCCAGTGCCCATATACCCATCATACATATCCATCCCATAGTCCCGTGCCCATATACCCATCATACATATCCTCCATCCAATAGTCCCGTGCCCATATACCATCATACACATCCTCCATCCCATAGTCCAGTGCCCATATACCCATCATACATATCCATCCCATAGTCCCGTGCCCATATACCCATCATACATATCCTCCATCCAATAGTCCCGTGCCCATATACCATCATGCATATCCGCCTTCCCATAGTCCCGTGCCCATATACCCAAACATACAAACAAACATACACACACACACACATACACACATACACACTTTGAGCTTTAGATATTGATACACAAGCCATGAAAAATTTTTTTGTTTTAAATGAAAATAAATGCAAAAAAGCAACAAACACGGAAAAAAACAACCATGAAAATTAAAAAAAAATTCTTTAAAAAATGATTACAAAAAAAAAAAGAAAATAAACCAGCCTAGAAATTAAGTTTAAAAAAAATCTGTAACCAAAAAAGCAGCAAAAAAAACAAGGAAAATTACCAAAAAATACTAATAAAAATTTACCAAAAACATAAAAAAAAATACAATACAATACAGTTCCAAAAAAAAAGAAAATAAACCAGCATAGAAATTAAGTAAAAAAAAAAAACAGTCCGTCTGTACTTACATCACGTCTTCCCGCCCGCACTTGGCCTTGCTGCTCCTGCCGTTCCTCCGGTGGCGTGGTGGAGGATGAGGTCTGAAAATTAAACAAAAAAATTAACCACATGTGTTTATTTTTACCAATCCATACGGAAGCATGGTACTCACTTCTTCTGCCTCTTGCCCTGTCCCGGGGACATATTCCTCACCAGATGAAGACATGCTGCAATAAAAAAAAAAGAGACATAAGTACATAGAAATGTATTGAAATTTCAGCCAGACATTAGGTTTTTCATACTTACATTGGTGCAGCTTGTGCTTTAGCTGTGTGTCCACTCGTTGAGCAATCTGTTAAGTATTGTGGAATCCCAGTGCCCACACCATTTTATCACCTTGCTTTAATTTTTTTTTTTTTACTGTCTAGACCACATTCCAGTCGTGTTTATCTTAGAAACGCATGCGCATAAAAACGCAAGCGTGCCCAAGACCATGCGCACGCATGCGCTCCCATAGGCTCCAATGTGGTGTTTTTGCGCACTCCGTTTTTTTGACGAGACAGGGCGGAACCAAAAATGCAACATGTTGCGTCTGACGCGCCTGGCGCAAAAGACAAAAAAACGCATGCGCACGAAAACGCAAGTATGCGCAAGACCATGCGCACGTCATGTTAAATATAGGTGCGCAGTGCGCATGAGCACTGGTGCGCACGATGCGCTGCGCACAAAAGCGCAAATGTGAAACCAGCCTTAGTGGCCCATGATGGTGGTTTATGTCTTTCCTTAGCAGCTAAATGTACTTTATGTAGTTCTTCAGTGACTAATGGAACTTTAGATGTTTCCTCAGTGTCTGGTGGTACTTTACTCATTTCCTCAGTGGCTGGTGGTCCTAGTAGTGCAGGTTGTAATTAGTGTTGAGCATTCCGATACCGCAAGTATCGGGTATCGGCCGATACTTGCTGTATCGGAATTCCGATACCGACTTCCGATATTTTTTCAATATCGGAATTCGGCATCGGAATCGGAAGTTCAGTTGATTGACGGCCTGACGTCATCATGATGCGCGGTGTGTGCGCATCATGATGCGCCGTCATTTCGGGCCTTCCGGGGGTCTCTGCCGGCCTGCCGGGGGGCTGTGCCAGCCTGCCGGGGGGCTGTGTGGACTGCCCGGGGTCTGTACCGGCCTGCTGGGGGGCTGTGCCGGCCTGCCGGTGGTCTGTGCACCCTGTGGGGGTCTGTACCGGCCTGCCGGGGGGCTGTGCCGGCCTGCCGGGGGGCTGTGCTGATGTCCGGGGGTCTGTGCAAGCATCGTCCGATGGGACTACAAGTCCCATCGGGCGATGCCTGCTACCATGACAGTGATTGACACATTAGCCAATGATGGGACAGTAGTAGTCCCATCATCCGGCTAATGTGTTAAATGTTAAAAAAAAAAAAAAAAATACTACATACATACTACATGCATGCTACATACATACTACATGCTACATACATACTACATATATACTACATACATACTACATACATGCTACATACATACTACATGCATGCTACATACATACTACATGCTACATACATACTACATGCATGCTACATACATACTACATATATACTACATACATACTACATACATGCTACATACATACTGCATGCTACATACATACTACATACATACTACATACATACTACATGCATGCTACATACATACTACATATATACTACATGCATGCTACATACATACTACATGCTACATACATACTACATATATACTACATACATACTACATACATGCTACATACATACTGCATGCTACATACATACTACATACATACTACATACATACTACATGCATGCTACATACATACTACATGCATGCTACATACATACTACATGCATGCTACATGCATGCTACATACATACTACATGCTACATACATACCACATACATACTACATACATACTACATACTACATATATACTACATGCATGCTACATACATACTACATGCTACATACATACCACATACATACTACATACATACTACATACATACTACATGCTACATACATACTACATATATACTACATGCATGCTACATACATACTACATGCTACATACATACCACATACATACTACATACATACTACATACATACTACATGCTACATACATACTACATATATACTACATGCATGCTACATACATACTACATGCTACATACATACCACATACATACTACATACATGCTACATATATACTACATGCATGCTAGATACATACTACATATATACTACATGCATGCTACATACATACTACATGCTACATGCATGCTACATACATACTACATACATACTACATGCTACATACATACCACATATATACTACATACATACAATACATTCATACAATACATACATAGACATACAGTACATATAACATAGAGTAACATACTTACCAATACTTGTCACATTGTTCCCCGAAGCCATTGTCTTTTCCGGAATAAATATTAACATAACAAACCACAAAAATACTCACCCACGATCCGAAGCAGTCCACGAGTGTGTCCCACGACGATCTTGGGTAGAGAACTGCAGCATCAGATGATGCTGCCGTTCTCTACGGGCTGCAGGAATCCAATGACGGAAGGTAGGTATCCTTCCGCACAGTATTCCTCCGCCACTTAAAAAAAAAAAGTCCCTAGTCTCACTTTATGCCATTGCTGCGTGGGAATTTCCCACACAGCAATGGCATAAAGTGAGACTAGGGACTTTTTTTTTTTTAAGTGGCGGAGGAATACAGTGCGGAAGGATACCTACCTTCCGTCATTGGATTCCTGCAGCCCATAGAGAACGGCAGCAACAGCTGATGCTGCAGTTCTCTACCCAAGATCGTCGTGGGACACACTCGTGGACTGCTTCGGATCGTGGGTGAGTATTTTTGTGGTTTGTTATGTTAATATTTATTCCGGAAAAGACAATGGCTTCGGGGAACAATGTGACAAGTATTGGTAAGTATGTTACTCTATGTTATATGTACTGTATGTCTATGTATGTATTGTATGAATGTATTGTATGTATGTAGTATATATGTGGTATGTATGTAGCATGTAGTATGTATGTAGTATGTATGTAGCATGCATGTAGTATATATGTAGTATGTATGTGGTATGTATGTAGCATGTAGTATGTATGTAGCATGCATGTAGTATGTATGTAGCATGCATGTAGTATATATGTAGTATGTATGTAGCATGTAGTATGTAGCATGCATGTAGTATATATGTAGTATGTATGTAGCATGTAGTATGTATGTAGCATGCATGTAGTATGTATGTAGCATGCATGTAGTATATATGTAGTATGTATGTAGCATGTAGTATGTAGCATGCATGTAGTATATATGTAGTATGTATGTAGCATGCAGTATGTATGTAGCATGCATGTAGTATATATGTAGTATGTATGTTGCATGTAGTATTTATGTAGTATGAATGTAGCATGTATGTAGTATGTAGTATGAATGTAGCATGTATGTAGTATGCATGTTGTATGTATGTAGCATGTAATTTTTTTTTTTTTTTTTTTTTTTTACATTTAACACATTAGCCGGATGATGGGACTACTACTGTCCCATCATTGGCTAATGTGTCAATCACTGTCATGGTAGCAGGCATCGCCCGATGGGACTTGTAGTCCCATCGGACGATGCCTGCACAGACCCCCGGAGCCTGCACAGACCACCGGCAGGCCGGCACAGCCCCCCGGCAGGCCGGCACAGCCCCCCGGAGCCTGCACAGCCCCCCGGCAGGCCGGCACAGCCCCCCGGCAGGCCGGCACAGCCCCCCGGAGCCTGCACAGACCACCGGCAGGCCGGCACAGACCACCGGAGCCTGCACAGACCCCCTGGCAGGCCGGCACAGCCCCCCGAAAGGCCCGTACAGACCCCAGAGAGGCTGTACAAGGGCAGGAAAGGGTTTTTCTTATTCCGATACCGGAAGTCCCATAGACTTGAATGGGACTTCCGGTATCGGAATCGGCGATACCGATACTTTTTTTAAAGATCGGCCGATACCATCCGATACGATACTTTGAAGTATCGGACGGTATCGCTCAACTCTAGTTGTAATACATCAGACTCTGAAACAAGTTGGTTGCTACTATGACTTATCACTTCATCAGTGCCGGCTTCTTTGACAACATCTGCACCTCTGGTGACAATTTTTTCAATGATTTCCAAGGAGGTCTGGCCATTATATTTATTATGCTCTGCATGAGGACAATCACGAAACGTATGCCCGGGTCCTGAGCACAGGTTACAGATGATGATTCCTGTGCATTTGTCCACTGGCGCAACTACCGGGGTAGCAGCCGAAGCGGTTGCTTTGGGGCCCGGCCTATCTAGGGGCCCAGGGCCCCGGCTCCGATCGGCGCTACCCGGGTAGTGCAATTAAGTACATACTCACCTCTCCTGCATGTCTCTTGCAGCCTCCCCCCCTGCTTATTCCATCTTCTCAGCACTGTTCCTCCTGCTTTCAGCGGCCGCTCATTACATATGTGCATATGTAATGAGCGGATCATTACATATGCGCATATGTAATGAGCGGCACCACGTGGACACTGAAAGCAGGAAGAACAGCGCTGAGATGGAATAAGCACGGGGGGAGGCTGCAAGAGACATGCAGGAGAGGTGAGTATAACGGAGGGAGCCATATTCACCTGTCCCCCGTTCCACCGCTGATCATCGCTCTGCTGTCTTGCTTCCTTTGGCAGTGATGTTCAGGTCAGAGGGCGCCATGATGTAGTTAGCAGGCGCCCTCTGCCTGAACAGTCACTGTGCAGGGCCGGCACCGCTGAGGAGCAGCAGCTGCAGCAGCAGAGACGAGGTGAGTATATAGGTTTTTTTTTTTCTTTAATTGAGACAGCGGCAGCAGCATTGTAAGGGGCCACTAGTGACCGTGCAGCATTACAAGGGGCCAGTAATCACTGCAGCATTACAAGGGGCCAATAATCACTGTGCAGCACTACAAGGGGCCACTACTCACTGTGCAGCATTACAAGGGGCCACTAATCACTGTGCAGCATTACAAGGGGCCACTAATCACTGTGCAGCATTACAAGGGGCCAATAATCACTGTGCAGCACTACAAGGGGCCACTAATCACTGTGCAGCATTACAAGGGGCCACTAATCACTGCAGCATTACAAGGGGCCACTAATCACTGTGCAGCATTACAAGGGGCCACTAATCACTGTGCAGCATTACAAGGGGCCACTAATCACTGTGCAGCATTACAAGGGGCCACTAATCACTGTGCAGCATTACAAGGGGCCACTAATCACTGTGCAGCATTACAAGGGGCCACTAGTGACCGTGCAGCATTACAAGGGACCACTAATCACTGCAGCATTACAAGGGGCCAATAATCACTGTGCAGCATTACAAGGGGCCACTAATCACTGTGCAGCATTACAAGGGGCCAATAATCACTGTGCAGCACTACAAGGGGCCACTAATCACTGTGCAGCATTACAAGGGGCCACTAATCACTGTGCAGCATTACAAGGGGCCACTAATCACTGTGCAGCATTACAAGGGGCCAATAATCACTGTGCAGCACTACAAGGGGCCACTAATCACTGTGCAGCATTACAAGGGGCCACTAATCACTGCAGCATTACAAGGGGCCACTAATCACTGTGCAGCATTACAAGGGGCCACTAATCACTGTGCAGCATTACAAGGGGCCACTAATCACTGTGCAGCATTACAAGGGGCCACTAATCACTGCAGCATTACAAGGGGCCAATAATCACTGTGCAGCATTATAAGGGGCCACCAATCACTGTGCAGCATTACAAGAGGCCACTAATCACTGCAGCATTACAAGGAGCCACTAATCACTGTGCAGCAATACAAGGGGCCAATAATCACTGTGCAGCATTATAAGGGGCCACTAATCACTGTGCAGCATTATAAGGGGCCACCAATCACTGCAGCATTACAAGGGGCCACTAATCACTGTGCAGCATTACAAGGAGCCACTAATCACTGTGCAGCATTACAAGGGGCCAGTAATCACTGTGCAGCATTACAAGGGGCCAGTAATCACTGTGCAGCATTACAAGGGGCCACTAATCACTGTGCAGCCTTACAAGGGGCCAGTAATCACTGTGCAGCATTACAAGGGGCCAGTAATCACTGTGCAGCATTACAAGGGGCCAGTAATCACTGTGCAGCATTACAAGGGGCCACTAATCACTGTGCAGCATTACAAGGGGCCACTAATCACTGTGCAGCATTACAAGGGGCCAATAATCACTGTGCAGCAATACAAGGGGCCAATAATCATTGTGCAGCATTACAAGGGGCCACCAATCACTGTGCAGCAATACAAGGGGCCACCAATCACTGTGCAGCATTACAAGAGCCACTAATCACTGCAGAATTGCAAGGGGCCAATAATCACTGTGCAGCATTACAAAGGGCCACTAATCACTGCAGCATTACAAGGGGCCAGTAATCACTGTGCAGCATTACAAGGGACCACCAATCACTGTGCAGCATTACAAGGGGCCAGTAATCACTGTGCAGCATTACAAGGGGCCACTAATCACTGCAGCATTACAAGGGGCCACTAATCACTGTGCAGCATTACAAGGGGCCACTAATCACTGTGCAGCATTACAAGGGGCCAATAATCACTGTGCAGCATTACAAGGGGCCAATAATCACTGTGCAGCATTACAAGGGGCCAGTTATCACTGTGCAGCCTTACAAGGGGCCAGTAATCACTGTGCAGCATTACAAGGGGCCACTAATCACTGTGCAGCATTACAAGGGGCCACTAATCACTGTGCAGCATTACAAGGGGCCAGTAATCACTGTGCAGCATTACAAGGGGCCAGTAATCACTGTGCAGCATTACAAGGGGCCACCAATCACTGTGCAGCATTACAAGGAGCCACTAATCACTGCAGCATTACAAGGGGCCACTAATCACTGTGCAGCATTACAAGGGGGCACTAATCACTGCAGCATTACAAGGGGCCACTAATCACTGCAGCATTACAAGGGGCCACCAATCACTGTGCAGCATTACAAGGGGCCAATAATCACTGTGCAGCATTACAAGGGGCCACCAATGACTGCAGCATTACAAGGGGCCATTAATCACTGTGCAGCATTACAAGGGGCCACCAATCACTGCAGCATTATATGGGGCATATGTTATTATGGAGCATGTTATAGGGCCACCATTATTCACTGTGCAGCATTATTAGGCATATTTTTATATGGAGCATCTTATGAAACCCATCATGAACTTTATGGAGCATCTTATGGGACCCATTTTATTTTTGAAATTTACCAGTAGCTTCGGCATTTTCCACCCTAGGCTTATACGAGAGTCAGTAAGTTTTCCTAGTTTTTTGTGACAAAATTAGGGGGGTCGGCTTATACACGGGTCGGCTTATACGCAAGTATATACAGTACATTACTGCGGCGCTCCGGCGGGTGCTGTGGCCAACGCTGTCTTGGGGGCCCGCCGGCCCGGTGTGTAGTGTAGGGGATCTGGGGCCCCGGTGGAAAAAAATGTACACTATGATTTTGCAGCCTACGCTGCATTTCTGTGCCTGCTGTGCGGAGCGAAGCACATATTGGGCCTGCCTCCCTGCCTGCAGCCAGTGTATTGCTTCAGACTAGTTCAGTCCTGCCCCTTCCCTGAGCCCTCCCTGTCTATTAGCTCTTTGCAGAGCTGCCTGCTGCATGGACCTCTGGGAAATGTAGTTCCTGGAGGTCGGTTTGCGCGGAGGAAGGCAGGAAGCCCTCACTGTCTCAGCTTAATTAATGCCAGGCCAGCCACTCAGCCAACTCTAGTATGCATTATCGGTAAGAGGGTGCGTCTTGAAGGGGGTGCGTCTTGAAGGGGGTGCATCTAGAAGGGGGTGCTTCTTGAAGGGGGTGTGTCTTTGAGGGGGTGTGTCTTTGAGGGGGCCCCGTTTAAAAGTTGGCTATGGGGCCCAATCAGTTCTAGTTACGCCCCTGCATTTGTCCTTTGTATGCCCGAACTGTCCACACAATGAGCACATGATACGAGAGCAGTTTATGGCGAGATGCCTGCCCCCACATCTATGGCACAGACATGTCTGACCAGGGTAGTTGCATATCCCCCTCTCTGAGCCCAGGAAGAAGGAGTGTGGCAGATGTCTGGTTACACCATTCTCCTGTATAAGCTGGATTTTCACAGAATATCCTCCATTCCATATTTGCTCCACATCATAGATCTTCTGGGGATGACTTCTCACCATGCACTGCCGGCTCAACCAGTGCTGCAGATCCGCCAGCGCCACCACCTCAGACTGGAACAGGAGAGTGGCCGTTATTTCCTGCGGCTTAGACAGCTGGATACAATGGAGATGATCCCAGATCTCATCTTCTCTAGTGTCATTATAGATGTTCCAGAACATATCCAGATCACACTGGAGCTTAAAGCTGATGTCACAGATCCTGCTGGATGGGACATGGATCAGAGCGTAGACCTCAGATGCCTTAAACTTCATAAAGTCTTTCAGAAGAACTTTTCCAATATAAATTCTAGATGGGATGTTCTCCTCTGGTCCCGTGTACTTTATCCTGACTGCATTCCTCCTCTGAGGTGGAGTGTTCACTAGTCTTGTGACATTGGAGAACAGTCTCCTGAACTGATGTTGGTCAGCAGGTGGATCAGTGCTGGAGCTCTCCCCAGCTGCAGGTGGAGCAGTGCTGGAGCTCTCCCCAGCTGCAGATGGACTAGTGCCAGAGCTCTCCACAGCCCCATGATCACTGACACCTGTTTGTGCTGCAAAAACACCCAGATTCATTACAGATTGTTGTACAATGTGGTCTCCATTCACTGACATGGAGGGTTCAGAGTCCATTATAATATTTGTATCTGCTACAGACAAGCATTCACCAGCACCATTGAGCGGGGTCCCGCACACAGCACCGAGCGGGGTCTCACACACAGCACCGAGCGGGGTCCCACACACAGTGTCAGTACAGGGGGCACTTTCTTTATCACTCACAGGAGCTGAGCTCCCTTCATTGCTGCACACAGAGTCAACTGCAGTTAACCCCTCGGTTGCTGACACACTTTCCTCTGCAGTGCTCCCAGCATTGTCTACTGCCCCAGACCCCTCACATCGTGCGGCTGATATAAGTGCTGCATTTCTTAGCAGACATCCTTGCTCCACACTGTGCACAGTTTTATATTTAATGTCCATATGATGGTGTGATAGGCTATGTGGATATCATTTTGTGCATATTTTTATCTCACTTATTTTCATAGTGTTTTTCTTGTATGTCTATAGCCTGACTGTATCTGTCTCTTGATGACCCCCCCTGTAGTTCTTTAATCCCCAAGGCTCCTTTGTTCTTCTCTGGGAGGCCTGGAAACCGCCCCAACCTGTTTTACTACCCCTGGACACAAGGACGGGGGTGGGGAGGACAGGAGCTAGTCAAATCAGTTCCTGTGTGGCGAGGATCGTGTAAAGACTGCACTTCAGAGAGAAGGACCCATTTTATCCTCTGGTGCTAGAGTTTTGGAATCTTGTCTCCCTGGACATTTTATCCTGTTACTGGACTACATTCTTGTTCTGGACTATTGTATCCTCAGTGTGGTGGATTGTTTATGGACCTTCTAATTTTGCCTGTAATAAAGGTCTTGGGATTGTTCACACTTCCCTCGCTCTGGTGATTGTGTGGTATCGGAGAAGGACCCCGTGACAACTGGTGGCAGCGGTGGGATCAACAGAGCGAATCCCAATGGAGAACCAACCAGAGAGTGAGTGCAGAAATTGGACTGTATCCAGTTTGCAGGAGAGAGCCAGAGACCTGGGCCTGAACTACCAGCGACTTACTAAAGAGGCCTTAATCGATCTACTGGTGGGCACTAGCCCGGCCACCTCCTCCCAGATGTCTGAAGGACGAGCACTGGAGACAGGGATCCCTATCCAGAAAAGCCAGTGGTTGGTGTGGTACGAAGAAGAAGTGGCGGTTCTGGGCCCCGGTGTCTCTCAGGAATACAAGGAGGAGGCTGCCCGCCGGGCACAGGGGAGACAGGAAGCAGCGAGCTTCTGTGTGTTTGGATTATGGTGGTGGAGAAAAACTGTGTTGGATTGGAGTTATGGGAGGAATTCCTGCAGATATCCTCCTTAGGAACGACATTGGGGAGTTACAGTGCCAATTTGTGGGAGCAGTCACCCAACTACAGGCCCTTCAAGCACTACATCATCCGGACCTCACCGGGGAGCAACCACCACGAACCGCATCAGAGTCGGTAAGCAATACGTTCACTGCTACTACATTGTGAGAGTCTTGGGACAGAGAGGAGCTTAGGAGAGAAATAGAGGGTGACACTACCTTAGCAGCCCTTAGGCGAAAGGCAGAAACTGGGCACATGGGATATAATGGGGATGGCTTCACTCGAGAAAACGGACTGTATAGTCGTGTAATAAAGGGCAGTGACCAGGGCAACCCTGATGCAACGACCAAGCAACTCATTGTCCCTCAGAAGTACAGGGCACAGCAACTCCCACTGGCCCATGACATCCCCTGGGCATCAGGGGAGAAAAAGGACTGAAAAGAGACTCACCCAAAGTTTTTACTGGCCTGGCTTCTCGCAGTCGGTAGCCCATTATTGCCGCACCTGCGATGTATGCCAGCGAATGCGGCATCCAGGAGCTCGACATAAGGTACCCCTGCAATCCCTACCCATAACTGAGGAACCATTTCAATGTGTAGCTGTCGACATCATAGGTCCGCTGGCCCAACCCAGCCAGTCGGGGAAAAAATATATCCTGACCATGGTGGACTATGCCACTAGGTATCCTGAAGCTGTGGCCCTGTCCAGTATTACAGCAGTAAAGGTAGCCGAGGCCCTTGTTACCATCTTTACCCGGGTTGAGTTTCCTAGTGAAATATCGGATCAAGGCACTCAGTTCATGTCAGATCTGGTCCAGTCCCTATGGCATACCTGTGGTGTTCGAGCCATTCGCACCACCCCATAGCACCCGCAGACCATCGGACTATGTGAACGCTTTAATGGAACCCTAAAAAATATACTGAGGGCTTTTGTTGACGTTGAAAAAGACTGGGAAAAGTACCTGCCACATCTCTTCGCCTATCGGGAGGTTCCCCAAGAGTCCACAGGGTTCTCTCCCTTCGAACTACTGTTTAGCCGGAAGGTCCGTGGGCCTCTCACTCTTCTGAAAGAACATTTGGAGGGAGACATCTCAGATACCGGAATGCCCATCGTTCCCTATGTTCTAGAGCTCAGAGACCATCTCACCCAGCTAGCTACCTTCGCTAAAGAACATCAGCGAATGGCCCAGTCCAGACAAAAAACCTAGTATGACCGTAATGCCAGGAACCGGGAATTTATGGAAGGACAGCAAGTGCTCATGATTACTGCTTCCCCTGCCAACAAGCTTCAAGCAGTGTGGGAAGGCCCTTATCAAGTTGTCAAGAAAACTAATGACACTAACTATGTTATTGCCCTGGACTCTAGTGGTCGACGACAGAAAACCATCCACATAAACATGCTGAAAGACTACCTCGACCGATCTCTGCCTGTTCTAGCTGTCTGCCACCCCCCTAGTGATACCGCCGATGATGAGTATCTCCTTGATCTCCTCCAGGTTGCCCAAGCGGGAGGATCACTGGAACAAGTGCCCCTGGGCTCCCATTTATCGGATATACAAAGGATGATATTGACGCCGTACTAAGGCCGAGGGCTGCTACTTTCTCCTCAAAGCTGGGGAGGGCTACTCTCACCAGCCACCATGTGGAAACCCCCGGACAACGCCCCATCCAGCAGGCTGCCTACCGAGTTCCAGAGGCTGTTCAAGGCATGATAAAGAACGAACTGTAGGAGATGAAACGACTTGGAGTTATTCAGCCATCTCACAGTTCTTGGGCCTCTCCTGTCATCCTGGTCCCCAAAAAGGATGGTACAACATGATTCTGCGTTGAATACAGATGATTAAATGATGCCACTAAGAGTGATGCTTATCCCATGCCCAGGATTGATTATCTATTGGATCGTCAGGCCAATGCCCAATTTGTGACCACATTAGACTTGAGCAAGGGGCACTGGCAGATACCCCTAACGGAGGACGCTCGGGAGCGCTCAGCCTTCATTACTCCACTTGGGCTTTTTGAGATCCTGGCAATGCCCTTTGGGATGAAAACTGCCCCGCTACTTTCCAGAGACTGGTAGATCGACTGTTACAACAATGTCAGCACTTTGCCTGTGCTTACTTAGGCGACATTGCCATTTTTAGCACAACCTGGGAGGAACATCTTAAACACTTGGACATAGTGCTAGACTGTATCCTTACTGCAGGACTGACCATTCGCCCTGATAAGTGCCAAATAGGGATGGCTGAGGTGCAGTACCTCGGGCATAGAGTAGGGGGTGGGACCCTAAGGCCTGAGCCTGCCAAGGTGGAAGCCATTAGCAACTAGTGTAGACCACAGACAAAAAAGCAGGTACTTGCATTTTTAGGAACTGCTGGTTACTATCGCAAATTCGTTTCTAACTTCAGCACCTTGGCCAAGTCCCTAACCGACCTGACCAGCAAAAACATGCCTAGAAATGTGACATGGACGACTGCAAGCGAGGATGCTTTTTCAGCATTAAAGACCACCCTCGTCACTGCTCCTGTCTTGGCTGCCCTGGATTATAAGCGCAGGTTCCTCGTGCAGACAGATGCATCCACCTTTGAGATTGGGGCAGTACTTAGCCAAGTGAACGCCGCCAGAGAAGAACATCCTGTTGCTTTTGCCAGCTGGAAACTATTGGATCGGGAAGTTGCCTATGCCACTATTGAAAAGGAGTGCCTTGCCATCGTATGGGCGCTAAAAAAATTGCAGCCATACTTGTATGGCAGAGACTTTACAATTGTTACAGACCACAACCCCCTCACATGACTGAACCCCGTATCAGGGGACAATGGAAGATTGCTGCGGTGGAGCTTGTCCTTACAACCCTACAGCTTCTCCATCCAATACAAGCGGGGAAGCCAACGCCAGAACGCCGATGGTCTGTCTCGACAAGAAGAACCATAGGCTCCCCAGGCCGACCTTCCCCTGCCACTGTACAAGGAACTATAAGTGGTTGAGCAATGTGGAATAAAGTGAGCAGGCCAGAGGTCTGTGTAGACCTCATAGCGTGCTCACTTATTATGGGGGGTGAGGTTGTGATTGTGTGATAGGCTATGCGGATATCATTTTGTGCATATTTCTATTTCACTTATTTTCATAGTGCTTTTCTTGTATATCTATAGCATGACTGTATCTGTCTCTTGATGACCCCCTGTAGTTCTTTAATCCCCAAGGCTCCGTTGTTGGCCTGTAAACCGCCCCAACCTGTTTTACTACCCCTGGACACAAGGAAGGGGGTGGGGAGGACAGGAGCTGGTCAAATCAGTTCCTGTGTGGCGAGGATCGTGTAAAGACTGCACTTCAGAGAGAAGGACCCATTTTATCCTCTAGTGCTAGAGTTTTGGAATCTCGTCTCCCTGGACATTTTATCCTGTAACTGGACTACATTCTTGTTCTGGACTATTGAATCCTCAGTGTGGTGGATTGTTTATGGACCTTCTAATTTTGCCTGTAATAAAGGTCTTGGGATTGTTCACCCTTCCCTCGCTCTGTTGATTGTGTGGTATCGGAGAAGGACCCCGTGACAGTCCATATTACCAATAGAGTGTTTTCTATTCTCCTTCTCGGCTCTGGTTTCTCTCTTTTTCTCTATAGCCCAAGTTTCCTTTCTGGGCACAGAGTTTACATCTTTGTCCAGGTTTCCTTTTCGAATGTCCAGCTCTCATCTGCAAACATCCAGGGTCTCACATTTCATCAGTTTTATCTTTGGATCAGTCTCTTTCATAATTTCATCCTTTAATTTGCTGATTTGCATTTCCAGCTTAAAAATGCTTTGCCTTGCAACTTTACCACTCAATCCAGCAACATAACAAACAGGTTTAGAAGACTCACCAGCCACCATGTTCAGCTTTCCAATACCATCAGGTCCATGCGGCAGGCCACACTCCAGGCTAGGGGCTTTCCCTGGATCATCAGCCCAGCTTCCCTCCCCTCCACCTGGGTCAGAAGCCATGCCTCCGCCCTGCTGGGAGCTCATAAACACACGTCTATCCTCTCTTATGGACAAGAATATAACTACTATAATACTGCCGCCTATGTACAAGAATATAACTACTATAATACTGCCCCTGTGTACAAGAATATAACTACTATAATACTGCCCCTATGTACAAGAATATAACTACTATAATACTGCCCCTGTGTACAAGAATATAACTACTATAATACCGCTCCTATGTACAAGAATATAACTACTATAATACTCCTCCTATGGACAAGAATATAACCACTATAATAATGCCCCTATGTACAAGAATATAACTACTATAATACTGCCCCTATGTACAAGAATATAACTACTATAATACTGCCCCCTATGTACAATAATATAACTACTATAATAATGCCTCTATGTATAAGAATATAACTACTATAATACTGCTCCTATGTACAAGAATATAACTACTATAATACTGCTCCTATGTACAAGAATATAACTACTATAATACTGCCCCTATGTACAAGAATATAACTACTATAATACTGCCCCTATGTACAAGAATATAACTACTATAATACTGCCCCTATGTACAAGAATATAACTACTATAATACTGCCCCTGTGTACAAACATATAACTACCATAACATTGCCCCTATGTACAAGAATATAACTATATAACTACTATAATACTGTCCCTATGTGCAAGAATATAACTACTATAATACTCCTCCTATGTACAAGAATATAACTATTATAATACTGCTCTATCTACAAGAATATAACTGCTATAATACTGCCCCTATGTATAAGAATATAACTACTATAATACTGCCCCTATGTACAAGAATATAACTACTATAATAGTGCTCCTATGTACAAGAATATAACTACTATAATACTGCTCCTATGTACAAGAAAATAACTACTATAATACTGCCCCTATGTACAAGAATATAACTACTATAATACTGCCCCTATGTACAAGAATATAACTACTATAATACTGCCCCTATGTACAAGAATATAACTACTATAATACTGCCCCTGTGTACAAAAATATAACTACCATAACATTGCCCCTATGTACAAGAATATAACTATATAACTACTATAATACTGCCCCTATGTGCAAGAATATACTATAATACTCCTCCTATGTACAAGAATATAACTATTATAATACTGCTCTATCTACAAGAATATAACTTCTATAATACTGCCCCTATGTATAAGAATATAACTACTATAATACTGCTCCTATGTACAAGAATATAACTACTATAATACTGCTCCTATGTACAAGAATATAACTACTATAATACTGCCCCTATGTACAAGAATATAACTACTATAATACTGCCCCTATGTACAAGAATATAACTACTATAATACTGCCCCTATGTACAAGAATATAACTACTATAATACTGCCCCTGTGTACAAACATATAACTACCATAACATTGCCCCTATGTACAAGAATATAACTATATAACTACTATAATACTGTCCCTATGTGCAAGAATATAACTACTATAATACTCCTCCTATGTACAAGAATATAACTATTATAATACTGCTCTATCTACAAGAATATAACTGCTATAATACTGCCCCTATGTATAAGAATATAACTACTATAATACTGCCCCTATGTACAAGAATATAACTACTATAATAGTGCTCCTATGTACAAGAATATAACTACTATAATACTGCTCCTATGTACAAGAAAATAACTACTATAATACTGCCCCTATGTACAAGAATATAACTACTATAATACTGCCCCTATGTACAAGAATATAACTACTATAATACTGCCCCTATGTACAAGAATATAACTACTATAATACTGCCCCTGTGTACAAAAATATAACTACCATAACATTGCCCCTATGTACAAGAATATAACTATATAACTACTATAATACTGCCCCTATGTGCAAGAATATACTATAATACTCCTCCTATGTACAAGAATATAACTATTATAATACTGCTCTATCTACAAGAATATAACTGCTATAATACTGCCCCTATGTATAAGAATATAACTACTATAATACTGCCCCTATGTACAAGAATATAACTACTATAATAGTGCTCCTATGTACAAGAATATAACTACTATAATACTGCTGCCTATGTACAAGAATATAACTACTATAATACTGCCCCTATGTACAAGAATATAACTACTATAATACTGCCCCTATGTACAAAAATATAACTACTATAATAGTGCTCCTATGTACAAGAATATAACTACTATAATACTGCCCCTATGTACAAGAATATAACTACTATAATACTGCCCCTATGTACAAGAATATAACTACTATAATACTGCCCCTATGTACAAAAATATAACTACTATAATACTGCCACTATGTACAAGAATATAACTACTATAATAGTGCTTCTATGTACAAGAATATAACTACTATAATACTGCTCCCTATGTACAAGAATATAACTACTTTAATACTGCTCCCTATGTACAAGAATATAACTACTATAATACTGTCCTTATGTACAAGAATATAACTACTATAATACTGCTCCCTATGTACAAGAATATAACTACTATAATACTGCCCCTATGTACAAGAATATAGCTACTATAATACTGCTCCTGTGTGCAAGAATATAACTACTATAATACTGGCCCCTATGTACAAGAATACATGTTTTCTGCCAGTGCTGTACATATTGTTATTCTTTCCTTTCGTCATTATTATGCAGGTTAGATACTGTTGCGCTGTCTGTCTTTACTAGGGGATGTGTGGGACACACTGTATAGCTGTTTCTTCTTTCTATATAATTGTGACTTCTTTTTAGCTTGATACTAAATCTTCCTGCACAGTTTTATATTTCAGTTTTCTACCGTCTTCCCCCTCATCCTTTTCCGCCGCCTGCATACTAATACATGGAGCCGGCTGGGTTTGGCTTTTCTCCTCTGCTTCGCTCTCTTCTCCGCTGTTTTGGCTTTTGGTTTAGATTGTATTGTTCTATAAAATGTCAGCGCGTTTCTTCGTCTGCGCTTACTGACACAGATGAATGGTGTCCTAAAATAAATGTTATACATTCAACGGATCTGACGTCTTTAAGATCTGTCGTCCTCAAAGTTTCCTTTTCTGGATTGGACTATGTTCAGGGAAGAAAAACTTGAATCATTTTGATCTTTTACGCTGTTGGAGGATAAAATATATGATAGGAACGCAATCATTTTCCATATCACTCAGCTGTTGCAGAAATTACCAGATCAGTTCATCTCTGCTTAGTGAGCGTAGCATCTCTCCCCCCATGCTTTACACTGCAGCATTGATTGCTGCTTTACTGTAAATGACGTTGTTTTGCCTGAGAAACCCTTCTTAATCATTGCTGTTGCTATTGCTCTGTGGGGAATTAATAAAGCTCTTACATGGCAGCCCCAGTTCATTGAGCAGCTTTTACCAGAATTTTAGCAAAAAAAAGGCTTGAAATGTTGCAAATCTTTGGCACCACTTCCGTTATACCATTTTTTTTATTGCAGCATAGTCTCAGACATTTCCTTGAACTTTTTGAAAAATGTGCAAGTAGGCGAAATATGAGAGATCTGGAGCAGTTTGTAGGAAGAGTCGTCCAAGATTCCAGGTGAGAGGAGTAAGAGGCTTGTAGATGGTTGTAGGAAGCGATTGATTGCAGTTACGATATTTATTCCAAAAGGGGGTGACCAAATATTAAGTTGATGGTAACAACAATTTTATCTCGACCATTTTGGGGATTTTGTGTGTAATTATGTTGAATTTGCATTTTTTTCTTTTGTTTTTTTTTTGTTTTGATCCAATACACAGAAAGAAATAAACATAACAAAACATGGGGAACTGTAATAATTTTCTGGGATAAATATTTCATTTTTTGGAACAATTTCAAGGGTGCAAATGCTTTTGGTTTTGACTATAGATACCATATTTTTTCAGACTATAAGATGCACTGGACCATAAGACGCACCATGAATTTTCAATAGGAAAATAGGGGAAAAAAATTTAATGTGTCAAATGTGGGTCCGACTTACAGTCCAAATTCAGCTTACCGTCGGTGTGCGGCGGCGGTGGTGGTGGTGTAGGGTTCGTAGGCTGAGGTAAGGCGTGCTGTGGTGCTTAGGTGGTGTGACTGGTAGGCGGCGGAGGTGTGCTGTGCTCACAGGACTGGGGGGTGACCCGCTTCTTGACGTTGACAGGCACGAGACAGAGACACGAGATGTATTCAACAGGTTCTGCTTTTATTGGCCGCCCTTACAACGACCAGCACAATGCATGACAGGTATTTTACACTGTTTTCTCTTGCAGACAGGCCCGAGTACCTTCGCTTGTAGACTCTCACTGTCGGAGTGTACTTTGTGGCTCTTCCACCGTGGCTGCCCTAGGCCAATCCACCACGGCGTTTCACCTTACAAAGTCCACCAAATACCAGGTCCTCAAAGGCCGTCTCTGCCTGTGACCAATGTCCTTTAGGGTCACCCCCCGTGACTGTTTCCACTGTCGAAAGTCTCTGAGGGGTCTCCTCTGTGTAACAGACCCTCTTTCCTAATGGGCTCCCCTGGCAGACTCAAGCTTCTAGAAGCTTACCTCAGTATTTATTCAGCCAGTCCAGGTAGCCCCGCCCACTGTCACCTGACAGTCACCTTTGCCCAATCAGAGTCACCTTGACCTCTGACAGTTATGTAACCCTCATATGACAGTTACATAACAATAATAATAATACATTTTATTTTTATAGCGCCGACATATTCCGCAGCACTTTACATTTCAGAGGGGATTTGTACAGACAATAGACATTACAGCATAACAATAATCACATACAGTAGATTATAACAAATACCAAGAGGAATTAGGGCCCTGCTCGCAAGCTTACAGTCTATGAGGAAAGAGGTAGACACGAGAGGTGGGTGGTAACAGTTGCCCTGATTGTATGGACCAGCCATAATGTTAAGTGTGTGACAGTACAGGCACAGAGGGCTAATGGAGGCATAAAGCATGTGGGAACATGATGCGGGAAATCTGGTTATGGTAAACCTTTTGGCTGCATAACCACTGCCGTCGGTGCTCTCCAGTGACCTCTAATGGGAAGACTGCCACATGACACCTTATGTCAATCTCTCTGTCTCCCACTACAGACAGAACCGTACCCAGCTCAACCTCCCCACATTCCTCCTTCCTTTGACCATTGTCATCCTCGACAAATGCGTCCCAGGGATGAAAGTGGTGTCAATACCTGGTACTGACATGGCCGTCACCTGAGTCACACATACCTTTGGCCACACAGACCTCCCAGCGTCACACAGACTTCTAGTCAAACAGACCCTCTGTCACACAGACCCCCTGTGTCACACAAACTCTTGGTCACACAGACCTCCCTGCATAGGTACCCGGTCATCTGTCTTCTGGTCCCGTCATCCTTTCAGCTTAACAACGTCAGGGTCAACCTATTCCACATACCCGGGACCTGCTGAATACACATTTTTCTTTAAATAAATAACAATAACATGTCAACACTTCAAAGGCACCACACACTTCTCCACATTTGTTGCAATATGTTTTTTTTTTTTTAAACACACAAAAAACATTAATCGAAGGTGGACAGGAGTGCTCCCCCTTCCTTTAAGTAAACCACTTAAAACATTTTTTTTTTCAAGGCATCCCTGCTTCACCAGAGGATATACTCCCATGGGGATGCGGAACAGTCCCTTATTAGTGCAAAAGTGCACTGCAGTCCCGGCAGTCCAAAACAGCAGGTACTCCGGGCCACCTCCTGGCGGCCGATGTCTCGCCAAAACAGAGGAGGACTCCACAGCCGTGGAGTCTTCTGGGATGCCAAGATTGCCTCTGGGTCCCGAGCGTTCCCGATGTTCGAGACCCAGGAGTCCTTATCCTTTTACAGAGGCTCATACCCCTCAGGGTATGCGATGACGGCTACTGCATAATAGCCGTGGGGGCAGTATTCTTTACAATAGGAGACTAGATCTCCTGGTTGAGGAACCTGGCCATGTCTGATGGAGGCCACATTTACATACACTTTGCAGCTGGTATTATCCCTTATGAAGCCGTAGCCCTTTCCAGTGTCCATATAAACCAACCACCCGTATGATGGGGGAGCGGATATGCCAGCCTCTCCTTTCTCATGCAGAAGCCCCCAGATCTCCCGCTCTCTGGCTTTCTTTTCTTCAATGACCTCTGTGATCCAGGCAGAGGGTCCGGAGTAGGCCGCAGAGTCCAGTGGGCGGGCCGCAGTCGAGAGACAGAAGTGGCCGCAGGTTCTGATGTGGTATAGGCCGCAACCAGCTTTGGCAGCGTCGGTGTGGCTGCAGGGGAGGCCGTAGCTGGTAGTAAGGCTTCCACGGGCTCTGGCAAAACAACCACAGGTGGGGCCACAGATGAAGCAGCGGCTGCACTTTCCGTTAAGTCAGACACTGCAGCCGATGGCCCGATTTCAGTAGTGGCCGGGAGCATGGCCGATACAGCGGCTGTCAGCTTGGCAGGGGACACGCCGTCATCCAGACCAGTAGGCGTCACAGTGCAAGGCGTCAGGCGCGGAGGCCGAGGGCCGGTGTCGGGACCCCGTGGTCTGTCCGATGCATGGAGCGAGGAAATGAGGTTGGGCTGGAGTGCTGCTGGCGGGACCGGGGACACGCTCACCTTCACAGCCGTCACTGCTCCCTGCAGACTTTCCCATCGCTCCATTCTTAGCCATTGGTCTTCACCCTGCCGTCCAGCAGGGCCAGCCTCCAGGCCCGACAGCTCCGCAGGGAAGCTCCCTGGGCAGGTTTTGAAATCTTGGCGCCACCGCCATTCCTGACGTCCTATGCCCCGACAGCCACAACGGCTTATGCCACCCGAGGTCCAGTAGCTGAATGGCGACAGACAGCCACAGCAGGTCTCTCCACCCAGGCCACTCCCGTTCTTTGGGGGTGCGGCGGTGGACCTCTCCAGCCATTTTCCAGGGTCCAACATGAGGGTGCAGCTCTCTTCCAACAAACACCACTCCCTCCAGGGGCGGATGCAATAAAGCCCCAGGTCATCCAGAATAAACAGCAGTGTCTGTGCCTTTTGCTTTGGGCACCAAATTACCACAGTCATTCTTAGCAGCCAGCAATACACAGTCCAATCTTTTTCAAATTGTAATCCGCAGGGAACAAAAGCAAAGCAATTCTTCACCCCACACAGCTTGGGGCCTTTGCTCCTTGGTGGCAGGCCTGCCGCTGAAGATGTTGTATTGGCGGCGATGGATCCTGCCGACTACGCCAAATATAGGGTTCGCGGGCTGAGGGAAGGCGTGCTGTGGTGCTTAGGTGGTGTGACTGGTAGGCGGCGGAGGTGTGCTGTGCTCACAGGACTGGGGGGCGACCCGCTTCTTGACGTCGACAGGCACGAGACAGAGACAGGAGATGTATTCAACAGGTTCTGCTTTTATTGGCCGCCCTTACGACGACCAGCACAATGCATGACAGGTATTTTACACTGTTTTCTCTTGCAGACAGGCCCGAGTACCTTCGCTTGTAGACTCTCACTGTCGGAGTGTACTTTGTGGCTCTTCCACCGTGGCTGCCCTAGGCCAATCCACCACGGCGTTTCACCTTACAAAGTCCACCAAATACCAGGTCCTCAAAGGCCGTCTCTGCCTGTGACCAATGTCCTTTAGGGTCACCCCCCGTGACCGTTTCCACTGTCTAAAGTCTATGAGGGGTCTCCTCCGTGTAACAGACCCTCCTTCCTAATGGGCTCCCCTGGCAGACTCAAGCTTCTAGAAGCTTACCTCAGTATTTATTCAGCCAGTCCAGGTAGCCCCACCCACTGTCACCTGACAGTCACCTTTGCCCAATCAGAGTCACCTTGACCTCTGACAGTTATGTAACCCTCACATGACAGTTACATAACCACTGCCGTCGGTGCTCTCCAGTGACCTCTAATGAGCAGACTGCCACATGACACCTTATGTCAATCTCTCTATCTCCCACTACAGACAGAACCGTACCCAGCTCAACCTCCCCACATTGGAGAGGGGTCATAAGAGGTGTTCAGAGGTGCGAAGCTGTGGGGTGATGCTGTGAGTCCCATCCCAGGCTCATAGAAGAGGATGTTCGGTGGTACTCGGCCGTGTGTCATTTTGTGAAAGCCTGGAGCCCGTGCACTTCCATGGTTTCAATGCATTAGACTCTGGGAAAATGGCCACCAGACGAAGAGACCCTCCCCGCTCCACCGAGCATTGCCGAACACCGCCTGTTACCAGGCTGGGACTTGCAGCATCGCCCTGCAGCATAGCACCACCGAACACCTCCTCTTCCAAGCCAGGGGCCCACAGCATTGCCCGCAGTATCGCCTGACTCCTGCCGCCACCGCCCCCCCATAAGATACACACCCATTTTCCCCCAAAATTCAAGAGTAAAAAAGTGCGTCTTATAGTCCAAAATGCACAGTCGTACTAGTAAAATTAGCCGGCTTAGCACTGGTGCATTTGGTTTAACTGTTTGTTGTTCTTGAAAGTGGTTACAAACATTATTTAGTACTGACAAGAAGCCGACATTTCTCAATAATGGAAAGAAATTTAAATTATATCCTAAATTAATATTTCATCTTGTGTTTCCTATAAAAAGAAAATCTGTAGAGAATGATAAGCGCCAGAGAGATGGAACACAGCGACAAGACTTCCGAAGCTCCTGACTTACCTGTGTGGCAAATGTGGAGCATATCGGTCCAGTCGTTTGGCTTTACTGTATATTTATATTTGCTTTTGTATTCATTAATTTTGAATATGTAGAAAATGGTAGGTGACTGTGTAGGGAGGTTGAGCTGGTGGACAGCTCTGTCTTTAGTAAGAGACAGAGAGATAGGAAAAGAGGGTGTCATGTGGCAGTCTGTCCATTAGAGGTCAGTGGAGAGCACCAACGACAGTGGTTATGTAACTGCCACAGGACAAGGTGACTCTGATTGGGCAAAGGTGACTGTCAGGTGACAGTGGGCAGGGCTATCCAGGCTGACAGTACAAATACTGAGGTAAGCTTCTAGAAACTTCAGCCAGCCTGGGGAGCTCACAAGAGAGGAGGGTCTGCTGTGAGGAGAGGCAGCAGAGAACCCTCAGAGAGATAAACTGACAGTGAGGACAGTCACGGGGGGTGACCCAGACGACGGTAGCAGCAGACAGTGACACCCTGAGGGTGAGGATAACGGTGTACCCTGGGTGGTGAAGCACTGTGGTGAAGGTGCCTAGGGCAGCCACAGCGAAGAGAACCACAGGGGACACTACGACGGTGACACACAGCACAAGTGGAGGTACCCAAGTCTGTGAGGGAAGCAATCCCTAAGATCTCTTGTCATGTACTGTGAAAGCTGTTAAAGGAGTTGGAGAAAAAAGCACGGACCTGTTGCATACGCTTTACTGTCTCAGCCTCCCGTCTGTCTGCGCTAAGAGGTGGGTCACCCCCCCAGCCCTGTTGGATCTGTATCACCTGAGCACAGCACACCTTCCCCGCCTATCTACACTAACATCAGCAGCACCACTAAATCATCGCCTCAGCTCAGCCCAGTCCGGCCCACCACCCCTACATTTGGCGTAGTCAGCAGGATCCATTGCCGCCAATACAACATCTTCAGCGGCAGGCCTGCCACCAAGTAGTAAAGGCCCCGAGCTGTGTGGGGTGAAGAATTGCTTTGCTTTTGTTCCCTGTGGATAACAATTTGAAAACTGGACTGTGGATTGCTGGCTGCTAAAAATGGCTGTGGTGATTTGGTGCCCAAAGGGAAAGGCATAGACACTGCTGATTATGTTGATCCAGGGCTTTGTGAAATCCACCCCTGGGGGGAGTGGTGTTCATTTGAGGAGAGCTATTTCCTCATGTTGGACCCTGGAAGATAAGTGGAGAGGCCCACTGCCGCACCCCCCCAAGAATGGGAGTGGCCCGGGTGGAGAGACCTGCTGTGGCTGTTTGGCGCCATTCAGCTACTGGACCTCGGACAGCATGAGACGCTGTAGCTGTCGGGGTATCGGATGTCAGGAATGGCGGTGGTGCCAAGACTTGGAGACCTGCCCAGGGAGTTTCCCAGCAGAGCTGTCGGGCCTGGAGGCTGGCCCTGCCGGACGGCGGGGTGAATACCAATGGCTAAGAATGGAGCGATGGGAAAGTCTGCAGGGAGCAGCGACGGCTGTGAAGGTGAGCATGGCCCCGATCCCGCCAGCAGCACTTCACCCAACCTCATCTCCCCGCTCCATGCATCGGACAGACCGCGGGGTCCCGACGTCAGCCCTCGGCCTCCCCGCCCGACGCCTTGCACTGTGATGCCTACTGTTCTGGATGACGGCGTGGCCCCCGCCAAGCTGACTGCCGCTGTATCCGCCACGCTCCCGGCCACTACTGAAATCGGGCCATCAACTGCAGAGTCTGACTCACCGGAATGTGCGGCCACTAGAGTTGAGCGACTTTTGGTTTTTTAGGGTCGCGTTTTGTTTCGTGAAACCCGACTTTTCCAAAAGTCGGGTCGAGCAAGATCGTCCGATTATAGGGAAAAGTCGGGGTCGTCCCGAAACACGAAACCCAATGTAAGTCAATGGGGAATAAAAGTTGGCAGTGAGAGGACAGGAAACACACCTACAGTGCCCATTTGAATGCCAAAAGCATCAATTCTTCTTACTTAAGCTTGTCAACCTTAATTAACTTCATAATACAAGTTACGCACTGAAAAATGGGGGTTATTTGGCTAAAGTTGTGGGGGGGGGGAGGGCTGGCTGCAGGTTTTCATGTGCCCTGGGCGAAAGAGCGCCCCTTTAACACATACCACAACTCATCATGCTCCGATACAGCAGAGAAATAGAGGTATAGTACAATGAAAAATACCTCACTTTTTACATCTCATGACGAGGCCCATCTATTTCTCCATACAGAATCATTGGTCCCATATAATGTTTGAAACAGTATATGATGAGCTCCACATAATGCTACAGTATATGTTGGTCCCCATGGATGAAGCTCCACTGTCTTATGGGCCCAAATAATGCTCCAAACATAATGGGCCCCATTTCTAATGCTCTAGTGTATAATGGGCCCTGTAAATGCTGCTCCAGTGTCTGATGTCCACCTTTGGAATGTTCCAGTGTATGGTGGGCCCCATCTATCATTCTCCAGAGTATAGTGCTCCCCAAAAATTGCTGTCCCAACATTGATAACAATCAAATAAGTCTCCTCGCTAGGGAATCCCTGTACTTGTCTGGATTCCTCGTCGTCCCCATCTTCCATCTCACTGCACAGTATTTCAACTTTGCAAGTGCTGTGATCCTGGGCAAGCAGGGGGGGCCCACTCATTGGCGACGGCACTGGCACAGGGCCCCTGATAGTACGGTGGTGTGTCTGATGGCGGGTGGGCCGAACCTGCACTTTCATCTGCAGCTTCCTCTTTGTCACCGTGTAAGATGGAACTGTATATGGGAAGGGTAACCTGAGTTTCATCAGGGTCAGATTCAGGTCGAGTAGCGTGCGAGGGGAATGTAGTGGTCTGGGTCAATGTACCAGCAGATTCATCGAGCAGTGGCTGGGCATCAGTGCACTTGTGTCGCCCCCAGGAGTACGGTCGCCACAGTGGCATTACCTTCCTCCTAGGGAGTGTGATGTCATGCTTGGGAGCAACGAAGGATCTCTCTAACAGGTTAACTGATTGGGCGGCGTTATTCCCACGAGTCATGACCCTCCAAACAGCGTTCCCGAAGGCAAAGTGTTTGTTTTACGTGGGCAGTATGGTTGCAAAGCTGAACCTTAAAGGAATGTCCAGAAGGGCACCACCAGGAGTGGAGCCTAAGGTTAAATTCGACTCCACCTGGGAAACCTCTACCATGCCAGCTACAGAACAGATGCACACATTGCAAGCTTAATTCCGTTAACGAACGAGACTCCGTCATGCCCCGCGGTCCGAGTCCGGCTTACTAGAGGGACATGTGAGGCTCTGGCACATGAGATTGGCCAATAACTGGTGTGTCATGCCCTTACATGTCCGTGGCTGCATATGCGCTACACTGAAAAGGCCAGCGTTTGTCGCTTACAGGTGCAGATAACCCGCTGAACAACGTTAGTGATGGGGATCACTGATTACAATTATTACCCGCGAACAATGATTTCCCAGTAAGTGCAGGTCAACCGCAGTTCCGGAATTAGGCCTAACCGTCATTCCTGAAAAAATGAAAAACTTACGTGTGCAAACCACAGGTGCTGTAGTTTGCTTAACAGCTCGCCAGCCGTTCTCACGCCCAGTATGGATTACACGTGATTGCACAAAGGTGAGAAAGGGTACCGTATCCCCAGATAACATGTATGGATAGCGTACACATTCAAAATATATGTCTATACATCAGGAGGCAGGCTCAGACGGTGTTAGGCCCAGTATGGATTGCACGTGATTGCACAAAGGTTAGAAAGGGTACCGTTTCCCCGGATAACATCTATGGATAGCGTACACATTCAAAATATATGTCTCAGGAGGCAGGCTCAGACGGTGTTAGGCCCAGTATGGATTGCACGTGATTGCACAAAGGTTAGAAAGGGTACCGTTTCCCCGGATAACATGTATGGATAGCGTACACATTCAAAATATATGTCTCTGGAGGCAGGCTCAGACGGTGTTAGGCCCAGTATGGATTGCACGTGATTGCACAAAGGTTAGAAAGGGTACTGTATCCCCGGATAACATGTATGGATAGCGTACACATTCAAAATATATGTCTATACATCAGGAGGCAGGCTCAGACGGTGTTAGGCCCAGTATGGATTGCACGTGATTGCACGAAGGTTAGAAAGGGTACCGTTTCCCCGGATAACATGTATGGATAGCATAGTGTGCACATTCAAAATATATGTCTATACATCAGGAGGCAGGCTCAGACGGTGTTAGGCCCAGTATGGATTGCACGTGATTGCACAAAGGTTAGAAAGGGTACCGTTTCCCCGGATAACATGTATGGATAGCGTACACATTCAAAATATATGTCTCAGGAGGCAGGCTCAGACGGTGTTAGGCCCAGTATGGATTGCACGTGATTGCACAAAGGTTAGAAAGGGTACCGTATTCCCAGATAACATGTATGGATAGCGTACACATTCAAAATATATGTCTCAGGAGGCAGGCTCAGACGGTGTTAGGCCCAGTATGGATTGCACGTGATTGCACAAAGGTTAGAAAGGGTACCGTTTCCCCGGATAACATGTATGGATAGTGTACACATTCAAAATATATGTCTCAGGAGGCAGGCTCAGACGGTGTTAGGCCCAGTATGGATTGCACGTGATTGCACAAAGGTTAGAAAGGGTACCGTATCCCCGGATAACATGTATGGATAGCGTACACATTCAAAATATATGTCTATACATCAGGAGGCAGGCTCAGACGGTGTTAGGCCCAGTATGGATTGCACATGATTGCACAAAGGTTAGAAAGGGTACCGAATCCCCGGATAACATGTATGGATAGCGTACACATTCAAAATATATGTCTCAGGAGGCAGGCTCAGACGGTGTTAGGCCCAGTATGGATTGCACGTGATTGCACAAAGGTTAGAAAGGGTACCGTATCCTCGGATAACATTTATGGATAGCGTACACATTCAAAATATATGTCTCAGGAGGCAGGCTCAGACGGTGTTAGGCCAGTATGGATTGCACGTGATTGCACAAAGGTTAGAAAGGGTACCGTATCCCCGGATAACATGTATGGATAGCGTACACATTCAAAATATATGTCTATACATCAGGAGGCAGGCTCAGACGGTGTTAGGCCCAGTATGGATTGCACGTGATTGCACGAAGGTTAGAAAGGGTACCGTTTCCCCGGATAACATGTATGGATAGCATAGTGTGCACATTCACAATATATGTCTATACATCAGGAGGCAGGCTCAGACAGTGTTAGGCCCAGTATGGATTGCACGTGATTGCACAAAGGTTAGAAAGGGTACCGTTTCCCCGGATAACATGTATGGATAGCGTACACATTCAAAATATATGTCTCAGGAGGCAGGCTCAGACGGTGTTAGGCCCAGTATGGATTGCACGTGATTGCACAAAGGTTAGAAAGGGTACCGTATTCCCAGATAACATGTATGGATAGCGTACACATTCAAAATATATGTCTCAGGAGGCAGGCTCAGACGGTGATAGGCCCAGTATGGATTGCACGTGATTGCACAAAGGTTAGAAAGGGTACCGTTTCCCCGGATAACATGTATGGATAGTGTACACATTCAAAATATATGTCTCAGGAGGCAGGCTCAGACGGTGTTAGGCCCAGTATGGATTGCACGTGATTGCACAAAGGTTAGAAAGGGTACCGTATCCCCGGATAACATGTATGGATAGCGTACACATTCAAAATATATGTCTATACATCAGGAGGCAGGCTCAGACGGTGTTAGGCCCAGTATGGATTGCACATGATTGCACAAAGGTTAGAAAGGGTACCGAATCCCCGGATAACATGTATGGATAGCGTACACATTCAAAATATATGTCTCAGGAGGCAGGCTCAGACGGTGTTAGGCCCAGTATGGATTGCACGTGATTGCACAAAGGTTAGAAAGGGTACCGTATCCTCGGATAACATTTATGGATAGCGTACACATTCAAAATATATGTCTCAGGAGGCAGGCTCAGACGGTGTTAGGCCCAGTATGGATTGCACGTGATTGCACAAAGGTTAGAAAGGGTACCGTATCCCCGGAAAACATGTATGGATAGCGTACACATTCAAAATATATGTCTATACATCAGGAGGCAGGCTCAGACAGTGTTAGGCCCAGTATGGATTGCACAAAGGTTAGAAAGGGTACCGTTTCCCCGGATAACATGTATGGATAGCGTACACATTCAAAATATATGTCTCAGGAGGCAGGCTCAGACGGTGTTAGGCCCAGTATGGATTGCACGTGATTGCACAAAGGTTAGAAAGGGTACCGTATCCCCAGATAACATGTATGGATAGCGTACACATTCAAAATATATGTCTCAGGAGGCAGGCTCAGACGGTGTTAGGCCCAGTATGGATTGCACGTGATTGCACAAAGGTTAGAAAGGGTACCGTTTCCCCGGATAACATGTATGGATAGCGTACACATTCAAAATATATGTCTCAGGAGGCAGGCTCAGACGGTGTTAGGCCCAGTATGGATTGCACGTGATTGCACAAAGGTTAGAAAGGGTACCGTATCCCCGGATAACATGTATGGATAGCGTACACATTCAAAATATATGTCTATACATCAGGAGGCAGGCTCTGACGGTGTTAGGCCCAGTATGGATTGCACGTGATTGCACAAAGGTTAGAAAGGGTACCGTTTCCCCGGATAACATGTATGGATAGCGTACACATTCAAAATATATGTCTCAGGAGGCAGGCTCAGACGGTGTTAGGCCCAGTATGGATTGCACGTGATTGCACAAAGGTTAGAAAGGGTACCGTTTCCCCGGATAACATGTATGGATAGCGTACACATTCAAAATATATGTCTCAGGAGGCAGGCTCAGACGGTGTCAGGCACAGTATGGATTTGACAGCCCAGATTACACAGCGGAGGAGCAGGGAGAGGTAAAGATTGCAAATGCTGGGGCCCTGCCCAAGCAAGGGGGGCCCACTCGTGGGCGTCGGTACTGGCACTGGGCCCCTCATAGTACAGCGGTGTGTCTGACGGCGGGTGTGCACCACCACCGTCAGAGACACTTGATTGCACTATGAGGGACCCTGTGCCAGTGCCCGCGCCCAAGAGTCGGCCTACCCACCTGTCCAGGGCAACGGCACTCGCACGGTGTCGTGCACTAGGTGGTGACCCCGGCCATGGGGGGGGAGGCAGCACAGTTAGGGAGTTTTAGAAAGTGGCATATGTTGATGTTGGACATTCAGCTGATGCAAAAGGCGAAATAGGTGAAGTCCCAGGAAGAGGTGGACCAAAGCAAGCCATTTTTCTGTCACCCTATGTGTCATCAGGGGAAGGTGGGACAAAATCCTTGGAAACCCATGCATGGTTCATTTTAATGAAGGTTAGATCATCCACATTTTGGGTTGACAGACGGGTCCTTTTTTCTGTCAGGATTGATCCAGCTGCACTGAAGACTCTTTCCGATAGCACACTTGCAGCTGGGCAAGCGAGCTCCTGTAAGGCATATTGGGCCAATTCAGGCCAGGTGTCCAGTTTAGCGGCCCAATAGTCAAAGGGGAATGACCTGTGTGGGAGAACATCGATATGGGAGGAAAAGTAGTTTGTAACCATAGTTGACAACTGCTGTCTCCTGTCACTTTCCATCGATGCAGTATTACCAGTTGTGTGAGCGGTATTTGAAAAATCAGTCCACAACATTGTCATGAAACCCCTGTCTCCAACGCCACTTCTGCTGTGTGCACCACGAACACCTCTGCCAAGCTGCCCCCGGCCCGTACGGCTCGTGTGAGAACCATCACCGCTGCTGTGTGCTGGGAATGCCTCAAGCAACCGATTTACCAGAGTTGCTTGTTTATTAGCCAATATTAGGTCAAGGTTCTCCTGTGGCATGATGTTTTGTAATTTGCCTTTATAGCGTGGATCCAGGATGCTGGCCAACCAGTAGTCGTCATCGTTCATCATTTTGGCAATGCGGGGGTCCCTTTTTAGGATCCGCAAGGCATAATCTGACATGTGGGCCAATGTTCCCGGTGTCAATGATGCACTGCGAGTGCTGGTTGGAGGAGCACTTTCTGGCAAATCCACATCCCTCCAGTCACGCACAAACCCTGTACCAGACCTTGCCACGCCAACATTTTCACTTGCCCCACGAGATGCATCCTCCTCCCCTAAGTAATCATCCCCATCATCCTCCTCCTCCTCCTCTTCTTCCTCCACCTCGTCCAGGAGAGGTCCCTGAGCAGACAATGGCTGAATGTCATCAAGGATTCCCTCCTCCTCTTCCTCCTCATCAACATTGGCTGCAGACGCCTGCTCCTTAAGGTGCGTCAAAGTTTGCATGAGCAGACGCATAAGTGGGTTGCTCATGCTTAGGATGGCGTCGTCTGCGCTTACCAGCCGTGTGCATTCCTCAAAACACTGAAGGACTTTACAGAGGTCTTTCAGCTTCGACCACTGCACACCTGTCAACTCCATGTCTGCTCTCAAAGTGCCTGGCCGTGTATCCTCCCACAAATGCATTATGGCCTGCCTCTGCTCGCACAGCCGCTCCACCATGTGCAGGGTGGAGTTCCACCTTGTTGCAATGTCGATAATGAGGCGGTGGTTGGGAAGGTGGAGCAATCGCTGCAGCTTCTGCATACGAACGGAGTGTACAGGCGACCGGCGGATGTGCGCGCACAGTCTTCGCACCTTCTGGAGCAGGGCTGTTAACTCCGGATAATTTTTGAGGAAGCACTGCACCACCAGGTTCAAGGTGTGAGCCAAGCAAGGTATGTGGCTGAGTTTTGAAAGGGCTATGGCTGCCACAAAATTACGGCCGTTATCACTAACTACCTTGCCTGCCTCAAGATGTACACTGCCTAGCCATGACTCAGTTTGTCGCTTCAAGTACTCGGCCAGCACCTCGGCGGTGTGTCTGTTGCCCAAACACATCATCTGCAACACAGCCTGCTGACGCTTTCCACTAGCTGCTCGATAGGGGGACACATCGTGTGCAACAGTGGCAGCTGCAGATGGAGTGCTCGTATGACTGCGCTCTGTGGACAAGCTTTCGCTTCTGGAGGAGGAGGAGGAGGAGGAGGGTCGAACGCCTACAGCCAACTGTTTCCTATACAGTGGGCTAGGCAGCACTGTCCCACCACCGATGTCCCCTGTGGACCCTGCATCCACCACATTAACCCAGTGCGCAGTGATGGACACGTAACGGCCCTGGCCATGCCGACTGGACCATGCATCAGTTGTGAGGTGCACCTTTCCGCTCACTGACTGCTTGAGTGCATGGACAATGCGGTCTTTCACATGATGGTGGAGGGCTGGGATGGCTTTGCGAGAGAAGAAGTGGCGACTGGGTAGGTCATAGCGTGGTACTGCATAGGCCATGAGTTCGCGGAAAGCTGTGCTTTCCACCAACCGAAAGGGCATCATCTCAAACGAGATTAGTTTGGCAATGTGGGCGTTCAAACCCAGTGTACGCAGATGAGAGACTGAGTACTTTCTTGACCTACTCATAGTGTCTGGGAGGGTGAGCTGGACTTGAGAGCTGCATATGGTGGAAGTAGCGGTGGACAGGGCGGACTGAGAGAGGGTTGATGATGGTGATGGAGTTGGTGTTCTTTCTGATGGCCTAGAATCAGTCTTTCGTTGATATAACAGTGGGATTCCCTGACTGCTGTGGCATTGCAACGACACCTCAACATTTGCTGCTGTGTTAACCGATGGGCTTACAGTGGGGGAAACAATGTAGCGTTGCTGACTACCTTCGTTGTGATCAGTTGCACATGTGGCACTTGAGGTTTGGTGTTGTGTCCACGCTTGCAAGTGCATGCTGGTTAAATGTCTAAGCATGCAACTGGTATTCAAATTTTTCAGATTTTTCCCTCGGCTAAAGGTCTTTGCTAGAGTTGAGCGAAACGGGTCGAAAAAATTCAAAAGTCGCCGAATTTTAGCAAAGTCGGGTTTCATGAAACGAAACCCGACCCTAGGATGAGGTCGGCCACGAGGTCGGCGACTTACGCGCCAAAGTCGCGTTTCAAAAGTTTGTTTTGCGCTCTTTTTCAGCCAATCAGGATCCACGGACACTGTGGGCAACGTGATGACCTAGGCACGGGTCACCACCATCTTTCAGAAGGGCATGCAAGTGATTGGCTTGCTTTGGTGGGCGTCACAGGGGGTATAAAAGGGCGTGCACGCCGACCGCCATCTTACTTCTGCCGATCTTAGTATAGGGAGAGGTTGCTGCTGATTCTGTAGGGAGAGCGTTAGGCAGGGAAGAAGACAAAAAAACTGCTTCTGCTGCTAGCGATTTGGCCTGCACAACACACATGTCACTGTGTGTGCAGTGCAAGGGGAGGCTATATTGTGGTGTATCAGTGGTGTTGGTTGTTGGGCTGCCTTTTAAGGCTTCCTGACACGCTGGCATTGCTGTTTACCCACTGCTCCGCAAACTGCTTTTTTAAAAGCAATCCAATCTCCCTTATCCTCTCGTCACTTTGGTCACAGGCAGCTGTGCCATCGAGCGTGTCACATAGCGCTCAGATATCAGTGGGCCTCACACCATCCACAAGTGTCCAGTGTCCAAAAGTGTACGCAGAGATTCAAAATCTCCATTATCCTCTCGTCACTTTGGTCACAGGCAGCTGTGCCATCGAGCGTGTCACATAGCGCTCAGATATCAGTGGGCCTCACACCATCCACAAGTGTCCAGTGTCCAAAAGTGTACGCAGAGATTCAAAATCTCCATTATCCTCTCGTCACTTTGGTCACAGGCAGCTGTGCCATCGAGCGTGTCACATAGCGCTCAGATATCAGTGGGCCTCACACCATCCACAAGTGTCCAGTGTCCAAAAGTGTACGCAGAGATTCAAAATCTCCATTATCCTCTCGTCACTTTGGTCACAGGCAGCTGTGCCATCGAGCGTGTCACATAGCGCTCAGATATCAGTGGGCCTCACACATCCACAAGTGTCCAGTGTCCAAAAGTGTACGCAGAGATTCAAAATCTCCATTATCCTCTCGTCACTTTGGTCACAGGCAGCTGTGCCATCGAGCGTGTCACATAGCGCTCAGATATCAGTGGGCCTCACACCATCCACAAGTGTCCAGTGTCCAAAAGTGTACGCAGAGATTCAAAATCTCCATTATCCTCTCGTCACTTTGGTCACAGGCAGCTGTGCCATCGAGCGTGTCACATAGCGCTCAGATATCAGTGGGCCTCACACAATCCACAAGTGTCCAGTGTCCAAAAGTGTACGCAGAGATTCAAAATCTCCATTATCCTCTCGTCACTTTGGTCACAGGCAGCTGTGCCATCGAGCGTGTCACATAGCGCTCAGATATCAGTGGGCCTCACACAATCCACAAGTGTCCAGTGTCCAAAAGTGTACGCAGAGATTCAAAATCTCCATTATCCTCTCGTCACTTTGGTCACAGGCAGCTGTGCCATCGAGCGTGTCACATAGCGCTCAGATATCAGTGGGCCTCACACCATCCACAAGTGTCCAGTGTCCAAAAGTGTACGCAGAGATTCAAAATCTCCATTATCCTCTCGTCACTTTGGTCACAGGCAGCTCTGCCATCGAGCGTGTCACATAGCGCTCAGATATCAGTGGGCCTCACACCATCCACAAGTGTCCAGTGTCCAAAAGTGTACGCAGAGATTCAAAATCTCCATTATCCTCTCGTCACTTTGGTCACAGGCAGCTGTGCCATCGAGCGTGTCACATAGCGCTCAGATATCAGTGGGCCTCACACCATCCACAAGTGTCCAGTGTCCAAAAGTGTACGCAGAGATTCAAAATCTCCATTATCCTCTCGTCACTTTGGTCACAGGCAGCTGTGCCATCGAGCGTGTCACATAGCGCTCAGATATCAGTGGGCCTCACACCATCCACAAGTGTCCAGTGTCCAAAAGTGTACGCAGAGATTCAAAATCTCCATTATCCTCTCGTCAATTTGGTCACAGGCAGCTGTGCCATCGAGCGTGTCACATAGCGCTCAGATATCAGTGGGCCTCACACCATCCACAAGTGTCCAGTGTCCAAAAGTGTACGCAGAGATTCAAAATCTCCATTATCCTCTCGTCACTTTGGTCACTGGCAGCTGTGCCATCGAGCGTGTCACATAGCGCTCAGATATCAGTGGGCCTCACACCATCCACAGGTGTCCAGTGTCCAAAAGTGTACGCAGAGATTCAAAATCTCCATTATCCTCTCGTCACTTTGGTCACAGGCAGCTGTGCCATCGAGCGTGTCACATAGCGCTCAGATATCAGTGGACCTCACACCATCCACAAGTGTCCAGTGTCCAAAAGTGTACGCAGAGATTCAAAATCTCCATTATCCTCTCGTCACTTTGGTCACAGGCAGCTGTGCCATCGAGCGTGTCACATAGCGCTCAGATATCAGTGGGCCTCACACAATCCACAAGTGTCCAGTGTCCAAAAGTGTACGCAGAGATTCAAAATCTCCATTATCCTCTCGTCACTTTGGTCACAGGCAGCTGTGCTATCGAGCGTGTCACATAGCGCTCAGATATCAGTGGGCCTCACACAATCCACAAGTGTCCAGTGTCCAAAAGTGTACGCAGAGATTCAAAATCTCCATTATCCTCTCGTCACTTTGGTCACAGGCAGCTGTGCCATCGAGCGTGTCACATAGCGCTCAGATATCAGTGGGCCTCACACCATCCACAAGTGTCCAGTGTCCAAAAGTGTACGCAGAGATTCAAAATCTCCATTATCCTCTCGTCACTTTGGTCACAGGCAGCTGTGCCATCGAGCGTGTCACATAGCGCTCAGATATCAGTGGGCCTCACACCATCCACAAGTGTCCAGTGTCCAAAAGTGTACGCAGAGATTCAAAATCTCCATTATCCTCTCGTCACTTTGGTCACAGGCAGCTGTGCCATCGAGCGTGTCACATAGCGCTCAGATATCAGTGGGCCTCACACCATCCACAAGTGTCCAGTGTCCAAAAGTGTACGCAGAGATTCAAAATCTCCATTATCCTCTCGTCACTTTGGTCACAGGCAGCTGTGCCATCGAGCGTGTCACATAGCGCTCAGATATCAGTGGGCCTCACACCATCCACAAGTGTCCAGTGTCCAAAAGTGTACGCAGAGATTCAAAATCTCCATTATCCTCTCGTCACTTTGGTCACAGGCAGCTGTGCCATCGAGCGTGTCACATAGCGCTCAGATATCAGTGGGCCTCACACCATCCACAAGTGTCCAGTGTCCAAAAGTGTACGCAGAGATTCAAAATCTCCATTATCCTCTCGTCACTTTGGTCACAGGCAGCTGTGCCATCGAGCGTGTCACATAGCACTCAGATATCAGAGGGCCTCACACAATCCACAAGTGTCCAGTGTCCAAAAGTGTACGCAGAGATTCAAAATCTCCATTATCCTCTCGTCAATTTGGTCACAGGCAGCTGTGCCATCGAGCGTGTCACATAGCGCTCAGATATCAATGGGCCTCACACCATCCACAAGTGTCCAGTGTCCAAAAGTGTACGCAGAGATTCAAAATCTCCATTATCCTCTCGTCACTTTGGTCACTGGCAGCTGTGCCATCGAGCGTGTCACATAGCGCTCAGATATCAGTGGGCCTCACACCATCCACAGGTGTCCAGTGTCCAAAAGTGTACGCAGAGATTCAAAATCTCCATTATCCTCTCGTCACTTTGGTCACAGGCAGCTGTGCCATCGAGCGTGTCACATAGCGCTCAGATATCAGTGGGCCTCACACCATCCACAAGTGTCCAGTGTCCAAAAGTGTACGCAGAGATTCAAAATCTCCATTATCCTCTCGTCACTTTGGTCACAGGCAGCTGTGCCATCGAGCGTGTCACATAGCGCTCAGATATCAGTGGGCCTCACACAATCCACAAGTGTCCAGTGTCCAAAAGTGTACGCAGAGATTCAAAATCTCCATTATCCTCTCGTCACTTTGGTCACAGGCAGCTGTGCCATCGAGCGTGTCACATAGCGCTCAGATATCAGTGGGCCTCACACAATCCACAAGTGTCCAGTGTCCAAAAGTGTACGCAGAGATTCAAAATCTCCATTATCCTCTCGTCACTTTGGTCACAGGCAGCTGTGCCATCGAGCGTGTCACATAGCGCTCAGATATCAGTGGGCCTCATACCATCCACAAGTGTCCAGTGTCCAAAAGTGTACGCAGAGATTCAAAATCTCCATTATCCTCTCGTCACTTTGGTCACAGGCAGCTGTGCCATCGAGCGTGTCACATAGCGCTCAGATATCAGTGGGCCTCACACCATCCACAAGTGTCCAGTGTCCAAAAGTGTACGCAGAGATTCAAAATCTCCATTATCCTCTCGTCACTTTGGTCACAGGCAGCTGTGCCATCGAGCGTGTCACATAGCGCTCAGATATCAGTGGGCCTCACACCATCCACAAGTGTCCGGTGTCCAAAAGTGTACGCAGAGATTCAAAATCTCCATTATCCTCTCGTCACTTTGGTCACAGGCAGCTGTGCCATCGATCGTGTCACATAGCGCTCAGATATCAGTGAGCCTCACACCATCCATAAGTGTCCAGTGTCCAAAAGTGTACGCAGAGATTCAAAATCTCCATTATCCTCTCGTCACTTTGGTCACAGGCAGCTGTGCCATCGAGCGTGTCACATAGCGCTCAGATATCAGAGGGCCTCACACAATCCACAAGTGTCCACTGTCCACAAGTGTGTGCAGAAATTCTAAAACTCCCCTGTCCTATAGACACCTTGTACCTTGTTTTACATTACTATATAGTTTGTTGGATTTTGTCTACATTTCTACCAAAAATGAGGAAGGCTGGTGGAAGAGGCCGTGGAATTGGGCGGGGGTTGGCAGCTGGTAATGATGGTGTTGGTGGTGGATCTGATGGTAGTGGCAAGAGCAAAATAGGACCGAATGCAGGAGGTGCTGACCCTGCGTCATCGTCTGGCTACATAAGGCCTCGAACGCTTAGTTTTCTAGGAGTTGGCAAACCGCTTTTAAAGGCAGAGCATCAGGAAAAAGTTTTGTCTTACATTGCTGACTCAGCCTCCAGCTCTATCGCCTCCTCTTCTTCAGTTGTAAAAAGTAAAAGCACTGAGTCGTCATTGGAGGCTCATGTTCATGAACCACACCTTTCCTTGTGTCCTTCACCCCAACCAAGATTGAAGGATGACGCAGGCCATACTACTGATGACTCCATGGAGCTGTTTTCACATACCATGCCTGGATTATCAAGTGAAATGGTGAATTACCCAGGCCAAGATGAATCTGACATGGAGTGCACTGATGCACAGCCGCTGATGGATGATTCTGCTGGTACATTCACTCAGAGCACTACATTGTCCTCGCAGTGTACAGAGCCAGATTCTGACCCTGATGAGACTCAGGTGCCCCTTCCCGCACACTATACCACCATACACGGTGACACAGAGGAAGGTGCACATGACATAGAAGAGGAGGTGATGGATGACCCAGTTGTTGACCCAGATTGGCATCCATTGGGGGAAGAGGGTGCTGCTTCCAATAGCTCAGATGAGGAGCATCCACAGCAGACATCGACATCGCAACAGCTGTTATCTGGCAGGCCCGGAGCACTCCAAAGACAGGTTCCAAACATCAAAAGAGTTGCTGGACAGCTTGTCCAGAGGGTCAAAAGATCACAGCGTGCTAGGCCGCAAAATGTCTGCCAAAGTAGGAAGAGTGCAGTGTGGCACTTTTTTGAACAAAATCCTCATGATCAGGCCAAGGTTATCTGTAAGAAGTGCGCAAAGACCTTTAGCCGAGGGAAAAATCTGAAAAATTTGAATACCAGTTGCATGCTTAGACATTTAACCAGCATGCACTTGCAAGCGTGGACACAACACCAAACCTCAAGTGCCACATGTGCAACTGATCACAACGAAGGTAGTCAGCAACGCTACATTGTTTCCCCCACTGTAAGCCCACCGGTTAGCACAGCAGCAAATGTTGAGGTGTCGTTGCAAGGCCACAGCAGTCAGGGAATCCCACTGTTATATCAACGAAAGACTGATTCTAGGCCATCAGAAAGAACACCAACTCCATCACCATCATCAACCCTCTCTCAGTCCGCCCTGTCCACCGCTACTTCCACCATATGCAGCTCTCAAGTCCAGCCCACCCTCCCAGACACTATGAGTAGGTCAAGAAAGTACTCAGTCTCTCATCCGCGTACACTGGGTTTGAACGCCCACATTGCCAAACTAATCTCGTTTGAGATGATGCCCTTTCGGTTGGTGGAAAGCACAGCTTTCCGCGAACTCATGGCCTATGCAGTACCACGCTATGACCTACCCAGTCGCCACTTCTTCTCTCGCAAAGCCATCCCAGCCCTCCACCATCATGTGAAAGACCGCATTGTCCATGCACTCAAGCAGTCAGTGAGCGGAAAGGTGCACCTCACAACTGATGCATGGTCCAGTCGGCATGGCCAGGGCCGTTACGTGTCCATCCCTGCGCACTGGGTTAATGTGATGGATGCAGGGTCCACAGGGGACATCGGTGGTGGGACAGTGCTGCCTAGCCCACGGTATAGGAAACAGTTGGCAGTAGGCATTCGACCCTCCTCCTCCTCCTCCTCCTCCAGAAGCGAAAGCTCGTCCACAGAGCGCAGTCGTACGAGCACTCCATCTGCAGCTGCCACTGTTGCACACGATGTGTCCCCCTATCGAGCAGCTAGTGGAAAGCGTCAGCAGGCTGTGTTGCAGATGATGTGTTTGGGCGACAGACACACCGCCGAGGTGCTGGCCGAGTACTTGAAGCGACAAACTGAGTCATGGCTGGGCAGTGTACATCTTGAGGCAGGCAAGGTAGTTAGTGATAACGGCCGTAATTTTGTGCCATAGCCCTTTCAAAACTCAGCCACATACCTTGCTTGGCTCACACCTTGAACCTGGTGGTGCAGTGTTTCCTCAAAAATTATCCGGAGTTAACAGCCCTGCTCCAGAAGGTGCAAAGACTGTGCGCGCACATCCGCCGGTCGCCTGTACACTCCGTTCGTATGCAGAAGCTGCAGCGATTGCTCCACCTTCCCAACCACCGCCTCATTATCGACATTGCAACAAAGTGGAACTCCACCCTGCACATGGTGGAGCGGCTGTGCGAGCAGAGGCAGGCCATAATGCATTTGTGGGAGGATACACGGCCAGGCACTTTGAGAGCAGACATGGAGTTGACAGGCGTGCAGTGGTCGAAGCTGAAAGACCTTTGTAAAGTCCTTCAGTGTTTTGAGGAATGCACATGGCTGGTAAGCGCAGACGACGCCATCCTAAGCATGAGCATCCCACTTATGCTTCTGCTCATGCAAACTTTGACGCACATTAAGGAGCAGGCGTCTGCAGCCAATGTTGATGAGGAGGAAGAGGAGGAGGGAATCCTTGATGACATTCAGCCATTGTCTGCTCAGGGACCTCTCCTGGACGAGGTGGAGGAAGAAGAGGAGGAGGAGGAGGAGGATGATGGGGATGATTACTTAGGGGAGGAGGATGCATCTCGTGGGGCAAGTGAAAATGTTGGCGTGGCAAGGTCTGGTACAGGGTTTGTGCGTGACTGGAGGGATGTGGATTTGCCAGAAAGTGCTCCTCCACCCAGCACTCGCAGTGCATCATTGACACCGGGAACATTGGCCCACATGTCAGATTATGCCTTGCGGATCCTAAAAAGGGACCCCCGCATTGCCAAAATGATGAACGATGACGACTACTGGTTGGCCAGCATCCTGGATCCACGCTATAAAGGCAAATTACAAAACATCATGCCACAGGAGAACCTTGACCTAATATTGGCTAATAAACAAGCAACTCTGGTAAATCGGTTGCTTGAGGCATTCCCAGCACACAGCAGCGGTGATGGTTCTCACAAGAGCCGTACGGGCCGGGGGCAGCTTGGCAGAGGTGTTCGTGGTGCACACAGCAGAAGTGGCGTTGGAGACAGGGGTTTCATGACAATGTTGTGGACTGATTTTTCAAATACCGCTCACACAACTGGTAATACTGCATCGATGGAAAGTGACAGGAGACAGCAGTTGTCAACTATGGTTACAAACTACTTTTCCTCCCATATCGATGTTCTCCCACACAGGTCATTCCCCTTTGACTATTGGGCCGCTAAACTGGACACCTGGCCTGAATTGGCCCAATATGCCTTACAGGAGCTAGCTTGCCCAGCTGCAAGTGTGCTATCGGAAAGAGTCTTCAGTGCAGCTGGATCAATCCTGACAGAAAAAAGGACCCGTCTGTCAACCCAAAATGTGGATGATCTAACCTTCATTAAAATGAACCACGCATGGGTTTCCAAGGATTTTGTCCCACCTTCCCCTGATGACACAAAGGGTGACAGAAAAATGGCTTGCTTTGGTCCACCTCTTCCTGGTACTTCACCTATTTCGCCTTTTGCATCAGCTGAATGTCCAACATCAACATATGCCACTTTCTAAAACTCCCTAACTGTGCTGCCTCCCCCCCCATGGCCGGGGTCACCACCTAGCGCACGACACCGTGTGAGTGCCGTTGCCCTGGACAGGTGGGTAGGCCGACTCTTGGGCGCGGGCACTGGCACAGGGTCCCTCATAGTGCAATCAAGTGTCTCTGACGGTGGTGGTGCTCACCCGCCGTCAGACACACCGCTGTACTATGAGGGGCCCAGTGCCAGTACCGACGCCCACGAGTGGGCCCCCCTTGCTTGGCCAGGGCCCCAGCATTTGCAATCTTTACCTCTCCCTGCTCCTCCGCTGTGTAATCTGGGCCGTCAAATCCATACTGTGCCTGACACCGTCTGAGCCTGCCTCCTGAGACATATATTTTGAATGTGTACGCTATCCATACATGTTATCCAGGGATACGGTACCCTTTCTAACCTTTGTGCAATGACGTGCAATCCATACTGGGCCTAACACCGTCTGAGCCTGCCTCATGCTGTATAGACATATATTTTGAATGTGTAAGCTATCCATACATGTTATCCGGGGATACGGTACCCTTTCTAACCTTTGTGCAATGACGTGCAATCCATGCTGGGCCTAACACCGTCTGAGCCTGCCTCATGCTGTATAGACAAATATTTTGAATGTGTACGCTATCCATACATGTTATCCGGGGATACGGTACCCTTTCTAACCTTTGTGCAATGACGTGCAATCCATACTGGGCCTAACACCGTCTGAGCCTGCCTCATGCTGTATAGACATATATTTTGAATGTGTACGCTATCCATACTTGTTATCCGGGGATACGGTACCCCTTCTAACCTTTGTGCAATGACGTGCAATCCATACTGGGCCTAACACCGTCTGAGCCTGCCTCATGCTGTATAGACATATATTTTGAATGTGTACGCTATCCATACATGTTATCCGGGGATACGGTACCCTTTCTAACCTTTGTGCAATGACGTGCAATCCATACTGGGCCTAACACCGTCTGAGCCTGCCTCATGCTGTATAGACATATATTTTGAATGTGTACGGTATCCATACATGTTATCCGGGGATACGGTACCCCTTCTAACCTTTGTGCAATGACGTGCAATCCATACTGGGCCTAACACCGTCTGAGCCTGCCTCATGCTGTATAGACATATATTTTGAATGTGTACGCTATCCATACATGTTATCCGGGGATACGGTACCCCTTCTAACCTTTGTGCAATGACGTGCAATCCATACTGGGCCTAACACCGTCTGAGCCTGCCTCATGCTGTATAGACATATATTTTGAATGTGTACGCTATCCATACATGTTATCCGGGGATACGGTACCCCTTCTAACCTTTGTGCAATGATGTGCAATCCATACTGGGCCTAACACCGTCTGAGCCTGCCTCATGCTGTATAGACATATATTTTGAATGTGTACGCTATCCATACATGTTATCCGGGGATACGGTACCCCTTCTAACCTTTGTGCAATGACGTGCAATCCATACTGGGCCTAACACCGTCTGAGCATGCCTCATGCTGTATAGACATATATTTTGAATGTGTACGCTATCCATACATGTTATCCGGGGATACGGTACCCTATCTAACCTTTGTGCAATGACGTGCAATCCATACTGGGCCTAACACCGTCTGAGCCTGCCTCATGCTGTATAGACATATATTTTGAATGTGTACGCTATCCATACATGTTATCCGGGGATACGGTACCCCTTCTAACCTTTGTGCAATGACGTGCAATCCATACTGGGCCTAACACCGTCTGAGCCTGCCTCATGCTGTATAGACATATATTTTGAATGTGTACGCTATCCATACATGTTATCCGGGGATACGGTACCCTTTCTAACCTTTGTGCAATGACGTGCAATCCATACTGGGCCTAACACCGTCTGAGCCTGCCTCATGCTGTATAGACATATATTTTGAATGTGTACGCTATCCATACATGTTATCCGGGGATACGGTACCCTTTCTAACCTTTGTGCAATGACGTGCAATCCATACTGGGCCTAACACCGTCTGAGCCTGCCTCATGCTGTATAGACATATATTTTGAATGTGTACGCTATCCATACATGTTATCCGGGGATACGGTACCCTTTCTAACCTTTGTGCAATGACGTGCAATCCATACTGGGCCTAACACCGTCTGAGCCTGCCTCATGCTGTATAGACATATATTTTGAATGTGTACGCTATCCATACATGTTATCCGGGGATACGGTACCCTTTCTAACCTTTGTGCAATGACGTGCAATCCATACTGGGCCTAACACCGTCTGAGCCTGCCTCATGCTGTATAGACATATATTTTGAATGTGTACGCTATCCATACATGTTATCCAGGGATACGGTACCCTTTCTAACCTTTGTGCAATCACGTGCAATCCATACTGGGCGTGAGAACGGCTGGCGAGCTGTTAAGCAAGCTACAGCACCTGTCCAGACAAGTACAGGGATTCCCTAGCGAGGAGACTTATTTGATTGTTTTCAATGTTGGGACAGCAATTTTTGGGGAGCACTATACTCTGGAGAATGATAGATGGGGCCCACCATACACTGGAACATTCCAAAGGTGGACATCAGACACTGGAGCAGCATTTACAGGGCCCATTATACACTAGAGCATTAGAAATGGGGCCCATTATGTTTGGAGCATTATTTGGGCCCATAAGACAGTGGAGCTTCATCCATGGGGACCAACATATACTGTAGCATTATGTGGAGCTCATCATATACTGTTTCAAACATTATATGGGACCAATGATTTTGTATGGAGAAATAGATGGGCCTCGTCATGAGATGTAAAAAGTGAGGTATTTTTCATTGTACTATACCGCTATTTCTCTGCCGTATCGGAGCATGATGAGTTGTGGTATGTGTTAAAGGGGCGCTCTTTCGCCCAGGGCACATGAAAACCTGCAGCCAGCCCTCCCCCCCCCACAAATTTAGCCAAATAACCCCCATTTTTCAGTACGTAACTTGTATTATGAAGTTAATTAAGGTTGACAAGCTTAAGTAAGAAGAATTGATGCTTTTGGCATTCAAATGGGCACTGTAGGTGTGTTTCCTGTCCTCCTCTCACTGCCGACTTTTATTCCCCATTGACTTACATTGGGTTTCGTGTTTCGGGACGACCCCGACTTTTCCCTATAATCGGACGATCTCGCTCGAAACGAAACGAAACGCGACCCTAAAAAACCAAAAGTCGCTCAACTCTAGTCTTTGCGCACTTCTTACAGATAACCTTGGCCTGATCATGAGGATTTTGTTCAAAAAAGTGCCACACTGCACTCTTCCTACTTTGGCAGACATTTTGCGGCCTAGCACGCTGTGATCTTTTGACCCTCTGGACAAGCTGTCCAGCAACTCTTTTGATGTTTGGAACCTGTCTTTGGAGTGCTCCGGGCCTGCCAGATAACAGCTGTTGCGATGTCGATGTCTGCTGTGGATGCTCCTCATCTGAGCTATTGGAAGCAGCACCCTCTTCCCCCAATGGATGCCAATCTGGGTCAACAACTGGGTCATCCATCACCTCCTCTTCTATGTCATGTGCACCTTCCTCTGTGTCACCGTGTATGGTGGTATAGTGTGCGGGAAGGGGCACCTGAGTCTCATCAGGGTCAGAATCTGGCTCTGTACACTGCGAGGACAATGTAGTGCTCTGAGTGAATGTACCAGCAGAATCATCCATCAGCGGCTGTGCATCAGTGCACTCCATGTCAGATTCATCTTGGCCTGGGTAATTCACCATTTCACTTGATAATCCAGGCATGGTATGTGAAAACAACTCCATGGAGTAATCAGTAGTATGGCCTGCGTCATCCTTCAATCTTGGTTGGGGTGAAGGACACAAGGAAAGGTGTGGTTCATGAACATGAGCCTCCAATGACGACTCAGTGCTTTTACTTTTTACAACTGAAGAAGAGGAGGCAATAGAGCTGGAGGCTGAGTCAGCAATGTAAGACAAAACTTTTTCCTGATGCTCTGCCTTTAAAAGCGGTTTGCCAACTCCTAGAAAACTAAGCGTTCGAGGCCTTATGTAGCAAGACGATGACGCAGGCTCAACACCTCCTGCATTCGGTCCTATTTTGCTCTTGCCACTACCATCAGATCCACCACCAACACCATCATTACCAGCTGCCAACCCCCGCCCAATTCCACGGCCTCTTCCACCAGCCTTCCTCATTTTTGGTAGAAATGTAGACAAAATCCAACAAACTATATAGTATGTAAAACAAGGTACAAGGTGTCTATAGGACAGGGGAGATTTTGAATTTCTGCAGACACTTGTGGACACTGGACACTTTTGGATTGTGTGAGGCCCACTGATATCTGAGCGCTATGTCACAGGCTCGATGGCACAGCTGTGACCAAAGTGACTAGAGGATAAGGTAGATTTTGAATCTCTGCACACACTTTTGGACAGTGGACACTTTTGGATTGTGTGAGGCCCAATGAATATCTGAGCGCTATGTGACAGGCTCGATGGCACAGCTGTGACCAAAGTGACTAGAGGATAAGGGAGATTTTGAATCTCTGCACACACTTTTGGACACTGGACACTTTTGGATTGTGTGAGGCCCAATGAATATCTGAGCGCTATGTGACAGGCTCGATGGCACAGCTGTGACCAAAGTGACTAGAGGATAAGGGAGATTTTGAATCTCTGCACACACTTTTGGACACTGGACACTTTTGGATTGTGTGAGGCCCACTGATATCTGAGCGCTATGTGACAGGCTCGATGGCACAGCTGTGACCAAAGTGACTAGAGGATAAGGGAGATTTTGAATCTCTGCACACACTTTTGGACACTGGACACTTTTGGATTGTGTGAGGCCCAATGAATATCTGAGCGCTATGTGACAGGCTCGATGGCACAGCGGTGACCAAAGTGACTAGAGGATAAGGGAGATTTTGAATCTCTGCACACACTTTTGGACACTGGACACTTTTGGATTGTGTGAGGCCCACTGATATCTGAGCGCTATGTCACAGGCTCGATGGCACAGCTATGACCAAAGTGACTAGAGGATAAGGGAGATTTTGAATCTCTGCACACACTTTTGGACACTGGACACTTTTGGATTGTGTGAGGCCCAATGAATATCTGAGCGCTATGTGACAGGCTCGATGGCACAGCTGTGACCAAAGTGACTAGAGGATAAGGGAGATTTTGAATCTCTGCACACACTTTTGGACACTGGACACTTTTGGATTGTGTGAGGCCCAATGAATATCTGAGCGCTATGTGACAGGCTCGATGGCACAGCTGTGACCAAAGTGACTAGAGGATAAGGGAAATTTTGAATCTCTGCACACACTTTTGGACACTGGACACTTTTGGATTGTGTGAGGCCCACTGATATCTGAGCGCTATGTCACAGGCTCGATGGCACAGCTGTGACCAAAGTGACTAGAGGATAAGGGAGATTTTGAATCTCTGCACACACTTTTGGACACTGGACACTTTTGGATTGTGTGAGGCCCACTGATATCTGAGCGCTATGTCACAGGCTCGATGGCACAGCTGTGACAAAAGTGACTAGAGGATAAGGGAGATTTTGAATCTCTGCACACACTTTTGGACACTGGACACTTTTGGATTGTGTGAGGCCCAATGAATATCTGAGTGCTATGTGACAGGCTCGATGGCACAGCTGTGACCAAAGTGACTAGAGGATAAGGGAGATTTTGAATCTCTGCACACACTTTTGGACACTGGACACTTTTGGATTGTGTGAGGCCCAATGAATATCTGAGCGCTATGTGACAGGCTCGATGGCACAGCTGTGACCAAAGTGACTAGAGGATAAGGCAGATTTTGAATCTCTGCACACACTTTTGGACATTGGACACTTTTGGATTGTGTGAGGCCCAATGAATATCTGAGCGCTATGTGACAGGCTCGATGGCACAGCTGTGACCAAAGTGACTAGAGGATAAGGGAGATTTTGAATCTCTGCACACACTTTTGGACACTGGACACTTTTGGATTGTGTGAGGCCCACTGATATCTGAGCGCTATGTCACAGGCTCGATGGCACAGCTGTGACAAAAGTGACTAGAGGATAAGGGAGATTTTGAATCTCTGCACACACTTTTGGACACTGGACACTTTTGGATTGTGTGAGGCCCAATGAATATCTGAGCGCTATGTGACAGGCTCGATGGCACAGCTGTGACCAAAGTGACTAGAGGATAAGGGAGATTTTGAATCTCTGCACACACTTTTGGACACTGGACACTTTTGGATTGTGTGAGGCCCACTGATATCTGAGTGCTATGTCACAGGCTCGATGGCACAGCTGTGACCAAAGTGACTAGAGGATAAGGGAGATTTTGAACCTCTGCACACACTTTTGGACACTGGACACTTTTGGATTGTGTGAGGCCCAATGAATATCTGAGCGCTATGTGACAGGCTCGATGGCACAGCTGTGACCAAAGTGACTAGAGGATAAGGGAGATTTTGAATCTCTGCACACACTTTTGGACACTGGACACTTTTGGATTGTATGAGGCCCAATGAATATCTGAGCGCTATGTGACAGGCTCGATGGCACAGCTGTGACCAAAGTGACTAGAGGATAAGGGCGATTTTGAATCTCTGCACACACTTTTGGACACTGGACACTTTTGGATTGTGTGAGGCCCACTGATATCTGAGCGCTATGTCACAGGCTCGGTGGCACAGCTGTGACCAAAGTGACTAGAGGATAAGGGAGATTTTGAATCTCTGCACACACTTTTGGACACTGGACACTTTTGGATTGTGTGATGCCCACTGATATCTGAGTGCTATGTCACAGGCTCGATGGCACAGCTGTGACCAAAGTGACTAGAGGATAAGGGAGATTTTGAATCTCTGCACACACTTTTGGACACTGGACACTTTTGGATTGTGTGAGGCCCAATGAATATCTGAGCGCTATGTGACAGGCTCGATGGCACAGCTGTGACCAAAGTGACGAGAGGATAAGGGAGATTTTGAATCTCTGCACACACTTTTGGACATTGGACACTTTTGGATTGTGTGAGGCCCACTGATATCTGAGCGCTATGTCACAGGCTGGATGGCACAGCTGTGACCAAAGTGACTAGAGGATAAGGGAGATTTTGAATCTCTGCACACACTTTTGGACACTGGACACTTTTGGATTGTGTGAGGCCCACTGATATCTGAGCGCTATGTCACAGGCTCGATGGCACAGCTGTGACTAAAGTGACTAGAGGATAAGGGAGATTTTGAATTTCTGCACACACTTTTGGACACTGGACACTTTTGGATTGTGTGAGGCCCAATGAATATCTGAGCGCTATGTGACAGGCTCGATATCACAGCTGTGACCAAAGTGACTAGAGGATAAGGGAGATTTTGAATCTCTGCACACACTTTTGGACACTGGAAACTTTTGGATTGTGTGAGGCCCAATGAATATCTGAGCGCTATGTGACAGGCTCGATGGCACAGCTGTGACCAAAGTGACTAGAGGATAAGGGAGATTTTGAATCTCTGCACACACTTTTGGACACTGGACACTTTTGGATTGTGTGAGGCCCACTGATATCTGAGCGCTATGTCACAGGCTCGATGGCACAGCTGTGACAAAAGTGACTAGAGGATAAGGGAGATTTTGAATCTCTGCACACACTTTTGGACACTGGACACTTTTGGATTGTGTGAGGCCCAATGAATATCTGAGTGCTATGTGACAGGCTCGATGGCACAGCTGTGACCAAAGTGACTAGAGGATAAGGGAGATTTTGAATCTCTGCACACACTTTTGGACACTGGACACTTTTGGATTGTGTGAGGCCCAATGAATATCTGAGCGCTATGTGACAGGCTCGATGGCACAGCTGTGACCAAAGTGACTAGAGGATAAGGGAGATTTTGAATCTCTGCACACACTTTTGGACATTGGACACTTTTGGATTGTGTGAGGCCCAATGAATATCTGAGCGCTATGTGACAGGCTCGATGGCACAGCTGTGACCAAAGTGACTAGAGGATAAGGGAGATTTTGAATCTCTGCACACACTTTTGGACACTGGACACTTTTGGATTGTGTGAGGCCCACTGATATCTGAGCGCTATGTCACAGGCTCGTTGGCACAGCTGTGACCAAAGTGACTAGAGGATAAGGGAGATTTTGAATCTCTGCACACACTTTTGGACACTGGACACTTTTGGATTGTGTGAGGCCCACTGACATCTGAGCGCTATGTCACAGGCTCGATGGCACAGCTGTGACAAAAGTGACTAGAGGATAAGGGAGATTTTGAATCTCTGCACACACTTTTGGACACTGGACACTTTTGGATTGTGTGAGACCCAATGAATATCTGAGTGCTATGTGACAGGCTCGATGGCACAGCTGTGACCAAAGTGACTAAAGGATAAGGGAGATTTTGAATCTCTGCACACACTTTTGGACACTGGACACTTTTCGATTGTGTGAGGCCCAATGAATATCTGAGTGCTATGTGACAGGCTTGATGGCACAGCTGTGACCAAAGTGACTAGAGGATAAGGGAGATTTTGAATCTCTGCACACACTTTTGGACACTGGACACTTTTGGATTGTGTGAGGCCCAATGAATATCTGAGCGCTATGTGACAGGCTCGATGGCACAGCTGTGACCAAAGTGACTAGAGGATAAGGGAGATTTTGAATCTCTGCACACACTTTTGGACACTGGACACTTTTGGATTGTGTGAGGCCCAATGAATACCTGAGCGCTATGTGACAGGCTCGATGGCACAGCTGTGACCAAAGTGACTAGAGGATAAGGGAGATTTTGAATCTCTGCACACACTTTTGGACACTGGACACTTTTGGATTGTGTGAGGCCCACTGATATCTGAGCGCTATGACACAGGCTCGATGGCACAGCTGTGACCAAAGTGACTAGAGGATAAGGGAGATTTTGAATCTCTGCACACACTTTTGGACACTGGACACTTTTGGATTGTGTGAGGCCCACTGATATCTGAGCGCTATGTCACAGGCTCGATGGCACAGCTGTGACCAAAGTGACTAGAGGATAAGGGAGATTTTGAATCTCTGCACGCACTTTTGGACATTGGACACTTTTGGATTGTGTGAGGCCCAATGAATATCTGAGCGCTATGTGACAGGCTCGATGGCACAGCTGTGACCAAAGTGACTAGAGGATAAGGGAGATTTTGAATCTCTGCACACACTTTTGGACACTGGACACTTTTGGATTGTGTGAGGCCCAATGAATATCTGAGCGCTATGTGACAGGCTCGATGGCACAGCTGTGACCAAAGTGACTAGAGGATAAGGGAGATTTTGAATCTCTGCACACACTTTTGGACACTGGACACTTTTGGATTGTGTGAGGCCCACTGATATCTGAGCGCTATGTCACAGGCTCGATGGCACAGCTGTGACCAAAGTGACTAGAGGATAAGGGAGATTTTGAATCTCTGCACACACTTTTGGACACTGGACACTTTTGGATTGTGTGAGGCCCACTGATATCTGAGCGCTATGTCACAGGCTCGATGGCACAGCTGTGACAAAAGTGACTAGAGGATAAGGGAGATTTTGAATCTCTGCACACACTTTTGGACACTGGACACTTTTGAATTGTGTGAGGCCCAATGAATATCTGAGCGCTATGTGACAGGCTCGATGGCACAGCTGTGACCAAAGTGACTAGAGGATAAGGGAGATTTTGAATCTCTGCACACACTTTTGGACACTGGACACTTTTGGATTGTGTGAGGCCCACTGATATCTGAGCGCTATGTCACAGGCTCGATGGCACAGCTGTGACAAAAGTGACTAGAGGATAAGGGAGATTTTGAATCTCTGCACACACTTTTGGACACTGGACACTTTTGGATTGTGTGAGGCCCAATGAATATCTGAGCGCTATGTGACAGGCTCGATGGCACAGCTGTGACCAAAGTGACTAGAGGATAAGGGAGATTTTGAATCTCTGCACACACTTTTGGACACTGGACACTTTTGGATTGTGTGAGGCCCAATGAATATCTGAGCGCTATGTGACAGGCTCGGTGGCACAGCTGTGACCAAAGTGACTAGAGGATAAGGGAGATTTTGAATCTCTGCACACACTTTTGGACACTGGACACTTTAGGATTGTGTGAGGCCCACTGATATCTGAGCGCTATGTCACAGGCTCGATGGCACAGCTGTGACCAAAGTGACTAGAGGATAAGGGAGATTTTGAATCTCTGCACACACTTTTGGACACTGGACACTTTTGGATTGTGTGAGGCCCAATGAATATCTGAGCGCTATGTGACAGGCTCGATGGCACAGCTGTGACCAAAGTGACTAGAGGATAAGGGAGATTTTGAATCTCTGCACACACTTTTGGACACTGGACACTTTTGGATTGTGTGAGGCCCAATGAATATCTGAGCGCTATGTGACAGGCTCGATGGCACAGCTGTGACCAAAGTGACTAGAGGATAAGGGAGATTTTGAATCTCTGCACACACTTTTGGACACTGGACACTTTTGGATTGTGTGAGGCCCACTGATATCTGAGCGCTATGTCACAGGCTCGATGGCACAGCTGTGACCAAAGTGACTAGAGGATAAGGGAGATTTTGAATCTCTGCACACACTTTTGGACACTGGACACTTTTGGATTTTGTGAGGCCCAATGAATATCTGAGCGCTATGTGACAGGCTCGATGGCACAGCTGTGACCAAAGTGACTAGAGGATAAGGGAGATTTTGAATCTCTGCACACACTTTTGGACACTGGATACTTTTGGATTGTGTGAGGCCCACTGATATCTGAGCGCTACGTCACAGGCTCGATGGCACAGCTGTGACCAAAGTGACTAGAGGATAAGGGAGATTTTGAATCTCTGCACACACTTTTGGACACTGGACACTTTTGGATTGTGTGAGGCCCAATGAATATCTGAGCGCTATGTGACAGGCTCGATGGCACAGCTGTGACCAAAGTGACTAGAGGATAAGGGAGATTTTGAATCTCTGCACACACTTTTGGACACTGGACACTTTTGGATTGTGTGAGGCCCAATGAATATCTGAGCGCTATGTGACAGGCTCGATGGCACAGCTGTGACCAAAGTGACTAGAGGATAAGGGAGATTTTGAATCTCTGCACACACTTTTGGACACTGGACACTTTTGGATTGTGTGAGGCACACTGATATCTGAGCGCTATGTCACAGGCTCTAAGGCACAGCTGTGACCAAAGTGACTAGAGGATAAGGGAGATTTTGAATCTCTGCACACACTTTTGGACACTGGACACTTTTGGATTGTGTGAGGCCCACTGATATCTGAGCGCTATGTCACAGGCTCGATGGCACAGCTGTGACCAAAGTGACTAGAGGATAAGGGAGATTTTGAATCTCTTTACGCAATTTTGGACACTGGACACTTTTGGATTGTGTGAGGCCCAATGAATATCTGAGCGCTATGTGACAGGCTCGATGGCACAGCTGTGACCAAAGTGACTAGAGGATAAGGGAGATTTTGAATCTCTGCACACACTTTTGGACACTGGACACTTTTGGATTGTGTGAGGCCCAATGAATATCTGAGCGCTATGTGACAGGCTCGATGGCACAGCTGTGACCAAAGTGACTAGAGGATAAGGGAGATTTTGAATCTCTGCACACACTTTTGGACACTGGACACTTTTGGATTGTGTGAGGCCCAATGATTATCTGAGCGCTATGTGACAGGCTCGATGGCACAGCTGTGACCAAAGTGACTAGAGGATAAGGGAGATTTTGAATCTCTGCACACACTTTTGGACACTGGACACTTTTGGATTGTGTGAGGCCCAATGAATATCTGAGCGCTAAGTGACAGGCTCGATGGCACAGCTGTGACCAAAGTGACTAGAGGATAAGGGAGATTTTGAATCTCTGCACACACTTTTGGACACTGGACACTTTTGGATTGTGTGAGGCCCAATGAATATCTGAGCGCTATGTGACAGGCTCGATGGCACAGCTGTGACCAAAGTGACTAGAGGATAAGGGAGATTTTGAATCTCTGCACACACTTTTGGACACTGGACACTTTTGGATTGTGTGAGGCCCAATGAATATCTGAGCGCTATGTGACAGGCTCGATGGCACAGCTGTGACCAAAGTGACTAGAGGATAAGGGAGATTTTGAATCTCTGCACACACTTTTGGACACTGGACACTTTTGGATTGTGTGAGGCTCAATGAATATCTGAGCGCTATGTCACAGGCTCGATGGCACAGCTGTGACCAAAGTGACTAGAGGATAAGGGAGATTTTGAATCTCTGCACACACTTTTGGACACTGGACACTTTTGGATTGTGTGAGGCCCACTGATATCTGAGCGCTATGTCACAGGCTCGATGGCAAAGCTGTGACCAAAGTGACTAGAGGATAAGGGAGATTTTGAATTTCTGCATACACTTTTGGACACTGGACACTTTTGGATTGTGTGAGGCCCAATGAATATCTGAGCGCTATGTGACAGGCTCGATATCACAGCTGTGACCAAAGTGACTAGAGGATAAGGGAGATTTTGAATCTCTGCACACACTTTTGGACACTGGAAACTTTTGGATTGTGTGAGGCCCAATGAATATCTGAGCGCTATGTGACAGGCTCGATGGCACAGCTGTGACCAAAGTGACTAGAGGATAAGGGAGATTTTGAATCTCTGCACACACTTTTGGACACTGGACACTTTTGGATTGTGTGAGGCCCACTGATATCTGAGCGCTATGTCACAGGCTCGATGGCACAGCTGTGACAAAAGTGACTAGAGGATAAGGGAGATTTTGAATCTCTGCACACACTTTTGGACACTGGACACTTTTGGATTGTGTGAGGCCCAATGAATATCTGAGTGCTATGTGACAGGCTCGATGGCACAGCTGTGACCAAAGTGACTAGAGGATAAGGGAGATTTTGAATCTCTGCACACACTTTTGGACACTGGACACTTTTGGATTGTGTGAGGCCCAATGAATATCTGAGCGCTATGTGACAGGCTCGATGGCACAGCTGTGACCAAAGTGACTGGAGGATAAGGGAGATTTTGAATCTCTGCACACACTTTTGGACATTGGACACTTTTGGATTGTGTGAGGCCCAATGAATATCTGAGCGCTATGTGACAGGCTCGATGGCACAGCTGTGACCAAAGTGTCTAGAGGATAAGGGAGATTTTGAATCTCTGCACACACTTTTGGACACTGGACACTTTTGGATTGTGTGAGGCCCACTGATATCTGAGCGCTATGTCACAGGCTCGTTGGCACAGCTGTGACCAAAGTGACTAGAGGATAAGGGAGATTTTGAATCTCTGTACACACTTTTGGACACTGGACACTTTTGGATTGTGTGAGGCCCACTGATATCTGAGCTCTATGTCACAGGCTCGATGGCACAGCTGTGACAAAAGTGACTAGAGGATAAGGGAGATTTTGAATCTCTGCACACACTTTTGGACACTGGACACTTTTGGATTGTGTGAGGCCCAATGAATATCTGAGTGCTATGTGACAGGCTCGATGGCACAGCTGTGACCAAAGTGACTAAAGGATAAGAGAGATTTTGAATCTCTGCACACACTTTTGGACACTGGACACTTTTGGATTGTGTGAGGCCCAATGAATATCTGAGTGCTATGTGACAGGCTCGATGGCACAGCTGTGACCAAAGTGACTAGAGGATAAGGGAGATTTTGAATCTCTGCACACACTTTTGGACACTGGACACTTTTGGATTGTGTGAGGCCCAATGAATATCTGAGCGCTATGTGACAGGCTCGATGGCACAGCTGTGACCAAAGTGACTAGAGGATAAGGGAGATTTTGAATCTCTGCACACACTTTTGGACACTGGACACTTTTGGATTGTGTGAGGCCCAATGAATATCTGAGCGCTATGTGACAGGCTCGATGGCACAGCTGTGACCAAAGTGACTAGAGGATAAGGGAGATTTTGAATCTCTGCACACACTTTTGGACACTGGACACTTTTGGATTGTGTGAGGCCCACTGATATCTGAGCGCTATGTCACAGGCTCGATGGCACAGCTGTGACCAAAGTGACTAGAGGATAAGGGAGATTTTGAATCTCTGCACACACTTTTGGACACTGGACACTTTTGGATTGTGTGAGGCCCACTGATATCTGAGCGGTATGTCACAGGCTCGATGGCACAGCTGTGACCAAAGTGACTAGAGGATAAGGGAGATTTTGAATCTCTGCACGCACTTTTGGACATTGGACACTTTTGGATTGTGTGAGGCCCAATGAATATCTGAGCGCTATGTGACAGGCTCGATGGCACAGCTGTGACCAAAGTGACTAGAGGATAAGGGAGATTTTGAATCTCTGCACACACTTTTGGACACTGGACACTTTTGGATTGTGTGAGGCCCAATGAATATCTGAGCGCTATGTGACAGGCTCGATGGCACAGCTGTGACCAAAGTGACTAGAGGATAAGGGAGATTTTGAATCTCTGCACACACTTTTGGACACTGGACACTTTTGGATTGTGTGAGGCCCACTGATGTCTGAGCGCTATGTCACAGGCTCGATGGCACAGCTGTGACCAAAGTGACTAGAGGATAAGGGAGATTTTGAATCTCTGCACACACTTTTGGACACTGGACACTTTTGGATTGTGTGAGGCCCACTGATATCTGAGCGCTATGTCACAGGCTCGATGGCACAGCTGTGACAAAAGTGACTAGAGGATAAGGGAGATTTTGAATCTCTGCACACACTTTTGGACACTGGACACTTTTGAATTGTGTGAGGCCCAATGAATATCTGAGCGCTATGTGACAGGCTCGATGGCACAGCTGTGACCAAAGTGACTAGAGGATAAGGGAGATTTTGAATCTCTGCACACACTTTTGGACACTGGACACTTTTGGATTGTGTGAGGCCCACTGATATCTGAGCGCTATGTCACAGGCTCGATGGCACAGCTGTGACAAAAGTGACTAGAGGATAAGGGAGATTTTGAATCTCTGCACACACTTGGACACTGGACACTTTTGGATTGTGTGAGGCCCAATGAATATCTGAGCGCTATGTGACAGGCTCGATGGCACAGCTGTGACCAAAGTGACTAGAGGATAAGGGAGATTTTGAATCTCTGCACACACTTTTGGACACTGGACACTTTTGGATTGTGTGAGGCCCAATGAATATCTGAGCGCTATGTGACAGGCTCGATGGCACAGCTGTGACCAAAGTGACTAGAGGATAAGGGAGATTTTGAATCTCTGCACACACTTTTGGACACTGGACACTTTTGGATTGTGTGAGGCCCACTGATATCTGAGCGCTATGTGACAGGCTCGATGGCACAGCTGTGACCAAAGTGACTAGAGGATAAGGGAGATTTTGAATCTCTGCACACACTTTTGGACACTGGACACTTTTGGATTGTGTGAGGCCCAATGAATATCTGAGCGCTATGTGACAGGCTCGATGGCACAGCGGTGACCAAAGTGACTAGAGGATAAGGGAGATTTTGAATCTCTGCACACACTTTTGGACACTGGACACTTTTGGATTGTGTGAGGCCCACTGATATCTGAGCGCTATGTCACAGGCTCGATGGCACAGCTGTGACCAAAGTGACTAGTGGATAAGGGAGATTTTGAATCTCTGCACACACTTTTGGACACTGGACACTTTTGGATTGTGTGAGGCCCAATGAATATCTGAGCGCTATGTGACAGGCTCGATGGCACAGCTGTGACCAAAGTGACTAGAGGATAAGGGAGATTTTGAATCTCTGCACACACTTTTGGACACTGGACACTTTTGGATTGTGTGAGGCCCAATGAATATCTGAGCGCTATGTGACAGGCTCGATGGCACAGCTGTGACCAAAGTGACTAGAGGATAAGGGAGATTTTGAATCTCTGCACACACTTTTGGACACTGGACACTTTTGGATTGTGTGAGGCCCACTGATATCTGAGCGCTATGTCACAGGCTCGATGGCACAGCTGTGACCAAAGTGACTAGAGGATAAGGGAGATTTTGAATCTCTGCACACACTTTTGGACACTGGACACTTTTGGATTGTGTGAGGCCCACTGATATCTGAGGGCTATGTCACAGGCTCGATGGCACAGCTGTGACAAAAGTGACTAGAGGATAAGGGAGATTTTGAATCTCTGCACACACTTTTGGACACTGGACACTTTTGGATTGTGTGAGGCCCAATGAATATCTGAGTGCTATGTGACAGGCTCGATGGCACAGCTGTGACCAAAGTGACTAGAGGATAAGGGAGATTTTGAATCTCTGCACACACTTGGACACTGGACACTTTTGGATTGTGTGAGGCCCAATGAATATCTGAGCGCTATGTGACAGGCTCGATGGCACAGCTGTGACCAAAGTGACTAGAGGATAAGGGAGATTTTGAATCTCTGCACACACTTTTGGACACTGGACACTTTTGGATTGTGTGAGGCCCACTGATATCTGAGCGCTATGTGACAGGCTCGATGGCACAGCTGTGACCAAAGTGACTAGAGGATAAGGGAGATTTTGAATCTCTGCACACACTTTTGGACACTGGACACTTTTGGATTGTGTGAGGCCCAATGAATATCTGAGCGCTATGTGACAGGCTCGATGGCACAGCGGTGACCAAAGTGACTAGAGGATAAGGGAGATTTTGAATCTCTGCACACACTTTTGGACACTGGACACTTTTGGATTGTGTGAGGCCCACTGATATCTGAGCGCTATGTCACAGGCTCGATGGCACAGCTGTGACCAAAGTGACTAGTGGATAAGGGAGATTTTGAATCTCTGCACACACTTTTGGACACTGGACACTTTTGGATTGTGTGAGGCCCAATGAATATCTGAGCGCTATGTGACAGGCTCGATGGCACAGCTGTGACCAAAGTGACTAGAGGATAAGGGAGATTTTGAATCTCTGCACACACTTTTGGACACTGGACACTTTTGGATTGTGTGAGGCCCAATGAATATCTGAGCGCTATGTGACAGGCTCGATGGCACAGCTGTGACCAAAGTGACTAGAGGATAAGGGAGATTTTGAATCTCTGCACACACTTTTGGACACTGGACACTTTTGGATTGTGTGAGGCCCACTGATATCTGAGCGCTATGTCACAGGCTCGATGGCACAGCTGTGACCAAAGTGACTAGAGGATAAGGGAGATTTTGAATCTCTGCACACACTTTTGGACACTGGACACTTTTGGATTGTGTGAGGCCCACTGATATCTGAGGGCTATGTCACAGGCTCGATGGCACAGCTGTGACAAAAGTGACTAGAGGATAAGGGAGATTTTGAATCTCTGCACACACTTTTGGACACTGGACACTTTTGGATTGTGTGAGGCCCAATGAATATCTGAGTGCTATGTGACAGGCTCGATGGCACAGCTGTGACCAAAGTGACTAGAGGATAAGGGAGATTTTGAATCTCTGCACACACTTTTGGACACTGGACACTTTTGGATTGTGTGAGGCCCAATGAATATCTGAGCGCTATGTGACAGGCTCGATGGCACAGCTGTGACCAAAGTGACTAGAGGATAAGGGAGATTTTGAATCTCTGCACACACTTTTGGACATTGGACACTTTTGGATTGTGTGAGGCCCAATGAATATCTGAGCGCTATGTGACAGGCTCGATGGCACAGCTGTGACCAAAGTGACTAGAGGATAAGGGAGATTTTGAATCTCTGCACACACTTTTGGACACTGGACACTTTTGGATTGTGTGAGGCCCACTGATATCTGAGCGCTATGTGACAGGCTCGATGGCACAGCTGTGACAAAAGTGACTAGAGGATAAGGGAGATTTTGAATCTCTGCACACACTTTTGGACACTGGACACTTTTGGATTGTGTGAGGCCCAATGAATATCTGAGCGCTATGTGACAGGCTCGATGGCACAGCTGTGACCAAAGTGACTAGAGGATAAGGGAGATTTTGAATCTCTGCACACACTTTTGGACACTGGACACTTTTGGATTGTGTGAGGCCCAATGAATATCTGAGCGCTATGTGACAGGCTCGATGGCACAGCTGTGACCAAAGTGACTAGAGGATAAGGGAGATTTTGAATCTCTGCACACACTTTTGGACACTGGACACTTTTGGATTGTGTGAGGCCCACTGATATCTGAGTGCTATGTCACAGGCTCGATGGCACAGCTGTGACCAAAGTGACTAGAGGATAAGGGAGATTTTGAATCTCTGCACACACTTTTGGACACTGGACACTTTTGGATTGTGTGAGGCCCAATGAATATATGAGCGCTATGTGACAGGCTCGATGGCACAGCTGTGACCAAAGTGACTAGAGGATAAGGGAGATTTTGAATCTCTGCACACACTTTTGGACACTGGACACTTTTGGATTGTGTGAGGCCCAATGAATATCTGAGCGCTATGTGACAGGCTCGATGGCACAGCTGTGACCAAAGTGACTAGAGGATAAGGGAGATTTTGAATCTCTGCACACACTTTTGGACACTGGACACTTTTGGATTGTGTGAGGCCCACTGATATCTGAGCGCTATGTGACAGGCTCGATGGCACAGCTGTGACCAAAGTGACTAGAGTATAAGGGAGATTTTGAATCTCTGCACACACTTTTGGACACTGGACACTTTTGGATTGTGTGAGGCCCAATGAATATCTGAGCGCTATGTGACAGGCTCGATGGCACAGTGGTGACCAAAGTGACTAGAGGATAAGGGAGATTTTGAATCTCTGCACACACTTTTGGACACTGGACACTTTTGGATTGTGTGAGGCCCACTGATATCTGAGCGCTATGTCACAGGCTCGATGGCACAGCTGTGACCAAAGTGACTAGTGGATAAGGGAGATTTTGAATCTCTGCACACACTTTTGGACACTGGACACTTTTGGATTGTGTGAGGCCCAATGAATATCTGAGCGCTATGTGACAGGCTCGATGGCACAGCTGTGACCAAAGTGACTAGAGGATAAGGGAGATTTTGAATCTCTGCACACACTTTTGGACACTGGACACTTTTGGATTGTGTGAGGCCCAATGAATATCTGAGCGCTATGTGACAGGCTCGATGGCACAGCTGTGACCAAAGTGACTAGAGGATAAGGGAGATTTTGAATCTCTGCACACACTTTTGGACACTGGACACTTTTGGATTGTGTGAGGCCCACTGATATCTGAGCGCTATGTCACAGGCTCGATGGCACAGCTGTGACCAAAGTGACCAGAGGATAAGGGAGATTTTGAATCTCTGCACACACTTTTGGACACTGGACACTTTTGGATTGTGTGAGGCCCACTGATATCTGAGGGCTATGTCACAGGCTCGATGGCACAGCTGTGACAAAAGTGACTAGAGGATAAGGGAGATTTTGAATCTCTGCACACACTTTTGGACACTGGACACTTTTGGATTGTGTGAGGCCCAATGAATATCTGAGTGCTATGTGACAGGCTCGATGGCACAGCTGTGACCAAAGTGACTAGAGGATAAGGGAGATTTTGAATCTCTGCACACACTTTTGGACACTGGACACTTTTGGATTGTGTGAGGCCCAATGAATATCTGAGCGCTATGTGACAGGCTCGATGGCACAGCTGTGACCAAAGTGACTAGAGGATAAGGGAGATTTTGAATCTCTGCACACACTTTTGGACATTGGACACTTTTGGATTGTGTGAGGCCCAATGAATATCTGAGCGCTATGTGACAGGCTCGATGGCACAGCTGTGACCAAAGTGACTAGAGGATAAGGGAGATTTTGAATCTCTGCACACACTTTTGGACACTGGACACTTTTGGATTGTGTGAGGCCCACTGATATCTGAGCGCTATGTCACAGGCTCGATGGCACAGCTGTGACAAAAGTGACTAGAGGATAAGGGAGATTTTGAATCTCTGCACACACTTTTGGACACTGGACACTTTTGGATTGTGTGAGGCCCAATGAATATCTGAGCGCTATGTGACAGGCTCGATGGCACAGCTGTGACCAAAGTGACTAGAGGATAAGGGAGATTTTGAATCTCTGCACACACTTTTGGACACTGGACACTTTTGGATTGTGTGAGGCCCAATGAATATCTGAGCGCTATGTGACAGGCTCGATGGCACAGCTGTGACCAAAGTGACTAGAGGATAAGGGAGATTTTGAATCTCTGCACACACTTTTGGACACTGGACACTTTTGGATTGTGTGAGGCCCACTGATATCTGAGTGCTATGTCACAGGCTCGATGGCACAGCTGTGACCAAAGTGACTAGAGGATAAGGGAGATTTTGAATCTCTGCACACACTTTTGGACACTGGACACTTTTGGATTGTGTGAGGCCCAATGAATATCTGAGCGCTATGTGACAGGCTCGATGGCACAGCTGTGACCAAAGTGACTAGAGGATAAGGGAGATTTTGAATCTCTGCACACACTTTTGGACACTGGACACTTTTGGATTGTGTGAGGCCCACTGATATCTGAGTGCTATGTCACAGGCTCGATGGCACAGCTGTGACCAAAGTGACTAGAGGATAAGGGAGATTTTGAATCTCTGCACACACTTTTGGACACTGGACACTTTTGGATTGTGTGAGGCCCAATGAATATCTGAGCGCTATGTGACAGGCTCGATGGCACAGCTGTGACCAAAGTGACGAGAGGATAAGGGAGATTTTGAATCTCTGCACACACTTTTGGACATTGGACACTTTTGGATTGTGTGAGGCCCACTGATATCTGAGCGCTATGTCACAGGCTCGATGGCACAGCTGTGACCAAAGTGACTAGAGGATAAGGGAGATTTTGAATCTCTGCACACACTTTTGGACACTGGACACTTTTGGATTGTGTGAGGCCCACTGATATCTGAGCGCTATGTCACAGGCTCGATGGCACAGCTGTGACCAAAGTGACTAGAGGATAAGGGAGATTTTGAATTTCTGCACACACTTTTGGACACTGGACACTTTTGGATTGTGTGAGGCCCAATGAATATCTGAGCGCTATGTGACAGGCTCGATATCACAGCTGTGACCAAAGTGACTAGAGGATAAGGGAGATTTTGAATCTCTGCACACACTTTTGGACACTGGAAACTTTTGGATTGTGTGAGGCCCAATGAATATCTGAGCGCTATGTGACAGCCTCGATGGCACAGCTGTGACCAAAGCGACTAGAGGATAAGGGAGATTTTGAATCTCTGCACACACTTTTGGACACTGGACACTTTTGGATTGTGTGAGGCCCACTGATATCTGAGCGCTATGTCACAGGCTCGAAGGCACAGCTGTGACAAAAGTGACTAGAGGATAAGGGAGATTTTGAATCTCTGCACACACTTTTGGACACTGGACACTTTTGGATTGTGTGAGGCCCAATGAATATCTGAGTGCTATGTGACAGGCTCGATGGCACAGCTGTGACCAAAGTGACTAGAGGATAAGGGAGATTTTGAATCTCTGCACACACTTTTGGACACTGGACACTTTTGGATTGTGTGAGGCCCAATGAATATCTGAGCGCTATGTGACAGGCTCGATGGCACAGCTGTGACCAAAGTGACTAGAGGATAAGGGAGATTTTGAATCTCTGCACACACTTTTGGACATTGGACACTTTTGGATTGTGTGAGGCCCAATGAATATCTGAGCGCTATGTGACAGGCTCGATGGCACAGCTGTGACCAAAGTGACTAGAGGATAAGGGAGATTTTGAATCTCTGCACACACTTTTGGACACTGGACACTTTTGGATTGTGTGAGGCCCACTGATATCTGAGCGCTATGTCACAGGCTCGTTGGCACAGCTGTGACCAAAGTGACTAGAGGATAAGGGAGATTTTGAATCTCTGCACACACTTTTGGACACTGGACACTTTTGGATTGTGTGAGGCCCACTGATATCTGAGCGCTATGTCACAGGCTCGATGGCACAGCTGTGACAAAAGTGACTAGAGGATAAGGGAGATTTTGAATCTCTGCACACACTTTTGGACACTGGACACTTTTGGATTGTGTGAGGCCCAATGAATATCTGAGTGCTATGTGACAGGCTCGATGGCACAGCTGTGACCAAAGTGACTAAAGGATAAGGGAGATTTTGAATCTCTGCACACACTTTTGGACACTGGACACTTTTGGATTGTGTGAGGCCCAATGAATATCTGAGTGCTATGTGACAGGCTCGATGGCACAGCTGTGACCAAAGTGACTAGAGGATAAGGGAGATTTTGAATCTCTGCACACACTTTTGGACACTGGACACTTTTGGATTGTGTGAGGCCCAATGAATATCTGAGCGCTATGTGACAGGCTCGATGGCACAGCTGTGACCAAAGTGACTAGAGGATAAGGGAGATTTTGAATCTCTGCACACACTTTTGGACACTGGACACTTTTGGATTGTGTGAGGCCCAATGAATATCTGAGCGCTATGTGACAGGCTCGATGGCACAGCTGTGACCAAAGTGACTAGAGGATAAGGGAGATTTTGAATCTCTGCACACACTTTTGGACACTGGACACTTTTGGATTGTGTGAGGCCCACTGATATCTGAGCGCTATGACACAGGCTCGATGGCACAGCTGTGACCAAAGTGACTAGAGGATAAGGGAGATTTTGAATCTCTGCACACACTCTTGGACACTGGACACTTTTGGATTGTGTGAGGCCCACTGATATCTGAGCGCTATGTCACAGGCTCGATGGCACAGCTGTGACCAAAGTGACTAGAGGATAAGGGAGATTTTGAATCTCTGCACGCACTTTTGGACATTGGACACTTTTGGATTGTGTGAGGCCCAATGAATATCTGAGCGCTATGTGACAGGCTCGATGGCACAGCTGTGACCAAAGTGACTAGAGGATAAGGGAGATTTTGAATCTCTGCACACACTTTTGGACACTGGACACTTTTGGATTGTGTGAGGCCCAATGAATATCTGAGCGCTATGTGACAGGCTCGATGGCACAGCTGTGACCAAAGTGACTAGAGGATAAGGGAGATTTTGAATCTCTGCACACACTTTTGGACACTGGACACTTTTGGATTGTGTGAGGCCCACTGATATCTGAGCGCTATGTCACAGGCTCGATGGCCCAGCTGTGACCAAAGTGACTAGAGGATAAGGGAGATTTTGAATCTCTGCACACACTTTTGAACACTGGACACTTTTGGATTGTGTGAGGCCCACTGATATCTGAGCGCTATGTGACAGGCTCGATGGCACAGCTGTGACCAAAGTGACTAGAGGATAAGGGAGATTTTGAATCTCTGCACGCACTTTTGGACATTGGACACTTTTGGATTGTGTGAGGCCCAATGAATATCTGAGCGCTATGTGACAGGCTCGATGGCACAGCTGTGACCAAAGTGACTAGAGGATAAGGGAGATTTTGAATCTCTGCACACACTTTTGGACACTGGACACTTTTGGATTGTGTGAGGCCCAATGAATATCTGAGCGCTATGTGACAGGCTCGATGGCACAGCTGTGACCAAAGTGACTAGAGGATAAGGGAGATTTTGAATCTCTGCACACACTTTTGGACACTGGACACTTTTGGATTGTGTGAGGCCCACTGATATCTGAGCGCTATGTCACAGGCTCGATGGCCCAGCTGTGACCAAAGTGACTAGAGGATAAGGGAGATTTTGAATCTCTGCACACACTTTTGAACACTGGACACTTTTGGATTGTGTGAGGCCCACTGATATCTGAGCGCTATGTCACAGGCTCGATGGCACAGCTGTGACAAAAGTGACTAGAGGATAAGGGAGATTTTGAATCTCTGCACACACTTTTGGACACTGGACACTTTTGAATTGTGTGAGGCCCAATGAATATCTGAGCGCTATGTGACAGGCTCGATGGCACAGCTGTGACCAAAGTGACTAGAGGATAAGGGAGATTTTGAATCTCTGCACACACTTTTGGACACTGGACACTTTTGGATTGTGTGAGGCCCACTGATATCTGAGCGCTATGTCACAGGCTCGATGGCACAGCTGTGACAAAAGTGACTAGAGGATAAGGGAGATTTTGAATCTCTGCACACACTTTTGGACACTGGACACTTTTGGATTGTGTGAGGCCCAATGAATATCTGAGCGCTATGTGACAGGCTCGATGGCACAGCTGTGACCAAAGTGACTAGAGGATAAGGGAGATTTTGAATCTCTGCACACACTTTTGGACACTGGACACTTTTGGATTGTGTGAGGCCCAATGAATATCTGAGCGCTATGTGACAGGCTCGATGGCACAGCTGTGACCAAAGTGACTAGAGGATAAGGGAGATTTTGAATCTCTGCACACACTTTTGGACACTGGACACTTTTGGATTGTGTGAGGCCCACTGATATCTGAGCGCTATGTCACAGGCTCGATGGCACAGCTGTGACCAAAGTGACTAGAGGATAAGGGAGATTTTGAATCTCTGCACACACTTTTGGACACTGGACACTTTTGGATTGTGTGAGGCCCAATGAATATCTGAGCGCTATGTGACAGGCTCGATGGCACAGCTGTGACCAAAGTGACTAGAGGATAAGGGAGATTTTGAATCTCTGCACACACTTTTGGACACTGGACACTTTTGGATTGTGTGAGGCCCAATGAATATCTGAGCGCTATGTGACAGGCTCGATGGCACAGCTGTGACGAAAGTGACTAGAGGATAAGGGAGATTTTGAATCTCTGCACACACTTTTGGACACTGGACACTTTTGGATTGTGTGAGGCCCACTGATATCTGAGCGCTATGTCACAGGCTCGATGGCACAGCTGTGACCAAAGTGACTAGAGGATAAGGGAGATTTTGAATCTCTGCACACACTTTTGGACACTGGACACTTTTGGATTTTGTGAGGGCCAATGAATATCTGAGCGCTATGTGACAGGCTCGATGGCACAGCTGTGACCAAAGTGACTAGAGGATAAGGGAGATTTTGAATCTCTGCACACACTTTTGGACACTGGACACTTTTGGATTGTGTGAGGCCCACTGATATCTGAGCGCTACGTCACAGGCTCGATGGCACAGCTGTGACCAAAGTGACTAGAGGATAAGGGAGATTTTGAATCTCTGCACACACTTTTGGACACTGGACACTTTTGGATTGTGTGAGGCCCAATGAATATCTGAGCGCTATGTGACAGGCTCGATGGCACAGCTGTGACCAAAGTGACTAGAGGATAAGGGAGATTTTGAATCTCTGCACACACTTTTGGACACTGGACACTTTTGGATTGTGTGAGGCCCAATGAATATCTGAGCGCTATGTGACAGGCTCGTTGGCACTGCTGTGACCAAAGTGACTAGAGGATAAGGGAGATTTTGAATCTCTGCACACACTTTTGGACACTGGACACTTTTGGATTGTGTGAGGCCCACTGATATCTGAGCGCTATGTCACAGGCTCGATGGCACAGCTGTGACCAAAGTGACTAGAGGATAAGGGAGATTTTGAATCTCTGCACACACTTTTGGACACTGGACACTTTTGGATTGTGTGAGGCCCACTGATATCTGAGCGCTATGTCACAGGCTCGATGGCACAGCTGTGACCAAAGTGACTAGAGGATAAGGGAGATTTTGAATCTCTGCACGCACTTTTGGACACTGGACACTTTTGGATTGTGTGAGGCCCAATGAATATCTGAGCGCTATGTGACAGGCTCGATGGCACAGCTGTGACCAAAGTGACTAGAGGATAAGGGAGATTTTGAATCTCTGCACACACTTTTGGACACTGGACACTTTTGGATTGTGTGAGGCCCAATGAATATCTGAGCGCTATGTGACAGGCTCGATGGCACAGCTGTGACCAAAGTGACTAGAGGATAAGGGAGATTTTGAATCTCTGCACACACTTTTGGACACTGGACACTTTTGGATTGTGTGAGGCCCAATGAATATCTGAGCGCTATGTGACAGGCTCGATGGCACAGCTGTGACCAAAGTGACTAGAGGATAAGGGAGATTTTGAATCTCTGCACACACTTTTGGACACTGGACACTTTTGGATTGTGTGAGGCCCACTGATATCTGAGCGCTATGTGACAGGCTCGATGGCACAGCTGTGACCAAAGTGACTAGAGGATAAGGGAGATTTTGAATCTCTCTACACACTTTTGGACACTGGACACTTTTGGATTGTGTGAGGCCCAATGAATATCTGAGCGCTATGTGACAGGCTCGATGGCACAGCGGTGACCAAAGTGACTAGAGGATAAGGGAGATTTTGAATCTCTGCACACACTTTTGGACACTGGACACTTTTGGATTGTGTGAGGCCCACTGATATCTGAGCGCTATGTCACAGGCTCGATGGCACAGCTGTGACCAAAGTGACTAGTGGATAAGGGAGATTTTGAATCTCTGCACACACTTTTGGACACTGGACACTTTTGGATTGTGTGAGGCCCAATGAATATCTGAGCGCTATGTGACAGGCTCGATGGCACAGCTGTGACCAAAGTGACTAGAGGATAAGGGAGATTTTGAATCTCTGCACACACTTTTGGACACTGGACACTTTTGGATTGTGTGAGGCCCAATGAATATCTGAGCGCTATGTGACAGGCTCGATGGCACAGCTGTGACCAAAGTGACTAGAGGATAAGGGAGATTTTGAATCTCTGCACACACTTTTGGACACTGGACACTTTTGGATTGTGTGAGGCCCACTGATATCTGAGCGCTATGTCACAGGCTCGATGGCACAGCTGTGACCAAAGTGACTAGAGGATAAGGGAGATTTTGAATCTCTGCACACACTTTTGGACACTGGACACTTTTGGATTGTGTGAGGCCCACTGATATCTGAGGGCTATGTCACAGGCTCGATGGCACAGCTGTGACAAAAGTGACTAGAGGATAAGGGAGATTTTGAATCTCTGCACACACTTTTGGACACTGGACACTTTTGGATTGTGTGAGGCCCAATGAATATCTGAGTGCTATGTGACAGGCTCGATGGCACAGCTGTGACCAAAGTGACTAGAGGATAAGGGAGATTTTGAATCTCTGCACACACTTGGACACTGGACACTTTTGGATTGTGTGAGGCCCAATGAATATCTGAGCGCTATGTGACAGGCTCGATGGCACAGCTGTGACCAAAGTGACTAGAGGATAAGGGAGATTTTGAATCTCTGCACACACTTTTGGACACTGGACACTTTTGGATTGTGTGAGGCCCACTGATATCTGAGCGCTATGTGACAGGCTCGATGGCACAGCTGTGACCAAAGTGACTAGAGGATAAGGGAGATTTTGAATCTCTGCACACACTTTTGGACACTGGACACTTTTGGATTGTGTGAGGCCCAATGAATATCTGAGCGCTATGTGACAGGCTCGATGGCACAGCGGTGACCAAAGTGACTAGAGGATAAGGGAGATTTTGAATCTCTGCACACACTTTTGGACACTGGACACTTTTGGATTGTGTGAGGCCCACTGATATCTGAGCGCTATGTCACAGGCTCGATGGCACAGCTGTGACCAAAGTGACTAGTGGATAAGGGAGATTTTGAATCTCTGCACACACTTTTGGACACTGGACACTTTTGGATTGTGTGAGGCCCAATGAATATCTGAGCGCTATGTGACAGGCTCGATGGCACAGCTGTGACCAAAGTGACTAGAGGATAAGGGAGATTTTGAATCTCTGCACACACTTTTGGACACTGGACACTTTTGGATTGTGTGAGGCCCAATGAATATCTGAGCGCTATGTGACAGGCTCGATGGCACAGCTGTGACCAAAGTGACTAGAGGATAAGGGAGATTTTGAATCTCTGCACACACTTTTGGACACTGGACACTTTTGGATTGTGTGAGGCCCACTGATATCTGAGCGCTATGTCACAGGCTCAATGGCACAGCTGTGACCAAAGTGACTAGAGGATAAGGGAGATTTTGAATCTCTGCACACACTTTTGGACACTGGACACTTTTGGATTGTGTGAGGCCCACTGATATCTGAGGGCTATGTCACAGGCTCGATGGCACAGCTGTGACAAAAGTGACTAGAGGATAAGGGAGATTTTGAATCTCTGCACACACTTTTGGACACTGGACACTTTTGGATTGTGTGAGGCCCAATGAATATCTGAGTGCTATGTGACAGGCTCGATGGCACAGCTGTGACCAAAGTGACTAGAGGATAAGGGAGATTTTGAATCTCTGCACACACTTTTGGACACTGGACACTTTTGGATTGTGTGAGGCCCAATGAATATCTGAGCGCTATGTGACAGGCTCGATGGCACAGCTGTGACCAAAGTGACTAGAGGATAAGGGAGATTTTGAATCTCTGCACACACTTTTGGACATTGGACACTTTTGGATTGTGTGAGGCCCAATGAATATCTGAGCGCTATGTGACAGGCTCGATGGCACAGCTGTGACCAAAGTGACTAGAGGATAAGGGAGATTTTGAATCTCTGCACACACTTTTGGACACTGGACACTTTTGGATTGTGTGAGGCCCACTGATATCTGAGCGCTATGTGACAGGCTCGATGGCACAGCTGTGACAAAAGTGACTAGAGGATAAGGGAGATTTTGAATCTCTGCACACACTTTTGGACACTGGACACTTTTGGATTGTGTGAGGCCCAATGAATATCTGAGCGCTATGTGACAGGCTCGATGGCACAGCTGTGACCAAAGTGACTAGAGGATAAGGGAGATTTTGAATCTCTGCACACACTTTTGGACACTGGACACTTTTGGATTGTGTGAGGCCCAATGAATATCTGAGCGCTATGTGACAGGCTCGATGGCACAGCTGTGACCAAAGTGACTAGAGGATAAGGGAGATTTTGAATCTCTGCACACACTTTTGGACACTGGACACTTTTGGATTGTGTGAGGCCCACTGATATCTGAGTGCTATGTCACAGGCTCGATGGCACAGCTGTGACCAAAGTGACTAGAGGATAAGGGAGATTTTGAATCTCTGCACACACTTTTGGACACTGGACACTTTTGGATTGTGTGAGGCCCAATGAATATATGAGCGCTATGTGACAGGCTCGATGGCACAGCTGTGACCAAAGTGACTAGAGGATAAGGGAGATTTTGAATCTCTGCACACACTTTTGGACACTGGACACTTTTGGATTGTGTGAGGCCCAATGAATATCTGAGCGCTATGTGACAGGCTCGATGGCACAGCTGTGACCAAAGTGACTAGAGGATAAGGGAGATTTTGAATCTCTGCACACACTTTTGGACACTGGACACTTTTGGATTGTGTGAGGCCCACTGATATCTGAGCGCTATGTGACAGGCTCGATGGCACAGCTGTGACCAAAGTGACTAGAGTATAAGGGAGATTTTGAATCTCTGCACACACTTTTGGACACTGGACACTTTTGGATTGTGTGAGGCCCAATGAATATCTGAGCGCTATGTGACAGGCTCGATGGCACAGTGGTGACCAAAGTGACTAGAGGATAAGGGAGATTTTGAATCTCTGCACACACTTTTGGACACTGGACACTTTTGGATTGTGTGAGGCCCACTGATATCTGAGCGCTATGTCACAGGCTCGATGGCACAGCTGTGACCAAAGTGACTAGTGGATAAGGGAGATTTTGAATCTCTGCACACACTTTTGGACACTGGACACTTTTGGATTGTGTGAGGCCCAATGAATATCTGAGCGCTATGTGACAGGCTCGATGGCACAGCTGTGACCAAAGTGACTAGAGGATAAGGGAGATTTTGAATCTCTGCACACACTTTTGGACACTGGACACTTTTGGATTGTGTGAGGCCCAATGAATATCTGAGCGCTATGTGACAGGCTCGATGGCACAGCTGTGACCAAAGTGACTAGAGGATAAGGGAGATTTTGAATCTCTGCACACACTTTTGGACACTGGACACTTTTGGATTGTGTGAGGCCCACTGATATCTGAGCGCTATGTCACAGGCTCGATGGCACAGCTGTGACCAAAGTGACCAGAGGATAAGGGAGATTTTGAATCTCTGCACACACTTTTGGACACTGGACACTTTTGGATTGTGTGAGGCCCACTGATATCTGAGGGCTATGTCACAGGCTCGATGGCACAGCTGTGACAAAAGTGACTAGAGGATAAGGGAGATTTTGAATCTCTGCACACACTTTTGGACACTGGACACTTTTGGATTGTGTGAGGCCCAATGAATATCTGAGTGCTATGTGACAGGCTCGATGGCACAGCTGTGACCAAAGTGACTAGAGGATAAGGGAGATTTTGAATCTCTGCACACACTTTTGGACACTGGACACTTTTGGATTGTGTGAGGCCCAATGAATATCTGAGCGCTATGTGACAGGCTCGATGGCACAGCTGTGACCAAAGTGACTAGAGGATAAGGGAGATTTTGAATCTCTGCACACACTTTTGGACATTGGACACTTTTGGATTGTGTGAGGCCCAATGAATATCTGAGCGCTATGTGACAGGCTCGATGGCACAGCTGTGACCAAAGTGACTAGAGGATAAGGGAGATTTTGAATCTCTGCACACACTTTTGGACACTGGACACTTTTGGATTGTGTGAGGCCCACTGATATCTGAGCGCTATGTCACAGGCTCGATGGCACAGCTGTGACAAAAGTGACTAGAGGATAAGGGAGATTTTGAATCTCTGCACACACTTTTGGACACTGGACACTTTTGGATTGTGTGAGGCCCAATGAATATCTGAGCGCTATGTGACAGGCTCGATGGCACAGCTGTGACCAAAGTGACTAGAGGATAAGGGAGATTTTGAATCTCTGCACACACTTTTGGACACTGGACACTTTTGGATTGTGTGAGGCCCAATGAATATCTGAGCGCTATGTGACAGGCTCGATGGCACAGCTGTGACCAAAGTGACTAGAGGATAAGGGAGATTTTGAATCTCTGCACACACTTTTGGACACTGGACACTTTTGGATTGTGTGAGGCCCACTGATATCTGAGTGCTATGTCACAGGCTCGATGGCACAGCTGTGACCAAAGTGACTAGAGGATAAGGGAGATTTTGAATCTCTGCACACACTTTTGGACACTGGACACTTTTGGATTGTGTGAGGCCCAATGAATATCTGAGCGCTATGTGACAGGCTCGATGGCACAGCTGTGACCAAAGTGACTAGAGGATAAGGGAGATTTTGAATCTCTGCACACACTTTTGGACACTGGACACTTTTGGATTGTGTGAGGCCCACTGATATCTGAGTGCTATGTCACAGGCTCGATGGCACAGCTGTGACCAAAGTGACTAGAGGATAAGGGAGATTTTGAATCTCTGCACACACTTTTGGACACTGGACACTTTTGGATTGTGTGAGGCCCAATGAATATCTGAGCGCTATGTGACAGGCTCGATGGCACAGCTGTGACCAAAGTGACGAGAGGATAAGGGAGATTTTGAATCTCTGCACACACTTTTGGACATTGGACACTTTTGGATTGTGTGAGGCCCACTGATATCTGAGCGCTATGTCACAGGCTCGATGGCACAGCTGTGACCAAAGTGACTAGAGGATAAGGGAGATTTTGAATCTCTGCACACACTTTTGGACACTGGACACTTTTGGATTGTGTGAGGCCCACTGATATCTGAGCGCTATGTCACAGGCTCGATGGCACAGCTGTGACCAAAGTGACTAGAGGATAAGGGAGATTTTGAATTTCTGCACACACTTTTGGACACTGGACACTTTTGGATTGTGTGAGGCCCAATGAATATCTGAGCGCTATGTGACAGGCTCGATATCACAGCTGTGACCAAAGTGACTAGAGGATAAGGGAGATTTTGAATCTCTGCACACACTTTTGGACACTGGAAACTTTTGGATTGTGTGAGGCCCAATGAATATCTGAGCGCTATGTGACAGCCTCGATGGCACAGCTGTGACCAAAGCGACTAGAGGATAAGGGAGATTTTGAATCTCTGCACACACTTTTGGACACTGGACACTTTTGGATTGTGTGAGGCCCACTGATATCTGAGCGCTATGTCACAGGCTCGAAGGCACAGCTGTGACAAAAGTGACTAGAGGATAAGGGAGATTTTGAATCTCTGCACACACTTTTGGACACTGGACACTTTTGGATTGTGTGAGGCCCAATGAATATCTGAGTGCTATGTGACAGGCTCGATGGCACAGCTGTGACCAAAGTGACTAGAGGATAAGGGAGATTTTGAATCTCTGCACACACTTTTGGACACTGGACACTTTTGGATTGTGTGAGGCCCAATGAATATCTGAGCGCTATGTGACAGGCTCGATGGCACAGCTGTGACCAAAGTGACTAGAGGATAAGGGAGATTTTGAATCTCTGCACACACTTTTGGACATTGGACACTTTTGGATTGTGTGAGGCCCAATGAATATCTGAGCGCTATGTGACAGGCTCGATGGCACAGCTGTGACCAAAGTGACTAGAGGATAAGGGAGATTTTGAATCTCTGCACACACTTTTGGACACTGGACACTTTTGGATTGTGTGAGGCCCACTGATATCTGAGCGCTATGTCACAGGCTCGTTGGCACAGCTGTGACCAAAGTGACTAGAGGATAAGGGAGATTTTGAATCTCTGCACACACTTTTGGACACTGGACACTTTTGGATTGTGTGAGGCCCACTGATATCTGAGCGCTATGTCACAGGCTCGATGGCACAGCTGTGACAAAAGTGACTAGAGGATAAGGGAGATTTTGAATCTCTGCACACACTTTTGGACACTGGACACTTTTGGATTGTGTGAGGCCCAATGAATATCTGAGTGCTATGTGACAGGCTCGATGGCACAGCTGTGACCAAAGTGACTAAAGGATAAGGGAGATTTTGAATCTCTGCACACACTTTTGGACACTGGACACTTTTGGATTGTGTGAGGCCCAATGAATATCTGAGTGCTATGTGACAGGCTCGATGGCACAGCTGTGACCAAAGTGACTAGAGGATAAGGGAGATTTTGAATCTCTGCACACACTTTTGGACACTGGACACTTTTGGATTGTGTGAGGCCCAATGAATATCTGAGCGCTATGTGACAGGCTCGATGGCACAGCTGTGACCAAAGTGACTAGAGGATAAGGGAGATTTTGAATCTCTGCACACACTTTTGGACACTGGACACTTTTGGATTGTGTGAGGCCCAATGAATATCTGAGCGCTATGTGACAGGCTCGATGGCACAGCTGTGACCAAAGTGACTAGAGGATAAGGGAGATTTTGAATCTCTGCACACACTTTTGGACACTGGACACTTTTGGATTGTGTGAGGCCCACTGATATCTGAGCGCTATGACACAGGCTCGATGGCACAGCTGTGACCAAAGTGACTAGAGGATAAGGGAGATTTTGAATCTCTGCACACACTCTTGGACACTGGACACTTTTGGATTGTGTGAGGCCCACTGATATCTGAGCGCTATGTCACAGGCTCGATGGCACAGCTGTGACCAAAGTGACTAGAGGATAAGGGAGATTTTGAATCTCTGCACGCACTTTTGGACATTGGACACTTTTGGATTGTGTGAGGCCCAATGAATATCTGAGCGCTATGTGACAGGCTCGATGGCACAGCTGTGACCAAAGTGACTAGAGGATAAGGGAGATTTTGAATCTCTGCACACACTTTTGGACACTGGACACTTTTGGATTGTGTGAGGCCCAATGAATATCTGAGCGCTATGTGACAGGCTCGATGGCACAGCTGTGACCAAAGTGACTAGAGGATAAGGGAGATTTTGAATCTCTGCACACACTTTTGGACACTGGACACTTTTGGATTGTGTGAGGCCCACTGATATCTGAGCGCTATGTCACAGGCTCGATGGCCCAGCTGTGACCAAAGTGACTAGAGGATAAGGGAGATTTTGAATCTCTGCACACACTTTTGAACACTGGACACTTTTGGATTGTGTGAGGCCCACTGATATCTGAGCGCTATGTCACAGGCTCGATGGCACAGCTGTGACCAAAGTGACTAGAGGATAAGGGAGATTTTGAATCTCTGCACGCACTTTTGGACATTGGACACTTTTGGATTGTGTGAGGCCCAATGAATATCTGAGCGCTATGTGACAGGCTCGATGGCACAGCTGTGACCAAAGTGACTAGAGGATAAGGGAGATTTTGAATCTCTGCACACACTTTTGGACACTGGACACTTTTGGATTGTGTGAGGCCCAATGAATATCTGAGCGCTATGTGACAGGCTCGATGGCACAGCTGTGACCAAAGTGACTAGAGGATAAGGGAGATTTTGAATCTCTGCACACACTTTTGGACACTGGACACTTTTGGATTGTGTGAGGCCCACTGATATCTGAGCGCTATGTCACAGGCTCGATGGCCCAGCTGTGACCAAAGTGACTAGAGGATAAGGGAGATTTTGAATCTCTGCACACACTTTTGAACACTGGACACTTTTGGATTGTGTGAGGCCCACTGATATCTGAGCGCTATGTCACAGGCTCGATGGCACAGCTGTGACAAAAGTGACTAGAGGATAAGGGAGATTTTGAATCTCTGCACACACTTTTGGACACTGGACACTTTTGAATTGTGTGAGGCCCAATGAATATCTGAGCGCTATGTGACAGGCTCGATGGCACAGCTGTGACCAAAGTGACTAGAGGATAAGGGAGATTTTGAATCTCTGCACACACTTTTGGACACTGGACACTTTTGGATTGTGTGAGGCCCACTGATATCTGAGCGCTATGTCACAGGCTCGATGGCACAGCTGTGACAAAAGTGACTAGAGGATAAGGGAGATTTTGAATCTCTGCACACACTTTTGGACACTGGACACTTTTGGATTGTGTGAGGCCCAATGAATATCTGAGCGCTATGTGACAGGCTCGATGGCACAGCTGTGACCAAAGTGACTAGAGGATAAGGGAGATTTTGAATCTCTGCACACACTTTTGGACACTGGACACTTTTGGATTGTGTGAGGCCCAATGAATATCTGAGCGCTATGTGACAGGCTCGATGGCACAGCTGTGACCAAAGTGACTAGAGGATAAGGGAGATTTTGAATCTCTGCACACACTTTTGGACACTGGACACTTTTGGATTGTGTGAGGCCCACTGATATCTGAGCGCTATGTCACAGGCTCGATGGCACAGCTGTGACCAAAGTGACTAGAGGATAAGGGAGATTTTGAATCTCTGCACACACTTTTGGACACTGGACACTTTTGGATTGTGTGAGGCCCAATGAATATCTGAGCGCTATGTGACAGGCTCGATGGCACAGCTGTGACCAAAGTGACTAGAGGATAAGGGAGATTTTGAATCTCTGCACACACTTTTGGACACTGGACACTTTTGGATTGTGTGAGGCCCAATGAATATCTGAGCGCTATGTGACAGGCTCGATGGCACAGCTGTGACGAAAGTGACTAGAGGATAAGGGAGATTTTGAATCTCTGCACACACTTTTGGACACTGGACACTTTTGGATTGTGTGAGGCCCACTGATATCTGAGCGCTATGTCACAGGCTCGATGGCACAGCTGTGACCAAAGTGACTAGAGGATAAGGGAGATTTTGAATCTCTGCACACACTTTTGGACACTGGACACTTTTGGATTTTGTGAGGGCCAATGAATATCTGAGCGCTATGTGACAGGCTCGATGGCACAGCTGTGACCAAAGTGACTAGAGGATAAGGGAGATTTTGAATCTCTGCACACACTTTTGGACACTGGACACTTTTGGATTGTGTGAGGCCCACTGATATCTGAGCGCTACGTCACAGGCTCGATGGCACAGCTGTGACCAAAGTGACTAGAGGATAAGGGAGATTTTGAATCTCTGCACACACTTTTGGACACTGGACACTTTTGGATTGTGTGAGGCCCAATGAATATCTGAGCGCTATGTGACAGGCTCGATGGCACAGCTGTGACCAAAGTGACTAGAGGATAAGGGAGATTTTGAATCTCTGCACACACTTTTGGACACTGGACACTTTTGGATTGTGTGAGGCCCAATGAATATCTGAGCGCTATGTGACAGGCTCGTTGGCACTGCTGTGACCAAAGTGACTAGAGGATAAGGGAGATTTTGAATCTCTGCACACACTTTTGGACACTGGACACTTTTGGATTGTGTGAGGCCCACTGATATCTGAGCGCTATGTCACAGGCTCGATGGCACAGCTGTGACCAAAGTGACTAGAGGATAAGGGAGATTTTGAATCTCTGCACACACTTTTGGACACTGGACACTTTTGGATTGTGTGAGGCCCACTGATATCTGAGCGCTATGTCACAGGCTCGATGGCACAGCTGTGACCAAAGTGACTAGAGGATAAGGGAGATTTTGAATCTCTGCACGCACTTTTGGACACTGGACACTTTTGGATTGTGTGAGGCCCAATGAATATCTGAGCGCTATGTGACAGGCTCGATGGCACAGCTGTGACCAAAGTGACTAGAGGATAAGGGAGATTTTGAATCTCTGCACACACTTTTGGACACTGGACACTTTTGGATTGTGTGAGGCCCAATGAATATCTGAGCGCTATGTGACAGGCTCGATGGCACAGCTGTGACCAAAGTGACTAGAGGATAAGGGAGATTTTGAATCTCTGCACACACTTTTGGACACTGGACACTTTTGGATTGTGTGAGGCCCAATGAATATCTGAGCGCTATGTGACAGGCTCGATGGCACAGCTGTGACCAAAGTGACTAGAGGATAAGGGAGATTTTGAATCTCTGCACACACTTTTGGACACTGGACACTTTTGGATTGTGTGAGGCCCAATGAATATCTGAGCGCTATGTGACAGGCTCGATGGCACAGCTGTGACCAAAGTGACTAGAGGATAAGGGAGATTTCGAATCTCTGCACACACTTTTGGACACTGGACACTTTTGGATTGTGTGAGGCCCAATGAATATCTGAGCGCTATGTGACAGGCTCGATGGCACAGCTGTGACCAAAGTGACTAGAGGATAAGGGAGATTTTGAATCTCTGCACACACTTTTGGACACTGGACACTTTTGGATTGTGTGAGGCCCAATGAATATCTGAGCGCTATGTGACAGGCTCGATGGCACAGCTGTGACCAAAGTGACTAGACGATAAGGGAGATTTTGAATCTCTGCACACACTTTTGGACACTGGACACTTTAGGATTGTGTGAGGCCCAATGAATATCTGAGCGCTATGTCACAGGCTCGATGGCACAGCTGTGACCAAAGTGACTAGAGGATAAGGGAGATTTTGAATCTCTGCACACACTTTTGGACACAGGACACTTTTGGATTGTGTGAGGCCCACTGATATCTGAGCGCTATGTCACAGGCTCGATGGCACAGCTGTGACCAAAGTGACTAGAGGATTAGGGAGATTTTGAATTTCTGCACACACTTTTGGACACTGGACACTTTTGGATTGTGTGAGGCCCAATGAATATCTGAGCGCTATGAGACAGGCTCGATATCACAGCTGTGACCAAAGTGACTAGAGGATAAGGGAGATTTTGAATCTCTGCACACACTTTTGGACACTGGAAACTTTTGGATTGTGTGAGGCCCAATGAATATCTGAGCGCTATGTGACAGGCTCGATGGCACAGCTGTGACCAAAGTGACTAGAGGATAAGGGAGATTTTGAATCTCTGCACACACTTTTGGACAGTGGACACTTTTGGATTGTGTGAGGCCCACTGATATCTGAGCGCTATGTCACAGGCTCGATGGCACAGCTGTGACAAAAGTGACTAGAGGATAAGGGAGATTTTGAATCTCTGCACACACTTTTGGACACTGGACACTTTTGGATTGTGTGAGGCCCAATGAATATCTGAGTGCTATGTGACAGGCTCGATGGCACAGCTGTGACCAAAGTGACTAGAGGATAAGGGAGATTTTGAATCTCTGCACACACTTTTGGACACTGGACACTTTTGGATTGTGTGAGGCCCAATGAATATCTGAGCGCTATGTGACAGGCTCGATGGCACAGCTGTGACCAAAGTGACTAGAGGATAAGGGAGATTTTGAATCTCTGCACACACTTTTGGACATTGGACACTTTTGGATTGTGTGAGGCCCAATGAATATCTGAGCGCTATGTGACAGGCTCGATGGCACAGCTGTGACCAAAGTGACTAGAGGATAAGGGAGATTTTGAATCTCTGCACACACTTTTGGACACTGGACACTTTTGGATTGTGTGAGGCCCACTGATATCTGAGCGCTATGTCACAGGCTCGATGGCACAGCTGTGACAAAAGTGACTAGAGGATAAGGGAGATTTTGAATCTCTGCACACACTTTTGGACACTGGACACTTTTGGATTGTGTGAGGCCCAATGAATATCTGAGTGCTATGTGACAGGCTCGATGGCACAGCTGTGACCAAAGTGACTAAAGGATAAGGGAGATTTTGAATCTCTGCACACACTTTTGGACACTGGACACTTTTGGATTGTGTGAGGCCCAATGAATATCTGAGTGCTATGTGACAGGCTCGATGGCACAGCTGTGACCAAAGTGACTAGAGGATAAGGGAGATTTTGAATCTCTGCACACACTTTTGGACACTGGACACTTTTGGATTGTGTGAGGCCCAATGAATATCTGAGCGCTATGTGACAGGCTCGATGGCACAGCTGTGACCAAAGTGACTAGAGGATAAGGGAGATTTTGAATCTCTGCACACACTTTTGGACATTGGACACTTTTGGATTGTGTGAGGCCCAATGAATATCTGAGCGCTATGTGACAGGCTCGATGGCACAGCTGTGACCAAAGTGTCTAGAGGATAAGGGAGATTTTGAATCTCTGCACACACTTTTGGACACTGGACACTTTTGGATTGTGTGAGGCCCACTGATATCTGAGCGCTATGTCACAGGCTCGTTGGCACAGCTGTGACCAAAGTGACTAGAGGATAAGGGAGATTTTGAATCTCTGCACACACTTTTGGACACTGGACACTTTTGGATTGTGTGAGGCCCACTGATATCTGAGCGCTATGTCACAGGCTCGATGGCACAGCTGTGACAAAAGTGACTAGAGGATAAGGGAGATTTTGAATCTCTGCACACACTTTTGGACACTGGACACTTTTGGATTGTGTGAGGCCCAATGAATATCTGAGTGCTATGTGACAGGCTCGATGGCACAGCTGTGACCAAAGTGACTAAAGGACAAGGGAGATTTTGAATCTCTGCACACACTTTTGGACACTGGACACTTTTGGATTGTGTGAGGCCCAATGAATATCTGAGTGCTATGTGACAGGCTCGATGGCACAGCTGTGACCAAAGTGACTAGAGGATAAGGGAGATTTTGAATCTCTGCACACACTTTTGGACACTGGATACTTTTGGATTGTGTGAGGCCCAATGAATATCTGAGCGCTATGTGACAGGCTCGATGGCACAGCTGTGACCAAAGTGACTAGAGGATAAGGGAGATTTTGAATCTCTGCACACACTTTTGGACACTGGACACTTTTGGATTGTGTGAGGCCCAATGAATATCTGAGCGCTATGTGACAGGCTCGATGGCACAGCTGTGACCAAAGTGACTAGAGGATAAGGGAGATTTTGAATCTCTGCACACACTTTTGGACACTGGACACTTTTGGATTGTGTGAGGCCCACTGATATCTGAGCGCTATGTCACAGGCTCGATGGCACAGCTGTGACCAAAGTGACTAGAGGATAAGGGAGATTTTGAATCTCTGCACACACTTTTGGACACTGGACACTTTTGGATTGTGTGAGGCCCACTGATATCTGAGCGGTATGTCACAGGCTCGATGGCACAGCTGTGACAAAAGTGACTAGAGGATAAGGGAGATTTTGAATCTCTGCACACACTTTTGGACACTGGACACTTTTGGATTGTGTGAGGCCCAATGAATATCTGAGCGCTATGTGACAGGCTCGATGGCACAGCTGTGACCAAAGTGACTAGAGGATAAGGGAGATTTTGAATCTCTGCACACACTTTTGGACACTGGACACTTTTGGATTGTGTGAGGCCCAATGAATATCTGAGCGCTATGTGAAAGGCTCGATGGCACAGCTGTGACCAAAGTGACTAGAGGATAAGGGAGATTTTGAATCTCTGCACACACTTTTGGACACTGGACACTTTTGGATTGTGTGAGGCCCACTGATATCTGAGCGCTATGTCACAGGCTCGATGGCACAGCTGTGACCAAAGTGACTAGAGGATAAGGGAGATTTTGAATCTCTGCACACACTTTTGGACACTGGACACTTTTGGATTGTGTGAGGCCCAATGAATATCTGAGCGCTATGTGACAGGCTCGATGGCACAGCTGTGACCAAAGTGACTAGAGGATAAGGGAGATTTTGAATCTCTGCACACACTTTTGGACACTGGACACTTTTGGATTGTGTGAGGCCCAATGAATATCTGAGCGCTATGTGACAGGCTCGATGGCACAGCTGTGACCAAAGTGACTAGAGGATAAGGGAGATTTTGAATCTCTGCACACACTTTTGGACACTGGACACTTTTGGATTGTGTGAGGCCCACTGATATCTGAGCGCTATGTCACAGGCTCGATGGCACAGCTGTGACCAAAGTGACTAGAGGATAAGGGAGATTTTGAATCTCTGCACACACTTTTGGACACTGGACACTTTTGGATTTTGTGAGGCCCAATGAATATCTGAGCGCTATGTGACAGGCTCGATGGCACAGCTGTGACCAAAGTGACTAGAGGATAAGGGAGATTTTGAATCTCTGCACACACTTTTGGACACTGGACACTTTTGGATTGTGTGAGGCCCACTGATATCTGAGCGCTACGTCACAGGCTCGATGGCACAGCTGTGACCAAAGTGACTAGAGGATAAGGGAGATTTTGAATCTCTGCACACACTTTTGGACACTGGACACTTTTGGATTGTGTGAGGCCCAATGAATATCTGAGCGCTATGTGACAGGCTCGATGGCACAGCTGTGACCAAAGTGACTAGAGGATAAGGGAGATTTTGAATCTCTGCACACACTTTTGGACACTGGACACTTTTGGATTGTGTGAGGCCCAATGAATATCTGAGCGCTATGTGACAGGCTCGTTGGCACAGCTGTGACCAAAGTGACTAGAGGATAAGGGAGATTTTGAATCTCTGCACACACTTTTGGACACTGGACACTTTTGGATTGTGTGAGGCCCACTGATATCTGAGCGCTATGTCACAGGCTCGATGGCACAGCTGTGACCAAAGTGACTAGAGGATAAGGGAGATTTTGAATCTCTGCACACACTTTTGGACACTGGACACTTTTGGATTGTGTGAGGCCCACTGATATCTGAGCGCTATGTCACAGGCTCGATGGCACAGCTGTGACCAAAGTGACTAGAGGATAAGGGAGATTTTGAATCTCTGCACGCACTTTTGGACACTGGACACTTTTGGATTGTGTGAGGCCCAATGAATATCTGAGCGCTATGTGACAGGCTCGATGGCACAGCTGTGACCAAAGTGACTAGAGGATAAGGGAGATTTTGAATATCTGCACACACTTTTGGACACTGGACACTTTTGGATTGTGTGAGGCCCAATGAATATCTGAGCGCTATGTGACAGGCTCGATGGCACAGCTGTGACCAAATTGACTAGAGGATAAGGGAGATTTTGAATCTCTGCACACACTTTTGGACACTGGACACTTTTGGATTGTGTGAGGCCCAATGAATATCTGAGCGCTATGTGACAGGCTCGATGGCACAGCTGTGACCAAAGTGACTAGAGGATAAGGGAGATTTTGAATCTCTGCACACACTTTTGGACACTGGACACTTTTGGATTGTGTGAGGCCCAATGAATATCTGAGCGCTATGTGACAGGCTCGATGGCACAGCTGTGACCAAAGTGACTAGAGGATAAGGGAGATTTTGAATCTCTGCACACACTTTTGGACACTGGACACTTTTGGATTGTGTGAGGCCCAATGAATATCTGAGCGCTATGTGACAGGCTCGATGGCACAGCTGTGACCAAAGTGACTAGAGGATAAGGGAGATTTTGAATCTCTGCACACACTTTTGGACACTGGACACTTTTGGATTGTGTGAGGCCCAATGAATATCTGAGCGCTATGTGACAGGCTCGATGGCACAGCTGTGACCAAAGTGACTAGACGATAAGGGAGATTTTGAATCTCTGCACACACTTTTGGACACTGGACACTTTTGGATTGTGTGAGGCCCAATGAATTTCTGAGCGCTATGTCACAGGCTCGATGGCACAGCTGTGACCAAAGTGACTAGAGGATAAGGGAGATTTTGAATCTCTGCACACACTTTTGGACACTGGACACTTTTGGATTGTGTGAGGCCCACTGATATCTGAGCGCTATGTCACAGGCTCGATGGCACAGCTGTGACCAAAGTGACTAGAGGATAAGGGAGATTTTGAATTTCTGCACACACTTTTGGACACTGGACACTTTTGGATTGTGTGAGGCCCAATGAATATCTGAGAGCTATGTGACAGGCTCGATATCACAGCTGTGACCAAAGTGACTAGAGGATAAGGGAGATTTTGAATCTCTGCACACACTTTTGGACACTGGAAACTTTTGGATTGTGTGAGGCCCAATGAATATCTGAGCGCTATGTGACAGGCTCGATGGCACAGCTGTGACCAAAGTGACTAGAGGATAAGGGAGATTTTGAATCTCTGCACACACTTTTGGACACTGGACACTTTTGGATTGTGTGAGGCCCACTGATATCTGAGCGCTATGTCACAGGCTCGATGGCACAGCTGTGACAAAAGTGACTAGAGGATAAGGGAGATTTTGAATCTCTGCACACACTTTTGGACACTGGACACTTTTGGATTGTGTGAGGCCCAATGAATATCTGAGTGCTATGTGACAGGCTCGATGGCACAGCTATGACCAAAGTGACTAGAGGATAAGGGAGATTTTGAATCTCTGCACACACTTTTGGACACTGGACACTTTTGGATTGTGTGAGGCCCAAAGAATATCTGAGCGCTATGTGACAGGCTCGATGGCACAGCTGTGACCAAAGTGACTAGAGGATAAGGGAGATTTTGAATCTCTGCACACACTTTTGGACATTGGACACTTTTGGATTGTGTGAGGCCCAATGAATATCTGAGCGCTATGTGACAGGCTCGATGGCACAGCTGTGACCAAAGTGTCTAGAGGATAAGGGAGATTTTGAATCTCTGCACACACTTTTGGACACTGGACACTTTTGGATTGTGTGAGGCCCACTGATATCTGAGCGCTATGTCACAGGCTCGTTGGCACAGCTGTGACCAAAGTGACTAGAGGATAAGGGAGATTTTGAATCTCTGCACACACTTTTGGACACTGGACACTTTTGGATTGTGTGAGGCCCACTGATATCTGAGCGCTATGTCACAGGCTCGATGGCGCAGCTGTGACAAAAGTGACTAGAGGATAAGGGAGATTTTGAATCTCTGCACACACTTTTGGACACTGGACACTTTTGGATTGTGTGAGGCCCAATGAATATCTGAGTGCTATGTGACAGGCTCGATGCCACAGCTGTGACCAAAGTGACTAAAGGATAAGGGAGATTTTGAATCTCTGCACACACTTTTGGACACTGGACACTTTTGGATTGTGTGAGGCCCAATGAATATCTGAGTGCTATGTGACAGGCTCGATGGCACAGCTGTGACCAAAGTGACTAGAGGATAAGGGAGATTTTGAATCTCTGCACACACTTTTGGACACTGGACACTTTTGGATTGTGTGAGGCCCAATGAATATCTGAGCGCTATGTGACAGGCTCGATGGCACAGCTGTGACCAAAGTGACTAGAGGATAAGGGAGATTTTGAATCTCTGCACACACTTTTGGACATTGGACACTTTTGGATTGTGTGAGGCCCAATGAATATCTGAGCGCTATGTGACAGGCTCGATGGCACAGCTGTGACCAAAGTGTCTAGAGGATAAGGGAGATTTTGAATCTCTGCACACACTTTTGGACACTGGACACTTTTGGATTGTGTGAGGCCCACTGATATCTGAGCGCTATGTCACAGGCTCGTTGGCACAGCTGTGACCAAAGTGACTAGAGGATAAGGGAGATTTTGAATCTCTGCACACACTTTTGGACACTGGACACTTTTGGATTGTGTGAGGCCCACTGATATCTGAGCGCTATGTCACAGGCTCGATGGCACAGCTGTGACAAAAGTGACTAGAGGATAAGGGAGATTTTGAATCTCTGCACACACTTTTGGACACTGGACACTTTTGGATTGTGTGAGGCCCAATGAATATCTGAGTGCTATGTGACAGGCTCGATGGCACAGCTGTGACCAAAGTGACTAAAGGATAAGGGAGATTTTGAATCTCTGCACACACTTTTGGACACTGGACACTTTTGGATTGTGTGAGGCCCAATGAATATCTGAGTGCTATGTGACAGGCTCGATGGCACAGCTGTGACCAAAGTGACTAGAGGATAAGGGAGATTTTGAATCTCTGCACACACTTTTGGACACTGGATACTTTTGGATTGTGTGAGGCCCAATGAATATCTGAGCGCTATGTGACAGGCTCGATGGCACAGCTGTGACCAAAGTGACTAGAGGATAAGGGAGATTTTGAATCTCTGCACACACTTTTGGACACTGGACACTTTTGGATTGTGTGAGGCCCAATGAATATCTGAGCGCTATGTCACAGGCTCGATGGCACAGCTGTGACCAAAGTGACTAGAGGATAAGGGAGATTTTGAATCTCTGCACACACTTTTGGACACTGGACACTTTTGGATTGTGTGAGGCCCACTGATATCTGAGCGCTATGTCACAGGCTCGATGGCACAGCTGTGACCAAAGTGACTAGAGGATAAGGGAGATTTTGAATCTCTGCACACACTTTTGGACACTGGACACTTTTGGATTGTGTGAGGCCCACTGATATCTGAGCGGTATGTCACAGGCTCGATGGCACAGCTGTGACCAAAGTGACTAGAGGATAAGGGAGATTTTGAATCTCTGCACGCACTTTTGGACATTGGACACTTTTGGATTGTGTGAGGCCCAATGAATATCTGAGCGCTATGTGACAGGCTCGATGGCACAGCTGTGACCAAAGTGACTAGAGGATAAGGGAGATTTTGAATCTCTGCACACACTTTTGGACACTGGACACTTTTGGATTGTGTGAGGCCCAATGAATATCTGAGCGCTATGTGACAGGCTCGATGGCACAGCTGTGACCAAAGTGACTAGAGGATAAGGGAGATTTTGAATCTCTGCACACACTTTTGGACACTGGACACTTTTGGTTTGTGTGAGGCCCACTGATATCTGAGCGCTATGTCACAGGCTCGATGGCACAGCTGTGACCAAAGTGACTAGAGGATAAGGGAGATTTTGAATCTCTGCACACACTTTTGGACACTGGACACTTTTGGATTGTGTGAGGCCCACTGATATCTGAGCACTATGTCACAGGCTCGATGGCACAGCTGTGACAAAAGTGACTAGAGGATAAGGGAGATTTTGAATCTCTGCACACACTTTTGGACACTGGACACTTTTGAATTGTGTGAGGCCCAATGAATATCTGAGCGCTATGTGACAGGCTCAATGGCACAGCTGTGACCAAAGTGACTAGAGAATAAGGGAGATTTTGAATCTCTGCACACACTTTTGGACACTGGACACTTTTGGATTGTGTGAGGCCCACTGATATCTGAGCGCTATGTCACAGGCTCGATGGCACAGCTGTGACAAAAGTGACTAGAGGATAAGGGAGATTTTGAATCTCTGCACACACTTTTGGACACTGGACACTTTTGGATTGTGTGAGGTCCAATGAATATCTGAGCGCTATGTGACAGGCTCGATGGCACAGCTGTGACCAAAGTGACTAGAGGATAAGGGAGATTTTGAATCTCTGCACACACTTTTGGACACTGGACACTTTTGGATTGTGTGAGGCCCAATGAATATCTGAGCGCTATGTGACAGGCTCGATGGCACAGCTGTGACCAAAGTGACTAGAGGATAAGGGAGATTTTGAATCTCTGCACACACTTTTGGACACTGGACACTTTTGGATTGTGTGAGGCCCACTGATATCTGAGCGCTATGTCACAGGCTCGATGGCACAGCTGTGACCAAAGTGACTAGAGGATAAGGGAGATTTTGAATCTCTGCACACACTTTTGGACACTGGACACTTTTGGATTGTGTGAGGCCCACTGATATCTGAGCGCTATGTCACAGGCTCGATGGCACAGCTGTGACCAAAGTGACTAGAGGATAAGGGAGATTTTGAATCTCTGCACGAACTTTTGGACACTGGACACTTTTGGATTGTGTGAGGCCCAATGAATATCTGACCGCTATGTGACAGGCTCGATGGCACAGCTGTGACAAAAGTGACTAGAGGATAAGGGAGATTTTGAATCTCTGCACACACTTTTGGACACTGGACACTTTTGAATTGTGTGAGGCCCAATGAATATCTGAGCGCTATGTGACAGGCTCGATGGCACAGCTGTGACCAAAGTGACTAGAGGATAAGGGAGATTTTGAATCTCTGCACACACTTTTGGACACTGGACACTTTTGGATTGTGTGAGGCCCAATGAATATCTGAGCGCTATGTGACAGGCTCGATGGCACAGCTGTGACCAAAGTGACTAGAGGATAAGGGAGATTTTGAATCTCTGCACACACTTTTGGACACTGGACACTTTTGGATTGTGTGAGGCCCACTGATATCTGAGCGCTATGTCACAGGCTCGATGGCAAAGCTGTGACAAAAGTGACTAGAGGATAAGGGAGATTTTGAATCTCTGCACACACTTTTGGACACTGGACACTTTTGAATTGTGTGAGGCCCAATGAATATCTGAGCGCTATGTGACAGGCTCGATGGCACAGCTGTGACCAAAGTGACTAGAGGATAAGGGAGATTTTGAATCTCTGCACACACTTTTGGACACTGGACACTTTTGGATTGTGTGAGGCCCACTGATATCTGAGCGCTATGTCACAGGCTCGATGGCACAGCTGTGACAAAAGTGACTAGAGGATAAGGGAGATTTTGAATCTCTGCACACACTTTTGGACACTGGACACTTTTGGATTGTGTGAGGCCCAATGAATATCTGAGCGCTATGTGACAGGCTCGATGGCACAGCTGTGACCAAAGTGACTAGATGATAAGGGAGATTTTGAATCTCTGCACACACTTTTGGACACTGTGTGAGGCCCAATGAATATCTGAGCGCTATGTGACAGGCTCGATGGCACAGCTGTGACCAAAGTGACTAGAGGATAAGGGAGATTTTGAATCTCTGCACACACTTTTGGACACTGGACACTTTTGGATTGTGTGAGGCCCACTGATATCTTAGCGCTATGTCACAGGCTCGATGGCACAGCTGTGACCAAAGTGACTAGAGGATAAGGGAGATTTTGAATCTCTGCACACACTTTTGGACACTGGACACTTTTGGAGTGTGTGAGGCCCAATGAATATCTGAGCGCTATGTGACAGGCTCGATGGCACAGCTGTGACCAAAGTGACTAGAGGATAAGGGAGATTTTGAATCTCTGCACACACTTTTGGACACTGGACATTTTTGGATTGTGTGAGGCCCAATGAATATCTGAGCGCTATGTGACAGGCTCGATGGCACAGCTGTGACCAAAGTGACTAGAGGATAAGGGAGATTTTGAATCTCTGCACACACTTTTGGACACTGGACACTTTTGGATTGTGTGAGGCCCACTGATATCTGAGCGCTATGTCACAGGCTCGATGGCACAGCTGTGACCAAAGTGACTAGAGGATAAGGGAGATTTTGAATCTCTGCACACACTTTTGGACACTGGACACTTTTGGATTGTGTGATGCCCACTGATATCTGAGTGCTATGTCACAGGCTCGATGGCACAGCTGTGACCAAAGTGACTAGAGGATAAGGGAGATTTTGAATCTCTGCACACACTTTTGGACACTGGACACTTTTGGATTGTGTGAGGCCCAATGAATATCTGAGCACTATGTGACAGGCTCGATGGCACAGCTGTGACCAAAGTGATGAGAGGATAAGGGAGATTTTGAATCTCTGCACACACTTTTGGACATTGGACACTTTTGGATTGTGTGAGGCCCACTGATATCTGAGCGCTATGTCACAGGCTCGATGGCACAGCTGTGACCAAAGTGACTAGAGGATAAGGGAGATTTTGAATCTCTGCACACACTTTTGGACACTGGACACTTTTGGATTGTGTGAGGCCCACTGATATCTGAGCGCTATGTCACAGGCTCGATGGCACAGCTGTGACAAAAGTGACTAGAGGATATGGGAGATTTTGAATTTCTGCACACACTTTTGGACACTGGACACTTTTGGATTGTGTGAGGCCCAATGAATATCTGAGCGCTATGTGACAGGCTCGATATCACAGCTGTGACCAAAGTGACTAGAGGATAAGGGAGATTTTGAATCTCTGCACACACTTTTGGACACTGGACACTTTTGGATTGTGTGAGGCCCAATGAATATCTGAGCGCTATGTGACAGGCTCGATGGCACAGCTGTGACCAAAGTGACTAGAGGATAAGGGAGATTTTGAATCTCTGCACACACTTTTGGACACTGGACACTTTTGGATTGTGTGAGGCCCACTGATATCTGAGCGCTATGTCACAGGCTCGATGGCACAGCTGTGACAAAAGTGACTAGAGGATAAGGGAGATTTTGAATCTCTGCACACACTTTTGGACACTGGACACTTTTGGATTGTGTGAGGCCCAATGAATATCTGAGCGCTATGTGACAGGCTCGATGGCACAGCTGTGACCAAAGTGACTAGAGGATAAGGGAGATTTTGAATCTCTGCACACACTTTTGGACACTGGACACTTTTGGATTGTGTGAGGCCCAATGAATATCTGAGCGCTATGTCACAGGCTCGATGGCACAGCTGTGACCAAAGTGACTAGAGGATAAGGGAGATTTTGAATCTCTGCACACACTTTTGGACACTGGACACTTTTGGATTGTGTGAGGCCCACTGATATCTGAGCGCTATGTCACAGGCTCGATGGCACAGCTGTGACCAAAGTGACTAGAGGATAAGGGAGATTTTGAATTTCTGCACACACTTTTGGACACTGGACACTTTTGGATTGTGTGAGGCCCAATGAATATCTGAGCGCTATGTGACAGGCTCGATATCACAGCTGTGACCAAAGTGACTAGAGGATAAGGGAGATTTTGAATCTCTGCACACACTTTTGGACACTGGAAACTTTTGGATTGTGTGAGGCCCAATGAATATCTGAGCGCTATGTGACAGGCTCGATGGCACAGCTGTGACCAAAGTGACTAGAGGATAAGGTAGATTTTGAATCTCTGCACACACTTTTGGACACTGGACACTTTTGGATTGTGTGAGGCCCACTGATATCTGAGCGCTATGTCACAGGCTCGGTGGCACAGCTGTGACCAAAGTGACTAGAGGATAAGGGAGATTTTGAATCTCTGCACACACTTTTGGACACTGGACACTTTTGGATTGTGTGAGGCCCAATGAATATCTGAGTGCTATGTGACAGGCTCGATGGCACAGCTGTGACCAAAGTGACTAGAGGATAAGGGAGATTTTGAATCTCTGCACACACTTTTGGACACTGGACACTTTTGGATTGTGTGAGGCCCACTGATATCTGAGCGCTATGTCACAGGCTCGGTGGCACAGCTGTGACCAAAGTGACTAGAGGATAAGGGAGATTTTGAATCTCTGCACACACTTTTGGACACTGGACACTTTTGGATTGTGTGATGCCCACTGATATCTGAGTGCTATGTCACAGGCTCGATGGCACAGCTGTGACCAAAGTGACTAGAGGATAAGGGAGATTTTGAATCTCTGCACACACTTTTGGACACTGGACACTTTTGGATTGTGTGAGGCCCAATGAATATCTGAGCGCTATGTGACAGGCTCGATGGCACAGCTGTGACCAAAGTGACGAGAGGATAAGGGAGATTTTGAATCTCTGCACACACTTTTGGACATTGGACACTTTTGGATTGTGTGAGGCCCACTGATATCTGAGCGCTATGTCACAGGCTGGATGGCACAGCTGTGACCAAAGTGACTAGAGGATAAGGGAGATTTTGAATCTCTGCACACACTTTTGGACACTGGACACTTTTGGATTGTGTGAGGCCCACTGATATCTGAGCGCTATGTCACAGGCTCGATGGCACAGCTGTGACCAAAGTGACTAGAGGATAAGGGAGATTTTGAATTTCTGCACACACTTTTGGACACTGGACACTTTTGGATTGTGTGAGGCCCAATGAATATCTGAGCGCTATGTGACAGGCTCGATATCACAGCTGTGACCAAAGTGACTAGAGGATAAGGGAGATTTTGAATCTCTGCACACACTTTTGGACACTGGAAACTTTTGGATTGTGTGAGGCCCAATGAATATCTGAGCGCTATGTGACAGGCTCGATGGCACAGCTGTGACCAAAGTGACTAGAGGATAAGGGAGATTTTGAATCTCTGCACACACTTTTGGACACTGGACACTTTTGGATTGTGTGAGGCCCACTGATATCTGAGCGCTATGTCACAGGCTCGATGGCACAGCTGTGACAAAAGTGACTAGAGGATAAGGGAGATTTTGAATCTCTGCACGCACTTTTGGACACTGGACACTTTTGGATTGTGTGAGGCCCAATGAATATCTGAGTGCTATGTGACAGGCTCGATGGCACAGCTGTGACCAAAGTGACTAGAGGATAAGGGAGATTTTGAATCTCTGCACACACTTTTGGACACTGGACACTTTTGGATTGTGTGAGGCCCAATGAATATCTGAGCGCTATGTGACAGGCTCGATGGCACAGCTGTGACCAAAGTGACTAGAGGATAAGGGAGATTTTGAATCTCTGCACACACTTTTGGACATTGGACACTTTTGGATTGTGTGAGGCCCAATGAATATCTGAGCGCTATGTGACAGGCTCGATGGCACAGCTGTGACCAAAGTGACTAGAGGATAAGGGAGATTTTGAATCTCTGCACACACTTTTGGACACTGGACACTTTTGGATTGTGTGAGGCCCACTGATATCTGAGCGCTATGTCACAGGCTCGTTGGCACAGCTGTGACCAAAGTGACTAGAGGATAAGGGAGATTTTGAATCTCTGCACACACTTTTGGACACTGGACACTTTTGGATTGTGTGAGGCCCACTGATATCTGAGCGCTATGTCACAGGCTCGATGGCACAGCTGTGACAAAAGTGACTAGAGGATAAGGGAGATTTTGAATCTCTGCACACACTTTTGGACACTGAACACTTTTGGATTGTGTGAGACCCAATGAATATCTGAGTGCTATGTGACAGGCTCGATGGCACAGCTGTGACCAAAGTGACTAAAGGATAAGGGAGATTTTGAATCTCTGCACACACTTTTGGACACTGGACACTTTTCGATTGTGTGAGGCCCAATGAATATCTGAGTGCTATGTGACAGGCTTGATGGCACAGCTGTGACCAAAGTGACTAGAGGATAAGGGAGATTTTGAATCTCTGCACACACTTTTGGACACTGGACACTTTTGGATTGTGTGAGGCCCAATGAATATCTGAGCGCTATGTGACAGGCTCGATGGCACAGCTGTGACCAAAGTGACTAGAGGATAAGGGAGATTTTGAATCTCTGCACACACTTTTGGACACTGGACACTTTTGGATTGTGTGAGGCCCAATGAATACCTGAGCGCTATGTGACAGGCTCGATGGCACAGCTGTGACCAAAGTGACTAGAGGATAAGGGAGATTTTGAATCTCTGCACACACTTTTGGACACTGGACACTTTTGGATTGTGTGAGGCCCACTGATATCTGAGCGCTATGACACAGGCTCGATGGCACAGCTGTGACCAAAGTGACTAGAGGATAAGGGAGATTTTGAATCTCTGCACACACTTTTGGACACTGGACACTTTTGGATTGTGTGAGGCCCACTGATATCTGAGCGCTATGTCACAGGCTCGATGGCACAGCTGTGACCAAAGTGACTAGAGGATAAGGGAGATTTTGAATCTCTGCACGCACTTTTGGACATTGGACACTTTTGGATTGTGTGAGGCCCAATGAATATCTGAGCGCTATGTGACATGCTCGATGGCACAGCTGTGACCAAAGTGACTAGAGGATAAGGGAGATTTTGAATCTCTGCACACACTTTTGGACACTGGACACTTTTGGATTGTGTGAGGCCCAATGAATATCTGAGCGCTATGTGACAGGCTCGATGGCACAGCTGTGACCAAAGTGACTAGAGGATAAGGGAGATTTTGAATCTCTGCACACACTTTTGGACACTGGACACTTTTGGATTGTGTGAGGCCCACTGATATCTGAGCGCTATGTCACAGGCTCGATGGCACAGCTGTGACCAAAGTGACTAGAGGATAAGGGAGATTTTGAATCTCTGCACACACTTTTGGACACTGGACACTTTTGGATTGTGTGAGGCCCACTGATATCTGAGCGCTATGTCACAGGCTCGATGGCACAGCTGTGACAAAAGTGACTAGAGGATAAGGGAGATTTTGAATCTCTGCACACACTTTTGGACACTGGACACTTTTGAATTGTGTGAGGCCCAATGAATATCTGAGCGCTATGTGACAGGCTCGATGGCACAGCTGTGACCAAAGTGACTAGAGGATAAGGGAGATTTTGAATCTCTGCACACACTTTTGGACACTGGACACTTTTGGATTGTGTGAGGCCCACTGATATCTGAGCGCTATGTCACAGGCTCGATGGCACAGCTGTGACAAAAGTGACTAGAGGATAAGGGAGATTTTGAATCTCTGCACACACTTTTGGACACTGGACACTTTTGGATTGTGTGAGGCCCAATGAATATCTGAGCGCTATGTGACAGGCTCGATGGCACAGCTGTGACCAAAGTGACTAGAGGATAAGGGAGATTTTGAATCTCTGCACACACTTTTGGACACTGGACACTTTTGGATTGTGTGAGGCCCAATGAATATCTGAGCGCTATGTGACAGGCTCGGTGGCACAGCTGTGACCAAAGTGACTAGAGGATAAGGGAGATTTTGAATCTCTGCACACACTTTTGGACACTGGACACTTTTGGATTGTGTGAGGCCCACTGATATCTGAGCGCTATGTCACAGGCTCGATGGCACAGCTGTGACCAAAGTGACTAGAGGATAAGGGAGATTTTGAATCTCTGCACACACTTTTGGACACTGGACACTTTTGGATTGTGTGAGGCCCAATGAATATCTGAGCGCTATGTGACAGGCTCGATGGCACAGCTGTGACCAAAGTGACTAGAGGATAAGGGAGATTTTGAATCTCTGCACACACTTTTGGACACTGGACACTTTTGGATTGTGTGAGGCCCAATGAATATCTGAGCGCTATGTGACAGGCTCGATGGCACAGCTGTGACCAAAGTGACTAGAGGATAAGGGAGATTTTGAATCTCTGCACACACTTTTGGACACTGGACACTTTTGGATTGTGTGAGGCCCACTGATATCTGAGCGCTATGTCACAGGCTCGATGGCACAGCTGTGACCAAAGTGACTAGAGGATAAGGGAGATTTTGAATCTCTGCACACACTTTTGGACACTGGACACTTTTGGATTTTGTGAGGCCCAATGAATATCTGAGCGCTATGTGACAGGCTCGATGGCACAGCTGTGACCAAAGTGACTAGAGGATAAGGGAGATTTTGAATCTCTGCACACACTTTTGGACACTGGATACTTTTGGATTGTGTGAGGCCCACTGATATCTGAGCGCTACGTCACAGGCTCGATGGCACAGCTGTGACCAAAGTGACTAGAGGATAAGGGAGATTTTGAATCTCTGCACACACTTTTGGACACTGGACACTTTTGGATTGTGTGAGGCCCAATGAATATCTGAGCGCTATGTGACAGGCTCGATGGCACAGCTGTGACCAAAGTGACTAGAGGATAAGGGAGATTTTGAATCTCTGCACACACTTTTGGACACTGGACACTTTTGGATTGTGTGAGGCCCAATGAATATCTGAGCGCTATGTGACAGGCTCGATGGCACAGCTGTGACCAAAGTGACTAGAGGATAAGGGAGATTTTGAATCTCTGCACACACTTTTGGACACTGGACACTTTTGGATTGTGTGAGGCCCACTGATATCTGAGCGCTATGTCACAGGCTCTAAGGCACAGCTGTGACCAAAGTGACTAGAGGATAAGGGAGATTTTGAATCTCTGCACACACTTTTGGACACTGGACACTTTTGGATTGTGTGAGGCCCACTGATATCTGAGCGCTATGTCACAGGCTCGATGGCACAGCTGTGACCAAAGTGACTAGAGGATAAGGGAGATTTTGAATCTCTTTACGCAATTTTGGACACTGGACACTTTTGGATTGTGTGAGGCCCAATGAATATCTGAGCGCTATGTGACAGGCTCGATGGCACAGCTGTGACCAAAGTGACTAGAGGATAAGGGAGATTTTGAATCTCTGCACACACTTTTGGACACTGGACACTTTTGGATTGTGTGAGGCCCAATGAATATCTGAGCGCTATGTGACAGGCTCGATGGCACAGCTGTGACCAAAGTGACTAGAGGATAAGGGAGATTTTGAATCTCTGCACACACTTTTGGACACTGGACACTTTTGGATTGTGTGAGGCCCAATGATTATCTGAGCGCTATGTGACAGGCACGATGGCACAGCTGTGACCAAAGTGACTAGAGGATAAGGGAGATTTTGAATCTCTGCACACACTTTTGGACACTGGACACTTTTGGATTGTGTGAGGCCCAATGAATATCTGAGCGCTAAGTGACAGGCTCGATGGCACAGCTGTGACCAAAGTGACTAGAGGATAAGGGAGATTTTGAATCTCTGCACACACTTTTGGACACTGGACACTTTTGGATTGTGTGAGGCCCAATGAATATCTGAGCGCTATGTGACAGGCTCGATGGCACAGCTGTGACCAAAGTGACTAGAGGATAAGGGAGATTTTGAATCTCTGCACACACTTTTGGACACTGGACACTTTTGGATTGTGTGAGGCCCAATGAATATCTGAGCGCTATGTGACAGGCTCGATGGCACAGCTGTGACCAAAGTGACTAGAGGATAAGGGAGATTTTGAATCTCTGCACACACTTTTGGACACTGGACACTTTTGGATTGTGTGAGGCCCAATGAATATCTGAGCGCTATGTCACAGGCTCGATGGCACAGCTGTGACCAAAGTGACTAGAGGATAAGGGAGATTTTGAATCTCTGCACACACTTTTGGACACTGGACACTTTTGGATTGTGTGAGGCCCACTGATATCTGAGCGCTCTGTCATAGGCTCGATGGCAAAGCTGTGACCAAAGTGACTAGAGGATAAGGGAGATTTTGAATTTCTGCACACACTTTTGGACACTGGACACTTTTGGATTGTGTGAGGCCCAATGAATATCTGAGCGCTATGTGACAGGCTCGATATCACAGCTGTGACCAAAGTGACTAGAGGATAAGGGAGATTTTGAATCTCTGCACACACTTTTGGACACTGGAAACTTTTGGATTGTGTGAGGCCCAATGAATATCTGAGCGCTATGTGACAGGCTCGATGGCACAGCTGTGACCAAAGTGACTAGAGGATAAGGGAGATTTTGAATCTCTGCACACACTTTTGGACACTGGACACTTTTGGATTGTGTGAGGCCCACTGATATCTGAGCGCTATGTCACAGGCTCGATGGCACAGCTGTGACAAAAGTGACTAGAGGATAAGGGAGATTTTGAATCTCTGCACACACTTTTGGACACTGGACACTTTTGGATTGTGTGAGGCCCAATGAATATCTGAGTGCTATGTGACAGGCTCGATGGCACAGCTGTGACCAAAGTGACTAGAGGATAAGGGAGATTTTGAATCTCTGCACACACTTTTGGACACTGGACACTTTTGGATTGTGTGAGGCCCAATGAATATCTGAGCGCTATGTGACAGGCTCGATGGCACAGCTGTGACCAAAGTGACTGGAGGATAAGGGAGATTTTGAATCTCTGCACACACTTTTGGACATTGGACACTTTTGGATTGTGTGAGGCCCAATGAATATCTGAGCGCTATGTGACAGGCTCGATGGCACAGCTGTGACCAAAGTGTCTAGAGGATAAGGGAGATTTTGAATCTCTGCACACACTTTTGGACACTGGACACTTTTGGATTGTGTGAGGCCCACTGATATCTGAGCGCTATGTCACAGGCTCGTTGGCACAGCTGTGACCAAAGTGACTAGAGGATAAGGGAGATTTTGAATCTCTGTACACACTTTTGGACACTGGACACTTTTGGATTGTGTGAGGCCCACTGATATCTGAGCGCTATGTCACAGGCTCGATGGCACAGCTGTGACAAAAGTGACTAGAGGATAAGGGAGATTTTGAATCTCTGCACACACTTTTGGACACTGGACACTTTTGGATTGTGTGAGGCCCAATGAATATCTGAGTGCTATGTGACAGGCTCGATGGCACAGCTGTGACCAAAGTGACTAAAGGATAAGAGAGATTTTGAATCTCTGCACACACTTTTGGACACTGGACACTTTTGGATTGTGTGAGGCCCAATGAATATCTGAGTGCTATGTTACAGGCTCGATGGCACAGCTGTGACCAAAGTGACTAGAGGATAAGGGAGATTTTGAATCTCTGCACACACTTTTGGACACTGGTCACTTTTGGATTGTGTGAGGCCCAATGAATATCTGAGCGCTATGTGACAGGCTCGATGGCACAGCTGTGACCAAAGTGACTAGAGGATAAGGGAGATTTTGAATCTCTGCACACACTTTTGGACACTGGACACTTTTGGATTGTGTGAGGCCCAATGAATATCTGAGCGCTATGTGACAGGCTCGATGGCACAGCTGTGACCAAAGTGACTAGAGGATAAGGGAGATTTTGAATCTCTGCACACACTTTTGGACACTGGACACTTTTGGATTGTGTGAGGCCCACTGATATCTGAGCGCTATGTCACAGGCTCGATGGCACAGCTGTGACCAAAGTGACTAGAGGATAAGGGAGATTTTGAATCTCTGCACACACTTTTGGACACTGGACACTTTTGGATTGTGTGAGGCCCACTGATATCTGAGCGGTATGTCACAGGCTCGATGGCACAGCTGTGACCAAAGTGACTAGAGGATAAGGGAGATTTTGAATCTCTGCACGCACTTTTGGACATTGGACACTTTTGGATTGTGTGAGGCCCAATGAATATCTGAGCGCTATGTGACAGGCTCGATGGCACAGCTGTGACCAAAGTGACTAGAGGATAAGGGAGATTTTGAATCTCTGCACACACTTTTGGACACTGGACACTTTTGGATTGTGTGAGGCCCAATGAATATCTGAGCGCTATGTGACAGGCTCGATGGCACAGCTGTGACCAAAGTGACTAGAGGATAAGGGAGATTTTGAATCTCTGCACACACTTTTGGACACTGGACACTTTTGGATTGTGTGAGGCCCACTGATGTCTGAGCGCTATGTCACAGGCTCGATGGCACAGCTGTGACCAAAGTGACTAGAGGATAAGGGAGATTTTGAATCTCTGCACACACTTTTGGACACTGGACACTTTTGGATTGTGTGAGGCCCACTGATATCTGAGCGCTATGTCACAGGCTCGATGGCACAGCTGTGACAAAAGTGACTAGAGGATAAGGGAGATTTTGAATCTCTGCACACACTTTTGGACACTGGACACTTTTGAATTGTGTGAGGCCCAATGAATATCTGAGCGCTATGTGACAGGCTCGATGGCACAGCTGTGACCAAAGTGACTAGAGGATAAGGGAGATTTTGAATCTCTGCACACACTTTTGGACACTGGACACTTTTGGATTGTGTGAGGCCCACTGATATCTGAGCGCTATGTCACAGGCTCGATGGCACAGCTGTGACAAAAGTGACTAGAGGATAAGGGAGATTTTGAATCTCTGCACACACTTGGACACTGGACACTTTTGGATTGTGTGAGGCCCAATGAATATCTGAGCGCTATGTGACAGGCTCGATGGCACAGCTGTGACCAAAGTGACTAGAGGATAAGGGAGATTTTGAATCTCTGCACACACTTTTGGACACTGGACACTTTTGGATTGTGTGAGGCCCAATGAATATCTGAGCGCTATGTGACAGGCTCGATGGCACAGCTGTGACCAAAGTGACTAGAGGATAAGGGAGATTTTGAATCTCTGCACACACTTTTGGACACTGGACACTTTTGGATTGTGTGAGGCCCACTGATATCTGAGCGCTATGTGACAGGCTCGATGGCACAGCTGTGACCAAAGTGACTAGAGGATAAGGGAGATTTTGAATCTCTGCACACACTTTTGGACACTGGACACTTTTGGATTGTGTGAGGCCCAATGAATATCTGAGCGCTATGTGACAGGCTCGATGGCAGAGCGGTGACCAAAGTGACTAGAGGATAAGGGAGATTTTGAATCTCTGCACACACTTTTGGACACTGGACACTTTTGGATTGTGTGAGGCCCACTGATATCTGAGCGCTATGTCACAGGCTCGATGGCACAGCTGTGACCAAAGTGACTAGTGGATAAGGGAGATTTTGAATCTCTGCACACACTTTTGGACACTGGACACTTTTGGATTGTGTGAGGCCCACTGATATCTGAGGGCTATGTCACAGGCTCGATGGCACAGCTGTGACAAAAGTGACTAGAGGATAAGGGAGATTTTGAATCTCTGCACACACTTTTGGACACTGGACACTTTTGGATTGTGTGAGGCCCAATGAATATCTGAGTGCTATGTGACAGGCTCGATGGCACAGCTGTGACCAAAGTGACTAGAGGATAAGGGAGATTTTGAATCTCTGCACACACTTTTGGACACTGGACACTTTTGGATTGTGTGAGGCCCAATGAATATCTGAGCGCTATGTGACAGGCTCGATGGCACAGCTGTGACCAAAGTGACTAGAGGATAAGGGAGATTTTGAATCTCTGCACACACTTTTGGACACTGGACACTTTTGGATTGTGTGAGGCCCAATGAATATCTGAGCGCTATGTGACAGGCTCGATGGCACAGCTGTGACCAAAGTGACTAGAGGATAAGGGAGATTTTGAATCTCTGCACACACTTTTGGACACTGGACACTTTTGGATTGTGTGAGGCCCAATGAATATCTGAGCGCTATGTCACAGGCTCGATGGCACAGCTGTGACCAAAGTGACTAGAGGATAAGGGAGATTTTGAATCTCTGCACACACTTTTGGACACTGGACACTTTTGGATTGTGTGAGGCCCACTGATATCTGAGCGCTATGTCACAGGCTCGATGGCAAAGCTGTGACCAAAGTGACTAGAGGATAAGGGAGATTTTGAATTTCTGCACACACTTTTGGACACTGGACACTTTTGGATTGTGTGAGGCCCAATGAATATCTGAGCGCTATGTGACAGGCTCGATATCACAGCTGTGACCAAAGTGACTAGAGGATAAGGGAGATTTTGAATCTCTGCACACACTTTTGGACACTGGAAACTTTTGGATTGTGTGAGGCCCAATGAATATCTGAGCGCTATGTGACAGGCTCGATGGCACAGCTGTGACCAAAGTGACTAGAGGATAAGGGAGATTTTGAATCTCTGCACACACTTTTGGACACTGGACACTTTTGGATTGTGTGAGGCCCACTGATATCTGAGCGCTATGTCACAGGCTCGATGGCACAGCTGTGACAAAAGTGACTAGAGGATAAGGGAGATTTTGAATCTCTGCACACACTTTTGGACACTGGACACTTTTGGATTGTGTGAGGCCCAATGAATATCTGAGTGCTATGTGACAGGCTCGATGGCACAGCTGTGACCAAAGTGACTAGAGGATAAGGGAGATTTTGAATCTCTGCACACACTTTTGGACACTGGACACTTTTGGATTGTGTGAGGCCCAATGAATATCTGAGCGCTATGTGACAGGCTCGATGGCACAGCTGTGACCAAAGTGACTGGAGGATAAGGGAGATTTTGAATCTCTGCACACACTTTTGGACATTGGACACTTTTGGATTGTGTGAGGCCCAATGAATATCTGAGCGCTATGTGACAGGCTCGATGGCACAGCTGTGACCAAAGTGTCTAGAGGATAAGGGAGATTTTGAATCTCTGCACACACATTTGGACACTGGACACTTTTGGATTGTGTGAGGCCCACTGATATCTGAGCGCTATGTCACAGGCTCGTTGGCACAGCTGTGACCAAAGTGACTAGAGGATAAGGGAGATTTTGAATCTCTGTACACACTTTTGGACACTGGACACTTTTGGATTGTGTGAGGCCCACTGATATCTGAGCGCTATGTCACAGGCTCGATGGCACAGCTGTGACAAAAGTGACTAGAGGATAAGGGAGATTTTGAATCTCTGCACACACTTTTGGACACTGGACACTTTTGGATTGTGTGAGGCCCAATGAATATCTGAGTGCTATGTGACAGGCTCGATGGCACAGCTGTGACCAAAGTGACTAAAGGATAAGAGAGATTTTGAATCTCTGCACACACTTTTGGACACTGGACACTTTTGGATTGTGTGAGGCCCAATGAATATCTGAGTGCTATGTGACAGGCTCGATGGCACAGCTGTGACCAAAGTGACTAGAGGATAAGGGAGATTTTGAATCTCTGCACACACTTTTGGACACTGGACACTTTTGGATTGTGTGAGGCCCAATGAATATCTGAGCGCTATGTGACAGGCTCGATGGCACAGCTGTGACCAAAGTGACTAGAGGATAAGGGAGATTTTGAATCTCTGCACACACTTTTGGACACTGGACACTTTTGGATTGTGTGAGGCCCAATGAATATCTGAGCGCTATGTGACAGGCTCGATGGCACAGCTGTGACCAAAGTGACTAGAGGATAAGGGAGATTTTGAATCTCTGCACACACTTTTGGACACTGGACACTTTTGGATTGTGTGAGGCCCACTGATATCTGAGCGCTAAGTCACAGGCTCGATGGCACAGCTGTGACCAAAGTGACTAGAGGATAAGGGAGATTTTGAATCTCTGCACACACTTTTGGACACTGGACACTTTTGGATTGTGTGAGGCCCACTGATATCTGAGCGGTATGTCACAGGCTCGATGGCACAGCTGTGACCAAAGTGACTAGAGGATAAGGGAGATTTTGAATCTCTGCACGCACTTTTGGACATTGGACACTTTTGGATTGTGTGAGGCCCAATGAATATCTGAGCGCTATGTGACAGGCTCGATGGCACAGCTGTGACCAAAGTGACTAGAGGATAAGGGAGATTTTGAATCTCTGCACACACTTTTGGACACTGGACACTTTTGGATTGTGTGAGGCCCAATGAATATCTGAGCGCTATGTGACAGGCTCGATGGCACAGCTGTGACCAAAGTGACTAGAGGATAAGGGAGATTTTGAATCTCTGCACACACTTTTGGACACTGGACACTTTTGGATTGTGTGAGGCCCACTGATGTCTGAGCGCTATGTCACAGGCTCGATGGCACAGCTGTGACCAAAGTGACTAGAGGATAAGGGAGATTTTGAATCTCTGCACACACTTTTGGACACTGGACACTTTTGGATTGTGTGAGGCCCACTGATATCTGAGCGCTATGTCACAGGCTCGATGGCACAGCTGTGACAAAAGTGACTAGAGGATAAGGGAGATTTTGAATCTCTGCACACACTTTTGGACACTGGACACTTTTCAATTGTGTGAGGCCCAATGAATATCTGAGCGCTATGTGACAGGCTCGATGGCACAGCTGTGACCAAAGTGACTAGAGGATAAGGGAGATTTTGAATCTCTGCACACACTTTTGGACACTGGACACTTTTGGATTGTGTGAGGCCCACTGATATCTGAGCGCTATGTCACAGGCTCGATGGCACAGCTGTGACAAAAGTGACTAGAGGATAAGGGAGATTTTGAATCTCTGCACACACTTGGACACTGGACACTTTTGGATTGTGTGAGGCCCAATGAATATCTGAGCGCTATGTGACAGGCTCGATGGCACAGCTGTGACCAAAGTGACTAGAGGATAAGGGAGATTTTGAATCTCTGCCCACACTTTTGGACACTGGACACTTTTGGATTGTGTGAGGCCCAATGAATATCTGAGTGCTATGTGACAGGCTCGATGGCACAGCTGTGACCAAAGTGACTAGAGGATAAGGGAGATTTTGAATCTCTGCACACACTTTTGGACACTGGACACTTTTGGATTGTGTGAGGCCCAATGAATATCTGAGCGCTATGTGACAGGCTCGATGGCACAGCTGTGACCAAAGTGACTAGAGGATAAGGGAGATTTTGAATCTCTGCACACACTTTTGGACACTGGACACTTTTGGATTGTGTGAGGCCCAATGAATATCTGAGCGCTATGTGACAGGCTCGATGGCACAGCTGTGACCAAAGTGACTAGAGGATAAGGGAGATTTTGAATCTCTGCACACACTTTTGGACACTGGACACTTTTGGATTGTGTGAGGCCCACTGATATCTGAGCGCTATGTCACAGGCTCGATGGCACAGCTGTGACCAAAGTGACTAGAGGATAAGGGAGATTTTGAATCTCTGCACACACTTTTGGACACTGGACACTTTTGGATTGTGTGAGGCCCACTGATATCTGAGTGGTATGTCACAGGCTCGATGGCACAGCTGTGACCAAAGTGACTAGAGGATAAGGGAGATTTTGAATCTCTGCACGCACTTTTGGACATTGGACACTTTTGGATTGTGTGAGGCCCAATGAATATCTGAGCGCTATGTGACAGGCTCGATGGCACAGCTGTGACCAAAGTGACTAGAGGATAAGGGAGATTTTGAATCTCTGCACACACTTTTGGACACTGGACACTTTTGGATTGTGTGAGGCCCAATGAATATCTGAGCGCTATGTGACAGGCTCGATGGCACAGCTGTGACCAAAGTGACTAGAGGATAAGGGAGATTTTGAATCTCTGCACACACTTTTGGACACTGGACACTTTTGGATTGTGTGAGGCCCACTGATGTCTGAGCGCTATGTCACAGGCTCGATGGCACAGCTGTGACCAAAGTGACTAGAGGATAAGGGAGATTTTGAATCTCTGCACACACTTTTGGACACTGGACACTTTTGGATTGTGTGAGGCCCACTGATATCTGAGCGCTATGTCACAGGCTCGATGGCACAGCTGTGACAAAAGTGACTAGAGGATAAGGGAGATTTTGAATCTCTGCACACACTTTTGGACACTGGACACTTTTGAATTGTGTGAGGCCCAATGAATATCTGAGCGCTATGTGACAGGCTCGATGGCACAGCTGTGACCAAAGTGACTAGAGGATAAGGGAGATTTTGAATCTCTGCACACACTTTTGGACACTGGACACTTTTGGATTGTGTGAGGCCCACTGATATCTGAGCGCTATGTCACAGGCTCGATGGCACAGCTGTGACAAAAGTGACTAGAGGATAAGGGAGATTTTGAATCTCTGCACACACTTGGACACTGGACACTTTTGGATTGTGTGAGGCCCAATGAATATCTGAGCGCTATGTGACAGGCTCGATGGCACAGCTGTGACCAAAGTGACTAGAGGATAAGGGAGATTTTGAATCTCTGCACACACTTTTGGACACTGGACACTTTTGGATTGTGTGAGGCCCAATGAATATCTGAGCGCTATGTGACAGGCTCGATGGCACAGCTGTGACCAAAGTGACTAGAGGATAAGGGAGATTTTGAATCTCTGCACACACTTTTGGACACTGGACACTTTTGGATTGTGTGAGGCCCACTGATATCTGAGCGCTATGTGACAGGCTCGATGGCACAGCTGTGACCAAAGTGACTAGAGGATAAGGGAGATTTTGAATCTCTGCACACACTTTTGGACACTGGACACTTTTGGATTGTGTGAGGCCCAATGAATATCTGAGCGCTATGTGACAGGCTCGATGGCACAGCGGTGACCAAAGTGACTAGAGGATAAGGGAGATTTTGAATCTCTGCACACACTTTTGGACACTGGACACTTTTGGATTGTGTGAGGCCCACTGATATCTGAGCGCTATGTCACAGGCTCGATGGCACAGCTGTGACCAAAGTGACTAGTGGATAAGGGAGATTTTGAATCTCTGCACACACTTTTGGACACTGGACACTTTTGGATTGTGTGAGGCCCACTGATATCTGAGGGCTATGTCACAGGCTCGATGGCACAGCTGTGACAAAAGTGACTAGAGGATAAGGGAGATTTTGAATCTTTGCACACACTTTTGGACGCTGGACACTTTTGGATTGTGTGAGGCCCAATGAATATCTGAGTGCTATGTGACAGGCTCGATGGCACAGCTGTGACCAAAGTGACTAGAGGATAAGGGAGATTTTGAATCTCTGCACACACTTTTGGACACTGGACACTTTTGGATTGTGTGAGGCCCAATGAATATCTGAGCGCTATGTGACAGGCTCGATGGCACAGCTGTGACCAAAGTGACTAGAGGATAAGGGAGATTTTGAATCTCTGCACACACTTTTGGACACTGGACACTTTTGGATTGTGTGAGGCCCAATGAATATCTGAGCGCTATGTGACAGGCTCGATGGCACAGCTGTGACCAAAGTGACTAGAGGATAAGGGAGATTTTGAATCTCTGCACACACTTTTGGACACTGGACACTTTTGGATTGTGTGAGGCCCAATGAATATCTGAGCGCTATGTCACAGGCTCGATGGCACAGCTGTGACCAAAGTGACTAGAGGATAAGGGAGATTTTGAATCTCTGCACACACTTTTGGACACTGGACACTTTTGGATTGTGTGAGGCCCACTGATATCTGAGCGCTATGTCACAGGCTCGATGGCAAAGCTGTGACCAAAGTGACTAGAGGATAAGGGAGATTTTGAATTTCTGCACACACTTTTGGACACTGGACACTTTTGGATTGTGTGAGGCCCAATGAATATCTGAGCGCTATGTGACAGGCTCGATATCACAGCTGTGACCAAAGTGACTAGAGGATAAGGGAGATTTTGAATCTCTGCACACACTTTTGGACACTGGAAACTTTTGGATTGTGTGAGGCCCAATGAATATCTGAGCGCTATGTGACAGGCTCGATGGCACAGCTGTGACCAAAGTGACTAGAGGATAAGGGAGATTTTGAATCTCTGCACACACTTTTGGACACTGGACACTTTTGGATTGTGTGAGGCCCACTGATATCTGAGCGCTATGTCACAGGCTCGATGGCACAGCTGTGACAAAAGTGACTAGAGGATAAGGGAGATTTTGAATCTCTGCACACACTTTTGGACACTGGACACTTTTGGATTGTGTGAGGCCCAATGAATATCTGAGTGCTATGTGACAGGCTCGATGGCACAGCTGTGACCAAAGTGACTAGAGGATAAGGGAGATTTTGAATCTCTGCACACACTTTTGGACACTGGACACTTTTGGATTGTGTGAGGCCCAATGAATATCTGAGCGCTATGTGACAGGCTCGATGGCACAGCTGTGACCAAAGTGACTGGAGGATAAGGGAGATTTTGAATCTCTGCACACACTTTTGGACATTGGACACTTTTGGATTGTGTGAGGCCCAATGAATATCTGAGCGCTATGTGACAGGCTCGATGGCACAGCTGTGACCAAAGTGTCTAGAGGATAAGGGAGATTTTGAATCTCTGCACACACTTTTGGACACTGGACACTTTTGGATTGTGTGAGGCCCACTGATATCTGAGCGCTATGTCACAGGCTCGTTGGCACAGATGTGACCAAAGTGACTAGAGGATAAGGGAGATTTTGAATCTCTGTACACACTTTTGGACACTGGACACTTTTGGATTGTGTGAGGCCCACTGATATCTGAGCGCTATGTCACAGGCTCGATGGCACAGCTGTGACAAAAGTGACTAGAGGATAAGGGAGATTTTGAATCTCTGCACACACTTTTGGACACTGGACACTTTTGGATTGTGTGAGGCCCAATGAATATCTGAGTGCTATGTGACAGGCTCGATGGCACAGCTGTGACCAAAGTGACTAAAGGATAAGAGAGATTTTGAATCTCTGCACACACTTTTGGACACTGGACACTTTTGGATTGTGTGAGGCCCAATGAATATCTGAGTGCTATGTGACAGGCTCGATGGCACAGCTGTGACCAAAGTGACTAGAGGATAAGGGAGATTTTGAATCTCTGCACACACTTTTGGACACTGGACACTTTTGGATTGTGTGAGGCCCAATGAATATCTGAGCGCTATGTGACAGGCTCGATGGCACAGCTGTGACCAAAGTGACTAGAGGATAAGGGAGATTTTGAATCTCTGCACACACTTTTGGACACTGGACACTTTTGGATTGTGTGAGGCCCAATGAATATCTGAGCGCTATGTGACAGGCTCGATGGCACAGCTGTGACCAAAGTGACTAGAGGATAAGGGAGATTTTGAATCTCTGCACACACTTTTGGACACTGGACACTTTTGGATTGTGTGAGGCCCACTGATATCTGAGCGCTATGTCACAGGCTCGATGGCACAGCTGTGACCAAAGTGACTAGAGGATAAGGGAGATTTTGAATCTCTGCACACACTTTTGGACACTGGACACTTTTGGATTGTGTGAGGCCCACTGATATCTGAGCGGTATGTCACAGGCTCGATGGCACAGCTGTGACCAAAGTGACTAGAGGATAAGGGAGATTTTGAATCTCTGCACGCACTTTTGGACATTGGACACTTTTGGATTGTGTGAGGCCCAATGAATATCTGAGCGCTATGTGACAGGCTCGATGGCACAGCTGTGACCAAAGTGACTAGAGGATAAGGGAGATTTTGAATCTCTGCACACACTTTTGGACACTGGACACTTTTGGATTGTGTGAGGCCCAATGAATATCTGAGCGCTATGTGACAGGCTCGATGGCACAGCTGTGACCAAAGTGACTAGAGGATAAGGGAGATTTTGAATCTCTGCACACACTTTTGGACACTGGACACTTTTGGATTGTGTGAGGCCCACTGATGTCTGAGCGCTATGTCACAGGCTCGATGGCACAGCTGTGACCAAAGTGACTAGAGGATAAGGGAGATTTTGAATCTCTGCACACACTTTTGGACACTGGACACTTTTGGATTGTGTGAGGCCCACTGATATCTGAGCGCTATGTCACAGGCTCGATGGCACAGCTGTGACAAAAGTGACTAGAGGATAAGGGAGATTTTGAATCTCTGCACACACTTTTGGACACTGGACACTTTTGAATTGTGTGAGGCCCAATGAATATCTGAGCGCTATGTGACAGGCTCGATGGCACAGCTGTGACCAAAGTGACTAGAGGATAAGGGAGATTTTGAATCTCTGCACACACTTTTGGACACTGGACACTTTTGGATTGTGTGAGGCCCACTGATATCTGAGCGCTATGTCACAGGCTCGATGGCACAGCTGTGACAAAAGTGACTAGAGGATAAGGGAGATTTTGAATCTCTGCACACACTTGGACACTGGACACTTTTGGATTGTGTGAGGCCCAATGAATATCTGAGCGCTATGTGACAGGCTCGATGGCACAGCTGTGACCAAAGTGACTAGAGGATAAGGGAGATTTTGAATCTCTGCACACACTTTTGGACACTGGACACTTTTGGATTGTGTGAGGCCCAATGAATATCTGAGCGCTATGTGACAGGCTCGATGGCACAGCTGTGACCAAAGTGACTAGAGGATAAGGGAGATTTTGAATCTCTGCACACACTTTTGGACACTGGACACTTTTGGATTGTGTGAGGCCCACTGATATCTGAGCGCTATGTGACAGGCTCGATGGCACAGCTGTGACCAAAGTGACTAGAGGATAAGGGAGATTTTGAATCTCTGCACACACTTTTGGACACTGGACACTTTTGGATTGTGTGAGGCCCAATGAATATCTGAGCGCTATGTGACAGGCTCGATGGCACAGCGGTGACCAAAGTGACTAGAGGATAAGGGAGATTTTGAATCTCTGCACACACTTTTGGACACTGGACACTTTTGGATTGTGTGAGGCCCACTGATATCTGAGCGCTATGTCACAGGCTCGATGGCACAGCTGTGACCAAAGTGACTAGTGGATAAGGGAGATTTTGAATCTCTGCACACACTTTTGGACACTGGACACTTTTGGATTGTGTGAGGCCCAATGAATATCTGAGCGCTATGTGACAGGCTCGATGGCACAGCTGTGACCAAAGTGACTAGAGGATAAGGGAGATTTTGAATCTCTGCACACACTTTTGGACACTGGACACTTTTGGATTGTGTGAGGCCCAATGAATATCTGAGCGCTATGTGACAGGCTCGATGGCACAGCTGTGACCAAAGTGACTAGAGGATAAGGGAGATTTTGAATCTCTGCACACACTTTTGGACACTGGACACTTTTGGATTGTGTGAGGCCCACTGATATCTGAGCGCTATGTCACAGGCTCGATGGCACAGCTGTGACCAAAGTGACTAGAGGATAAGGGAGATTTTGAATCTCTGCACATACTTTTGGACACTGGACACTTTTGGATTGTGTGAGGCCCACTGATATCTGAGGGCTATGTCACAGGCTCGATGGCACAGCTGTGACAAAAGTGACTAGAGGATAAGGGAGATTTTGAATCTCTGCACACACTTTTGGACACTGGACACTTTTGGATTGTGTGAGGCCCAATGAATATCTGAGTGCTATGTGACAGGCTCGATGGCACAGCTGTGACCAAAGTGACTAGAGGATAAGGGAGATTTTGAATCTCTGCACACACTTTTGGACACTGGACACTTTTGGATTGTGTGAGGCCCAATGAATATCTGAGCGCTATGTGACAGGCTCGATGGCACAGCTGTGACCAAAGTGACTAGAGGATAAGGGAGATTTTGAATCTCTGCACACACTTTTGGACATTGGACACTTTTGGATTGTGTGAGGCCCAATGAATATCTGAGCGCTATGTGACAGGCTCGATGGCACAGCTGTGACCAAAGTGACTAGAGGATAAGGGAGATTTTGAATCTCTGCACACACTTTTGGACACTGGACACTTTTGGATTGTGTGAGGCCCACTGATATCTGAGCGCTATGTGACAGGCTCGATGGCACAGCTGTGACCAAAGTGACTAGAGGATAAGGGAGATTTTGAATCTCTGCACACACTTTTGGACACTGGACACTTTTGGATTGTGTGAGGCCCAATGAATATCTGAGCGCTATGTGACAGGCTCGATGGCACAGCTGTGACCAAAGTGACTAGAGGATAAGGGAGATTTTGAATCTCTGCACACACTTTTCGACACTGGACACTTTTGGATTGTGTGAGGCCCAATGAATATCTGAGCGCTATGTGACAGGCTCGATGGCACAGCTGTGACCAAAGTGACTAGAGGATAAGGGAGATTTTGAATCTCTGCACACACTTTTGGACACTGGACACTTTTGGATTGTGTGAGGCCCACTGATATCTGAGTGCTATGTCACAGGCTCGATGGCACAGCTGTGACCAAAGTGACTAGAGGATAAGGGAGATTTTGAATCTCTGCACACACTTTTGGACACTGGACACTTTTGGATTGTGTGAGGCCCAATGAATATCTGAGCGCTATGTGACAGGCTCGATGGCACAGCTGTGACCAAAGTGACTAGAGGATAAGGGAGATTTTGAATCTCTGCACACACTTTTGGACACTGGACACTTTTGGATTGTGTGAGGCCCACTGATGTCTGAGCGCTATGTCACAGGCTCGATGGCACAGCTGTGACCAAAGTGACTAGAGGATAAGGGAGATTTTGAATCTCTGCACACACTTTTGGACACTGGACACTTTTGGATTGTGTGAGGCCCACTGATATCTGAGCGCTATGTCACAGGCTCGATGGCACAGCTGTGACAAAAGTGACTAGAGGATAAGGGAGATTTTGAATCTCTGCACACACTTTTGGACACTGGACACTTTTGAATTGTGTGAGGCCCAATGAATATCTGAGCGCTATGTGACAGGCTCGATGGCACAGCTGTGACCAAAGTGACTAGAGGATAAGGGAGATTTTGAATCTCTGCACACACTTTTGGACACTGGACACTTTTGGATTGTGTGAGGCCCACTGATATCTGAGCGCTATGTCACAGGCTCGATGGCACAGCTGTGACAAAAGTGACTAGAGGATAAGGGAGATTTTGAATCTCTGCACAAACTTGGACACTGGACACTTTTGGATTGTGTGAGGCCCAATGAATATCTGAGCGCTATGTGACAGGCTCGATGGCACAGCTGTGACCAAAGTGACTAGAGGATAAGGGAGATTTTGAATCTCTGCACACACTTTTGGACACTGGACACTTTTGGATTGTGTGAGGCCCAATGAATATCTGAGCGCTATGTGACAGGCTCGATGGCACAGCTGTGACCAAAGTGACTAGAGGATAAGGGAGATTTTGAATCTCTGCACACACTTTTGGACACTGGACACTTTTGGATTGTGTGAGGCCCACTGATATCTGAGCGCTATGTGACAGGCTCGATGGCACAGCTGTGACCAAAGTGACTAGAGGATAAGGGAGATTTTGAATCTCTGCACACACTTTTGGACACTGGACACTTTTGGATTGTGTGAGGCCCAATGAATATCTGAGCGCTATGTGACAGGCTCGATGGCACAGCGGTGACCAAAGTGACTAGAGGATAAGGGAGATTTTGAATCTCTGCACACACTTTTGGACACTGGACACTTTTGGATTGTGTGAGGCCCACTGATATCTGAGCGCTATGTCACAGGCTCGATGGCACAGCTGTGACCAAAGTGACTAGTGGATAAGGGAGATTTTGAATCTCTGCACACACTTTTGGACACTGGACACTTTTGGATTGTGTGAGGCCCACTGATATCTGAGGGCTATGTCACAGGCTCGATGGCACAGCTGTGACAAAAGTGACTAGAGGATAAGGGAGATTTTGAATCTTTGCACACACTTTTGGACGCTGGACACTTTTGGATTGTGTGAGGCCCAATGAATATCTGAGTGCTATGTGACAGGCTCGATGGCACAGCTGTGACCAAAGTGACTAGAGGATAAGGGAGATTTTGAATCTCTGCACACACTTTTGGACACTGGACACTTTTGGATTGTGTGAGGCCCAATGAATATCTGAGCGCTATGTGACAGGCTCGATGGCACAGCTGTGACCAAAGTGACTAGAGGATAAGGGAGATTTTGAATCTCTGCACACACTTTTGGACACTGGACACTTTTGGATTGTGTGAGGCCCAATGAATATCTGAGCGCTATGTGACAGGCTCGATGGCACAGCTGTGACCAAAGTGACTAGAGGATAAGGGAGATTTTGAATCTCTGCACACACTTTTGGACACTGGACACTTTTGGATTGTGTGAGGCCCAATGAATATCTGAGCGCTATGTCACAGGCTCGATGGCACAGCTGTGACCAAAGTGACTAGAGGATAAGGGAGATTTTGAATCTCTGCACACACTTTTGGACACTGGACACTTTTGGATTGTGTGAGGCCCACTGATATCTGAGCGCTATGTCACAGGCTCGATGGCAAAGCTGTGACCAAAGTGACTAGAGGATAAGGGAGATTTTGAATTTCTGCACACACTTTTGGACACTGGACACTTTTGGATTGTGTGAGGCCCAATGAATATCTGAGCGCTATGTGACAGGCTCGATATCACAGCTGTGACCAAAGTGACTAGAGGATAAGGGAGATTTTGAATCTCTGCACACACTTTTGGACACTGGAAACTTTTGGATTGTGTGAGGCCCAATGAATATCTGAGCGCTATGTGACAGGCTCGATGGCACAGCTGTGACCAAAGTGACTAGAGGATAAGGGAGATTTTGAATCTCTGCACACACTTTTGGACACTGGACACTTTTGGATTGTGTGAGGCCCACTGATATCTGAGCGCTATGTCACAGGCTCGATGGCACAGCTGTGACAAAAGTGACTAGAGGATAAGGGAGATTTTGAATCTCTGCACACACTTTTGGACACTGGACACTTTTGGATTGTGTGAGGCCCAATGAATATCTGAGTGCTATGTGACAGGCTCGATGGCACAGCTGTGACCAAAGTGACTAGAGGATAAGGGAGATTTTGAATCTCTGCACACACTTTTGGACACTGGACACTTTTGGATTGTGTGAGGCCCAATGAATATCTGAGCGCTATGTGACAGGCTCGATGGCACAGCTGTGACCAAAGTGACTGGAGGATAAGGGAGATTTTGAATCTCTGCACACACTTTTGGACATTGGACACTTTTGGATTGTGTGAGGCCCAATGAATATCTGAGCGCTATGTGACAGGCTCGATGGCACAGCTGTGACCAAAGTGTCTAGAGGATAAGGGAGATTTTGAATCTCTGCACACACTTTTGGACACTGGACACTTTTGGATTGTGTGAGGCCCACTGATATCTGAGCGCTATGTCACAGGCTCGTTGGCACAGATGTGACCAAAGTGACTAGAGGATAAGGGAGATTTTGAATCTCTGTACACACTTTTGGACACTGGACACTTTTGGATTGTGTGAGGCCCACTGATATCTGAGCGCTATGTCACAGGCTCGATGGCACAGCTGTGACAAAAGTGACTAGAGGATAAGGGAGATTTTGAATCTCTGCACACACTTTTGGACACTGGACACTTTTGGATTGTGTGAGGCCCAATGAATATCTGAGTGCTATGTGACAGGCTCGATGGCACAGCTGTGACCAAAGTGACTAAAGGATAAGAGAGATTTTGAATCTCTGCACACACTTTTGGACACTGGACACTTTTGGATTGTGTGAGGCCCAATGAATATCTGAGTGCTATGTGACAGGCTCGATGGCACAGCTGTGACCAAAGTGACTAGAGGATAAGGGAGATTTTGAATCTCTGCACACACTTTTGGACACTGGACACTTTTGGATTGTGTGAGGCCCAATGAATATCTGAGCGCTATGTGACAGGCTCGATGGCACAGCTGTGACCAAAGTGACTAGAGGATAAGGGAGATTTTGAATCTCTGCACACACTTTTGGACACTGGACACTTTTGGATTGTGTGAGGCCCAATGAATATCTGAGCGCTATGTGACAGGCTCGATGGCACAGCTGTGACCAAAGTGACTAGAGGATAAGGGAGATTTTGAATCTCTGCACACACTTTTGGACACTGGACACTTTTGGATTGTGTGAGGCCCACTGATATCTGAGCGCTATGTCACAGGCTCGATGGCACAGCTGTGACCAAAGTGACTAGAGGATAAGGGAGATTTTGAATCTCTGCACACACTTTTGGACACTGGACACTTTTGGATTGTGTGAGGCCCACTGATATCTGAGCGGTATGTCACAGGCTCGATGGCACAGCTGTGACCAAAGTGACTAGAGGATAAGGGAGATTTTGAATCTCTGCACGCACTTTTGGACATTGGACACTTTTGGATTGTGTGAGGCCCAATGAATATCTGAGCGCTATGTGACAGGCTCGATGGCACAGCTGTGACCAAAGTGACTAGAGGATAAGGGAGATTTTGAATCTCTGCACACACTTTTGGACACTGGACACTTTTGGATTGTGTGAGGCCCAATGAATATCTGAGCGCTATGTGACAGGCTCGATGGCACAGCTGTGACCAAAGTGACTAGAGGATAAGGGAGATTTTGAATCTCTGCACACACTTTTGGACACTGGACACTTTTGGATTGTGTGAGGCCCACTGATGTCTGAGCGCTATGTCACAGGCTCGATGGCACAGCTGTGACCAAAGTGACTAGAGGATAAGGGAGATTTTGAATCTCTGCACACACTTTTGGACACTGGACACTTTTGGATTGTGTGAGGCCCACTGATATCTGAGCGCTATGTCACAGGCTCGATGGCACAGCTGTGACAAAAGTGACTAGAGGATAAGGGAGATTTTGAATCTCTGCACACACTTTTGGACACTGGACACTTTTGAATTGTGTGAGGCCCAATGAATATCTGAGCGCTATGTGACAGGCTCGATGGCACAGCTGTGACCAAAGTGACTAGAGGATAAGGGAGATTTTGAATCTCTGCACACACTTTTGGACACTGGACACTTTTGGATTGTGTGAGGCCCACTGATATCTGAGCGCTATGTCACAGGCTCGATGGCACAGCTGTGACAAAAGTGACTAGAGGATAAGGGAGATTTTGAATCTCTGCACACACTTGGACACTGGACACTTTTGGATTGTGTGAGGCCCAATGAATATCTGAGCGCTATGTGACAGGCTCGATGGCACAGCTGTGACCAAAGTGACTAGAGGATAAGGGAGATTTTGAATCTCTGCACACACTTTTGGACACTGGACACTTTTGGATTGTGTGAGGCCCAATGAATATCTGAGCGCTATGTGACAGGCTCGATGGCACAGCTGTGACCAAAGTGACTAGAGGATAAGGGAGATTTTGAATCTCTGCACACACTTTTGGACACTGGACACTTTTGGATTGTGTGAGGCCCACTGATATCTGAGCGCTATGTGACAGGCTCGATGGCACAGCTGTGACCAAAGTGACTAGAGGATAAGGGAGATTTTGAATCTCTGCACACACTTTTGGACACTGGACACTTTTGGATTGTGTGAGGCCCAATGAATATCTGAGCGCTATGTGACAGGCTCGATGGCACAGCGGTGACCAAAGTGACTAGAGGATAAGGGAGATTTTGAATCTCTGCACACACTTTTGGACACTGGACACTTTTGGATTGTGTGAGGCCCACTGATATCTGAGCGCTATGTCACAGGCTCGATGGCACAGCTGTGACCAAAGTGACTAGTGGATAAGGGAGATTTTGAATCTCTGCACACACTTTTGGACACTGGACACTTTTGGATTGTGTGAGGCCCAATGAATATCTGAGCGCTATGTGACAGGCTCGATGGCACAGCTGTGACCAAAGTGACTAGAGGATAAGGGAGATTTTGAATCTCTGCACACACTTTTGGACACTGGACACTTTTGGATTGTGTGAGGCCCAATGAATATCTGAGCGCTATGTGACAGGCTCGATGGCACAGCTGTGACCAAAGTGACTAGAGGATAAGGGAGATTTTGAATCTCTGCACACACTTTTGGACACTGGACACTTTTGGATTGTGTGAGGCCCACTGATATCTGAGCGCTATGTCACAGGCTCGATGGCACAGCTGTGACCAAAGTGACTAGAGGATAAGGGAGATTTTGAATCTCTGCACATACTTTTGGACACTGGACACTTTTGGATTGTGTGAGGCCCACTGATATCTGAGGGCTATGTCACAGGCTCGATGGCACAGCTGTGACAAAAGTGACTAGAGGATAAGGGAGATTTTGAATCTCTGCACACACTTTTGGACACTGGACACTTTTGGATTGTGTGAGGCCCAATGAATATCTGAGTGCTATGTGACAGGCTCGATGGCACAGCTGTGACCAAAGTGACTAGAGGATAAGGGAGATTTTGAATCTCTGCACACACTTTTGGACACTGGACACTTTTGGATTGTGTGAGGCCCAATGAATATCTGAGCGCTATGTGACAGGCTCGATGGCACAGCTGTGACCAAAGTGACTAGAGGATAAGGGAGATTTTGAATCTCTGCACACACTTTTGGACATTGGACACTTTTGGATTGTGTGAGGCCCAATGAATATCTGAGCGCTATGTGACAGGCTCGATGGCACAGCTGTGACCAAAGTGACTAGAGGATAAGGGAGATTTTGAATCTCTGCACACACTTTTGGACACTGGACACTTTTGGATTGTGTGAGGCCCACTGATATCTGAGCGCTATGTGACAGGCTCGATGGCACAGCTGTGACCAAAGTGACTAGAGGATAAGGGAGATTTTGAATCTCTGCACACACTTTTGGACACTGGACACTTTTGGATTGTGTGAGGCCCAATGAATATCTGAGCGCTATGTGACAGGCTCGATGGCACAGCTGTGACCAAAGTGACTAGAGGATAAGGGAGATTTTGAATCTCTGCACACACTTTTCGACACTGGACACTTTTGGATTGTGTGAGGCCCAATGAATATCTGAGCGCTATGTGACAGGCTCGATGGCACAGCTGTGACCAAAGTGACTAGAGGATAAGGGAGATTTTGAATCTCTGCACACACTTTTGGACACTGGACACTTTTGGATTGTGTGAGGCCCACTGATATCTGAGTGCTATGTCACAGGCTCGATGGCACAGCTGTGACCAAAGTGACTAGAGGATAAGGGAGATTTTGAATCTCTGCACACACTTTTGGACACTGGACACTTTTGGATTGTGTGAGGCCCAATGAATATATGAGCGCTATGTGACAGGCTCGATGGCACAGCTGTGACCAAAGTGACTAGAGGATAAGGGAGATTTTGAATCTCTGCACACACTTTTGGACACTGGACACTTTTGGATTGTGTGAGGCCCAATGAATATCTGAGCGCTATGTGACAGGCTCGATGGCACAGCTGTGACCAAAGTGACTAGAGGATAAGGGAGATTTTGAATCTCTGCACACACTTTTGGACACTGGACACTTTTGGATTGTGTGAGGCCCACTGATATCTGAGCGCTATGTGACAGGCTCGATGGCACAGCTGTGACCAAAGTGACTAGAGTATAAGGGAGATTTTGAATCTCTGCACACACTTTTGGACACTGGACACTTTTGGATTGTGTGAGGCCCAATGAATATCTGAGCGCTATGTGACAGGCTCGATGGCACAGTGGTGACCAAAGTGACTAGAGGATAAGGGAGATTTTGAATCTCGGCACACACTTTTGGACACTGGACACTTTTGGATTGTGTGAGGCCCACTGATATCTGAGCGCTATGTCACAGGCTCGATGGCACAGCTGTGACCAAAGTGACTAGTGGATAAGGGAGATTTTGAATCTCTGCACACACTTTTGGACACTGGACACTTTTGGATTGTGTGAGGCCCAATGAATATCTGAGCGCTATGTGACAGGCTCGATGGCACAGCTGTGACCAAAGTGACTAGAGGATAAGGGAGATTTTGAATCTCTGCACACACTTTTGGACACTGGACACTTTTGGATTGTGTGAGGCCCAATGAATATCTGAGCGCTATGTGACAGGCTCGATGGCACAGCTGTGACCAAAGTGACTAGAGGATAAGGGAGATTTTGAATCTCTGCACATACTTTTGGACACTGGACACTTTTGGATTGTGTGAGGCCCACTGATATCTGAGCGCTATGTCACAGGCTCGATGGCACAGCTGTGACCAAAGTGACTAGAGGATAAGGGAGATTTTGAATCTCTGCACACACTTTTGGACACTGGACACTTTTGGATTGTGTGAGGCCCACTGATATCTGAGGGCTATGTCACAGGCTCGATGGCACAGCTGTGACAAAAGTGACTAGAGGATAAGGGAGATTTTGAATCTCTGCACACACTTTTGGACACTGGACACTTTTGGATTGTGTGAGGCCCAATGAATATCTGAGTGCTATGTGACAGGCTCGATGGCACAGCTGTGACCAAAGTGACTAGAGGATAAGGGAGATTTTGAATCTCTGCACACACTTTTGGACACTGGACACTTTTGGATTGTGTGAGGCCCAATGAATATCTGAGCGCTATGTGACAGGCTCGATGGCACAGCTGTGACCAAAGTGACTAGAGGATAAGGGAGATTTTGAATCTCTGCACACACTTTTGGACATTGGACACTTTTGGATTGTGTGAGGCCCAATGAATATCTGAGCGCTATGTGACAGGCTCGATGGCACAGCTGTGACCAAAGTGACTAGAGGATAAGGGAGATTTTGAATCTCTGCACACACTTTTGGACACTGGACACTTTTGGATTGTGTGAGGCCCACTGATATCTGAGCGCTATGTCACAGGCTCGATGGCACAGCTGTGACAAAAGTGACTAGAGGATAAGGGAGATTTTGAATCTCTGCACACACTTTTGGACACTGGACACTTTTGGATTGTGTGAGGCCCAATGAATATCTGAGCGCTATGTGACAGGCTCGATGGCACAGCTGTGACCAAAGTGACTAGAGGATAAGGGAGATTTTGAATCTCTGCACACACTTTTGGACACTGGACACTTTTGGATTGTGTGAGGCCCAATGAATATCTGAGCGCTATGTGACAGGCTCGATGGCACAGCTGTGACCAAAGTGACTAGAGGATAAGGGAGATTTTGAATCTCTGCACACACTTTTGGACACTGGACACTTTTGGATTGTGTGAGGCCCACTGATATCTGAGTGCTATGTCACAGGCTCGATGGCACAGCTGTGACCAAAGTGACTAGAGGATAAGGGAGATTTTGAATCTCTGCACACACTTTTGGACACTGGACACTTTTGGATTGTGTGAGGCCCAATGAATATCTGAGCGCTATGTGACAGGCTCGATGGCACAGCTGTGACCAAAGTGACTAGAGGATAAGGGAGATTTTGAATCTCTGCACACACTTTTGGACACTGGACACTTTTGGATTGTGTGAGGCCCACTGATATCTGAGTGCTATGTCACAGGCTCGATGGCACAGCTGTGACCAAAGTGACTAGAGGATAAGGGAGATTTTGAATCTCTGCACACACTTTTGGACACTGGACACTTTTGGATTGTGTGAGGCCCAATGAATATCTGAGCGCTATGTGACAGGCTCGATGGCACAGCTGTGACCAAAGTGACGAGAGGATAAGGGAGATTTTGAATCTCTGCACACACTTTTGGACATTGGACACTTTTGGATTGTGTGAGGCCCACTGATATCTGAGCGCTATGTCACAGGCTCGATGGCACAGCTGTGACCAAAGTGACTAGAGGATAAGGGAGATTTTGAATCTCTGCACACACTTTTGGACACTGGACACTTTTGGATTGTGTGAGGCCCACTGATATCTGAGCGCTATGTCACAAGCTCGATGGCACAGCTGTGACCAAAGTGACTAGAGGATAAGGGAGATTTTGAATTTCTGCACACACTTTTGGACACTGGACACTTTTGGATTGTGTGAGGCCCAATGAATATCTGAGCGCTATGTGACAGGCTCGATATCACAGCTGTGACCAAAGTGACTAGAGGATAAGGGAGATTTTGAATCTCTGCACACACTTTTGGACACTGGAAACTTTTGGATTGTGTGAGGCCCAATGAATATCTGAGCGCTATGTGACAGGCTCGATGGCACAGCTGTGACCAAAGTGACTAGAGGATAAGGGAGATTTTGAATCTCTGCACACACTTTTGGACACTGGACACTTTTGGATTGTGTGAGGCCCACTGATATCTGAGCGCTATGTCACAGGCTCGATGGCACAGCTGTGACAAAAGTGACTAGAGGATAAGGGAGATTTTGAATCTCTGCACACACTTTTGGACACTGGACACTTTTGGATTGTGTGAGGCCCAATGAATATCTGAGTGCTATGTGACAGGCTCGATGGCACAGCTGTGACCAAAGTGACTAGAGGATAAGGGAGATTTTGAATCTCTGCACACACTTTTGGACACTGGACACTTTTGGATTGTGTGAGGCCCAATGAATATCTGAGCGCTATGTGACAGGCTCGATGGCACAGCTGTGACCAAAGTGACTAGAGGATAAGGGAGATTTTGAATCTCTGCACAAACTTTTGGACATTGGACACTTTTGGATTGTGTGAGGCCCAATGAATATCTGAGCGCTATGTGACAGGCTCGATGGCACAGCTGTGACCAAAGTGACTAGAGGATAAGGGAGATTTTGAATCTCTGCACACACTTTTGGACACTGGACACTTTTGGATTGTGTGAGGCCCACTGATATCTGAGCGCTATGTCACAGGCTCGTTGGCACAGCTGTGACCAAAGTGACTAGAGGATAAGGGAGATTTTGAATCTCTGCACACACTTTTGGACACTGGACACTTTTGGATTGTGTGAGGCCCACTGATATCTGAGCGCTATGTCACAGGCTCGATGGCACAGCTGTGACAAAAGTGACTAGAGGATAAGGGAGATTTTGAATCTCTGCACACACTTTTGGACACTGGACACTTTTGGATTGTGTGAGGCCCAATGAATATCTGAGTGCTATGTGACAGGCTCGATGGCACAGCTGTGACCAAAGTGACTAAAGGATAAGGGAGATTTTGAATCTCTGCACACACTTTTGGACACTGGACACTTTTGGATTGTGTGAGGCCCAATGAATATCTGAGTGCTATGTGACAGGCTCGATGGCACAGCTGTGACCAAAGTGACTAGAGGATAAGGGAGATTTTGAATCTCTGCACACACTTTTGGACACTGGACACTTTTGGATTGTGTGAGGCCCAATGAATATCTGAGCGCTATGTGACAGGCTCGATGGCACAGCTGTGACCAAAGTGACTAGAGGATAAGGGAGATTTTGAATCTCTGCACACACTTTTGGACACTGGACACTTTTGGATTGTGTGAGGCCCAATGAATATCTGAGCGCTATGTGACAGGCTCGATGGCACAGCTGTGACCAAAGTGACTAGAGGATAAGGGAGATTTTGAATCTCTGCACACACTTTTGGACACTGGACACTTTTGGATTGTGTGAGGCCCACTGATATCTGAGCGCTATGACACAGGCTCGATGGCACAGCTGTGACCAAAGTGACTAGAGGATAAGGGAGATTTTGAATCTCTGCACACACTCTTGGACACTGGACACTTTTGGATTGTGTGAGGCCCACTGATATCTGAGCGCTATGTCACAGGCTCGATGGCACAGCTGTGACCAAAGTGACTAGAGGATAAGGGAGATTTTGAATCTCTGCACGCACTTTTGGACATTGGACACTTTTGGATTGTGTGAGGCCCAATGAATATCTGAGCGCTATGTGACAGGCTCGATGGCACAGCTGTGACCAAAGTGACTAGAGGATAAGGGAGATTTTGAATCTCTGCACACACTTTTGGACACTGGACACTTTTGGATTGTGTGAGGCCCAATGAATATCTGAGCGCTATGTGACAGGCTCGATGGCACAGCTGTGACCAAAGTGACTAGAGGATAAGGGAGATTTTGAATCTCTGCACACACTTTTGGACACTGGACACTTTTGGATTGTGTGAGGCCCACTGATATCTGAGCGCTATGTCACAGGCTCGATGGCCCAGCTGTGACCAAAGTGACTAGAGGATAAGGGAGATTTTGAATCTCTGCACACACTTTTGAACACTGGACACTTTTGGATTGTGTGAGGCCCACTGATATCTGAGCGCTATGTCACAGGCTCGATGGCACAGCTGTGACAAAAGTGACTAGAGGATAAGGGAGATTTTGAATCTCTGCACACACTTTTGGACACTGGACACTTTTGAATTCTGTGAGGCCCAATGAATATCTGAGCGCTATGTGACAGGCTCGATGGCACAGCTGTGACCAAAGTGACTAGAGGATAAGGGAGATTTTGAATCTCTGCACACACTTTTGGACACTGGACACTTTTGGATTGTGTGAGGCCCACTGATATCTGAGCGCTATGTCACAGGCTCGATGGCACAGCTGTGACAAAAGTGACTAGAGGATAAGGGAGATTTTGAATCTCTGCACACACTTTTGGACACTGGACACTTTTGGATTGTGTGAGGCCCAATGAATATCTGAGCGCTATGTGACAGGCTCGATGGCACAGCTGTGACCAAAGTGACTAGAGGATAAGGGAGATTTTGAATCTCTGCACACACTTTTGGACACTGGACACTTTTGGATTGTGTGAGGCCCAATGAATATCTGAGCGCTATGTGACAGGCTCGATGGCACAGCTGTGACAAAAGTGACTAGAGGATAAGGGAGATTTTGAATCTCTGCACACACTTTTGGACACTGGACACTTTTGGATTGTGTGAGGCCCACTGATATCTGAGCGCTATGTCACAGGCTCGATGGCACAGCTGTGACCAAAGTGACTAGAGGATAAGGGAGATTTTGAATCTCTGCACACACTTTTGGACACTGGACACTTTTGGATTGTGTGAGGCCCAATGAATATCTGAGCGCTATGTGACAGGCTCGATGGCACAGCTGTGACCAAAGTGACTAGAGGATAAGGGAGATTTTGAATCTCTGCACACACTTTTGGACACTGGACACTTTTGGATTGTGTGAGGCCCAATGAATATCTGAGCGCTATGTGACAGGCTCGATGGCACAGCTGTGACCAAAGTGACTAGAGGATAAGGGAGATTTTGAATCTCTGCACACACTTTTGGACACTGGACACTTTTGGATTGTGTGAGGCCCACTGATATCTGAGCGCTATGTCACAGGCTCGATGGCACAGCTGTGACCAAAGTGACTAGAGGATAAGGGAGATTTTGAATCTCTGCACACACTTTTGGACACTGGACACTTTTGGATTTTGTGAGGCCCAATGAATATCTGAGCGCTATGTGACAGGCTCGATGGCACAGCTGTGACCAAAGTGACTAGAGGATAAGGGAGATTTTGAATCTCTGCACACACTTTTGGACACTGGACACTTTTGGATTGTGTGAGGCCCACTGATATCTGAGCGCTACGTCACAGGCTCGATGGCACAGCTGTGACCAAAGTGACTAGAGGATAAGGGAGATTTTGAATCTCTGCACACACTTTTGGACACTGGACACTTTTGGATTGTGTGAGGCCCAATGAATATCTGAGCGCTATGTGACAGGCTCGATGGCACAGCTGTGACCAAAGTGACTAGAGGATAAGGGAGATTTTGAATCTCTGCACACACTTTTGGACACTGGACACTTTTGGATTGTGTGAGGCCCAATGAATATCTGAGCGCTATGTGACAGGCTCGTTGGCACTGCTGTGACCAAAGTGACTAGAGGATAAGGGAGATTTTGAATCTCTGCACACACTTTTGGACACTGGACACTTTTGGATTGTGTGAGGCCCACTGATATCTGAGCGCTATGTCACAGGCTCGATGGCACAGCTGTGACCAAAGTGACTAGAGGATAAGGGAGATTTTGAATCTCTGCACACACTTTTGGACTCTGGACACTTTTGGATTGTGTGAGGCCCACTGATATCTGAGCGCTATGTCACAGGCTCGATGGCACAGCTGTGACCAAAGTGACTAGAGGATAAGGGAGATTTTGAATCTCTGCACGCACTTTTGGACACTGGACACTTTTGGATTGTGTGAGGCCCAATGAATATCTGAGCGCTATGTGACAGGCTCGATGGCACAGCTGTGACCAAAGTGACTAGAGGATAAGGGAGATTTTGAATCTCTGCACACACTTTTGGACACTGGACACTTTTGGATTGTGTGAGGCCCAATGAATATCTGAGCGCTATGTGACAGGCTCGATGGCACAGCTGTGACCAAAGTGACTAGAGGATAAGGGAGATTTTGAATCTCTGCACACACTTTTGGACACTGGACACTTTTGGATTGTGTGAGGCCCAATGAATATCTGAGCGCTATGTGACAGGCTCGATGGCACAGCTGTGACCAAAGTGACTAGAGGATAAGGGAGATTTTGAATCTCTGCACACACTTTTGGACACTGGACACTTTTGGATTGTGTGAGGCCCAATGAATATCTGAGCGCTATGTGACAGGCTCGATGGCACAGCTGTGACCAAAGTGACTAGAGGATAAGGGAGATTTTGAATCTCTGCACACACTTTTGGACACTGGACACTTTTGGATTGTGTGAGGCCCAATGAATATCTGAGCGCTATGTGACAGGCTCGATGGCACAGCTGTGACCAAAGTGACTAGAGGATAAGGGAGATTTTGAATCTCTGCACACACTTTTGGACACTGGACACTTTTGGATTGTGTGAGGCCCAATGAATATCTGAGCGCTATGTGACAGGCTCGATGGCACAGCTGTGACCAAAGTGACTAGACGATAAGGGAGATTTTGAATCTCTGCACACACTTTTGGACACTGGACACTTTTGGATTGTGTGAGGCCCAATGAATATCTGAGCGCTATGTCACAGGCTCGATGGCACAGCTGTGACCAAAGTGACTAGAGGATAAGGGAGATTTTGAATCTCTGCACACACTTTTGGACACTGGACACTTTTGGATTGTGTGAGGCCCACTGATATCTGAGCGCTATGTCACAGGCTCGATGGCACAGCTGTGACCAAAGTGACTAGAGGATTAGGGAGATTTTGAATTTCTGCACACACTTTTGGACACTGGACACTTTTGGATTGTGTGAGGCCCAATGAATATCTGAGCGCTATGTGACAGGCTCGATATCACAGCTGTGACCAAAGTGACTAGAGGATAAGGGAGATTTTGAATCTCTGCACACACTTTTGGACACTGGAAACTTTTGGATTGTGTGAGGCCCAATGAATATCTGAGCGCTATGTGACAGGCTCGATGGCACAGCTGTGACCAAAGTGACTAGAGGATAAGGGAGATTTTGAATCTCTGCACACACTTTTGGACACTGGACACTTTTGGATTGTGTGAGGCCCACTGATATCTGAGCGCTATGTCACAGGCTCGATGGCACAGCTGTGACCAAAGTGACTAGAGGATAAGGGAGATCTTGAATCTCTGCACACACTTTTGGACACTGGACACTTTTGGATTGTGTGAGGCCCAATGAATATCTGAGTGCTATGTGACAGGCTCGATGGCACAGCTGTGACCAAAGTGACTAGAGGATAAGGGAGATTTTGAATCTCTGCACACACTTTTGGACACTGGACACTTTTGGATTGTGTGAGGCCCAATGAATATCTGAGCGCTATGTGACAGGCTCGATGGCACAGCTGTGACCAAAGTGACTAGAGGATAAGGGAGATTTTGAATCTCTGCACACACTTTTGGACATTGGACACTTTTGGATTGTGTGAGGCCCAATGAATATCTGAGCGCTATGTGACAGGCTCGATGGCACAGCTGTGACCAAAGTGACTAGAGGATAAGGGAGATTTTCAATCTCTGCACACACTTTTGGACACTGGACACTTTTGGATTGTGTGAGGCCCACTGATATCTGAGCGCTATGTCACAGGCTCGATGGCACAGCTGTGACAAAAGTGACTAGAGGATAAGGGAGATTTTGAATCTCTGCACACACTTTTGGACACTGGACACTTTTGGATTGTGTGAGGCCCAATGAATATCTGAGTGCTATGTGACAGGCTCGATGGCACAGCTGTGACCAAAGTGACTAAAGGATAAGGGAGATTTTGAATCTCTGCACACACTTTTGGACACTGGACACTTTTGGATTGTGTGAGGCCCAATGAATATCTGAGTGCTATGTGACAGGCTCGATGGCACAGCTGTGACCAAAGTGACTAGAGGATAAGGGAGATTTTGAATCTCTGCACACACTTTTGGACACTGGACACTTTTGGATTGTGTGAGGCCCAATGAATATCTGAGCGCTATGTGACAGGCTCGATGGCACAGCTGTGACCAAAGTGACTAGAGGATAAGGGAGATTTTGAATCTCTGCACACACTTTTGGACATTGGACACTTTTGGATTGTGTGAGGCCCAATGAATATCTGAGCGCTATGTGACAGGCTCGATGGCACAGCTGTGACCAAAGTGTCTAGAGGATAAGGGAGATTTTGAATCTCTGCACACACTTTTGGACACTGGACACTTTTGGATTGTGTGAGGCCCACTGATATCTGAGCGCTATGTCACAGGCTCGTTGGCACAGCTGTGACCAAAGTGACTAGAGGATAAGGGAGATTTTGAATCTCTGCACACACTTTTGGACACTGGACACTTTTGGATTGTGTGAGGCCCACTGATATCTGAGCGCTATGTCACAGGCTCGATGGCACAGCTGTGACAAAAGTGACTAGAGGATAAGGGAGATTTTGAATCTCTGCACACACTTTTGGACACTGGACACTTTTGGATTGTGTGAGGCCCAATGAATATCTGAGTGCTATGTGACAGGCTCGATGGCACAGCTGTGACCAAAGTGACTAAAGGATAAGGGAGATTTTGAATCTCTGCACACACTTTTGGACACTGGACACTTTTGGATTGTGTGAGGCCCAATGAATATCTGAGTGCTATGTGACAGGCTCGATGGCACAGCTGTGACCAAAGTGACTAGAGGATAAGGGAGATTTTGAATCTCTGCACACACTTTTGGACACTGGATACTTTTGGATTGTGTGAGGCCCAATGAATATCTGAGCGCTATGTGACAGGCTCGATGGCACAGCTGTGACCAAAGTGACTAGAGGATAAGGGAGATTTTGAATCTCTGCACACACTTTTGGACACTGGACACTTTTGGATTGTGTGAGGCCCAATGAATATCTGAGCGCTATGTGACAGGCTCGATGGCACAGCTGTGACCAAAGTGACTAGAGGATAAGGGAGATTTTGAATCTCTGCACACACTTTTGGACACTGGACACTTTTGGATTGTGTGAGGCCCACTGATATCTGAGCGCTATGTCACAGGCTCGATGGCACAGCTGTGACCAAAGTGACTAGAGGATAAGGGAGATTTTGAATCTCTGCACACACTTTTGGACACTGGACACTTTTGGATTGTGTGAGGCCCACTGATATCTGAGCGGTATGTCACAGGCTTGATGGCACAGCTGTGACAAAAGTGACTAGAGGATAAGGGAGATTTTGAATCTCTGCACACACTTTTGGACACTGGACACTTTTGGATTGTGTGAGGCCCAATGAATATCTGAGCGCTATGTGACAGGCTCGATGGCACAGCTGTGACCAAAGTGACTAGAGGATAAGGGAGATTTTGAATCTCTGCACACACTTTTGGACACTGGACACTTTTGGATTGTGTGAGGCCCAATGAATATCTGAGCGCTATGTGAAAGGCTCGATGGCACAGATGTGACCAAAGTGACTAGAGGATAAGGGAGATTTTGAATCTCTGCACACACTTTTGGACACTGGACACTTTTGGATTGTGTGAGGCCCACTGATATCTGAGCGCTATGTCACAGGCTCGATGGCACAGCTGTGACCAAAGTGACTAGAGGATAAGGGAGATTTTGAATCTCTGCACACACTTTTGGACACTGGACACTTTTGGATTGTGTGAGGCCCAATGAATATCTGAGCGCTATGTGACAGGCTCGATGGCACAGCTGTGACCAAAGTGACTAGAGGATAAGGGAGATTTTGAATCTCTGCACACACTTTTGGACACTGGACACTTTTGGATTGTGTGAGGCCCAATGAATATCTGAGCGCTATGTGACAGGCTCGATGGCACAGCTGTGACCAAAGTGACTAGAGGATAAGGGAGATTTTGAATCTCTGCACACACTTTTGGACACTGGACACTTTTGGATTGTGTGAGGCCCACTGATATCTGAGCGCTATGTCACAGGCTCGATGGCACAGCTGTGACCAAAGTGACTAGAGGATAAGGGAGATTTTGAATCTCTGCACACACTTTTGGACACTGGACACTTTTGGATTTTGTGAGGCCCAATGAATATCTGAGCGCTATGTGACAGGCTCGATGGCACAGCTGTGACCAAAGTGACTAGAGGATAAGGGAGATTTTGAATCTCTGCACACACTTTTGGACACTGGACACTTTTGGATTGTGTGAGGCCCACTGATATCTGAGCGCTACGTCACAGGCTCAATGGCACAGCTGTGACCAAAGTGACTAGAGGATAAGGGAGATTTTGAATCTCTGCACACACTTTTGGACACTGGACACTTTTGGATTGTGTGAGGCCCAATGAATATCTGAGCGCTATGTGACAGGCTCGATGGCACAGCTGTGACCAAAGTGACTAGAGGATAAGGGAGATTTTGAATCTCTGCACACACTTTTGGACACTGGACACTTTTGGATTGTGTGAGGCCCAATGAATATCTGAGCGCTATGTGACAGGCTCGTTGGCACAGCTGTGACCAAAGTGACTAGAGGATAAGGGAGATTTTGAATCTCTGCACACACTTTTGGACACTGGACACTTTTGGATTGTGTGAGGCCCACTGATATCTGAGCGCTATGTCACAGGCTCGATGGCACAGCTGTGACCAAAGTGACTAGAGGATAAGGGAGATTTTGAATCTCTGCACACACTTTTGGACACTGGACACTTTTGGATTGTGTGAGGCCCACTGATATCTGAGCGCTATGTCACAGGCTCGATGGCACAGCTGTGACCAAAGTGACTAGAGGATAAGGGAGATTTTGAATCTCTGCACGCACTTTTGGACACTGGACACTTTTGGATTGTGTGAGGCCCAATGAATATCTGAGCGCTATGTGACAGGCTCGATGGCACAGCTGTGACCAAAGTGACTAGAGGATAAGGGAGATTTTGAATCTCTGCACACACTTTTGGACACTGGACACTTTTGGATTGTGTGAGGCCCAATGAATATCTGAGCGCTATGTGACAGGCTCGATGGCACAGCTGTGACCAAATTGACTAGAGGATAAGGGAGATTTTGAATCTCTGCACACACTTTTGGACACTGGACACTTTTGGATTGTGTGAGGCCCAATGAATATCTGAGCGCTATGTGACAGGCTCGATGGCACAGCTGTGACCAAAGTGACTAGAGGATAAGGGAGATTTTGAATCTCTGCACACACTTTTGGACACTGGACACTTTTGGATTGTGTGAGGCCCAATGAATATCTGAGCGCTATGTGACAGGCTCGATGGCACAGCTGTGACCAAAGTGACTAGAGGATAAGGGAGATTTTGAATCTCTGCACACACTTTTGGACACTGGACACTTTTGGATTGTGTGAGGCCCAATGAATATCTGAGCGCTATGTGACAGGCTCGATGGCACAGCTGTGACCAAAGTGACTAGAGGATAAGGGAGATTTTGAATCTCTGCACACACTTTTGGACACTGGACACTTTTGGATTGTGTGAGGCCCAATGAATATCTGAGCGCTATGTGACAGGCTCGATGGCACAGCTGTGACCAAAGTGACTAGACGATAAGGGAGATTTTGAATCTCTGCACACACTTTTGGACACTGGACACTTTAGGATTGTGTGAGGCCCAATGAATATCTGAGCGCTATGTCACAGGCTCGATGGCACAGCTGTGATCAAAGTGACTAGAGGATAAGGGAGATTTTGAATCTCTGCACACACTTTTGGACACTGGACACTTTTGGATTGTGTGAGGCCCACTGATATCTGAGCGCTATGTCACAGGCTCGATGGCACAGCTGTGACCAAAGTGACTAGAGGATAAGGGAGATTTTGAATTTCTGCACACACTTTTGGACACTGGACACTTTTGGATTGTGTGAGGCCCAATGAATATCTGAGAGCTATGTGACAGGCTCGATATCACAGCTGTGACCAAAGTGACTAGAGGATAAGGGAGATTTTGAATCTCTGCACACACTTTTGGACACTGGAAACTTTTGGATTGTGTGAGGCCCAATGAATATCTGAGCGCTATGTGACAGGCTCGATGGCACAGCTGTGACCAAAGTGACTAGAGGATAAGGGAGATTTTGAATCTCTGCACACACTTTTGGACACTGGACACTTTTGGATTGTGTGAGGCCCACTGATATCTGAGCGCTATGTCACAGGCTCGATGGCACAGCTGTGACAAAAGTGACTAGAGGATAAGGGAGATTTTGAATCTCTGCACACACTTTTGGACACTGGACACTTTTGGATTGTGTGAGGCCCAATGAATATCTGAGTGCTATGTGACAGGCTCGATGGCACAGCTGTGACCAAAGTGACTAGAGGATAAGGGAGATTTTGAATCTCTGCACACACTTTTGGACACTGGACACTTTTGGATTGTGTGAGGCCCAATGAATATCTGAGCGCTATGTGACAGGCTCGATGGCACAGCTGTGACCAAAGTGACTAGAGGATAAGGGAGATTTTGAATCTCTGCACACACTTTTGGACATTGGACACTTTTGGATTGTGTGAGGCCCAATGAATATCTGAGCGCTATGTGACAGGCTCGATGGCACAGCTGTGACCAAAGTGTCTAGAGGATAAGGGAGATTTTGAATCTCTGCACACACTTTTGGACACTGGACACTTTTGGATTGTGTGAGGCCCACTGATATCTGAGCGCTATGTCACAGGCTCGTTGGCACAGCTGTGACCAAAGTGACTAGAGGATAAGGGAGATTTTGAATCTCTGCACACACTTTTGGACACTGGACACTTTTGGATTGTGTGAGGCCCACTGATATCTGAGCGCTATGTCACAGGCTCGATGGCGCAGCTGTGACAAAAGTGACTAGAGGATAAGGGAGATTTTGAATCTCTGCACACACTTTTGGACACTGGACACTTTTGGATTGTGTGAGGCCCAATGAATATCTGAGTGCTATGTGACAGGCTCGATGCCACAGCTGTGACCAAAGTGACTAAAGGATAAGGGAGATTTTGAATCTCTGCACACACTTTTGGACACTGGACACTTTTGGATTGTGTGAGGCCCAATGAATATCTGAGTGCTATGTGACAGGCTCGATGGCACAGCTGTGACCAAAGTGACTAGAGGATAAGGGAGATTTTGAATCTCTGCACACACTTTTGGACACTGGACACTTTTGGATTGTGTGAGGCCCAATGAATATCTGAGCGCTATGTGACAGGCTCGATGGCACAGCTGTGACCAAAGTGACTAGAGGATAAGGGAGATTTTGAATCTCTGCACACACTTTTGGACATTGGACACTTTTGGATTGTGTGAGGCCCAATGAATATCTGAGCGCTATGTGACAGGCTCGATGGCACAGCTGTGACCAAAGTGTCTAGAGGATAAGGGAGATTTTGAATCTCTGCACACACTTTTGGACACTGGACACTTTTGGATTGTGTGAGGCCCACTGATATCTGAGCGCTATGTCACAGGCTCGTTGGCACAGCTGTGACCAAAGTGACTAGAGGATAAGGGAGATTTTGAATCTCTGCACACACTTTTGGACACTGGACACTTTTGGATTGTGTGAGGCCCACTGATATCTGAGCGCTATGTCACAGGCTCGATGGCACAGCTGTGACCAAAGTGACTAGAGGATAAGGGAGATTTTGAATCTCTGCACACACTTTTGGACACTGGACACTTTTGGATTGTGTGAGGCCCACTGATATCTGAGCACTATGTCACAGGCTCGATGGCACAGCTGTGACAAAAGTGACTAGAGGATAAGGGAGATTTTGAATCTCTGCACACACTTTTGGACACTGGACACTTTTGAATTGTGTGAGGCCCAATGAATATCTGAGCGCTATGTGACAGGCTCGATGGCACAGCTGTGACCAAAGTGACTAGAGGATAAGGGAGATTTTGAATCTCTGCACACACTTTTGGACACTGGACACTTTTGGATTGTGTGAGGCCCACTGATATCTGAGCGCTATGTCACAGGCTCGATGGCACAGCTGTGACAAAAGTGACTAGAGGATAAGGGAGATTTTGAATCTCTGCACACACTTTTGGACCCTGGACACTTTTGGATTGTGTGAGGTCCAATGAATATCTGAGCGCTATGTGACAGGCTCGATGGCACAGCTGTGACCAAAGTGACTAGAGGATAAGGGAGATTTTGAATCTCTGCACACACTTTTGGACACTGGACACTTTTGGATTGTGTGAGGCCCAATGAATATCTGAGCGCTATGTGACAGGCTCGATGGCACAGCTGTGACCAAAGTGACTAGAGGATAAGGGAGATTTTGAATCTCTGCACACACTTTTGGACACTGGACACTTTTGGATTGTGTGAGGCCCAATGAATATCTGTGCGCTATGTGACAGGCTCGATGGCACAGCTGTGACCAAAGTGACTAGAGGATAAGGGAGATTTTGAATCTCTGCACACACTTTTGGACACTGGACACTTTTGGATTGTGTGAGGCCCAATGAATATCTGAGCGCTATGTGACAGGCTCGATGGCACAGCTGTGACCAAAGTGACTAGAGGATAAGGGAGATTTTGAATCTCTGCACACACTTTTGGACACTGGACACTTTTGGATTGTGTGAGGCCCACTGATATCTGAGCGCTATGACACAGGCTCGATGGCACAGCTGTGACCAAAGTGACTAGAGGATAAGGGAGATTTTGAATCTCTGCACACACTCTTGGACACTGGACACTTTTGGATTGTGTGAGGCCCACTGATATCTGAGCGCTATGTCACAGGCTCGATGGCACAGCTGTGACCAAAGTGACTAGAGGATAAGGGAGATTTTGAATCTCTGCACGCACTTTTGGACATTGGACACTTTTGGATTGTGTGAGGCCCAATGAATATCTGAGCGCTATGTGACAGGCTCGATGGCACAGCTGTGACCAAAGTGACTAGAGGATAAGGGAGATTTTGAATCTCTGCACACACTTTTGGACACTGGACACTTTTGGATTGTGTGAGGCCCAATGAATATCTGAGCGCTATGTGACAGGCTCGATGGCACAGCTGTGACCAAAGTGACTAGAGGATAAGGGAGATTTTGAATCTCTGCACACACTTTTGGACACTGGACACTTTTGGATTGTGTGAGGCCCACTGATATCTGAGCGCTATGTCACAGGCTCGATGGCCCAGCTGTGACCAAAGTGACTAGAGGATAAGGGAGATTTTGAATCTCTGCACACACTTTTGAACACTGGACACTTTTGGATTGTGTGAGGCCCACTGATATCTGAGCGCTATGTCACAGGCTCGATGGCACAGCTGTGACAAAAGTGACTAGAGGATAAGGGAGATTTTGAATCTCTGCACACACTTTTGGACACTGGACACTTTTGAATTCTGTGAGGCCCAATGAATATCTGAGCGCTATGTGACAGGCTCGATGGCACAGCTGTGACCAAAGTGACTAGAGGATAAGGGAGATTTTGAATCTCTGCACACACTTTTGGACACTGGACACTTTTGGATTGTGTGAGGCCCACTGATATCTGAGCGCTATGTCACAGGCTCGATGGCACAGCTGTGACAAAAGTGACTAGAGGATAAGGGAGATTTTGAATCTCTGCACACACTTTTGGACACTGGACACTTTTGGATTGTGTGAGGCCCAATGAATATCTGAGCGCTATGTGACAGGCTCGATGGCACAGCTGTGACCAAAGTGACTAGAGGATAAGGGAGATTTTGAATCTCTGCACACACTTTTGGACACTGGACACTTTTGGATTGTGTGAGGCCCAATGAATATCTGAGCGCTATGTGACAGGCTCGATGGCACAGCTGTGACCAAAGTGACTAGAGGATAAGGGAGATTTTGAATCTCTGCACACACTTTTGGACACTGGACACTTTTGGATTGTGTGAGGCCCACTGATATCTGAGCGCTATGTCACAGGCTCGATGGCACAGCTGTGACCAAAGTGACTAGAGGATAAGGGAGATTTTGAATCTCTGCACACACTTTTGGACACTGGACACTTTTGGATTGTGTGAGGCCCAATGAATATCTGAGCGCTATGTGACAGGCTCGATGGCACAGCTGTGACCAAAGTGACTAGAGGATAAGGGAGATTTTGAATCTCTGCACACACTTTTGGACACTGGACACTTTTGGATTGTGTGAGGCCCAATGAATATCTGAGCGCTATGTGACAGGCTCGATGGCACAGCTGTGACCAAAGTGACTAGAGGATAAGGGAGATTTTGAATCTCTGCACACACTTTTGGACACTGGACACTTTTGGATTGTGTGAGGCCCACTGATATCTGAGCGCTATGTCACAGGCTCGATGGCACAGCTGTGACCAAAGTGACTAGAGGATAAGGGAGATTTTGAATCTCTGCACACACTTTTGGACACTGGACACTTTTGGATTTTGTGAGGCCCAATGAATATCTGAGCGCTATGTGACAGGCTCGATGGCACAGCTGTGACCAAAGTGACTAGAGGATAAGGGAGATTTTGAATCTCTGCACACACTTTTGGACACTGGACACTTTTGGATTGTGTGAGGCCCACTGATATCTGAGCGCTACGTCACAGGCTCGATGGCACAGCTGTGACCAAAGTGACTAGAGGATAAGGGAGATTTTGAATCTCTGCACACACTTTTGGACACTGGACACTTTTGGATTGTGTGAGGCCCAATGAATATCTGAGCGCTATGTGACAGGCTCGATGGCACAGCTGTGACCAAAGTGACTAGAGGATAAGGGAGATTTTGAATCTCTGCACACACTTTTGGACACTGGACACTTTTGGATTGTGTGAGGCCCAATGAATATCTGAGCGCTATGTGACAGGCTCGTTGGCACTGCTGTGACCAAAGTGACTAGAGGATAAGGGAGATTTTGAATCTCTGCACACACTTTTGGACACTGGACACTTTTGGATTGTGTGAGGCCCACTGATATCTGAGCGCTATGTCACAGGCTCGATGGCACAGCTGTGACCAAAGTGACTAGAGGATAAGGGAGATTTTGAATCTCTGCACACACTTTTGGACTCTGGACACTTTTGGATTGTGTGAGGCCCACTGATATCTGAGCGCTATGTCACAGGCTCGATGGCACAGCTGTGACCAAAGTGACTAGAGGATAAGGGAGATTTTGAATCTCTGCACGCACTTTTGGACACTGGACACTTTTGGATTGTGTGAGGCCCAATGAATATCTGAGCGCTATGTGACAGGCTCGATGGCACAGCTGTGACCAAAGTGACTAGAGGATAAGGGAGATTTTGAATCTCTGCACACACTTTTGGACACTGGACACTTTTGGATTGTGTGAGGCCCAATGAATATCTGAGCGCTATGTGACAGGCTCGATGGCACAGCTGTGACCAAAGTGACTAGAGGATAAGGGAGATTTTGAATCTCTGCACACACTTTTGGACACTGGACACTTTTGGATTGTGTGAGGCCCAATGAATATCTGAGCGCTATGTGACAGGCTCGATGGCACAGCTGTGACCAAAGTGACTAGAGGATAAGGGAGATTTTGAATCTCTGCACACACTTTTGGACACTGGACACTTTTGGATTGTGTGAGGCCCAATGAATATCTGAGCGCTATGTGACAGGCTCGATGGCACAGCTGTGACCAAAGTGACTAGAGGATAAGGGAGATTTTGAATCTCTGCACACACTTTTGGACACTGGACACTTTTGGATTGTGTGAGGCCCAATGAATATCTGAGCGCTATGTGACAGGCTCGATGGCACAGCTGTGACCAAAGTGACTAGAGGATAAGGGAGATTGTGAATCTCTGCACACACTTTTGGACACTGGACACTTTTGGATTGTGTGAGGCCCAATGAATATCTGAGCGCTATGTGACAGGCTCGATGGCACAGCTGTGACCAAAGTGACTAGACGATAAGGGAGATTTTGAATCTCTGCACACACTTTTGGACACTGGACACTTTTGGATTGTGTGAGGCCCAATGAATATCTGAGCGCTATGTCACAGGCTCGATGGCACAGCTGTGACCAAAGTGACTAGAGGATAAGGGAGATTTTGAATCTCTGCACACACTTTTGGACACTGGACACTTTTGGATTGTGTGAGGCCCACTGATATCTGAGCGCTATGTCACAGGCTCGATGGCACAGCTGTGACCAAAGTGACTAGAGGATTAGGGAGATTTTGAATTTCTGCACACACTTTTGGACACTGGACACTTTTGGATTGTGTGAGGCCCAATGAATATCTGAGCGCTATGTGACAGGCTCGATATCACAGCTGTGACCAAAGTGACTAGAGGATAAGGGAGATTTTGAATCTCTGCACACACTTTTGGACACTGGAAACTTTTGGATTGTGTGAGGCCCAATGAATATCTGAGCGCTATGTGACAGGCTCGATGGCACAGCTGTGACCAAAGTGACTAGAGGATAAGGGAGATTTTGAATCTCTGCACACACTTTTGGACACTGGACACTTTTGGATTGTGTGAGGCCCACTGATATCTGAGCGCTATGTCACAGGCTCGATGGCACAGCTGTGACCAAAGTGACTAGAGGATAAGGGAGATCTTGAATCTCTGCACACACTTTTGGACACTGGACACTTTTGGATTGTGTGAGGCCCAATGAATATCTGAGTGCTATGTGACAGGCTCGATGGCACAGCTGTGACCAAAGTGACTAGAGGATAAGGGAGATTTTGAATCTCTGCACACACTTTTGGACACTGGACACTTTTGGATTGTGTGAGGCCCAATGAATATCTGAGCGCTATGTGACAGGCTCGATGGCACAGCTGTGACCAAAGTGACTAGAGGATAAGGGAGATTTTGAATCTCTGCACACACTTTTGGACATTGGACACTTTTGGATTGTGTGAGGCCCAATGAATATCTGAGCGCTATGTGACAGGCTCGATGGCACAGCTGTGACCAAAGTGACTAGAGGATAAGGGAGATTTTCAATCTCTGCACACACTTTTGGACACTGGACACTTTTGGATTGTGTGAGGCCCACTGATATCTGAGCGCTATGTCACAGGCTCGATGGCACAGCTGTGACAAAAGTGACTAGAGGATAAGGGAGATTTTGAATCTCTGCACACACTTTTGGACACTGGACACTTTTGGATTGTGTGAGGCCCAATGAATATCTGAGTGCTATGTGACAGGCTCGATGGCACAGCTGTGACCAAAGTGACTAAAGGATAAGGGAGATTTTGAATCTCTGCACACACTTTTGGACACTGGACACTTTTGGATTGTGTGAGGCCCAATGAATATCTGAGTGCTATGTGACAGGCTCGATGGCACAGCTGTGACCAAAGTGACTAGAGGATAAGGGAGATTTTGAATCTCTGCACACACTTTTGGACACTGGACACTTTTGGATTGTGTGAGGCCCAATGAATATCTGAGCGCTATGTGACAGGCTCGATGGCACAGCTGTGACCAAAGTGACTAGAGGATAAGGGAGATTTTGAATCTCTGCACACACTTTTGGACATTGGACACTTTTGGATTGTGTGAGGCCCAATGAATATCTGAGCGCTATGTGACAGGCTCGATGGCACAGCTGTGACCAAAGTGTCTAGAGGATAAGGGAGATTTTGAATCTCTGCACACACTTTTGGACACTGGACACTTTTGGATTGTGTGAGGCCCACTGATATCTGAGCGCTATGTCACAGGCTCGTTGGCACAGCTGTGACCAAAGTGACTAGAGGATAAGGGAGATTTTGAATCTCTGCACACACTTTTGGACACTGGACACTTTTGGATTGTGTGAGGCCCACTGATATCTGAGCGCTATGTCACAGGCTCGATGGCACAGCTGTGACAAAAGTGACTAGAGGATAAGGGAGATTTTGAATCTCTGCACACACTTTTGGACACTGGACACTTTTGGATTGTGTGAGGCCCAATGAATATCTGAGTGCTATGTGACAGGCTCGATGGCACAGCTGTGACCAAAGTGACTAAAGGATAAGGGAGATTTTGAATCTCTGCACACACTTTTGGACACTGGACACTTTTGGATTGTGTGAGGCCCAATGAATATCTGAGTGCTATGTGACAGGCTCGATGGCACAGCTGTGACCAAAGTGACTAGAGGATAAGGGAGATTTTGAATCTCTGCACACACTTTTGGACACTGGATACTTTTGGATTGTGTGAGGCCCAATGAATATCTGAGCGCTATGTGACAGGCTCGATGGCACAGCTGTGACCAAAGTGACTAGAGGATAAGGGAGATTTTGAATCTCTGCACACACTTTTGGACACTGGACACTTTTGGATTGTGTGAGGCCCAATGAATATCTGAGCGCTATGTGACAGGCTCGATGGCACAGCTGTGACCAAAGTGACTAGAGGATAAGGGAGATTTTGAATCTCTGCACACACTTTTGGACACTGGACACTTTTGGATTGTGTGAGGCCCACTGATATCTGAGCGCTATGTCACAGGCTCGATGGCACAGCTGTGACCAAAGTGACTAGAGGATAAGGGAGATTTTGAATCTCTGCACACACTTTTGGACACTGGACACTTTTGGATTGTGTGAGGCCCACTGATATCTGAGCGGTATGTCACAGGCTTGATGGCACAGCTGTGACAAAAGTGACTAGAGGATAAGGGAGATTTTGAATCTCTGCACACACTTTTGGACACTGGACACTTTTGGATTGTGTGAGGCCCAATGAATATCTGAGCGCTATGTGACAGGCTCGATGGCACAGCTGTGACCAAAGTGACTAGAGGATAAGGGAGATTTTGAATCTCTGCACACACTTTTGGACACTGGACACTTTTGGATTGTGTGAGGCCCAATGAATATCTGAGCGCTATGTGAAAGGCTCGATGGCACAGATGTGACCAAAGTGACTAGAGGATAAGGGAGATTTTGAATCTCTGCACACACTTTTGGACACTGGACACTTTTGGATTGTGTGAGGCCCACTGATATCTGAGCGCTATGTCACAGGCTCGATGGCACAGCTGTGACCAAAGTGACTAGAGGATAAGGGAGATTTTGAATCTCTGCACACACTTTTGGACACTGGACACTTTTGGATTGTGTGAGGCCCAATGAATATCTGAGCGCTATGTGACAGGCTCGATGGCACAGCTGTGACCAAAGTGACTAGAGGATAAGGGAGATTTTGAATCTCTGCACACACTTTTGGACACTGGACACTTTTGGATTGTGTGAGGCCCAATGAATATCTGAGCGCTATGTGACAGGCTCGATGGCACAGCTGTGACCAAAGTGACTAGAGGATAAGGGAGATTTTGAATCTCTGCACACACTTTTGGACACTGGACACTTTTGGATTGTGTGAGGCCCACTGATATCTGAGCGCTATGTCACAGGCTCGATGGCACAGCTGTGACCAAAGTGACTAGAGGATAAGGGAGATTTTGAATCTCTGCACACACTTTTGGACACTGGACACTTTTGGATTTTGTGAGGCCCAATGAATATCTGAGCGCTATGTGACAGGCTCGATGGCACAGCTGTGACCAAAGTGACTAGAGGATAAGGGAGATTTTGAATCTCTGCACACACTTTTGGACACTGGACACTTTTGGATTGTGTGAGGCCCACTGATATCTGAGCGCTACGTCACAGGCTCAATGGCACAGCTGTGACCAAAGTGACTAGAGGATAAGGGAGATTTTGAATCTCTGCACACACTTTTGGACACTGGACACTTTTGGATTGTGTGAGGCCCAATGAATATCTGAGCGCTATGTGACAGGCTCGATGGCACAGCTGTGACCAAAGTGACTAGAGGATAAGGGAGATTTTGAATCTCTGCACACACTTTTGGACACTGGACACTTTTGGATTGTGTGAGGCCCAATGAATATCTGAGCGCTATGTGACAGGCTCGTTGGCACAGCTGTGACCAAAGTGACTAGAGGATAAGGGAGATTTTGAATCTCTGCACACACTTTTGGACACTGGACACTTTTGGATTGTGTGAGGCCCACTGATATCTGAGCGCTATGTCACAGGCTCGATGGCACAGCTGTGACCAAAGTGACTAGAGGATAAGGGAGATTTTGAATCTCTGCACACACTTTTGGACACTGGACACTTTTGGATTGTGTGAGGCCCACTGATATCTGAGCGCTATGTCACAGGCTCGATGGCACAGCTGTGACCAAAGTGACTAGAGGATAAGGGAGATTTTGAATCTCTGCACGCACTTTTGGACACTGGACACTTTTGGATTGTGTGAGGCCCAATGAATATCTGAGCGCTATGTGACAGGCTCGATGGCACAGCTGTGACCAAAGTGACTAGAGGATAAGGGAGATTTTGAATCTCTGCACACACTTTTGGACACTGGACACTTTTGGATTGTGTGAGGCCCAATGAATATCTGAGCGCTATGTGACAGGCTCGATGGCACAGCTGTGACCAAATTGACTAGAGGATAAGGGAGATTTTGAATCTCTGCACACACTTTTGGACACTGGACACTTTTGGATTGTGTGAGGCCCAATGAATATCTGAGCGCTATGTGACAGGCTCGATGGCACAGCTGTGACCAAAGTGACTAGAGGATAAGGGAGATTTTGAATCTCTGCACACACTTTTGGACACTGGACACTTTTGGATTGTGTGAGGCCCAATGAATATCTGAGCGCTATGTGACAGGCTCGATGGCACAGCTGTGACCAAAGTGACTAGAGGATAAGGGAGATTTTGAATCTCTGCACACACTTTTGGACACTGGACACTTTTGGATTGTGTGAGGCCCAATGAATATCTGAGCGCTATGTGACAGGCTCGATGGCACAGCTGTGACCAAAGTGACTAGAGGATAAGGGAGATTTTGAATCTCTGCACACACTTTTGGACACGGGACACTTTTGGATTGTGTGAGGCCCAATGAATATCTGAGCGCTATGTGACAGGCTCGATGGCACAGCTGTGACCAAAGTGACTAGACGATAAGGGAGATTTTGAATCTCTGCACACACTTTTGGACACTGGACACTTTTGGATTGTGTGAGGCCCAATGAATATCTGAGCGCTATGTCACAGGCTCGATGGCACAGCTGTGATCAAAGTGACTAGAGGATAAGGGAGATTTTGAATCTCTGCACACACTTTTGGACACTGGACACTTTTGGATTGTGTGAGGCCCACTGATATCTGAGCGCTATGTCACAGGCTCGATGGCACAGCTGTGACCAAAGTGACTAGAGGATAAGGGAGATTTTGAATTTCTGCACACACTTTTGGACACTGGACACTTTTGGATTGTGTGAGGCCCAATGAATATCTGAGAGCTATGTGACAGGCTCGATATCACAGCTGTGACCAAAGTGACTAGAGGATAAGGGAGATTTTGAATCTCTGCACACACTTTTGGACACTGGAAACTTTTGGATTGTGTGAGGCCCAATGAATATCTGAGCGCTATGTGACAGGCTCGATGGCACAGCTGTGACCAAAGTGACTAGAGGATAAGGGAGATTTTGAATCTCTGCACACACTTTTGGACACTGGACACTTTTGGATTGTGTGAGGCCCACTGATATCTGAGCGCTATGTCACAGGCTCGATGGCACAGCTGTGACAAAAGTGACTAGAGGATAAGGGAGATTTTGAATCTCTGCACACACTTTTGGACACTGGACACTTTTGGATTGTGTGAGGCCCAATGAATATCTGAGTGCTATGTGACAGGCTCGATGGCACAGCTGTGACCAAAGTGACTAGAGGATAAGGGAGATTTTGAATCTCTGCACACACTTTTGGACACTGGACACTTTTGGATTGTGTGAGGCCCAATGAATATCTGAGCGCTATGTGACAGGCTCGATGGCACAGCTGTGACCAAAGTGACTAGAGGATAAGGGAGATTTTGAATCTCTGCACACACTTTTGGACATTGGACACTTTTGGATTGTGTGAGGCCCAATGAATATCTGAGCGCTATGTGACAGGCTCGATGGCACAGCTGTGACCAAAGTGTCTAGAGGATAAGGGAGATTTTGAATCTCTGCACACACTTTTGGACACTGGACACTTTTGGATTGTGTGAGGCCCACTGATATCTGAGCGCTATGTCACAGGCTCGTTGGCACAGCTGTGACCAAAGTGACTAGAGGATAAGGGAGATTTTGAATCTCTGCACACACTTTTGGACACTGGACACTTTTGGATTGTGTGAGGCCCACTGATATCTGAGCGCTATGTCACAGGCTCGATGGCGCAGCTGTGACAAAAGTGACTAGAGGATAAGGGAGATTTTGAATCTCTGCACACACTTTTGGACACTGGACACTTTTGGATTGTGTGAGGCCCAATGAATATCTGAGTGCTATGTGACAGGCTCGATGCCACAGCTGTGACCAAAGTGACTAAAGGATAAGGGAGATTTTGAATCTCTGCACACACTTTTGGACACTGGACACTTTTGGATTGTGTGAGGCCCAATGAATATCTGAGTGCTATGTGACAGGCTCGATGGCACAGCTGTGACCAAAGTGACTAGAGGATAAGGGAGATTTTGAATCTCTGCACACACTTTTGGACACTGGACACTTTTGGATTGTGTGAGGCCCAATGAATATCTGAGCGCTATGTGACAGGCTCGATGGCACAGCTGTGACCAAAGTGACTAGAGGATAAGGGAGATTTTGAATCTCTGCACACACTTTTGGACATTGGACACTTTTGGATTGTGTGAGGCCCAATGAATATCTGAGCGCTATGTGACAGGCTCGATGGCACAGCTGTGACCAAAGTGTCTAGAGGATAAGGGAGATTTTGAATCTCTGCACACACTTTTGGACACTGGACACTTTTGGATTGTGTGAGGCCCACTGATATCTGAGCGCTATGTCACAGGCTCGTTGGCACAGCTGTGACCAAAGTGACTAGAGGATAAGGGAGATTTTGAATCTCTGCACACACTTTTGGACACTGGACACTTTTGGATTGTGTGAGGCCCACTGATATCTGAGCGCTATGTCACAGGCTCGATGGCACAGCTGTGACCAAAGTGACTAGAGGATAAGGGAGATTTTGAATCTCTGCACACACTTTTGGACACTGGACACTTTTGGATTGTGTGAGGCCCACTGATATCTGAGCACTATGTCACAGGCTCGATGGCACAGCTGTGACAAAAGTGACTAGAGGATAAGGGAGATTTTGAATCTCTGCACACACTTTTGGACACTGGACACTTTTGAATTGTGTGAGGCCCAATGAATATCTGAGCGCTATGTGACAGGCTCGATGGCACAGCTGTGACCAAAGTGACTAGAGGATAAGGGAGATTTTGAATCTCTGCACACACTTTTGGACACTGGACACTTTTGGATTGTGTGAGGCCCACTGATATCTGAGCGCTATGTCACAGGCTCGATGGCACAGCTGTGACAAAAGTGACTAGAGGATAAGGGAGATTTTGAATCTCTGCACACACTTTTGGACACTGGACACTTTTGGATTGTGTGAGGTCCAATGAATATCTGAGCGCTATGTGACAGGCTCGATGGCACAGCTGTGACCAAAGTGACTAGAGGATAAGGGAGATTTTGAATCTCTGCACACACTTTTGGACACTGGACACTTTTGGATTGTGTGAGGCCCAATGAATATCTGAGCGCTATGTGACAGGCTCGATGGCACAGCTGTGACCAAAGTGACTAGAGGATAAGGGAGATTTTGAATCTCTGCACACACTTTTGGACACTGGACACTTTTGGATTGTGTGAGGCCCACTGATATCTGAGCGCTATGTCACAGGCTCGATGGCACAGCTGTGACCAAAGTGACTAGAGGATAAGGGAGATTTTGAATCTCTGCACACACTTTTGGACACTGGACACTTTTGGATTGTGTGAGGCCCACTGATATCTGAGCGCTATGTCACAGGCTCGATGGCACAGCTGTGACCAAAGTGACTAGAGGATAAGGGAGATTTTGAATCTCTGCACGCACTTTTGGACACTGGACACTTTTGGATTGTGTGAGGCCCAATGAATATCTGACCGCTATGTGACAGGCTCGATGGCACAGCTGTGACAAAAGTGACTAGAGGATAAGGGAGATTTTGAATCTCTGCACACACTTTTGGACACTGGACACTTTTGAATTGTGTGAGGCCCAATGAATATCTGAGCGCTATGTGACAGGCTCGATGGCACAGCTGTGACCAAAGTGACTAGAGGATAAGGGAGATTTTGAATCTCTGCACACACTTTTGGACACTGGACACTTTTGGATTGTGTGAGGCCCAATGAATATCTGAGCGCTATGTGACAGGCTCGATGGCACAGCTGTGACCAAAGTGACTAGAGGATAAGGGAGATTTTGAATCTCTGCACACACTTTTGGACACTGGACACTTTTGGATTGTGTGAGGCCCACTGATATCTGATCGCTATGTCACAGGCTCGATGGCACAGCTGTGACCAAAGTGACTAGAGGATAAGGGAGATTTTGAATCTCTGCACACACTTTTGGACACTGGACACTTTTGGATTGTGTGAGGCCCACTGATATCTGAGCGCTATGTCACAGGCTCGATGGCACAGCTGTGACAAAAGTGACTAGAGGATAAGGGAGATTTTGAATCTCTGCACACACTTTTGGACACTGGACACTTTTGAATTGTGTGAGGCCCAATGAATATCTGAGCGCTATGTGACAGGCTCGATGGCACAGCTGTGACCAAAGTGACTAGAGGATAAGGGAGATTTTGAATCTCTGCACACACTTTTGGACACTGGACACTTTTGGATTGTGTGAGGCCCACTGATATCTGAGCGCTATGTCACAGGCTCGATGGCACAGCTGTGACAAAAGTGACTAGAGGATAAGGGAGATTTTGAATCTCTGCACACACTTTTGGACACTGGACACTTTTGGATTGTGTGAGGCCCAATGAATATCTGAGCGCTATGTGACAGGCTCGATGGCACAGCTGTGACCAAAGTGACTAGATGATAAGGGAGATTTTGAATCTCTGCACACACTTTTGGACACTGTGTGAGGCCCAATGAATATCTGAGCGCTATGTGACAGGCTCGATGGCACAGCTGTGACGAAAGTGACTAGAGGATAAGGGAGATTTTGAATCTCTGCACACACTTTTGGACACTGGACACTTTTGGATTGTGTGAGGCCCACTGATATCTTAGCGCTATGTCACAGGCTCGATGGCACAGCTGTGACCAAAGTGACTAGAGGATAAGGGAGATTTTGAATCTCTGCACACACTTTTGGACACTGGACACTTTTGGAGTGTGTGAGGCCCAATGAATATCTGAGCGCTATGTGACAGGCTCGATGGCACAGCTGTGACCAAAGTGACTAGAGGATAATGGAGATTTTGAATCTCTGCACACACTTTTGGACACTGGACATTTTTGGATTGTGTGAGGCCCAATGAATATCTGAGCGCTATGTGACAGGCTCGATGGCACAGCTGTGACCAAAGTGACTAGAGGATAAGGGAGATTTTGAATCTCTGCACACACTTTTGGACACTGGACACTTTTGGATTGTGTGAGGCCCACTGATATCTGAGCGCTATGTCACAGGCTCGATGGCACAGCTGTGACCAAAGTGACTAGAGGATAAGGGAGATTTTGAATCTCTGCACACACTTTTGGACACTGGACACTTTTGGATTGTGTGATGCCCACTGATATCTGAGTGCTATGTCACAGGCTCGATGGCACAGCTGTGACCAAAGTGACTAGAGGATAAGGGAGATTTTGAATCTCTGCACACACTTTTGGACACTGGACACTTTTGGATTGTGTGAGGCCCAATGAATATCTGAGCACTATGTGACAGGCTCGATGGCACAGCTGTGACCAAAGTGATGAGAGGATAAGGGAGATTTTGAATCTCTGCACACACTTTTGGACATTGGACACTTTTGGATTGTGTGAGGCCCACTGATATCTGAGCGCTATGTCACAGGCTCGATGGCACAGCTGTGACCAAAGTGACTAGAGGATAAGGGAGATTTTGAATCTCTGCACACACTTTTGGACACTGGACACTTTTGGATTGTGTGAGGCCCACTGATATCTGAGCGCTATGTCACAGGCTCGATGGCACAGCTGTGACAAAAGTGACTAGAGGATATGGGAGATTTTGAATTTCTGCACACACTTTTGGACACTGGACACTTTTGGATTGTGTGAGGCCCAATGAATATCTGAGCGCTATGTGACAGGCTCGATATCACAGCTGTGACCAAAGTGACTAGAGGATAAGGGAGATTTTGAATCTCTGCACACACTTTTGGACACTGGACACTTTTGGATTGTGTGAGGCCCAATGAATATCTGAGCGCTATGTGACAGGCTCGATGGCACAGCTGTGACCAAAGTGACTAGAGGATAAGGGAGATTTTGAATCTCTGCACACACTTTTGGACACTGGACACTTTTGGATTGTGTGAGGCCCACTGATATCTGAGCGCTATGTCACAGGCTCGATGGCACAGCTGTGACAAAAGTGACTAGAGGATAAGGGAGATTTTGAATCTCTGCACACACTTTTGGACACTGGACACTTTTGGATTGTGTGAGGCCCAATGAATATCTGAGCGCTATGTGACAGGCTCGATGGCACAGCTGTGACCAAAGTGACTAGAGGATAAGGGAGATTTTGAATCTCTGCACACACTTTTGGACACTGGACACTTTTGGATTGTGTGAGGCCCAATGAATATCTGAGCGCTATGTCACAGGCTCGATGGCACAGCTGTGACCAAATGACTAGAGGATAAGGGAGATTTTGAATCTCTGCACACACTTTTGGACACTGGACACTTTTGGATTGTGTGAGGCCCACTGATATCTGAGCGCTATGTCACAGGCTCGATGGCACAGCTGTGACCAAAGTGACTAGAGGATAAGGGAGATTTTGAATTTCTGCACACACTTTTGGACACTGGACACTTTTGGATTGTGTGAGGCCCAATGAATATCTGAGCGCTATGTGACAGGCTCGATATCACAGCTGTGACCAAAGTGACTAGAGGATAAGGGAGATTTTGAATCTCTGCACACACTTTTGGACACTGGAAACTTTTGGATTGTGTGAGGCCCAATGAATATCTGAGCGCTATGTGACAGGCTCGATGGCACAGCTGTGACCAAAGTGACTAGAGGATAAGGTAGATTTTGAATCTCTGCACACACTTTTGGACACTGGACACTTTTGGATTGTGTGAGGCCCACTGATATCTGAGCGCTATGTCACAGGCTCGATGGCACAGCTGTGACAAAAGTGACTAGAGGATAAGGGAGATTTTGAATCTCTGCACACACTTTTGGACACTGGACACTTTTGGATTGTGTGAGGCCCAATGAATATCTGAGTGCTATGTGACAGGCTCGATGGCACAGCTGTGACCAAAGTGACTAGAGGATAAGGGAGATTTTGAATCTCTGCACACACTTTTGGACACTGGACACTTTTGGATTGTGTGAGGCCCAATGAATATCTGAGCGCTATGTGACAGGCTCGATGGCACAGCTGTGACCAAAGTGACTAGAGGATAAGGGAGATTTTGAATCTCTGCACACACTTTTGGACACTGGACACTTTTGGATTGTGTGAGGCCCAATGAATATCTGAGCGCTATGTGACAGGCTCGATGGCACAGCTGTGACCAAACTGACTAGAGGATAAGGGAGATTTTGAATCTCTGCACACACTTTTGGACACTGGACACTTTTGGATTGTGTGAGGCCCACTGATATCTGAGCGCTATGTCACAGGCTCGATGGCACAGCTGTGACCAAAGTGACTAGAGGATAAGGGAGATTTTGAATCTCTGCACACACTTTTGGACACTGGACACTTTTGGATTGTGTGAGGCCCACTGATATCTGAGCGGTATGTCACAGGCTCGATGGCACAGCTGTGACCAAAGTGACTAGAGGATAAGGGAGATTTTGAATCTCTGCACGCACTTTTGGACATTGGACACTTTTGGATTATGTGAGGCCCAATGAATATCTGAGCGCTATGTGACAGGCTCGATGGCACAGCTGTGACCAAAGTGACTAGAGGATAAGGGAGATTTTGAATCTCTGCACACACTTTTGGACACTGGACACTTTTGGATTGTGTGAGGCCCAATGAATATCTGAGCGCTATGTGACAGGCTCGATGGCACAGCTGTGACCAAAGTGACTAGAGGATAAGGGAGATTTTGAATCTCTGCACACACTTTTGGACACTGGACACTTTTGGATTGTGTGAGGCCCACTGATATCTGAGCGCGATGTCACAGGCTCGATGGCACAGCTGTGACCAAAGTGACTAGAGGATAAGGGAGATTTTGAATCTCTGCACACACTTTTGGACACTGGACACTTTTGGATTGTGTGAGGCCCACTGATATCTGAGCGCTATGTCACAGGCTCGATGGCACAGCTGTGACAAAAGTGACTAGAGGATAAGGGAGATTTTGAATCTCTGCACACACTTTTGGACACTGGACACTTTTGAATTGTGTGAGGCCCAATGAATATCTGAGCGCTATGTGACAGGCTCGATGGCACAGCTGTGACCAAAGTGACTAGAGGATAAGGGAGATTTTGAATCTCTGCACACACTTTTGGACACTGGACACTTTTGGATTGTGTGAGGCCCACTGATATCTGAGCGCTATGTCACAGGCTCGATGGCACAGCTGTGACAAAAGTGACTAGAGGATAAGGGAGATTTTGAATCTCTGCACACACTTTTGGACACTGGACACTTTTGGATTGTGTGAGGCCCAATGAATATCTGAGCGCTATGTGACAGGCTCGATGGCACAGCTGTGACCAAAGTGACTAGAGGATAAGGGAGATTTTGAATCTCTGCACACACTTTTGGACACTGGACACTTTTGGATTTTGTGAGGCCCAATAAATATCTGAGCGCTATGTGACAGGCTCGATGGCACAGCTGTGACCAAAGTGACTAGAGGATAAGGGAGATTTTGAATCTCTGCACACACTTTTGGACACTGGACACTTTTGGATTGTGTGAGGCCCACTGATATCTGAGCGCTACGTCACAGGCTCGATGGCACAGCTGTGACCAAAGTGACTAGAGGATAAGGGAGATTTTGAATCTCTGCACACACTTTTGGACACTGGACACTTTTGGATTGTGTGAGGCCCAATGAATATCTGAGCGCTATGTCACAGGCTCGATGGCACAGCTGTGACCAAAGTGACTAGAGGATAAGGGAGATTTTGAATCTCTGCACACACTTTTGGACACTGGACACTTTTGGATTGTATGAGGCCCACTGATATCTGAGCGCTATGTCACAGGCTCGATGGCACAGCTGTGACCAAAGTGACTAGAGGATAAGGGAGATTTTGAATCTCTGCACACACTTTTGGACACTGGACACTTTTGGATTGTGTGAGGCCCACTGATATCTGAGCGCTATGTCACAGGCTCGATGGCACAGCTGTGACCAAAGTGACTAGAGGATAAGGGAGATTTTGAATCTCTGCACGCACTTTTGGACACTGGACACTTTTGGATTGTGTGAGGCCCAATGAATATCTGAGCGCTATGTGACAGGCTCGATGGCACAGCTGTGACCAAAGTGACTAGAGGATAAGGGAGATTTTGAATCTCTGCACACACTTTTGGACACTGGACACTTTTGGATTGTGTGAGGCCCAATGAATATCTGAGCGCTATGTGACAGGCTCGATGGCACAGCTGTGACCAAAGTGACTAGAGGATAAGGGAGATTTTGAATCTCTGCACACACTTTTGGACACTGGACACTTTTGGATTGTGTGAGGCCCAATGAATATCTGAGCGCTATGTGACAGGCTTGATGGCACAGCTGTGACCAAAGTGACTAGAGGATAAGGGAGATTTTGAATCTCTGCACACACTTTTGGACACTGGACACTTTTGGATTGTGTGAGGCCCACTGATATCTGAGCGCTATGTCACAGGCTCGATGGCACAGCTGTGACCAAAGTGACTAGAGGATAAGGGAGATTTTGAATCTCTGCACACACTTTTGGACACTGGACACTTTTGGATTGTGTGAGGCCTACTGATATCTGAGCGCTATGTCACAGGCTCGATGGCACAGCTGTGACAAAAGTGACTAGAGGATAAGGGAGATTTTGAGTCTCTGCACACACTTTTGGACACTGGACACTTTTGAATTGTGTGAGGCCCAATGAATATCTGAGCGCTATGTGACAGGCTCGATGGCACAGCTGTGACCAAAGTGACTAGAGGATAAGGGAGATTTTGAATCTCTGCACACACTTTTGGACACTGGACACTTTTGGATTGTGTGAGGCCCACTGATATCTGAGCGCTATGTCACAGGCTCGATGGCACAGCTGTGACAAAAGTGACTAGAGGATATGGGAGATTTTGAATCTCTGCACACACTTTTGGACACTGGACACTTTTGGATTGTGTGAGGCCCAATGAATATCTGAGCGCTATGTGACAGGCTCGATGGCACAGCTGTGACCAAAGTGACTAGAGGATAAGGGAGATTTTGAATCCCTGCACACACTTTTGGACACTGGACACTTTTGGATTGTGTGAGGCCCAATGAATATCTGAGCGCTATGTGACAGGCTCGATGGCACAGCTGTGACCAAAGTGACTAGAGGATAAGGGAGATTTTGAATCTCTGCACACACTTTTGGACACTGGACACTTTTGGATTGTGTGAGGCCCACTGATATCTGAGCGCTATGTCACAGGCTCGATGGCACAGCTGTGACCAAAGTGACTAGAGGATAAGGGAGATTTTGAATCTCTGCACACACTTTTGGACACTGGACACTTTTGGAGTGTGTGAGGCCCAATGAATATCTGAGCGCTATGTGACAGGCTCGATGGCACAGCTGTGACCAAAGTGACTAGAGGATAAGGGAGATTTTGAATCTCTGCACACACTTTTGGACACTGGACACTTTTGGATTGTGTGAGGCCCAATGAATATCTGAGCGCTATGTGACAGGCTCGATGGCACAGCTGTGACCAAAGTGACTAGAGGATAAGGGAGATTTTGAATCTCTGCACACACTTTTGGACACTGGACACTTTTGGATTGTGTGAGGCCCACTGATATCTGAGCGCTATGTCACAGGCTCGATGGCACAGCTGTGACCAAAGTGACTAGAGGATAAGGGAGATTTTGAATCTCTGCACACACTTTTGGACACTGGACACTTTTGGATTGTGTGATGCCCACTGATATCTGAGTGCTATGTCACAGGCTCGATGGCACAGCTGTGACCAAAGTGACTAGAGGATAAGGGAGATTTTGAATCTCTGCACACACTTTTGGACACTGGACACTTTTGGATTGTGTGAGGCCCACTGATATCTGAGCGCTATGTCACAGGCTCGATGGCACAGCTGTGACCAAAGTGACTAGAGGATAAGGGAGATTTTGAATCTCTGCACACACTTTTGGACACTGGACACTTTTGGATTGTGTGAGGCCCACTGATATCTGAGCGCTATGTCACAGGCTCGATGGCACAGCTGTGACCAAAGTGACTAGAGGATAAGGGAGATTTTGAATCTCTGCACACACTTTTGGACACTGGACACTTTTGGATTGTGTGAGGCCCACTGATATCTGAGCGCTACGTCACAGGCTCGATGGCACAGCTGTGACCAAAGTGACTAGAGGATAAGGGAGATTTTGAATCTCTGCACACACTTTTGGACACTGGACACTTTTGGATTGTGTGAGGCCCAATGAATATCTGAGCGCTATGTGACAGGCTCGATGGCACAGCTGTGACCAAAGTGACTAGAGGATAAGGGAGATTTTGAATCTCTGCACACACTTTTGGACACTGGACACTTTTGGATTGTGTGAGGCCCAATGAATATCTGAGCGCTATGTGACAGGCTCGATGGCACAGCTGTGACCAAAGTGACTAGAGGATAAGGGAGATTTTGAATCTCTGCACACACTTTTGGACACTGGACACTTTTGGATTGTATGAGGCCCACTGATATCTGAGCGCTATGTCACAGGCTCGATGGCACAGCTGTGACCAAAGTGACTAGAGGATAAGGGAGATTTTGAATCTCTGCACACACTTTTGGACACTGGACACTTTTGGATTGTGTGAGGCCCACTGATATCTGAGCGCTATGTCACAGGCTCGATGGCACAGCTGTGACCAAAGTGACTAGAGGATAAGGGAGATTTTGAATCTCTGCACGCACTTTTGGACACTGGACACTTTTGGATTGTGTGAGGCCCAATGAATATCTGAGCGCTATGTGACAGGCTCGATGGCACAGCTGTGACCAAAGTGACTAGAGGATAAGGGAGATTTTGAATCTCTGCACACACTTTTGGACACTGGACACTTTTGGATTGTGTGAGGCCCAATGAATATCTGAGCGCTATGTGACAGGCTCGATGGCACAGCTGTGACCAAAGTGACTAGAGGATAAGGGAGATTTTGAATCTCTGCACACACTTTTGGACACTGGACACTTTTGGATTGTGTGAGGCCCAATGATTATCTGAGCGCTATGTGACAGGCTCGATGGCACAGCTGTGACCAAAGTGACTAGAGGATAAGGGAGATTTTGAATCTCTGCACACACTTTTGGACACTGGACACTTTTGGATTGTGTGAGGCCCACTGATATCTGAGCGCTATGTCACAGGCTCGATGGCACAGCTGTGACCAAAGTGACTAGAGGATAAGGGAGATTTTGAATCTCTGCACACACTTTTGGACACTGGACACTTTTGGATTGTGTGATGCCCACTGATATCTGAGTGCTATGTCACAGGCTCGATGGCACAGCTGTGACCAAAGTGACTAGAGGATAAGGGAGATTTTGAATCTCTGCACACACTTTTGGACACTGGACACTTTTGGATTGTGTGAGGCCCACTGATATCTGAGCGCTATGTCACAGGCTCGATGGCACAGCTGTGACCAAAGTGACTAGAGGATAAGGGAGATTTTGAATCTCTGCACACACTTTTGGACACTGGACACTTTTGGATTGTGTGAGGCCCACTGATATCTGAGCGCTATGTCACAGGCTCGATGGCACAGCTGTGACCAAAGTGACTAGAGGATAAGGGAGATTTTGAATCTCTGCACACACTTTTGGACACTGGACACTTTTGGATTGTGTGAGGCCCACTGATATCTGAGCGCTACGTCACAGGCTCGATGGCACAGCTGTGACCAAAGTGACTAGAGGATAAGGGAGATTTTGAATCTCTGCACACACTTTTGGACACTGGACACTTTTGGATTGTGTGAGGCCCAATGAATATCTGAGCGCTATGTGACAGGCTCGATGGCACAGCTGTGACCAAAGTGACTAGAGGACAAGGGAGATTTTGAATCTCTGCACACACTTTTGGACACTGGACACTTTTGGATTGTGTGAGGCCCAATGAATATCTGAGCGCTATGTGACAGGCTCGATGGCACAGCTGTGACCAAAGTGACTAGAGGATAAGGGAGATTTTGAATCTCTGCACACACTTTTGGACACTGGACACTTTTGGATTGTATGAGGCCCACTGATATCTGAGCGCTATGTCACAGGCTCGATGGCACAGCTGTGACCAAAGTGACTAGAGGATAAGGGAGATTTTGAATCTCTGCACACACTTTTGGACACTGGACACTTTTGGATTGTGTGAGGCCCACTGATATCTGAGCGCTATGTCACAGGCTCGATGGCACAGCTGTGACCAAAGTGACTAGAGGATAAGGGAGATTTTGAATCTCTGCACGCACTTTTGGACACTGGACACTTTTGGATTGTGTGAGGCCCAATGAATATCTGAGCGCTATGTGACAGGCTCGATGGCACAGCTGTGACCAAAGTGACTAGAGGATAAGGGAGATTTTGAATCTCTGCACACACTTTTGGACACTGGACACTTTTGGATTGTGTGAGGCCCAATGAATATCTGAGCGCTATGTGACAGGCTCGATGGCACAGCTGTGACCAAAGCGACTAGAGGATAAGGGAGATTTTGAATCTCTGCACACACTTTTGGACACTGGACACTTTTGGATTGTGTGAGGCCCAATGAATATCTGAGCGCTATGTGACAGGCTTGATGGCACAGCTGTGACCAAAGTGACTAGAGGATAAGGGAGATTTTGAATCTCTGCACACACTTTTGGACACTGGACACTTTTGGATTGTGTGAGGCCCAATGAATATCTGAGCGCTATGTCACAGGCTCGATGGCACAGCTGTGACCAAAGTGACTAGAGGATAAGGGAGATTTTGAATCTCTGCACACACTTTTGGACACTGGACACTTTTGGATTGTGTGAGGCCTACTGATATCTGAGCGCTATGTCACAGGCTCGATGGCACAGCTGTGACAAAAGTGACTAGAGGATAAGGGAGATTTTGAATCTCTGCACACACTTTTGGACACTGGACACTTTTGAATTGTGTGAGGCCCAATGAATATCTGAGCGCTATGTGACAGGCTCGATGGCACAGCTGTGACCAAAGTGACTAGAGGATAAGGGAGATTTTGAATCTCTGCACACACTTTTGGACACTGGACACTTTTGGATTGTGTGAGGCCCACTGATATCTGAGCGCTATGTCACAGGCTCGATGGCACAGCTGTGACAAAAGTGACTAGAGGATAAGGGAGATTTTGAATCTCTGCACACACTTTTGGACACTGGACACTTTTGGATTGTGTGAGGCCCAATGAATATCTGAGCGCTATGTGACAGGCTCGATGGCACAGCTGTGACCAAAGTGACTAGAGGATAAGGGAGATTTTGAATCTCTGCACACACTTTTGGACACTGGACACTTTTGGATTGTGTGAGGCCCAATGAATATCTGAGCGCTATGTGACAGGCTCGATGGCACAGCTGTGACCAAAGTGACTAGAGGATAAGGGAGATTTTGAATCTCTGCACACACTTTTGGACACTGGACACTTTTGGATTGTGTGAGGCCCACTGATATCTGAGCGCTATGTCACAGGCTCGATGGCACAGCTGTGACCAAAGTGACTAGAGGATAAGGGAGATTTTGAATCTCTGCACACACTTTTGGACACTGGACACTTTTGGAGTGTGTGAGGCCCAATGAATATCTGAGCGCTATGTGACAGGCTCGATGGCACAGCTGTGACCAAAGTGACTAGAGGATAAGGGAGATTTTGAATCTCTGCACACACTTTTGGACACTGGACACTTTTGGATTGTGTGAGGCCCAATGAATATCTGAGCGCTATGTGACAGGCTCGATGGCACAGCTGTGACCAAAGTGACTAGAGGATAAGGGAGATTTTGAATCTCTGCACACACTTTTGGACACTGGACACTTTTGGATTGTGTGAGGCCCACTGATATCTGAGCGCTATGTCACAGGCTCGATGGCACAGCTGTGACCAAAGTGACTAGAGGATAAGGGAGATTTTGAATCTCTGCACACACTTTTGGACACTGGACACTTTTGGATTGTGTGATGCCCACTGATATCTGAGTGCTATGTCACAGGCTCGATGGCACAGCTGTGACCAAAGTGACTAGAGGATAAGGGAGATTTTGAATCTCTGCACACACTTTTGGACACTGGACACTTTTGGATTGTGTGAGGCCCAATGAATATCTGAGCGCTATGTGACAGGCTCGATGGCACAGCTGTGACCAAAGTGACGAGAGGATAAGGGAGATTTTGAATCTCTGCACACACTTTTGGACATTGGACACTTTTGGATTGTGTGAGTCCCACTGATATCTGAGCGCTATGTCACAGGCTCGATGGCACAGCTGTGACCAAAGTGACTAGAGGATAAGGGAGATTTTGAATCTCTGCACACACTTTTGGACACTGGACACTTTTGGATTGTGTGAGGCCCACTGATATCTGAGCGCTATGTCACAGGCTCGATGGCACAGCTGTGACAAAAGTGACTAGAGGATATGGGAGATTTTGAATTTCTGCACACACTTTTGGACACTGGACACTTTTGGATTGTGTGAGGCCCAATGAATATCTGAGCGCTATGTGACAGGCTCGATATCACAGCTGTGACCAAAGTGACTAGAGGATAAGGGAGATTTTGAATCTCTGCACACACTTTTGGACACTGGACACTTTTGGATTGTGTGAGGCCCAATGAATATCTGAGCGCTATGTGACAGGCTCGATGGCACAGCTGTGACCAAAGTGACTAGAGGATAAGGGAGATTTTGAATCTCTGCACACACTTTTGGACACTGGACACTTTTGGATTGTGTGAGGCCCACTGATATCTGAGCGCTATGTCACAGGCTCGATGGCACAGCTGTGACAAAAGTGACTAGAGGATAAGGGAGATTTTGAATCTCTGCACACACTTTTGGACACTGGACACTTTTGGATTGTGTGAGGCCCAATGAATATCTGAGTGCTATGTGACAGGCTCGATGGCACAGCTGTGACCAAAGTGACTAGAGAATAAGGGAGATTTTGAATCTCTGCACACACTTTCGGACACTGGACACTTTTGTATTGTGTGAGGCCCAATGAATATCTGAGCGCTATGTGACAGGCTCGATGGCACAGCTGTGACCAAAGTGACTAGAGGATAAGGGAGATTTTGAATCTCTGCACACACTTTTGGACATTGGACACTTTTGGATTGTGTGAGGCCCAATGAATATCTGAGCGCTATGTGACAGGCTCGATGGCACAGCTGTGACCAAAGTGACTAGAGGATAAGGGAGATTTTGAATCTCTGCACACACTTTTGGACACTGGACACTTTTGGATTGTGTGAGGCCCACTGATATCTGAGCGCTATGTCACAGGCTCGTTGGCACAGCTGTGACCAAAGTGACTAGAGGATAAGGGAGATTTTGAATCGTTGCACACACTTTTGGACACTGGACACTTTTGGATTGTGTGAGGCCCACTGATATCTGAGCGCTATGTCACAGGCTCGATGGCACAGCTGTGACAAAAGTGACTAGAGGATAAGGGAGATTTTGAATCTCTGCACACACTTTTGGACACTGGACACTTTTGGATTGTGTGAGGCCCAATGAATATCTGAGCGCTATGTGACAGGCTCGATGGCACAGCTGTGACCAAAGTGACTAGAGGATAAGGGAGATTTTGAATCTCTGCACACACTTTTGGACACTGGACACTTTTGGATTGTGTGAGGCCCAATGAATATCTGAGCGCTATGTGACAGGCTCGATGGCACAGCTGTGACCAAAGTGACTAGAGGATAAGGGAGATTTTGAATCTCTGCACACACTTTTGGACACTGGACACTTTTGGATTGTGTGTGGCCCACTGATATCTGAGCGCTATGTCACAGGCTCGATGGCACAGCTGTTACAAAAGTGACTAGAGGATAAGGGAGATTTTGAATCTCTGCACACACTTTTGGACACTGGACACTTTTGGATTGTGTGAGGCCCAATGAATATCTGAGCGCTATGTGACAGGCTCGATGGCACAGCTGTGACCAAAGTGACTAGAGGATAAGGGAGATTTTGAATCTCTGCATACACTTTTGGACACTGGACACTTTTGGATTGTGTGAGGCCCAATGAATATCTGAGCGCTATGTGACAGGCTCGATGGCACAGCTGTGACCAAAGTGACTAGAGGATAAGGGAGATTGGATTGCTTTTAAAAAAGCAGTTTGCGGAGCAGTGGGTAAACAGCAATGCCAGCCTGTCAGGAAGCCTTAAAAGGCAGCCCAACAACCAACACCACTGATACACCACAATATAGCCTCCCCTTGCACTGCACACACAGTGACTGGTGTGTTGTGCAGGCCAAATTGCTAGCAGCAGAAGCAGTTTTTTTTTCTTCTCAGCAGGACAAAAAAAAAAATTGGGATTGCTTTTAAAAAAGCAGTTTGCGGAGCAGTGGGTAAACAGCAATGCAGGAATGTCAGGAAGCCTTAGAAGGCAGCCCAACAACCAACACCACTGATACACCACTATATAGCCTCCCCTTGCACTGCACACACAGTGACTGGTGTGTTGTGCAGGCCAAATCGCTAGCAGCAGAAGCGGTTTTTTTTTTGTCTTCTTCCCTGCCTAACGCTCTCCCTACAGAATCAGCAGCAACCTCTCCCTATACTGAGATCGGCAGAAGTAAGATGGCGGTCGGCGTGCACGCCCTTTTATACCCCCTGTGACGCCCACCAAAGCAAGCCAATCACTTGCATGCCCTTCTGAAAGATGGTGGTGACCCCTGCCTATGTCATCACGTTGCCCACAGTGTCCGTGGATCCTGATTGGCTGAAAAAGAGCGCAAAACAAACTTTTGAAACGCGACTTTGGCGCGTAAGTCGCCGACCTCGTGGCCGACCTCATCCTAGGGTCGGGTTTCGTTTCATGAAACCCGACTTTGCCAAAAGTCGGCGACTTTTGAAATTTTTCGACCCATTTCGCTCAACTCTAGCGGCCACTGCTTCATCAGTGATCCTGCCTGAGTTTGCTTTGCCGGAGCCCGTGGAAGTCTTGGAACCAGCTGCGGCCGTGCCGACATCGCTGCCAAAGCCGGCTGCGGCCTATACCACATTGGAGCCTGCAGCCGCTTCTGCCCTGCCCCCGACCTTGACCGCGACCCGCCCACCGGACTCTCCGGCCTATACCGGACCCTCCGCCTGGATTGCGGAGGTCATTGAGGGAAAAAAGGCCAGAGAGCGGGAGATCTTGGGGCTTCTGCATGAGAAAGGAGGGGCTGGTATGTCTGTTCCCCGATCATATGGGCAGCTGATTTATATGGACACTGGTAAGGGCTATGGCTTCATTTGCGACAACACCGGCTACAAAGTATATTTAAATGTGGCCTCCATCAGACACGGTCAGGTTCCTCAACCGGGAGATTTACTCTCTTACTACAAGGAGTATTGCCCCCGCGGCTATTACGCGATAGCCGTCACCGCCTACCCTGAGGGGTATAAGACTCCATAAAAGGACAAGGACTCCTGGGTCTCGAGCTTCAGGGACACTCGAGGCCCAGAGGTATTTTTGGCATCCCAGAAGACTCCACGGCTGTGGAGTCCCACTGTTATGGCGAGACATCGGCCGCCAGGAGGTGGCCCGGAGAACCTACTGTTTTGGACTGCCGGGACTGCGGTGCACTGTTGCACTGATCGGGGACTGTTCTGCATCCCCATGGGAAGCATATCCTCTGGTGTAGCAGGGATGCCTTATGATAGTGTTTTACTCAAAGGAAGGGGGAGCACCCCTGTCTTCATTCGATTAATGTTTTTTTTTTTGTTTTTTTATGATTGTCTATTTGTCTGAAGTGTATTGTTTTGTTAGCAAGCAAAAGGTAAAAGGCCAAAGAAAAAATGTTTTGAAAAAAAAAACCGTATTACAGCCAATTTCAAAAAATTGTAGTGAATTTGAACTGTTAAAATGTTATTGTTATTTTTTTTTTTAAAAATGTGTATTCAGCAGGTCCTGGGTACGGGGAGTATGCCGACCCTGACTTAGTTAAGTTGAAAGGACGACGGGACAAGGAGAAGGCTGATGGACCGGGTACCTGAGCCAAAGAGTCTGTGTGACACTGGGGTCTGTGTGACCAAGGGTCTGTGTGACACAGGGGTCTGTGTGACCAAGGGTCTGTGTGACCAGGAGTCTGTGTGACAAAGGGGTCTGTGTGACCAGGAGTCTGTGTGACAAAAGAGTCTGTGTGACCAAGGGTCTGTGTGACAAGGAGTCTGTGTGACCCAGATACCGACCATGTCAGTGCCAGGTTTTGACACCACTTTCACCCCTGGATGCAATTGTCGAGGATGACAATGGTCAAAGGAAGGGAGAATGTGGGGAGGTTGAGCTGGTGGACAGCTCTGTCTTTAGTAAGAGAGAGATAGGAAAATAGGGTGTCATGTGGCAGTCTGTCCATTAGAGGTCAGTGGAGAGCACCGACGACAGTGGTTATGTAACTGCCACAGGACAAGGTGACTCTGATTGGGCAAAGGTGACTGTCAAGTGACAGTGGGCGGGGCTATCCAGGCTGACAGTACAAATACTGAGGTAAGCTTCTAGAAGCCTGGGGAGCTCACAAGAGAGGAGGGTCTGCTGTGAGGAGAGGCAGCAGAGAACCCTCAGAGAGAGAGAGCCTGACAGTGAGGACGGTCACGGGGGTTGACCCAGACGATGGTAGCAGCAGACAGTGACACCGAGGGTGAGGATAACGGTGTACCCTGGGTGGTGAAGCGCTGTGGTTAAGGTGCCTAGGGCAGCCACAGTGAAGAGAACCACAGGGGTCACTACGACGGTGATACACAGCACAAGTGGAGGTACCCGGGTCTGTGAGGGAAGCAATCCCTAAGATCTCTTGTCATGTACTGTGAAAGCTGTTAAAGGAGTTGGAGAAAAAAGCACGGACCTGTTGCATATGCTTTCCTGTCTCAGCCTCCCGTCTGTCTGCGCTAAGAGGTGGGTCACCCCCCCAGCCCTGTTGGATCTGTATCACCTGAGCACAGCACACCTACCCCGCCTATCTACACTAACATCAGCAGCACCACCAAATCATCGCCTCAGCTCAGCCCAGCCCGGCCCGCCACCCCTACATTTGTAAGCCCAAACCCTGGCTAAAACCTTCAGAAGCCTGTGATTGACCTATTTGGGTCAGATTGGTCCAGTTGTTTGTAAAATAATATTTGTGTTTGTGTTCTATTATTTTGGCAAATACTTCAAGAACCATAGATCCCAGAACGCTGACTCCGAGTGTTAAACCTTTAGAAGCTTCTGAATTTCTTGTGTGTCAAATTTGTAGCTCTTGGCCATAAACTAATATTTTCTTGTGTTCTCTCTTAAGTGAACATCTCAAGAAGACTGTTACGTTCCATGTTTTGGTGGATATTTCAATAATGGTGCAGCCTAGAGAGCTGAAACCCAGTGTAAAAGATTCCTAAGTAATTTATTGACCTATGTGGAAATTTTGGGGCAAATCGGTCCAATTACTTGGCTGTCAATTAATCTTTTCTTTTGTGTCCCTGTGTAATGATAAATAAGATGTGACTGTAAGGTATGACTTAAGGTTCCCTGATTATTACACTACAGATTAGAGTCACCTGTCACATAGCTGTGGCCCCTCCTTTCTGCCCCCACACGCTCTGTGGCTGCATCTGTAACCCTACACCAGATACTTCCTGTGCACACACTCCCTTCTCCACAGCTAAGGAATGTTAATTAAGCTGAGTGGAAAGAATATCTTTGTTTGAAGCCCCATGTGGCTGGATACAAGTATGGGTAATATTAACGAGGCTGGATCGCGAGAACAATACACAACAATACATATCTGTGTAGGGCACAAAACCAGCGTTTTGGCCCATAATTTTCACGGTTCTAGCACTCACAGAAACCGAGAAATGGAGTTCTCCTAAACGGTGTGACATAACTACTGCTTGTTTGGTCTTGAATTATACCCTCCGATAGGCTAAAGAAAATGATACCATGTGTGTGATTGTACGAGGTACCCTCTGTGAGATATAGTCATAAGTTTAGTAGTCAGATTCTAGCTCCAAGAGAAGGGGGAGGACCAACCCCAGATGGCCCCTTTTATGATGTCACAAACCCAAAGCTGTAAGGTATTCCCTCCCCAAAATTGGTCATTTCAGCTAAGAGAGCTGGAAGTTTCATGCCAAAAGGACCCCAGATGCAGGGAGATGTGTGGCCCCGCCTCCCCACATGGTTAGCCTAAAGACCATCTAAGCAACTGTAAGGCTGTGTTCACACACAGCATTTTTTTTGCGGTTTTCCCTGCTGATTTGCCAAAAAATCCGTGGGAAAAATGCAAAAAAGAAGCTTCCCATTCATTTCTATGCATTTAGCACTTTTTGTGCACATTGATGTGTTTTTTACCGCGAAAAAAACGCATCGCGGTAAAAAACGCAGCATGCTCATTAATTTCACAGATTTTTCCGCGTTCAATGCGTTTTGAAAATGCGCCGGAAAAACGCATCAAAACCGCGCAAAAACCGCGACGAAGACGCTCGGAAAACGCGAAGACAAAAAAAGGCGCGGTTTCTGGGAAGGGAGTCAGGTTTTTGAGCAGAAATTTTCTGCTACATGTGCACTTAGCCTAAGTGTTGATCTCTACATTAATCCCTTTTATTTTATATTTGCATTGTACATACCTAATATCTCAACTTTGTAACATCTTTTGTCTGTGTAATCACTGCCCCCCTTTTGGGGAATAAATTATAACTTTATTAGTCTGTCTGTATGCTCTAAAAACGAACACGTGCCTTTAGATAATTACGCTACTAATTTGGGGGTTTGCTACGGACCCTCTTAACTAACTCATTGATTAAGAGAATCGTAGCTGGTGGCGGCGACGTGTGTTCTGGGTCCCGGGTACTGCTGGCTGTGACGGAAGGGATTTTGTAAGCTAATTGGGTGGCTGCGGCCAGAGCATTTTATAATTCCCTCACTGTAGCGTTCAGGGTGGCCAGACCTCATTGAAGCAGCCGGCCGGCGACCCATTTTCCCAGGTGTAGTTCCCTGACTGACCTGAGGGTAAGGGGGGCACCGGAGAGCTGCGAGTTCCAATGTGGAACGGAAAGGTGGGATATACATAAATCCCTGCAGTTTGTGGAAGATTGTTAGCAGTGGTGGGACATCCAAAATAACCCCCCTGCGATAAATTGTTAGGGCAAGGCTAGCTTGCTGTTTTTATCACAGGGTGCCAGCGGTGGGATAACTAAGACAAGCCCCCCTGTGCCTGTGATAGCCGTGTGTCGGCAGTGCGTTGCATCCCTCCATCCGTGACATACCGGTGTCAGCGGCGGGATCGTGACACCCTGTTTTTTGGGAATATATTGAGAAATGTAGGTCTTATAGAAAGCTAATACCTCAGAAGCGCCTGATTTACATCTGTGCCAGGTTTGGTACCGATTGGTCCAGTTGTTCGGCCATGAATTCATATTTGCTCTCGTATTCTGTTCTTTTTCATTCCTTTGTGAATATCTTAAGAACAGTCGTCCTAGAGAGCTAAATCACATTTTAGGAAAGACAATATCCCTGATGGTAATTGTAATGCCGCCAGAGGACACAAGAAGTGATTCCAGCTAATTGGTAAAAACAGTTCTTTAGTGAAATAGCACAAATATAAAACCATAAAAAAAAACGGGTGGGGAAAGAACCTCCAAAAGGAGGCACACAATGAGGACTGGGTATGTAGAAGGTCACAGATACAAGGTTGGTCACGTGGAAGTTGATATAAGGTGAAACAATATTTGTATATATTTTATAAAAACTAGGTTCATTATATGGACCACATTACTATTAATGCCAAGCTGTTATATCTTCAACGAAAGTGCATAGCGCCTCAAAGAAAAGCAGACCGAGTAGATAACAATGGGTCGATAAGGAACAAAAAAACTCCTGAGAATAGAAAATACAGCACATGTTTCCTGGTGATAGTAAAAATGGAAGTGCTGATTACTAGTGGAACTTATATATACATATATATCAAATCAAAAAGAATTGTACATCACCTAAAAATATTAGCAGCATAAGAACCAGAGCCAGGACCTTCAGAAAACCATGACAGCCGTGCCTCCCCAATCCCTACGCCATTTTTCCTCCGAGGTGACAAATATCTCAAGAATTCTAGGTCCTAGAGAAAATGAGCCTGGTCTAAAATCTTCCAAGGAGCCTGATTTACTTGTGTGCCAATTTTGAAGCACATTGGTTCTGTTGTTTGGCTCTACATAAAGAATGGACATCAGACAACAGAAATTAATTTTTATATATTAGATATTTGGTGCTATGACTCTGTTTTGCCACAATCACAGCTTTTTATATCAGGCATTGTTATAGATGTAATTGCAAAATCTATAAAGCCATCTCATAGTTATCATAGTGAATTATGAAGCAAGGCTAGCTATTAACCTCAACATGACCCTTATTCAGCTGGAACCCCCTGCTGCAAACAGGTAATTAAAGTTGGCTATTTGATGGATCGGAGACAGGAATTCCAGGCACGGCTTGCGGGGAGAATGTGGGAAGCAACAGATTTATGGCCTGTGGAGGTACCCTATCGCCCGTGCATCCCTATGTCACAGAACTGCAAATAGACTGCTGTGAGCTCTTCTGTTCCCTTCCAAATTATGAATACTGAGTTTTTTATGAACAACAAAGGTCCTAAAGTTATAGAAGGCATATTTCCGGCATCATCATGACGAAATGGCGAACGTAACCAATTGACTGACATCAATGGGCGGTTACCACATCAAGTCTCAAATTAAAATCTGACAGATGGACAACAATATATAGATATACAGAGGTTGGACAAAATAATGGAAACACCTAACGTTTTGGCATCATAATCTTCGAACATGTTATAAACATGCAAATCGTCACATATGGTAATGTTTTGCAATTGATTATTTGTGTTATGTGATATGTGTATGTAAATTAACTGTTTGTTTTGCAGAATTGTAAGAACATTGATGAGAACCTGATACCAATGGCAGACCTCTCGGATTTTCAAAGAGGCCAAATTGTTGGTGCTCGTATGGCAGGCGCTAGTGTAACAGAAAGTGCCCGAATGCTTGGCATGTCAAGAGGTACTGTCTCCAAAGTAATGACTGCGTTTGAAAGAGAATGAAAAACGTCCGCAGCAAAGTACAGGTACGGCCGAAAGTTGAAGTTGACTGAGAGAGACCGTCGGACTCTAAAGCGAATTGTGAGAGAGGATCGCAAGACCATGGCTCCGAAAATAACTGCTGAGCTCAATGAACACCTACACAGAACCCAGTTTCCACGAAAAATGTTCGTCCGGAGCTGCACAAATCTGGATTCCACGGAAGAGCTGCAATTCGAAAACCGCTGCTCTCAATGACAAATGTTTCCAAGTGTTTAGAGTGGTGTAGAAACCTCCAGAATTGGTCCCTCGAGCAGTGGAAACATGTGATATTCTCAGACAAATCATTGTTTACCCTATTTCCGACCTCCGGCCGAGTGTACGTTTGGAGACAGCCGAAAGAAGCATTCCATCCAGACTGCCTGGCGGAGGTTCTGTGATGATCTGAGGTGCTATTTCATGGAGCTCCGCCGGGCCAATGATATCCCTTCATGGAACAGTTAACAGCCGAGGTTATTCAGGCATTTTGGGTGACCAAGTGTATCCTATGGATCAAGCACTGTTCCCGGAGGGGAACGCCATCTTTCAGTAAGATAATGCATCAATTCATACAGCTAGAATCGTTAAAGCATGGCACGAGGGACATTCTAATGAAGTTGAGCATCTCATCTGGCCCCCACAATCCCCAGACCGCAACATTATTGAGCATTTATGGCCGATTTTAGAGATTCAAGTTAGACGTCGATTTCCACCGCCATAGTCGCTCAAAGAACTGGAGGGTGTTTTAACTGAAGAATGGGCTACAATTCCTTTGGAAACAATTCACACCTTGCATGAATCCATGCCTCAAAGAACTGAGGCTGTAATCGCCACAAAAGGTGGACCTACACCACATTAACCTAAGTTTGGCTGATGTTTCCATGTGTTTCCATTATTTTGTCCAACCCCTGTAAATCATAATAGGAAAATGGCATTAATATCTCCCGCCTGGGACCTCCAGGGACGAAGATATTTGGAAAGTTGGAGAGCTCTTAATTTTTGGGACCTTAGCCACATCCCATGACCAGCCCCCATATGAGCTCACCACGGAGAGCTATGTACGCATGATTTTTATCCAATAAAAGCAGATTTTGAGTTTTTGTCTTTGTCAGTCCCGAAAGAAACAGTTTGCTGTGGCTGTGTACTATTTCACTAAAAGGAGTTATTCCTTCTTATTGTAAGTGATTATATATGCTGTATTGTTGTCCATTTTGTAACATCTTTGTATATTTTTATAATCTCTTGCTACATTTCAAATCAAATATGTAAAATGTAATAGATTCATACTCTTGCTTTATAAACTGCACCCCTAAAGCAATATGCTATCTGTAAAGGATGTCCAATCGGCTTGTATAAACGATTGGTGGTGGCAGCAAGTTCCTTTTGTTATTGTGAAGTTTGGCAGTGACCGTACCTGGGGTATATATACATAATATATGCAGTATATATATTCCATGCATTGGAATCAAATGTGTATATGCTGTATGTTCAAAGTGAGTTCCTCATAAACCAGCCTATTGGTGAAAGCAGCAGCAGCCTAGCCCATCACTCGTCAGGCAATTGCGTAATTGTCCTGACAGGGGCGTAACTACCAGGGTCGCAGCCTGGGGGGAGTCAGGGGCCCAGCAGGTCAGACCCAACTGTGCCGATTCTCGCGGCATAGTCCCGTTTTTTACCCCCCCCGTGTCCCACACTGAGCCGCCACGCCCCCCATGCACCCCATCCTCGCCCTCGCAGATAGACCCACCGCAGTCTGCAATGAAGTACTTTTCTGTGCGCACAGGATCTGTGATGAGGTCACAGGAGGGGAGGAGTCAGGGGTCACATGATCAGGAGCCTCGTTATCTGCAGGACTCTGCTGTGCTGGTTGTCATGGTGCTGGATGAGGTAAAGTTTCTGTGTGGGGTCAGGAGGGTTTTACAGGGTGGATGTAGCAGAGCTGTGTGTATGAGGTGTACGGAGCGAAGATGTGTGTGTATGGGGTGTGCAGAGCGGAGCTGTGTGTGTACTAGGTGTACGGAGCGGAGCCATGTGTGTACGAGGTGTACGGAGCAGAGCCGTGTATGTACGAGGTGTACGGAGCGGAGCCATGTGTGTACGAGGTGTACGGAGCAGAGTCGCGTGTGTACGAGGTGTACGGAGCGGAGCCGTGTGTGTATGAGGTGTACGGAGCAGAGCCATGTGTGTACGAGGTGTACGGAGAGGAGCCGTGTGTGTACGAGGTGTACGGAGCGGAGCCGTGTGTGTATGAGGTGTACGGAGCGGAGCCATGTGTGTACGAGGTGTACGGAGAGGAGCCGTGTGTGTACGAGGTGTACGGAGTGGAGCCGTGTGTGTATGAGGTGTACGGAGCGGAGCCATGTGTGTACGAGGTGTACGGAGTGGAGCCGTGTGTGTATGAGGTGTACGGAGCGGAGCCATGTGTGTACGAGGTGTACGGAGCGGAGCCATGTGTGTACGAGGTGTACGGAGCGGAGCCATGTGTGTACGAGGTGTACGGAGCGGAGCCGCGTGTGTACGAGGTGTACGGAGCAGAGTCGCGTGTGTACGAGGTGTACGGAGCGGAGCCGTGTGTGTACGAGGTGTACGGAGCAGAGCCATGTATGTACGAGGTGTACGGAGCAGAGCCGTGTGTGTACGAGGTGTACAAGGTGTGCGAAGCGGAGCCGTGTGTGTACGAGGTGTACGGAGCGGAGATGTGAGTGTATTTTGGCATGGGGGGCCCCATTTGAAAGTTCGCACCGGGGCCCATAACTTTGTAGTTACGCCACTGTGTCCGGAAGATTGAAGGCGGTGGACTTCTGGTTCTTGACAGGTATATATTAGACTTTCTGTTTTAATTGCAGTAACTATTTCACCAAAATAATTTTATCTGGTGTGTTACGATGTGGCTTCACTGTACACTTCTGCTGAGCATAATACAAGAATGAGGAAAGTCAGTGAGTCTCTACCGAGTTCCCGTTGTGGTTCTGAAAGCACACAACTTGTCATCAATTTGCTGGAAATAGTACAAATGAGAAATTATTTCCTGTATGAAGACATTTTTGTCTGCAAATGCGGAGCTCCGCAATGGGGTCCAACACAGCCTCAGCATAAGCTAGCATCTGCATTGCCTGCTTTGAGCACAAATGTATACAATTCACCTGTTTTATTAAAGCACTTTGTTACATTTTGTGCCATTGGTGTGACTGTAGAGCTCACGGTTATGTGGTTGCTTTAGCTGTCGCTGGTATGGGATGGGAGCACTGTGGTTGTAACTGTTATGAAAGCAATTACTGTGGTTGTGACTTTTATGGAGACCATGTGGATATCATTGATGTGAGGACACTGTGGTTGTCACTGACTTAGAGACACTGTGGCAGTCACTGGTATGGGAGCACTGTGGCTATTAAAGGTTATGTGATCTTGTGACTGTCACTGTTATGGAAGCATTATGGCTATGGCTGTTATAGAGCTTCCATGGCAGCTACAGTTATAGGAGCCTATTATAGCCTTTGTTGTGTGTCACCGTTGCTGTCACTTTTATGCAAGCACTTTGGCTGGTGCTGTTATGATGAAACTATGGCTTTTACTATAATAGGACTCCATAACTGTAAATGTCCCCGTACACTATATGTACCTGTTACACAGGCACTGTGGCTGTCACTGTTATGGGCTCTTGTGGTTGTGTAATAAAGTGCAGGTGCTGATTATGTCACCACGGATCAGAGACAGACCAAAAGTTAACGGGTTTATTTACAAGGGACAGTATCTCCTTGCAGGAAGAAGCAGTGGGGGTTAAACTGACAGAGTGAATGTGATTTAACGATATACTAAAGCTAAGCAGAGTTGTCAATCAGAATAAAAATGGTTAAACGGGTATTCTTGCAACCTATCAGTCCGATGAAGCCTTGATTGAAGGGTCGTCTTCTCCAGCGTAGGCACCGTCAACAGCGGTACTTGTAGTTTCGCCTCTCTTGGAAACAGGGAACTCCGGGCTGAGTCTCTGCAGTCCCCTCTCAGGGTGATGCTGGAAGCAGGAAGCAGGGAGACGCTGCTGAACTGAATCTCTCCTGCTCTAAGTCTCTGTATATTAAGCTGACAGGTTCTCTGCAGAAACGATGTTGCGCCCAATGATAAATCTCTCAGTTATGCTCAGGGGCTCTGGCCTGTCACAGCTGTCACTATCTCTGCACTGTCAGGGGGAAGGTCTTCTCTGGTCATAGGGGCTCCCAAGTCACGTACTCACATACAGCTCTCACTATGGCTCGTATCTCAGTCTCAGTGCTCTGACGGGGAGTCCTCTCTCTCTGGGAGCGAAGTGCTGCAGCCTGCTTTCTCGCTGGCATGCTCTGCTCTGGCACTGGCATGCTATGCTTTTGCGCCCCCAGCCTGCTCTGCTTCCGGTCCACGCCCCTTCTCTTCCCCCACTGCTCCTCATGGTCACATGGTGCAGTCGGTCCAAGTCAGTAAGTCTTCCCCCCGGCAATCCTGCTGCCCAGCTATGTGTTTCCGGACACGGAGAAGGGGAGGTAACCCCCTTCTGTCTCTTCTTGCTCTTCACCCCCTTACAGTTGTCATTGTGATTGTGTGTATTTGGTCTCATTAATGCCCCTTCTACTGCCACATATTATTTATCATGGTCCAAGTGCAATATTTTTTATTTGCAATTTATACAGAACATTACTCTCTGGAGAGAGTAGCTCTGCTGAAATATATTCCTCTCTCCTGCACTAGGACTCCTCTCGTTGGTGACTGTCTATGTCCCGGGAGATCTATCTTCTGTTGCTTCCATCCTGACACATTCTCTTCTCATATCAGCCTTGTCACACTCTGCGCTTCCTGTCGTCTTGTTGACTAATGTTATTATACATATAATGGCCCCTTTCATATTTGCTCCCACTGTGACATCTGTCTCTGCCCAAAACACAGATCGTCCTTATCAGTCACCAGCAGAGAGACAGGAGCGAATGTCACCTGTCACTTACTGGTCTCATATTCAATGATGCCAAAGTCTGCACTGATACATGACGCACTCCATAGACTCGCCGTACATCTACACAGGAGCAGGCACCTTCACAGGATCAACAAGATGAAGAACAAGTCCATAAACCCAAATCTTCAGGTCTGCAAACCCAAATCTACAGGTGCACATAACCAAATTTACATGTACATACAGACCTAAATATCCAGACCTAGAAACCCCAATCAGTAGGTCCACAGACTCAAATCTACAGGTCCAGAGTCCTACATCTGCACATGAGCATGCACCTGCATAGGATCAACAATGAAGAACAAGTCCATAAGCCAAATCTGCAGGTCCACATACCCAAATCTAAAGGTCCACAGACCCCAATATGCAGATCTGCAGAGCACACTGATACACAGACTCAAATCTACAGGTCCAAAGAACTCAAATCTACAACCCAATCTGTAGATCCACAGACCCAAATCTGCAGGCTCACAGAACCCAATTTGCAGGTCCATAGACCCAAATCTGCAAGTCTACAGACCCTACAGAATTTACAGGTCCAAAGATCCCAATCTACAAGTCAACAGACCCCAATCTACAGGTTCAAAGACCTGAATCTGCAGGTCCACAGACCCAAATCTGCATGTCCACAAAAACTAATCTATAGATCCATAGAACCTAATATAAATGTCAACAGACCTAAATCTCCAGGTCAACAGATCCCAATCTGCAGGTCTATAGACCAAAATCTACAGTCCTAGACACCCCATTGTCTAGGTTTACAAACCCAAATCTGCAGATCCACTGATCCCAATCAGCAGATCTGCAGTCCGCAATCTACAAGTCTACAGATCCCAATCTACAGGTCCAAATCTACAGATCCACAGAACCAAATCTACAGGTCCAAATAACGTAATCTACAGGTCCAGAGACCTAAGTCTCCAGGTCAACAGAACCCAATCTGCAAGTCCAAGACCTCAATCTACAGTCCTAGACTTCCCAGTCTCCAGGTCCACAGACCCCAATCTACCGTTCAAAAGACCCCAATCTGCAGGTTCACAGAACCCAATCTGAGACGTGCCGGAAAAGGGCGGGCTCATCACTGGAGCCCGCAGCAAACAGGATGAGTCTACCTTAGACGTAACTATACGTCTAAGGTGGTAAAGGGGTTAAAATGGGAAACCCCACAAAAAATGATATTGGGTCCCCTGTATTTTTTGACTACCAGCCAGGCAAAACTGACAGCTGCGGACTCCAACTCTCTGCTGTCAGCTCCAGCCATGATTTCTATGTACGGCCCTGCTATGGGGATCTGTGAGACTTGAAGACTGACTTTGTACTTCATTGTCCATCCAAGTTTCATTAGGTTTTAAATCATACATTACTATAAGTTATACCAGCTTTAGTGAAAAAATGGAAGAAAAAAACCTACTGATGCTACTAGGAAGGAATTAGGGTGATAGCTCTGCCCCGCTGAGGAGCACCTGATATATTACTAATATAAAGAGACGCCTCTACATATAAGGAGCCTGAGTCTGACCAGGTGTCAGCGATATATTCCATAAAATCCCCATCTCTGGCTGCAATCAATCTGAATTACCCTGCATTACTCTCACGTGTATAGCAATATCGCGCCTTTCTCTCGGTAATGAAGTCACTCCCCAGACACCGGCGATGATCTCCCTCTTGTAACCACCATGAGCTCAGAATTTGTCATTATGTGCCGGGCGAGGGCACAAAGTGATAGCACTATAGGATAATATGGAGTCTGGGAATAAACAGCTATCGACCCAGAGAGCAGCAGAAAACACGAGAAGTGAGGCTGATCCAATGTATCATTACCGGAATCAATTCAGATTGGATTAAATACATGACATCAACTCACAGGCTGAAATACTGGTGGATCCTCCCGATCGGAGAGAAATGAGAGCTGTTATTATTATTATTATTTATTACCATCACTATTGTTATATTACATTATTAGGATTCTTATTATTTCTTTACGTATTAGTTATTCAAATTATTATTGCTATTATTTACTATTAATATTATCATATTACAACATTACTTTTCTTTACCATTGTTATTATTATCTAACTTTGCTATTATTATTACTACTTTTAGTAGTAGTTCAGTAAATTAATATTATCATTATCATATGCTATCACCATTTTTATATTACATCACGATAATAGTTACTGTTGTTATTATTATTAGTAGTGGTGTTCTAGTGCATTATTATTATTATTATTATTATTATTATTATATTACTACTATTAATAGTATTAGTATTATATTACATAATTATTATAAACAATCCCTATTATTTTATTACATAATTTTATCATTATTATTTACAATATAATAATATTGCATCATTTATATTGTTTCTATTATTATTAGCATTTTATTACATTACATCATTACTAATGAGGCCCTAATCTGCTATAATTCGATTTGACAGATCCACGTGAATTTGGTCAGGAAATTTAATTTGCAAACAATTTATGTAACGGAAATCGAATCTCTGTCTGAGGTTTCTCCAGAACTTAGAGCATAATAAATGTAGGTTTTAAAAAAAATTGTGCTCCCCTGACCTTAACCCCCTCGCCCGCTGCATCCCGGCATTTTTGACCCCGTCCGCAATAACTAGATATCAAGTCAAAACACATCACAACAAGGACTGAAAATGACTTTTGAAGCCCAGTCAGTGTGGATGGGCCGAAGATGCCGAAACACGTGAGAGTAAGATTCCTGAAGACTAGTGCAGCGGGGCTGGGTGGAGGAGGGCCCTGGCAAGGTGAGCATAGGTTTTTCAAAAATGTTTAACACTTTAATGTCTTTTGGAGCCAAACACAATGGCAGGAAGCTGGATGCCAATTTGTTGGATTTGTGCAAAGCGAATTGCTCAAAATTGGAACTTGATTAATTAAGAATGAATTCGCTAACTGCTCATATCATTACTCTTGGCTATTATGACTACTATAGGTCTTATATCATTGCCCTCAGCATTTTCCTTCATGACTGTGTTAACAGCAACACTGGGGAACAATTTGAAAAAAAATTTCTGTTGAGTTAGGTTTTTGAGCTGATTTATACTAAAATTGGCATGCTGATTCCAAAAATGTAGTCAGTTTTTTTCTATCACCTCAAGTTTTTCCTCCTCAACTTACCTGCCATAGAAGCACAATTGCACTGATTTCTGTAATAAGACTTGTTATCTGAGTACAATTCGACTCATATAGAGCTACGTGGCAACTTGTAAGAGTAGTCACAACTGAGACAGTGTGGTGAGAGGTGTGTACAGCTCCCAATACGTCATAATTATCAATATCTTTACACAAAAAATGTATCATAGTAGGAATAAATAGGATTTGTGATAGCTTTTCTCTTTACATTGGGTGCTTAGTTGTAATTTATATATCTTTTATGATCTTTTTCTTTGTTAGTTTTCAAAGCTTGTAACTTTCCATCTCAGTGTTTTATTTACTTATGTACATATTTCCTTTGTTTCAGATCATGTCTGCTCCTTCTTCCTCTCGTCGTAAATGCCTAAACAACCCTGACTCCTTCTGCTATATTTGTGGTGTTTTCGCCATTCCAGTTCAAAGGGCAAACATCAGTGCATTTGTCAAACAAGCATATTTTGCATATTTTAAAGTAAAACTCGGTGATCAAGATAAGCCATGGGCCCCTCACATAGTGTGCAAGCAGTGTGTCGAGAGTTTACGGATGTGGACCAAAGGAACACGTGAAAAGTTGGCATTTGGTATCCCCATGGTGTGGAGAGAGCAAAAAAGTCATTCCACAGACTGTTACTTCTGTTTAGTGAAAACATCAGGATTTAACAGGAAAAATAAAAGTAAAATAGAATATCCAAATCTACCGTCAGCTATCAGACCAATGCCTCATTCAGCTGAAATTCCAGTGCCAGTTTTCGAACAGCTACCATCTCTAGAAGTTCTGAGTGATGTTAACGAGCACAGTGACAGGAATGATGCAGAATTTGAAAGTCACAAGGATTCAGGTCGTAAGGGATTTGATCAGCACGAGTTAAATGATTTAGCACGTGAATTGGGCTTATCAAAAAAAGCTTCAGAATTACTAGCATCAAGGCCGAATGAGAAACAGTTACTTGAACAAGGAGCGAAGGTATCATACTTTCGTACTAGAGAAAGTACATTTTTGCAGTACTTTCGGTGTGACGGCGGTTTTGTGTTTTGCCATAATATTCCTGGTTTACTACAAGAATTAGGGCTTTCAATGTACAATCCAAATGAATGGCGACTGTTTATTGATAGCTCAAAGCGGAGTCTTAAGTGTGTCCTTCTACACAATGGCAATTTATTTGGTGCAGTCCCTATTGGGCATTCTGTCTCTCTTCGTGAAGAACATGGAGATGTAAAGAGAGTTATTGAGTTATTGAAATATGACACACACAATTGGATCATCTGTGTTGACCTTAAAATGGTTTGCTTCCTTCTTGGTCAGCAACGTGGGTACACAAAGTATCCCTGCTTTCTCTGTATGTGGGATTGCAGAGCTCGAGAAAAGCATTGGGTTGAGTCGAATTGGCCTCCAAGATCTGGTCTTAAACCTGGAGATCCTAACATTCTACATCAGCCACTTGTTGACAGGAAGAATATACTATTCCCACCTCTGCACATAAAACTAGGTCTCATGAAGCAATTTGTAAAAGCATTGCCAACTGACGGCGACTGTTTTAAGTACATCATGTTGGCACTTCCTGGACTGTCCATTGAAAAAATCAAGGCTGGTGTGTTTGATGGTCCACAAATTTGACAGCTCATCAAAGATGAACATTTCACCGGGACTATGTCAGATCTTGAGAAGAATGCTTGGTTATCATTCAAAGACGTCGTCAAGAACTTTCTTGGAAATACACGTGCAAGTAATTACAAAGAAATTGTTCAGAAACTATTGGAGAGCTACAAAGCGCTTGGTTGCAACATGAGTATTAAACTACATTTTCTGCATTGCCATCTTGCCAACTTTCCGGAAAATCTTGGTGCTGTTAACGATGAGCAAGGTGAACGATTTCACCAAGATTTGAAGGTTATAGAAGACCGTTACCAGGGTAGATGGGATGTACATATGATGGCTGACTATTGCTGGAGCATCAAATGTGATTGTCCTCAAGTTAAACACTCCAGAAAAAGCTATAAATGTACATTTTTACCTTAAATACTTGCATATATATATCCTTTGTAAAAAACATGATAGTGTTAAAAAACATATTTGTCATGCCTATTTCTTATATATTTCATTTTTTGTTCATATTTGTACTATTTAAAAAAAACTTTTTAGGTACAGTAGTTTACATATTTTTGAGAAGACAAAAATCCTATAGTTCAAAAACTTGACGTGATAGAGAAAAACTGAGATCATTTCTGGATTCAGCATCCAAAAATTAATTAAGAACAGTTGTCTGACCTAACTCCTAAAAAATTGCGTTCCCCAGTGCAATCGTTTGAGGCCTGACTGCTCCTTTATTCTCAGGGCACAAAATACTGGACGATCATGATCAGGAGTGAGTGATCTCCCCATCAGATGTGAGGTATTTCCTGATCAGAAGTGAGTGATGTCCCGATCAGATGTGAGTGATGTCCCGATCAGATGTGAGTGATGTCCTGATCAGAAGCAAGTGATGTCACGATCAGAAGTGAGTGATGTCACGATCAGAAGTGAGTGATGTCCCGGTCAGATGTGAGTGATGTCCCGGTCAGAAGTGAGTGATGTCCCGGTCAGAAGTGAATTATGTCACGATGAGAAGTGAGTGATGTCCCAGTCAGATGTGAGTGATGTCCCGATCAGACGTGAGTGATTTCCCGATCAGATGTGAGTGATGTCCCGGTCAGATGTGATCGATGTCCGTCACATGTGATCGATGTCCCGGTCAGATGTGAGTGATGTCCCGGTCAAAAGTGAGTGATGTCCCAGTCAGAAGTGAGTGATGTCCCAGTCAGAAGTGAGTGATGTGCCGGTCACATGTGAGTGATGTCCCGGTCAGATGTGAGTGATGTGCCGGTCAGATGTGAATGCTGTCTCGGGCAGATGTGAGTGATGTCCCGGTCAGATGTGAATGCTGTCCCGGTCAGATGTGAGTGATGTCCCGATCAGATGTGATCGATGTCCCGATCAGATGTGATCGATGTCCCGATCAGATGTGAGTGATGTCCCGGTCAGAAGTGAGTGATGTCCCGGTCAGAAGTGAGTGATGTCTCGGTCAGAAGTGAGTGATGTCTCGGTCAGATGTGAGTGATGTCCCGGTCAGATGTGATTAATGTCCCAGTCAGATGTGAGTGATGTCCCGGTCAGATGTGAATGCTGTCTCGGTCAGAAGTGAGTGATGTCCCGATCAGATGTGATTGATGTCCCGGTCAGATGTGAGTGATGTCCCGGTCAGAAGTGAGTGATGTCTCTGTCAGATGTGAGTGATGTGCCAGTCAGATGTGAATGCTGTCTCGGTCAGATGTGAGTGATGTCCCGGTCAGATGTGAATGCTGTCCCGGTCAGATGTGAGTGATGTCCCGATCAGATGTGATCGATGTCCCGATCAGATGTGAGTGATGTCCCGGTCAGATGTGAGTGATGTCCCGGTCAGAAGTGAGTGATGTCTCTGTCAGATGTGAGTGATGTCCCAGTCAGATGTGATTAATGTCCCAGTCAGATGTGAGTGATGTCCCGGTCAGATGTGAGTGATGTCCCGGTCAGATGTGATTGATGTCCCGATCAGATGTGAGTAGAGTTGAGCGAAACGGGTCGAAAAAATTCAAAAGTCGCCGACTTTTGGCAAAGTCGGGTTTCATGAAACGAAACCCGACCCTAGGATGAGGTCGGCCACGAGGTCGGCGACTTACGCGCCAAAGTCGCATTTCAAAAGTTTGTTTTGCGCTCTTTTTCAGCCAATCAGGATCCACGGACACTGTGGGCAACGTGATGACATAGGCACGGGTCACCACCATCTTTCAGAAGGGCATGCAAGTGATTGGCTTGCTTTGGTGGGCGTCACAGGGGGTATAAAAGGGCGTGCACGCCGACCGCCATCTTACTTCTGCCGATCTTAGCATAGGGAGAGGTTGCTGCTGATTCTGTAGGGAGAGCGTTAGGCAGGGAAGAAGACAAAAAAACTGCTTCTGCTGCTAGCGATTTGGCCTGCACAACACACCAGTCACTGTGTGTGCAGTGCAAGGGGAGGCTATATAGTGGTGTATCAGTGGTGTTGGTTGTTGGGCTGCCTTCTAAGGCTTCCTGACAGGCTGGCATTGCTGTTTACCCACTGCTCCGCAAACTGCTTTTTTAAAAGCAATCCAATCTCCCTTATCCTCTAGTCACTTTGGTCACAGCTGCGCCATCGAGCCTGTCACATAGCGCTCAGATATTCATTGGGCCTCAAACTGCTTTTTTAAAAGCAATCCCAATTTTTTTTTTTTGTCCTGCTGAGAAGAAAAAAAAACTGCTTCTGCTGCTGATAGCAATTTGGCCTGCACAACACACCAGTCACTGTGTGTGCAGTGCAAGGGGAGGCTATATTGTGGTGTATCAGTAGTGTTGGTTGTTGGGCTGCCTTTTAAGGCTTCCTGACAGGCTGGCATTGCTGTTTACCCACTGCTCCGCAAACTGCTTTTTTAAAAGCAATCCAATCTCCCTTATCCTCTAGTCACTTTGGTCACAGCTGTGCCATCGAGCCTGTCACATAGCGCTCAGATATTCATTGGGCCTCACACAATCCAAAAGTGTCCAGTGTCCAAAAGTGTGTGCAGAGATTCAAAATCTCACTCATCCTCTAGTCACTTAGGTCATAGCTGTGCCATCGAGCCTGTCTCATAGTACTCAGATATTCATTGGGCCTCACACAATCCAAAAGTGTCCAGTGTCCAAAAGTGTGTGCAGAGATTCAAAATCTCCCTTATCCTCTAGTCACTTAGGTCACAGCTGTGCCATCGAGCCTGTCACATAGCGCTCAGATATTCATTGGGCCTCACACAATCCAAAAGTGTCCAGTGTCCAAAAGTGTGTGCAGAGATTCAAAATCTCACTTATCCTCTAGTCACTTAGGTCACAGCTGTGCCATCGAGCCTGTCACATAGCGCTCAGATATCAGTGGGCCTCACACAATCTAAAAGTGTCCAGTGTCCAAAAGTGTGTGCAGAGATTCAAAATCTCACTTATCCTCTAGTCACTTAGGTCACAGCTGTGCCATCGAGCCTGTCACATAGCGCTCAGATATCAGTGGGCCTCACACAATCCAAAAGTGTCCAGTGTCCAAAAGTGTGTGCAGAGATTCAAAATCTCACTTATCCTCTAGTCTCTTAGGTCACAGCTGTGCCATCGAGCCTGTCACATAGCGCTCAGATATCAGTGGGCCTCACACAATCCAAAAGTGTCCAGTGTCCAAAAGTGTGTGCAGAGATTCAAAATCTCACTTATCCTCTAGTTACTTAGGTCACAGCTGTGCCATCGAGCCTGTCATATAGCGCTCAGATATCAGTGGGCCTCACACAATCCAAAAGTGTCCAGTGTCCAAAAGTGTGTGCAGAGATTCAAAATCTCACTTATCCTCTAGTCACTTAGGTCACAGCTGTGCCATCGAGCCTGTCACATAGCGCTCAGATATCAGTGGGCCTCACACAATCCAAAAGTGTCCAGTGTCCAAAAGTGTGTGCAGAAATTCAAAATCTCCCCTGTCCTATAGACACCTTGTACCTTGTTTTACATACTATATAGTTTGTTGGATTTTGTCTACATTTCTACCAAAAATGAGGAAGGCTGGTGGAAGAGGCCGTGGAATTGGGCGGGGGTTGGCAGCTGGTAATGATGGTGTTGGTGGTGGATCTGATGGTAGTGGCAAGAGCAAAATAGGACCGAATGCAGGAGGTGTTGAGCCTGCGTCATCGTCTGGCTACATAAGGCCTCGAACGCTTAGTTTTCTAGGAGTTGGCAAACTGCTTTTAAAGCCAGAGCATCAGGAAAAAGTTTTGTCTTACATTGCTGACTCAGCCTCCAGCTCTATTGCCTCCTCTTCTTCAGTTGTAAAAAGTAAAAGCACTGAGTCGTCATTGGAGGCTCATGTTCATGAACCACACCTTTCCTTGTGTCCTTCACCCCAACCAAGATTGAAGGATGACGCAGGCCATACTACTGATTACTCCATGGAGCTGTTTTCACATACCATGCCTGGATTATCAAGTGAAATGGTGAATTACCCAGGCCAAGATGAATCTGACATGGAGTGCACTGATGCACAGCCGCTGATGGATGATTCTGCTGGTACATTCACTCAGAGCACTACATTGTCCTCGCAGTGTACAGAGCCAGATTCTGACCCTGATGAGACTCAGGTGCCCCTTCCCGCACACTATACCACCATACACGGTGACACAGAGGAAGGTGCACATGACATAGAAGAGGAGGTGATGGATGACCCAGTTGTTGACCCAGATTGGCATCCATTGGGGGAAGAGGGTGCTGCTTCCAATAGCTCAGATGAGGAGCATCCACAGCAGACATCGACATCGCAACAGCTGTTATCTGCCAGGCCCGGAGCACTCCAAAGACAGGTTCCAAACATCAAAAGAGTTGCTGGACAGCTTGTCCAGAGGGTCAAAAGATCACAGCGTGCTAGGCCGCAAAATGTCTGCCAAAGTAGGAAGAGTGCAGTGTGGCACTTTTTTGAACAAAATCCTCATGATCAGGCCAAGGTTATCTGTAAGAAGTGCGCAAAGACCTTTAGCCGAGGGAAAAATCTGAAAAATTTGAATACCAGTTGCATGCTTAGACATTTAACCAGCATGCACTTGCAAGCGTGGACACAACACCAAACCTCAAGTGCCACATGTGCAACTGATCACAACGAAGGTAGTCAGCAATGCTACATTGTTTCCCCCACTGTAAGCACACCGGTTAGCACAGCAGCAAATGTTGAGGTGTCGTTGCAAGGCCACAGCAGTCAGGGAATCCCACTGTTATATCAACGAAAGACTGATTCTAGGCCATAAGAAAGAACACCAACTCCATCACCATCATCAACCCTCTCTGTCCGCCCTGTCCACCGCGACTTCCACCATATGCAGCTCTCAAGTCCAGCTCACCCTCCCAGACACTATGAGTAGGTCAAGAAAGTACTCAGTCTCTCATCCGCGTACACTGGGTTTGAACGCCCACATTGCCAAACTAATCTCGTTTGAGATGATGCCCTTTCGGTTGGTGGAAAGCACAGCTTTCCGCGAACTCATGGCCTATGCAGTACCACGCTATGACCTACCCAGTCGCCACTTCTTCTCTCGCAAAGCCATCCCAGCCCTCCACCATCATGTGAAAGACCGCATTGTCCATGCACTCAAGCAGTCAGTGAGCGGAAAGGTGCACCTCACTACTGATGCATGGTCCAGTCGGCATGGCCAGGGCCGTTACGTGTCCATCACTGCGCACTGGGTTAATGTGGTGGATGCAGGGTCCACAGGGGACAGCGGTGGTGGGACAGTGCTGCCTAGCCCACGGTATAGGAAACAGTTGGCTGTAGGCGTTCCACCCTCCTCCTCCTCCTCCTCCTCCAGAAGCGAAAGCTCGTCCACAGAGCGCAGTCGTACGAGCACTCCATCTGCAGCTGCCACTGTTGCACACGATGTGTCCCCCTATCGAGCAGCTAGTGGAAAGCGTCAGCAGGCTGTGTTGCAGATGATGTGTTTGGGCGACAGACACACCGCCGAGGTGCTGGCCAAGTACTTGAAGTGACAAACTGAGTCATGGCTGGGCAGTGTACATCTTGAGGCAGGCAAGGTAGTTAGTGATAACGGCCGTAATTTTGTGGCAGCCATAGCCCTTTCAAAACTCAGCCACATACCTTGCTTGGCTCACACCTTGAACCTGGTGGTGCAGTGCTTCCTCAAAAATTATCCGGAGTTAACAGCCCTGCTCCAGAAGGTGCGAAGACTGTGCGCGCACATCCGCCGGTCGCCTGTACACTCCGTTCGTATGCAGAAGCTGCAGCGATTGCTCCACCTTCCCAACCACCGCCTCATTATCGACATTGCAACAAGGTGGAACTCCACCCTGCACATGGTGGAGCGGCTGTGCGAGCAGAGGCAGGCCATAATGCATTTGGGGGAGGATACACGGCCAGGCACTTTGAGAGCAGACATGGAGTTGACAGGTGTGCAGTGGTCGAAGCTGAAAGACCTCTGTAAAGTCATTTAGTGTTTTGAGGAATGCACACGGCTGGTAAGCGCAGACGACGCCATCCTAAGCATGAGCATCCCACTTATGCGTCTGCTCGTGCAAACTTTGACGCACCTTAAGGAGCAGGCGTCTGCAGCCAATGTTGATGAGGAGGAAGAGGAGGAGGGAATCCTTGATGACATTCAGCCATTGTCTGCTCAGGGACCTCTCCTGGACGAGGTGGAGGAAGAATAGGAGGAGGAGGATGATGATGGGGATGATTACTTAGGGGAGGAGGATGCATCTCGTGGGGCAAGTGAAAATGTTGGCGTGGCAAGGTCTGGTACAGGGTTTGTGCGTGACTGGAGGGATGTGGATTTGCCAGAAAGTACTCCTTCAACCAGCACTCGCAGTGCATCATTGACACCGGGAACATTGGCCCACATGTCAGATTATGCCTTGCGGATCCTAAAAAGGGACCCCCGCATTGCCAAAATGATGAACGATGACGACTACTGGTTGGCCAGCATCCTGGATGCACGCTATAAAGGCAAATTACAAAACATCATGCCACAGGAGAACCTTGACCTAATATTGGCTAATAAACAAGCAACTCTGGTAAATCGGTTGCTTGAGGCATTCCCAGCACACAGCAGCGGTGATGGTTCTCACACGAGCCGTATGGGCCGGGGGCAGCTTGGCAGAGGTGTTCGTGGTGCACACAGCAGAAGTGGCGTTGGAGACAGGGGTTTCATGACAATGTTGTGGACTGATTTTTCAAATACCGCTCACACAACTGGTAATACTGCATCGATGGAAAGTGACAGGAGACAGCAGTTGTCAACCATGATTACAAACTACTTTTCCTCCCATATCGATGTTCTCCCACACAGGTCATTCCCCTTTGACTATTGGGCCGCTAAACTGGACACCTGGCCTGAATTGGCCCAATATGCCTTACAGGAGCTCGCTTGCCCAGCTGCAAGTGTGCTATCGGAAAGAGTCTTCAGTGCAGCTGGATCAATCCTGACAGAAAAAAGGACCCGTCTGTCAACCCAAAATGTGGATGATCTAACCTTCATTAAAATGAACCATGCATGGGTTTCCAAGGATTTTGTCCCACCTTCCCCTGATGACACATAGGGTGACAGAAAAATGGCTTGCTTTGGTCCACCTCTTCCTGGGACTTGACCTATTTCGCCTTTTGCATCAGCTGAATGTCCAACATCAACATATGCCACTTTCTAAAACTCCCTAACTGTGCTGCCTCCCCCCCCATGGCCGGGGTCACCACCTAGCGCACGACACTGTGCGAGTGCCGTTGCCCTGGACAGGTGGGTAGGCCGACTCTTGGGCGCGGGCACTGGCACAGGGTCCCTCATAGTGCAATCAAGTGTCTCTGACGGTGGTGGTGCACACCCGCCGTCAGACACACCGCTGTACTATGAGGGGCCCAGTGCCAGTACCGACGCCCACGAGTGGGCCCCCCTTGCTTGGGCAGGGCCCCAGCATTTGCAATCTTTACCTCTCCCTGCTCCTCCGCTGTGTAATCTGGGCCGTCAAATCCATACTGTGCCTGACACTGTCACGCGGGGCTTAGGACAACTAAGGCAGAAATACCCGGGGCCCCTGTGGTGTCCCTTTCACTAGGGGAAACCCTGTCTGACCCTCAACCCAGGGTTTTTGCTGAAGGTGCAAATGCCTGAGCCTCCACCCTTTCCTTATCTCCTGCTCAGCCCTGCACTTAACCCTCCACCCAGTGAGGAGACACACCACCAAAGCTCCCACACAAATAAGACAGACAGGGAGAACTTAAACTGCACTGCACCGCACACACACAGGAATATACAGTAATGTGAACAGGGCACAACTAAACACAAATATGGGAAGGAGAAAGGATAACAACGGATCATACGCCACCAGATACGAATCTCTCTCTCTGCAACACCTCCACTCCAGACCGGAACCACTTGGTATGAAAACACAAGCTATAATCGGCGACGCCCATATGCCAGTATGACTATTTAAAGACCGTGGGCGTGACTAACCTTCCAACCTGGTCTCCAGCAGGATTAACCCCCGAGAGCCTGAAGATCAAGCCGGCGCCACTGAGGCTATAGTGGCTGGAGGTGGAACTACCTCTGCCTGCCGGACGCTGTGGTGTGAACAGCGTCCGACATGACAGACACCGTCTGAGCCTGCCTCCTGAGACATATATTTTGAATGTGTACGCTATCCATACATGTTATCCGGGGATACGGTACCCTTTCTAACCTTTGTGCAATCACGTGCAATCCATACTGTGCCTAACACCGTCTGAGCCTGCCTCCTGAGACATATATTTTGAATGTGTACGCTATCCATACATGTTATCCGGGGATACGGTACCCTTTCTAACCTTTGTGCAATCACGTGCAATCCATACTGTGCCTAACACCGTCTGAGCCTGCCTCCTGAGACATATATTTTGAATGTGTATGCTATCCATACATGTTATCCGGGGATACGGTACCCTTTCTAACCTTTGTGCAATCACGTGCAATCCATACTGGGCCTAACACCGTCTGAGCCTGCCTCCTGAGACATATATTTTGAATGTGTACGCTATCCATACATGTTATCCGGGGATACGGTACCCTTTCTAACCTTTGTGCAATCACGTGCAATCCATACTGGGCCTAACACCGTCTGAGCCTGCCTCCTGAGACATATATTTTGAATGTGTACGCTATCCATACATGTTATCCGGGGATACGGTACCCTTTCTAACCTTTGTGCAATCACGTGCAATCCATACTGGGCCTAACACCGTCTGAGCCTGCCTCCTGAGACATATATTTTGAATGTGTACGCTATCCATACATGTTATCCGGGGATACGGTACCCTTTCTAACCTTTGTGCAATCACGTGCAATCCATACTGGGCCTAACACCGTGTGAGCCTGCCTCCTGAGACATATATTTTGAATATGTACGCTATCCATACATGTTATCCGGGGATACGGTACCCTTTCTAACCTTTGTGCAATCACGTGTAATCCATACTGGGCGTGAGAACGGCTGGCGAGCTGTTAAGCAAGCTACAGCACCTGTGGTTTGCACACGTAAGTTTTTCATTTTTTCATGAATGACGGTTAGGCCTAATTCCGGAACTGCAGTTGACCTGCACTTACTGGGAAATCATTGTTCGCGGGTAATAATTGTAATCAGTGATTCCCATCACTAACGTTGTTCAGCGGGTTATCTGCACCTGTAAGCGACAAACGCTGGCCTTTTCAGTGTAGCGCACATGCAGCCACGGACATGTAAGGGCATGACACACCAGTTATTGGCCAATCTCATGTTTCAGAGCCTCACGTGTCCCTCTAGTAAGCCGGACTCGGACCGCGGGGCATGACGCAGTCTCGTACGTTAACGGAATTAAGCTTGCAATGTGTGCATCTGTTCTGTGGCTGGCATGGTTGAGGTTTCCCAGGTGGAGTCGAATTTAACCGTAGGCTCCACTCCTGGTGGTGCCCTTCTGGACATTCCTTTAAGGTTCAGCTTTGCAACCATACTGCCCACGTAAAACAAACAATTTGCCTTCATGAACGCTGTTTGGAGGGTCATGACTCGTGGGAATAACGCCGCCCAATCAGTTAACCTGCTAGAGAGATCCTTCGTTGCTCCCAAGCATGACATCACACTCCCTAGGAGGAAGGTAATGCCACTGTGGCGACCGTACTCCTGGGGGCGACACAAGTGCACTGATGCCCAGCCACTGCTCGATGATTCTGCTGGTACATTGACCCAGACCACTACATTCCCCTCGCACGCTACACGGCCTGAATCTGACCCTGATGAAACTCAGGTTACCCTTCCCATATACAGTTCCATCTTACACGGTGACAAAGAGGAAGCTGCAGATGAAAGTGCAGGTTCGGCCCACCCGCCATCAGACACACCACCGTACTATCAGGGGCCCTGTGCCAGTGCCGTCGCCAACGAGTGGGCCCCCCCTGCTTGCTCAGGATCACAGCACTTGCAAAGTTGAAATACTGTGCAGTGAGATGGAAGATGGGGATGACGAGGAGTCCAGACTAGTACAGGGATTCCCTAGCGAGGAGACTTATTTGATTGTTTTCAATGTTGGGACAGCAATTTTTGGGGAGCACTATACTCTGGAGAATGATAGATGGGGCCCACCATACACTGGAACATTCCAAAGGTGGACATCAGACACTGGAGCAGCATTTACAGGGCCCATTATACACTAGAGCATTAGAAATGGGGCCCATTATGTTTGGAGCATTATTTGGGCCCATAAGACAGTGGAGCTTCATCCATGGGGACCAACATATACTGTAGCATTATGTGGAGCTCATCATATACTGTTTCAAACATTATATGGGACCAATGATTCTGTATGGAGAAATAGATGGGCCTCGTCATGAGATGTAAAAAGTGAAGTATTTTTCATTGTACTATACCGCTATTTCTCTGCCGTATCGGAGCATGATGAGTTGTGGTATGTGTTAAAGGGGCGCTCTTTCGCCCAGGGCACATGAAAACCTGGAGCCAGCCCCCCCCCCCACAACTTTAGCCAAATAACCATTTTTCAGTGCGTAACTTGTATTATGAAGTTAATTAAGGTTGACAAGCTTAAGTAAGAAGAATTGATGCTTTTGGCATTCAAATGGGCACTGTAGGTGTGTTTCCTGTCCTCCTCTCACTGCCGACTTTTATTCCCCATTGACTTACATTGGGTTTCGGGTTTCATGAAACGAAACGCGACCCTAAAAAACCAAAAGTCGCTCAACTCTAGATGTGAGTGATGTCCCGATCAGATGTGAGTCATGTCCCAGTCAGATGTGATTAATGTCCCAGTCAGATGTGAGTGATGTCCCGGTCAGATGTGAGTGATGTCCCAGTCAGATGTGATTAATGTCCCGGTCAGATGTGAGTGATGTCACGATCAGATGTGAGTGATGTCCCGATCAGATATGAGTGATGTCCCGATCAGATGTGAGTGATGTCCCAGTCAGATGTGATTAATGTCCCAGTCAGATGTGAGTGATGTCCCGGTCAGATGTGAGTGATGTCCCAGTCAGATGTGATTAATGTCCTGGTCAGATGTGAGTGATGTCACGATCAGATGTGAGTGATGTCCCGATCAGATATGAGTGATGTCCCAGTCAGATGTGATTAATGTCCCAGTCAGATGTGAGTGATGTCCCGGTCAGATGTGAGTGATGTCCCGGTCAGATGTGAGTGATGTCCCAGTCAGATGTGAGTGATGTCCCGGTCAGATGTGAGTGATGTCCCGATCACATGTGAGTGATGTCCCGATCAGATGTGAGTGATGTCCCGATCAGATATGAGTGATGTCCCGATCAGATGTGAGTCATGTCCCAGTCAGATGTGATTAATGTCCCAGTCAGATGTGAGTGATGTCCCGGTCAGATGTGAGTGATGTCCCAGTCAGATGTGATTAATGTCCTGGTCAGATGTGAGTGATGTCACGATCAGATGTGAGTGATGTCCCGATCAGATATGAGTGATGTCCCAGTCAGATGTGATTAATGTCCCAGTCAGATGTGAGTGATGTCCCAGTCAGATGTGATTAATGTCCCAGTCAGATGTGAGTCATGTCCCAGTCAGATGTGATTAATGTCCCAGTCAGATGTGAGTGATGTCCCGGTCAGATGTGAGTGATGTCCCAGTCAGATGTGATTAATGTCCTGGTCAGATGTGAGTGATGTCACGATCAGATGTGAGTGATGTCCCGATCAGATGTGAGTGATGTCCCAGTCAGATGTGATTAATGTCCCAGTCAGATGTGAGTGATGTCCCGGTCAGATGTGAGTGATGTCCCAGTCAGATGTGAGTGATGTCCCGGTCAGATGTGAGTGATGTCCCGATCAGATGTGAGTGATGTCCCGATCAGATGTGATCGATGTCAGATCAGATGTGAGTGATGTCCCGGTCAGATGTGAGTGCTGTCCCGGTCAGAAGTGAGTGATGTCCCGATCAGATGTGAGTGATGTCCCGGTCAGATGTGATCGATGTCCCGATCAGATGTGATCGATGTCCCGATCAGATGTGAGTGATGTCCCGGTCAGAAGTGAGTGATGTCTCTGTCAGATGTGAGTGATGTCCCAGTCAGATGTGATTAATGTCCCAGTCAGATGTGAGTGATGTCCCGGTCAGATGTGAGTGATGTCCCGGTCAGATGTGAGTGATGTCCCGATCAGATGCGAGTGATGTCCAGATCAGATGTGAATGCTGTCCCGGTCAGAAGTGAGTGATGTCCCGATCAGATGTGAGTGATGTCCCAGTCAGATGTGATCGATGTCCCGATCAGATGTGATCGATGTCCCGATCAGATGTGAGTGATGTCCCGGTCAGAAGTGAGTGATGTCTCTGTCAGATGTGAATGATGTCCCAGTCAGATGTGATTAATGTCCCAGTCAGATGTGAGTGATGTCCCGGTCAGATGTGAGTGATGTCCCGGTCAGATGTGAGTGATGTCCCAATCAGATGTGAGTGATGTCCAGATCAGATGTGAGTGATGTCCCAGTCAGATGTGATTAATGTCCCAGTCAGATGTGAGTGATGTCCCGGTCAGATGTGAGTGATGTCCCGATCAGATGTGAGTGATGTCCCGATCAGATGTGAGTGATGTCCCAGTCAGATGTGATTAATGTCCCAGTCAGATGTGAGTGATGTCCAGATCAGATGTGAGTGATGTCCCAGTCAGATGTGATTAATGTCCTGGTCAGATGTGAGTGATGTCACGATCAGATGTGAGTGATGTCCCGATCAGATATGAGTGATGTCCCGATCAGATGTGAGTGATGTCCCAGTCAGATGTGATTAATGTCCCAGTCAGATGTGAGTGATGTCCCGGTCAGATGTGAGTGATGTCCCAGTCAGATGTGATTAATGTCCTGGTCAGATGTGAGTGATGTCACGATCAGATGTGAGTGATGTCACGATCAGATGTGAGTGATGTCCCGATCAGATATGAGTGATGTCCCGATCAGATATGAGTGATGTCCCAGTCAGATGTGATTAATGTCCCAGTCAGATGTGAGTGATGTCCCGGTCAGATGTGAGTGATGTCCCAGTCAGATGTGAGTGATGTCCCGGTCAGATGTGAGTGATGTCCCGATCAGATGTGAGTGATGTCCCGATCAGATGTGAGTGATGTCCCGATCAGATGTGAGTGATGTCCCGATCAGATGTGAGTGATGTCCCGATCAGATATGAGTGATGTCCCGATCAGATGTGAGTCATGTCCCAGTCAGATGTGATTAATGTCCCAGTCAGATGTGAGTGATGTCCCGGTCAGATGTGAGTGATGTCCCAGTCAGATGTGATTAATGTCCCGGTCAGATGTGAGTGATGTCACGATCAGATGTGAGTGATGTCCCGATCAGATATGAGTGATGTCCCGATCAGATGTGAGTGATGTCCCAGTCAGATGTGATTAATGTCCCAGTCAGATGTGAATGATGTCCCGGTCAGATGTGAGTGATGTCCCAGTCAGATGTGAGTGATGTCCCAGTCAGATGTGAGTGATGTCCCGGTCAGATGTGAGTGATGTCCCGATCAGATGTGAGTGATGTCCAGATCAGATGTGAATGCTGTCCCGGTCAGAAGTGAGTGATGTCCCGATCAGATGTGAGTGATGTCCCAGTCAGATGTGATCGATGTCCCGATCAGATGTGATCGATGTCCCGATCAGATGTGAGTGATGTCCCGGTCAGAAGTGAGTGATGTCTCTGTCAGATGTGAATGATATCCCAGTCAGATGTGATTAATGTCCCAGTCAGATGTGAGTGATGTCCCGGTCAGATGTGAGTGATGTCCCGGTCAGATGTGAGTGATGTCCCAATCAGATGTGAGTGATGTCCAGATCAGATGTGAGTGATGTCCCAGTCAGATGTGATTAATGTCCCAGTCAGATGTGAGTGATGTCCCGGTCAGATGTGAGTGATGTCCCAGTCAGATGTGATTAATGTCCCGGTCAGATGTGATTAATGTCCCAGTCAGATGTGAGTGATGTCCCGATCAGATGTGAGTGATGTCCCGATCAGATGTGAGTGATGTCCCGGTCAGATGTGATCGATGTCCCGATCAGATGTGATCGATGTCCCGATCAGATGTGATCGATGTCCAGATCAGATGTGATCGATGTCCCGATCAGATGTGAGTGATGTCCCGGTCAGAAGTGAGTGATGTCTCTGTCAGATGTGAGTGATGTCCCAGTCAGATGTGATTAATGTCCCAGTCAGATGTGAGTGATGTCAAGGTCAGATGTGAGTGATGTCCCGGTCAGATGTGAGTGATGTCCCGGTCAGATGTGAGTGATGTCCCGGTCAGATGTGAGTGATGTCCCGGTCAGATGTGAGTGATGTCCCGGTCAGATGTGAGTGATGTCCCGATCAGATGTGAATGCTGTCCCGGTCAGAAGTGAGTGATGTCCCGATCAGATGTGAGTGATGTCCCGGTCAGATGTGATCGATGTCCCGATCAGATGTGATCGATGTCCCGATCAGATGTGAGTGATGTCCCGATCAGATGTGAATGCTGTCCCGGTCAGAAGTGAGTGATGTCCCGATCAGATGTGAGTGATGTCCCGGTCAGATGTGATCGATGTCCCGATCAGATGTGATCGATGTCCCGGTCAGAAGTGAGTGATGTGTCTGTCAGATGTGAGTGATGTCCCAGTCAGATGTGAGTGATGTCCCGGTCAGATGTGAGTGATGTCCCAGTCAGATGTGAGTGATGTCACGATCAGATGTGAGTGATGTCCAGATCAGATGTGAGTGATGTCCCAGTCAGATGTGATTAATGTCCCAGTCAGATGTGAGTGATGTCCCGATCAGATGTGAGTGATGTCCCGGTCAGATGTGAGTGATGTCCCAGTCAGATGTGATTAATGTCCCGGTCAGATGTGAGTGATGTCCCGGTCAGATGTGAGTGATGTCCCGATCAGATGTGAGTGATGTCCCGTTCAGATGTGAGTGATGTCCCGATCAGATGTGAGTGATGTCCCGATCAGATGTGAGTGATGTCCGGTCAGATGTGAGTGATGTCCCAGTCAGATGTGAGTGATGTCCCGGTCAGATGTGAGTGATGTCCCGGTCAGATGTGATTAATGTCCCAGTCAGATGTGATTAATGTCCCGGTCAGATGTGATTAATGTCCCAGTCAGATGTGAATGATGTCCCGGTCAGATGTGAGTGATGTCCCAGTCAGATGTGATTAATGTCCCGGTCAGATGTGAGTGATGTCCCGGTCAGATGTGATTAATGTCCCAGTCAGATGTGAATGATGTCCCGATCAGATGTGAGTGATGTCCCGATCAGATGTGAGTGATGTCCCGATCAGATGTGAGTGATGTCCGGTCAGATGTGAGTGATGTCCCAGTCAGATGTGATTAATGTCCCGGTCAGATGTGATTAATGTCCCAGTCAGATGTGATTAATGTCCCGGTCAGATGTGAATGATGTCCCGGTCAGATGTGAGTGATGTCCCAGTCAGATGTGATTAATGTCCCGGTCAGATGTGAGTGATGTCCCGGTCAGATGTGATTAATGTCCCAGTCAGATGTGAATGATGTCCCGGTCAGATGTGAATGATGTCCCGGTCAGATGTGATCGATGTCCCGGTCAGATGTGAGTGATATCTCAATCAGATGTGAATGATGTCCCGGTCAGATGTGAGTGATGTCCCAGTCAGATGTGAGTGATGTCCCAGTCGGAGTATTGTCTGGACTTGATACAATTGTATCCGCATCTCAGCACGATAAAAATGGACGGGTTTACTGACTATGAACAGCAGCCAGAGTGTTTTCAGTAACTGACAGCAAGCGGACATGTTAAAAAATGGTGAAATATTGTAAAGTCACGTATATGATAAGGTTGTAGAGCTTTCCTTTATAATGCAGTTACATTGGTTGGATTTACAGTGCAAATTTTCCAGTGGCAAATCCGCAGCATAATCCGATGCTAGAAATGTAACAAATCTCAAATACACGCTTTGTGAATACTTTCTGCTCGTAAATTGCCATGTAATGCGGACTTCCAAATCTGCTACGGAGAGATTAGAAGATAAAAACAGCCGGGATCTGAATTTCATCCGATCTCGTCCATAAGGCTGCAGGATTAACCAGCGCAGAATTCATTCTACAGTTCTGAAGAATAGGTTCCTTGACAGTATCGGCAGTCAATAAGGGGTTAAATGTGCGTCTAGCGGAGGAATCATAAATGTTGCCGCTTCCTCGTGTTTTGAGCAATTGCGATTTCAACATTTCCCGGCCAATTCCTAACCGCGCAGCCTCTATTCTACCCCCTCCCGGTTGGGGTCCGCACTTCCCGCTGTTTGCTGTGTGATCAAACCAAATTCTGATTTATGTTACTGAAATCCATTCTCATTTTGCAGGGTAATTACAGAGCCGGCGCTGGAGGTCGCCACTCCGTGATCGCGATTATATCTGTAAAGGATATTACTGATTTCCTTCCCAGGTAGATTCATCACTGGGGAGCCCTTACTGGTTTTATGTCTGGAAAAGTCGCACAGAATTGTAGAAAGAGTCAGTAATTCACCCGATCACGGGGGTCACCCAGAATCACCCGTCCGCTGCATTACACCGCACCCTGGAGCCCATTGCTGCTACAATATGTTATTGCTTACAAGTCCTCACATTTATAGTTGTTTCTTTCTGTGTTTGTTTCTTTTATCTATTCATTTTCTTAGCGTAATTGCGGCAACGTTTATACATTTAGGGCCCGGGTCATATTTGCGTAATATTTTAAGCCATTGATTTTTATTTTTATTTTTTTTTGCCTTCAACCCTTTTTTTTGCATTTTTTCAGCTCAAAAGTCACGTGTTCACAAATGTCACAACATCTGAGCAAAAATAATTGCAACTTTTTAAAAAAGTCGCAATTGAAGGATGGGGCAGAAAACAGTTAGAAATCCCAAACGTCACCTAAAATGGCTTAGAAAAAAAACAAACAAAAAAAAACATGTGACCGCCTATTTTATACTTTCATCTTTTTTATGACTTTAAATAATTAAAAGAAGAAAGGGTGCACATGAAAAACAGGTGAAAAAATGGCAGACACTAGAGAAAAATATCAGCAGAAGTGCAATAAGGCATAAGGCCCTTGATTTTTGCTGTATGTCTGCCACACTTTGCCACACAGTGGACCATCCCCTCTTACTACAGACCCTCTCATCTCTTGGCATCACAGGCTTGGCCCTATCTTGGATCTCGTCATACCTAACAGACCGGACATTCCGCGCCTCCCACTCGCACACCACCTCCTCTCCGCGCCCCCTATCTGTCGGAGTCCCATAAGGTTCAGTCCTAGGGCCCCTGCTCTTCTCCATTTACACCTTCGGCCTCAGTCACAAGCCATGGAGACTTGATGGATGAATGCTCTGTAGGGAGATCAATCTCGTGCAAGCTTAGATAGGTCCACTAGGGTCTTCTATCAAGCCATCAGGTTGCTGGTCTTCCTCTTCCTCTCGCTTCTGTTCTTCCATCCATGATGATCCAATGATTGCTCTCTTCATATGATTTGTCCAAAGTAGCCAAGTAACTTGGTGATCCTTGCTTTGAGTGCCATTAATTAGATATGGATGATTTTTTTTTTTAGTAGTGGAAAACAAAAAAATATATGCAGTATATAAATATTGCTTTATTTACCAATTATTTACCAATGATAGACACTAGATGCAGAAAGCTGAATGAGGGCGCTTGGCTGCAGCTGTGGATACCTTAATCTGTCAATCGCTTAATCTATGGGTTCTTAAAGTTTAAGGGTTTGGAATCATGTATCTGCACTTAATGTTTCTGCCACTAGAGGGAGCTTGCTTGAATGAAAACACATTGAGCTCCCTGTTGCTGGTGTGTGTAGTTTCCTTAACGGCACACCATGTGGCCTGGCATGGTATTGCAACTACAACCTTTTAGTAATTTTACAAAAAGTTTTTTTTTTTTATTCAAGAGCTGCGACAAATGAGAGATAGACTAAAGAATGAAGAATAGTACTTTTTTTTCATAAAATTAGACTTGAATAATCTGAAACTGTTGTACAACAGATGTATGTATTATGAATATATATAATATAATAATAATGAATTCGCAGGAACACTTTGGAAAGTTTGTAGCCTATAAATCAAACTGAATGAAAAAAAATCACAATTTTGTAACATTATATAAAAGTTTTTGTAAAGCCCTATAATGGTTTGCGAGGTCACGCTGTTACTTCTGTCACTAGCTGTAACATTTTCTATCACTGTCAGAGAAACACTATTGCATCCGCTCTCCCATATCTGAGTGACAATATTTAGCTCTAACATCCAAAGGGGCATAATTAGGAAAAGTGTAAAGTTGTCATTGTCTTTGTAAAGCTTTCACTCATGAGACCCAATTTATCAATTCCATTTCTTTATCGCTTTCTTTTTTTTTTGTCTCGTGATATTAACTGACTTTTTTTTGCACCAAATTTATAAAAATGGCGCAAGTGATTCATTAATTTTGCGCAAAGCAAAGAATAGTCTTTTTTTTAGTTTTTAATCATTTTTGCGACTTTTTTTATAAGTAAGAAGACTGTGAAAGCCAAAGATATCTCTGAGGAAGAGAAGGTGTGGCGCCCCTGAGGGTTCAGTTGCCGCAGAGGTACTGCACCTCCTCCTGAGGTGTGGTACCCCACCATCCAGGTGAGTTGGAGGCTCCTAACCACGCTCCAACACTTACATCCCACACAACACGGTAGTTCAGCAAAGCCACATTGCGGCTCCCTGCTTGGAGTGTAGCAGAGCACCTTTGGTGGCTCCCTGCTTGGAACACGAAATGTGCTGGGAGGCGGGTGGAGTTTAGAATACATTAAAGAGTGGGAAGGGTTAGAATTTCAGTTAGTTCAAGGTCAGTCAGTCGGAGAGCACTCAGAGAGGAGTGAGGAAGGAAGATCCCTGAGAGAGGGATGGAGGAAGGAGTGCTGCAGCTGCCTCAGTGATCTGAGCCAGCTGGCACAGGAAAGGAAAGAAGGAGAAAGACATTGAATGGAAACCTGACCTTCCATAAGAAGGAAAGAATAGTACGGATCGTAGGAGCAAAAGGGAACAGAGGACGTGGGTTAGAGGAAGAACCCTGCCTAGAAGTTCTAAGCGCAAGGCCGGGGCTCGGTCCCCGAGGTTGTATGGACACTAATGGTTCTGCAGCAGACACCGGTGGAGTAGTGGGCTGTAAATGCACTACTCCCATCTAAGACTTGGGGGCACAACAGCAACATTGATAGTGAGCCGGGACTCAGGAGTAAGGAGTCCCCGAAGCAGGCTACAGCTGCCTGCCGTACAAGTAGAGTTCTTGGGAACATCTGTCAGGATGAACTCCAGTGTAACTCAGTACTAGGAGATCTTCACACTTAAAGGCGCTATAGAGGAGACTTTCAGAAAGGCACATGTTGGCGGAGTGTTAGAAGGGGGCGTCCTATCTTGCCTGGAGGTCGACTGGACCCCTGACCCGAAGGACACAGCACGGAGGCCGGCACCTGTGTGTACTACAGACTGTGAGTAAAGCTTTGGAACTACAAGCCTTGGTGTCCTCCATTCATTCCTGCGCCAACACCCCTGGTACCGCTACATCTGGATACCAGTTTCTACACTGCCTGCGCCTCTCAGCTACCCCTACATCTACACTGCCCTGGGACTATAGCTCCACCTGTGGGGAGCTTCACCATCTTGGCTGCAACACACCATCAGTCCCAGAGGATCTGCATGCAGTGTCGGCCTAACACCTCACTTGCCGAACAACACAGGTGGCTTCACAAACTATTCCTCTAACTACATACCACCATTTCAATTCCCTCATTACTTGAGTGCCCAGGGCCACGGTCCAGGTCACCGCTGCTGTGACATATCCCGCTGATACCGGCCCGGTACTGAGTACCCCATAGCCCTGGGAGGGCAACCCAATTTTGGCGTCACGAACAGGATGACGAGACCCGATGCCATCGGGTTCTGTGTGCCTACGATTTGTTGGTCTTAAAGCTTTTGAGAATGTGCAGAAGACCCAATTTGATAGACTGTGAAACATTAAAAATGGCCGCTGGCGTGGAGAAGAAGGGCGTGACGATATGGGAGGTCCTAGGAAAAGACCGCGAACAGTCTTGGGCCTCCCCTGCCTGAATTACTATGTGACAGCGACATGGCCCACCCCCCGAGGGGTTCATATACTGGCTTGGTATGGAGGCGCTGGAAGAAGACGCCGCCCCAAGAAGGAGGGGCAGAAGCCAGTGGCGGGAAAGGGGCAGAGACAGGAAGAACGCCAGAACGCCATCTTGGAGAGAGACGGGAGGAGGCCTGCGGAGCGCAAGGAGGTTATGCTGAATCTCTCTGACTCCAACCCATTATCTGAGATGAACCACCAGCAGCTGGAGGACGAAATTGCCCAGCTGATGCGCCGTCTGCAACTGAGGCAGGAAGCACTATGGACATTGAATCTGCAGCGCGCCCAGGAGGGGCCTACACCTGCGGTACCCACGACACCGGTACCCATTGCTGCTGCACCGGACCTCTTCCAAACAGACCCTGTGGAGCCTGCGACCGCTGCCATGCCACCGGCAGCGTACCTTGTTTCCTCCCTGCCGCTGCTACCGGAGGAGTTGCACACAGCACAGGGAGCTGAAGCGGAGAAAGAGAAGCCCCCGTCCGGACCTGACACGGCTGCGCAGGTCCCTACAGAGACCCCCGCGGACCCGGAGCCACCGTTAGCTCCACTGCCGTTCCTAGTGTCCCACCGGGCAGCGCCCACCGCCACTACGCCTGCACCAGGGGGAGAACCCACACCACCAGGAGGCTCCAGGTATGTCTGATGTCCCTGCACCTGGGAAGGCCTTGGAGTGTACCACGGTCGCAGCGGCTGGCCAGGTTGTGTTAGATCTGGTCTGGGACTGGGATACCAGCCCCCCGGTGGGAACACCAGAACCTCTGATAGTGGCGCCGCGGTACAAAACCAGCCTGGATCAGTCCCGGGAGGAACGGGAGGCTGCGGAAAACTGGGCTAGTTGTCAAGCTACCATCCAGCAATTGGCAGCTGAATACCGGGAGAGGGAGCAGCACCGGCTAGCGGTACTAGGCCCAGATTTGGACCGGAAGGAGCGGGTCCGTGCCGGTCATTATGGTCCCAGAGATACGGCAGGTTGGGGCCACGTCCTGAATGTGAATCATGAGAGGGGGTTCGGCTTCATCCATGACCCTAGCCGAATCTCCGATCTGTTTTTCAACCAGAGAGACGTAGAAACTCATTTGAGAAAAGGGCACCCTGCCAGGACCCTAAGCCCGGGAGATAATGTGACCTTCACCAGACATGAAGGATTGAGAGGCTGGTACGCGATGAACATCAGGCAAGTCCCGGAGGATCTCATCAAGGCCTACAGGCAGAGACCGCCCACTGTCACCATGTGCCAAAGTGGGTCAACACCAGTCCCACAGCCAAAGGTACGGAAAACCACACGTTTCACCCCACTGGAGGAAGAATACCTGAGGACTGCCAAAGCGTTTCTTTCATCTGGTAGCAGTTCCAGTCCAGAAACCCCAGGAGGGGATAACCATTAGTCAAGATATTTCCTTAATATAACTCTCGTTACCCAGGAAAGTATTTGCACCGTTGTGCTTTTGTTTCCTATTTTTTGTGTACCAGTTTTCTATTTTTGGCTATCATGTTCTAGTTTTGTTTTCCCAGTGTTGCCCAGTTATATTCGCAGCCTCCATATTGAACTGAGGAGATCATGAATGCTGAATGGTCCAGAACTGTAAATTGTACATAGTTTGCACCTCTTTAGGTGCTCTCTCTTGGTTTTACATAGGACCCTTTACCTTAATAAAGGATTACCTCATCATAAGGACACTTTCAGACATGTGGGCTGGACCAGTGTCTACAATTGCACTTATTGATAATGCTTAATGTTATTCTTTGAATAGAAATGAGAAAATTGATATAATGAAAGTATTATTGACAGATTTTATAGGGTTATATTGAAAAAGAAATAGTGAGTATTTTACAGTTTTGTGAATAAAGATATTGTGAATGTGAATAAAGAATTGAAGTACAGGTGATGAACCAGGCACCCACGGTTGTCACTTAGAGAAGCAAGTAAGAGAAGAAGTGAAAAGTAACAGAAAGAAAATGTGTTGCTAGAAAATGTGAATTGATATTGAGTTGCTTCCATAGCACTTTAAATTAGGTAGCATGACTTTAAATTTAGATAGTTAACTTGTTTGTAACGTTCAAGAAACCATGCCTCCCACTTTGGGAAGTTTAGTATAAGAAATGTTTATTCAGCATTACAAAAATGTGTATGTTCCTGTGTTGTCAACTTTGTTTGCCTTGCAGCCCGCGGACGTGCTGTGTTTAATGGGGGGGTATGTGGCGCCCCTGAGGCTCAGTCGTCACAGAGGTACTGCACCTCCTCCTGAGGTGCGGTGCCCCACCATCCTGGTAAGTTGGAGGCTCCTGACCACGCTCCAACATTCGCACCCCACACAACAGAGTAGTTCAGCAAAGCCACATTGCAGCTCCTTGCTTAGAGAGTAGCAGAGCACCTTCGGTGGTTCCCTGCTTGGAACACTAAATGTGCTGGGAGGTGGGTGGAGTTGAGAATACATAAAAGAGCGGGAAGGCGTAGGATTACAGTTCAGTCGGAGAGAGGAAGCCACTCAGAGAGGAGTGAGGAAAGAAGATCCCTGAGAGAGGGATGGAGGAAGGAGGTGCTGCAGCAGACCTGAGTGACCCGGGTCTGCTGGCACGGGAAAGGAAAGAAGGAGAAAGAGATTGAACTGAAACCTGATCTTCCATAAGAAGGAAAGAATAGTATGGAACGTAGGAGTAAAAGGGAACAGAGAGGATGTGGGTTAGAGGAAGAACCCTGCCTAGTAGTTATAAGCGCAAGGCCGGGGCCCAGTCCCCGAGGTTGTATGGACACTAATGGTTCTGCAGCAGACACTGGTGGAGTAGTGGGCTATAAATGCACTACTCCCATTTAAGACTTGGGGGCACAACAGCAACTCGGATAGTGAGCCGGGACTCAGGAGTAAGGAGTCCCTGAAGCAGGCTACAGCTGTCTGCCGTACAAGTAGAGTTCTTGGAAACATCTGTCAGGAGGCACTCCAGTGTAACTCAGCACTGGGAGTACTTCACACTTAAAGGCGCTATAGAGGAGACGTTCAGAAAGGCACATGTTGGCGGAGAGTTGGAAGGGAGCATTCCATCTTGCCTGGAGGTTGACTGAGTCCCTGACCCGGAGGACACTGCCCGGAGGCAGGCACCTGTGTGTACTACAGACTGTGAGTAAAGCTTTGGAACTACAAGCCCTGGTGTCCTCCATCCATTCTTGCGCCAATGCACCTAGCACCGCTACATCTGGGTACCAGCTTCTACACCGCTTGTGACTCCCCTCTAATTCCACATCTACACTGCCCTGGGACTACAGCTCCACCTGTGGGGAGCTTCACCATCTTGGCTGCAACACACCATCAGTCCCAGAGGATCTGCATGCAGCGTCGGCCTAACACCTCACTTGCCGAACAACACAGGTGGCATCACAAACTATTCATCTAACTACATACCACCATTTCAATTCCCCATTACTTGGGCGCCCAGGGCCACGGTCCGGGTCACCGCTGCTGTGACACATCTCGCTGATACTGGCCCAGTACCGAGTACCCCACAGCACTGGGAGGGCGACCCATTATAATACAGAGGCTGCCTATGGGGGTACAGGTGCGGGAGCGCTGCTGTACTCATCCATCCCTCCAGATCCCCAACAGCTATTGATGGTGATCAGGCACCTTTACAAGGACATTACCATTTAACTAGTCTTTATGTGACTCTACAGGGATCTTCATCCCTTATCTTTGCACCCTTCATTTGTCACAGGAACAAGGGATTATGTGATAAAGGCTCCGGTGGAGCCGAAACGTTATTTTACGTCGCTTGCACTGTATCATTCTGTTACGCTCCCAGATTGTGTGTCAATAAAAATTCAATCAGTTTTGCATAATAATCCACATGAGTGTGCGGTGAATTACGAATTACATTATGGGGGTACAGAGGCTGCCGATGGGGGTACATTATAATACAGAGGCTTCCTATGGGGGTACAGAGGCTGACTGTGGGGGTGCATTATAATATAGAGGCTGACTATGGGGCTACAGAGGCTGACTATGTGGGCACATTATAATACAGAGGCTGCCAATGGGGGTGCATTATAATATAGAGGCTGCCTATGGGTGTGCATTATACTATAGAGGCTGCCTATGGGGGTGCATTATAATATAGAGGCTGCCTATGGGGGTGCATTATAATATAGAGGCTGTTTATGGGGGTGAATTATAATACAGAGGCTGCCTATGGGGGTGCATTATAATATAGAGGCTACCTATGGGGGTGCATTATAATATAGAGGCTGCCTATGGGGGTGCATTATAATATAGAGGCTGCCTATGGGGGTGCATTACACTATAGACTCTGCCTATGGGGGTGCATTACACTATAGACTCTGCCTATGGGGGGGCATTATACTATAGACTCTGCCTATGGGGGTGCATTATAATACAGAGGCTGCCTATGGGGGTGCATTATACTATAGACTCTGCCTATGGGGGTGCATTACACTATAGACTCTGCCTATGGGGGTGCATTACACTATAGACTCTGCCTATGGGGGTGCATTATAATACAGAGGCTGCCTATGGGGGTGCATTATACTATAGAGTCTGCCTATGGGGGTGCATTATACTATAGAATCTGCCTATGGGGGTGTATTATACTATAGACTCTGCCTATGGGGGTGCATTATAATACAGAGGCTGCCTATGGGGGTGCATTATAATATAGAGGCTGCCTATGGGGGTGCATTATAATACAGAGGCTGCCTATGGGGCTGCATTATAATATAGAGGCTGCCTATGGGGGTGCATTATAATATAGAGGCTGCCTATGGAGATGCATTATAATATAGAGGCTGCCTATGGGGATGCATTATAATATAGAGGCTGCCTATGGGGATGCATTATAATATAGAGGCTGCCTATGGAGATGCATTATACTATAGAGGCTGCCTATGGGGGTGCATTATACTATAGAGGCTGCCTATGGGGGTGCATTATAATATAGAGGCTGCCTATGGAGGTGCATTATAATATAGAGGCTCCCTATGGGGGTGCATTATAATACAGAGGCTGCCTATGGGGCTGCATTATAATATAGAGGCTGCCTGTGGGGGTGCATTATAATATAGAGGCTGCCTATGGGGGTGCATTATAATATAGAGGCTGCCTATGGGGGTGCATTATAATATAGAGGCTGCCTATGGGGGTGTATTATAATATAGAGGCTGCCTATGGGGGTGCATTATAATATAGAGGCTGCCTATGGGGGTGCATTATAATATAGAGGCTGCCTATGGGGGTGCATTATAATATAGAGGCTGCCTATGGGGGTGCATTATAATACAGAGGCTGCCTATGGGGGTGCATTATAATATAGAGGCTGCCTATGGGGGTGCATTATAATACAGAGGCTGCCTATGGGGGTGCATTATAATACAGAGGCTGCCTATGGGGGTGCATTATAATATAGAGGCTGCCTATGGGGGTGCATTATACTATAGACTCTGCCTGTGGGGGTGCATTATACTATAGAGGCTGCCTATGGGGCTGCATTATAATATAGAGGCTGCCTATGGGGGTGCATTATAATATAGAGGCTGCCTATGGGGCTGCATTATACTATAGAGGCTGCCTATGGGGGTGCATTATAATACAGAGGCTGCCTATGGGGGTGCATTATATTATAGAGGCTGCCAATGGGGGTGCATTCTACTATAGAGGCTGCCTATGGGGGTGCATTATACTATAGAGGCTGCCTATGGGGGTGCATTATAATATGGGGGTGCATTATAATATAGAGGCTGTCTATGGGGGTGCATTATAATACAGAGGCTGCCTATGGGGGTGCATTATAATACAGAGGCTGCCTATGGGGGTGCATTATAATACAGAGGCTGCCTATGGGGGTGCATTATACTATAGAGTCTGCCTATGGGGGTTCATAATACTATAGACTCTGCCTATGGGGGTGCATTATAATATAGAGGCTGTCTATGGGGGTGCATTATAATATAGAGGATGCCTATGGGGGTGCATTATATAATAGAGGCTGCCAATGGGGGTGCATTATAATATAGAGGCTGCCTATGGGGGTGCATTATAATATAGAGGTTGTCTATGGGGGTGCATTATAATACAGAGGCTGCCTATGGGGGTGCATTATAATATAGAGGCTGCCTATGGGGGTGCATTATACTATAGACTCTGCCTGTGGGGGTGCATTATACTATAGACTCTGCATATGGGGGTGCATTATAATATAGAGGCTGTCTATGGGGGTGCATTATAATATAGAGGCTGTCTATGGGGGTGCATTATAATATAGAGGCTGCCTATGGGGGTGCATTATAATATAGAGGCTGCCTATGGGGGTGCATTATAATATAGAGGCTGTCTATGGGGGTGCATTATAATACAGAGGCTGCCTATGGGGGTGCATTATAATATAGAGGCTGCCTATGGTGGTGCATTATAATATAGAGGCTGTCTATGGGGGTGCATTATAATATAGAGGCTGCCTATGGGGGTGCATTATAATATAGAGGCTGTCTATGGGGGTGCATTATAATACAGAGGCTGCCTATGGGGGTGCATTATAATACAGAGGCTGCCTATGGGGGTTCATTATACTATAGAGGCTGCCTATGGGGGTGCATTATAATACAGAGGCTGCCTATGGGAGTGCATTATAATACAGAGGCTGTCTATGGGGGTGCATTATAATACAGAGGCTGCCTATGGGGGTGCATTATAATACAGAGGCTGCCTATGGGGGTGCATTATAATATAGAGGCTGCCTATGGGGCTGCATTATACTATAGAGGCTGCCTATGGGGGTGCATTATAATACAGAGGCTGCCTATGGGGGTGCATTATACTATAGAGGCTGCCTATGGGGGTGCATTATAATATAGAGGCTGCCTATGGGGCTGCATTATACTATAGAGGCTGCCTATGGGGGTGCATTATAATATAGAGGCTGTCTATGGGGGTGCATTATAATATAGAGGGTGCCTAAGGGGCTGCATTATACTATAGAGGCTGCCTATGGGGGTGCAGAAACCAGTACCAGGCTCTCACGCAGGAAAACGATGAAGAAATACATCAGGATAAGACTTTGCCCACAAACACCAACCTTGTACGCCTTCAGAGTCCTCCTGGATGGAGAAAGAAAAATGTTGTGAAGAAGAAACGGAGAGTGGTGGTCATGGGGGACTCCCTGTTGAGAGGAACAGAGGCCGCTATCTGCAGACCGGATATAACTTCAAGAGAAATATGCTGTCTTCCAGGTGCAAAAATTAAAGATGTGTCTGACAGGATATCAGGACTCTTCAGACCTACAGATGACTACCCATTCCTGCTACTACATGTGGGGACAAATGACACCGCAAGAAATGACCTGGAAACCATCTGCAGAGACTTTGAAGACTTAGGCAAGAAAGTGAAAGAACTGGGAGCGCAGGTGGTCTTCTCTTCCATCCTCCCAGTGGATGGCCATGGAACAAGGAGGTGGAATAAGATTCTGCAGGTGAACAACTGGCTACGTCGATGGTGCCGTCAGCAACGATTTGGATTTCTGGATCACGGAGTGAACTACTTATACGATGGACTACTTGCTAGAGATGGGGTGCACCTTACGAAGACTGGAAAGCATGTATTTGGAAGTCGCCTTGCTACACTTGTAAGGAGAGCTTTAAACTAGAACAACATGGGAAGGGAAGCAAAAGACCAGAAAAAGCCATACACCTGACAAATGCTATTGAGAACTCTGCTATTAGAAGTGGAAAGGAAGAACAAAGACGAAAGAATCTAATTAATAAAAATATTGGAGAAAGAGAAACCAATCACAAACTAAAATGCTTCTATACTAATGCACAAAGCATGGGCAACAAACAAGGAGAATTGGAACTACTAACACAGGAAAAGAAATATGATGTCATTGGAATCACTGAAACTTGGTGGGACAATACACATGATTGGAATACAAGACTAGAAGGATACAACTTATTTGCAAGAAACAGACTTGATAAACGAGGAGGAGGTGTCGCATTGTATGTTAGAAACGCGTATATCTGCACAGAGATTGAAGCTTCAGAGACTGGGAGTTCTGTGGAAACTGTTTGGGTAAGAATACAAGGACAGAACAATGGAAAGGACACCATTGTAGGCATTTACTACAGGCCGCCTGTGCAAGCTGAAGATATGGATGAACTCTTTATGCATCAAATGGCCAAGTTCTCCAAAAAATATGACATAGTTGTCATGGGAGATTTCAACTATCCAGACATTTGTTGGGAATCTCTCTCAGGCAAAACTAACAGGTCAAGGAAATTCTTATCCTCTCTTGCTGACAACTTTATCTTCCAAAAGGTAAGGGAGAAAACAAGGGGAACTGCTACCTTGGATCTAATCCTTATAAACAGGGAGGAAATGGTTGAGGAGGTAAAAGTGGCTGGGACCCTAGGAGGTAGTGATCATGCTATTTTAGAATTTTGGATAACTAGAGGCGGAAGACCTGTGAAGACTCAGACGTCAAGGTTAGATTTCAGAAAGGCAGATTTTAAGGGATTCAGAAAGAGAATTGGAGGGATCCAATGGCTTGATATCCTAAAAGACAAAAATGTCCAGGAGGGATGGGAAATCTTGAAAAATGAAATTCTCAAAGCACAGTTGTTAACAATTCCGAAAAGAGGGAAGAATAGGAAGCATTTAAGGAAACCAGGACGGATGAACACAGAACTTAAGCACATGCTAAAAAGGAAGAAAAAAATGTTTATAAAATGGAAAGAGGGAGGCATATCTAAAGAAGAATATAATGCTGTCTGCAGAACCCATCAGATTATCTAAAGCTGAAAATGAATTGAGGCTTGCAAGAGATGTCAAAAACAATAAAAAAGGATTTTGGGGATATGTCAAAAGTAAAAGAAAAGTCAAAGATGCTATAGGATTTTTACAGGATGAAAATGATGAAATGGTAAGACAGGATGTTGAGAAGGCTGAACTTTTAAATTCCTATTTTGCATCTGTTTTCTCTCAGAAAGGAAATGTAACATCAACTGTTATTCACTGTCCTATTAAGGGAATAGAAGAATCCAGGATATCTATAAACAGAAAGATAGTGAGGAAACACTTAGCTAACCTAAATGAATTCAAGTCTCCAGGTCCAGATGAATTACACCCCAGAGTACTGAAGGAGATAGCAGAAGAAATTTTTGAACCCCTCTCCATAATCTTTGAAAATTCTTGGAGAACAGGAGAAGTGCCAGAAGACTGGAGAAGAGCAAATGTTGTTCCTATCTTCAAAAAGGGGAAGAAGGTGGACCCAGGGAACTATAGGCCGGTGAGTCTGACTTCTATACCAGGAAAGATCTTTGAACAAATTATTAAACAACATGTATGTCAATACCTGGATAAGAATGAAGTGATTAAACAGAGTCAGCATGGGTTTGTAACTAATAAGTCATGTCAGACTAACTTAATTTCCTTCTATGACAGAATCACTGATTGGGTGGATCAAGGAAATGCTGTAGATATAGTATATCTTGACTTCAGCAAAGCATTTGACAAAGTCTCTCATACAATCCTTATTGAAAAAATGACTAAGTATGGAATGGACAAGGCAACTGTTAGGTGGATTCATAACTGGCTTAGTGATCGGACCCAAAGAGTGGTCGTAAATGGCTGCACATCCAGTTGGAAGAATGTCTCAAGTGGGGTACCACAGGGCTCTGTCCTGGGCCCTGTATTGTTCAACATCTTTATCAACGATTTAGATGAAGGAATTGAGGGTAAACTGATTAAATTTGCTGATGACACAAAGCTAGGAGGGATAGCTAATACTAGAGAAGAGAGAGAGAGGATTCAAAAAGATTTAAATAAACTGGAGAAGTGGGCAGCAACTAACAGAATGGTTTTTAACAGGGAGAAATGCAAAGTACTACATCTGGGCAATAAAAATGAAAAAAGCATATATAGAATGGGAGGAATAGGGCTAAGTGACAGCACATGTGAAAAAGACTTGGGTATACTAATAGATCACAGACTGAATATGAGTCCAAAGTGTGAGGCAGCAGCAAAAAAGGCAAATGCAATTCTAGGATGTATTAACAGAAGCATACAGTCTAGATCACGTGAAGTCATTATTTCCCTCTACTCCTCTTTGGTCAGACCTCATCTGGAATATTGTGTCCAGTTTTGGGCACCACATTTTAAAAAAGACATCAACAAACTGGAGCAAATTCAGAAAAGAGCGACCAGAATGGTGACCGGTCTGCAAACCCTGTCTTATGAGGAAAGGCTGCAGGATTTGGGAATGTTTAGTTTGCAAAAGAGAAGACTGAGAGGAGACTTAATAGCTGTCTACAAATATCTAAAGGGCTGTCACATTGTAGAAGGATCAACTTTATTCTCATTTGCACAAGGAAAGACTAGAAGCAATGGGATGAAACTGAATGGGAGGAGACACAGATTAGATATTAGAAAAAACTTTTTGACAGTTAGAGTGATCAATGAGTGGAACAGGCTGCCACGAGAAGTGGTGAGTTCTCCTTCAATGGAAGTCTTCAAACAGAGGCTGGACAGACATCTGACTGGGATGATTTAGCGAATCCTGCTTTGAGCAGGGGGTTGGACCAGATGGCCCAGGAGGTCCCTTCCAACTCTGCGATTCTATGATTCTATGATTCTATGATTATACTATAGACTCTGCCTATGGGGGTGCATTATACTATAGACTCTGCCTATGGGGGTGCATTATAATATAGAGGCTGCCTATGGGGGTGCATTATAATATAGAGGCTGCCTATGGGGGTGCATTATAATATAGAGGCTGTCTAAGGGGGTGCATTATAATACAGAGGCTGCCTATGGGGGTGCATTATAATATAGAGGCTGCCTATGGGAGTGCATTATACTATAGAGTCTGCCTATGGGGGTGCATTATACTATAGACTCTGCCTATGGGGGGTGCATTATAATATAGAGGCTGTCTATGGGGGTGCATTATAATATAGAGGCTGCCTATGGGGGTGCATTATAATACAGAGGCTGCCTATGGGGGTGCATTATAATATAGAGGCTGCCTATGGGTGTGCATTATACTATAGACTCTGCCTATGGGGGTGCATTATACTATAGACGCTGCCTATGGGGGTACATTATACTATAGACTCTGCCTATGGGGGTGCATTATTATACAGAGGCTGCCTATGGGGGTGCATTATAATATAGAGGCTGCCAATGGGGGTGCATTAAAATTTAGAGGCTGTCTATGGGGATGCATTATAATACAGAGGCTGCCTATGGGGGTGTATTATACTATAAACTCTGCCTATGGGGGTGCATTATACTATAGAGTCTGCCTATGGGGGTGCATTATAATATAGAGGCTGCCTATGGGGGTGCATTATAATATAGAGGCTGCCTATGGGGGTGCATTATACTATAGAGGCTGCCTATGGGGGTGCATTATACTATAGAGGCTGCCTATGGGGGTGCATTATACTATAGAGGCTGTCTATGGAGGTGCATTATACTATACAGGCTGCCTATGGGGGTGCATTATAATATAGAGGCTCCCTATGGGGGTGCATTATAATAGAGAGGCTGCCTATGGGGCTGCATTATACTATAGAGGCTGCCTATGGGGGTGCATTATAATAAAGAGGCTGCCTATGGGGCTGCATTATAATATAGAGGCTGCCTATGGGGGTGCATTATAATATAGAGGCTGCCTATGGAGATGCATTATAATATAGAGGCTGCCTATGGGGATGCATTATAATATAGAGGCTGCCTATGGGGATGCATTATAATATAGAGGCTGCCTATGGAGATGCATTATACTATAGAGGCTGCCTATGGGGGTGCATTATACTATAGAGGCTGCCTATGGGGGTGCATTATAATATAGAGGCTGCCTATGGGGGTGCATTATAATATAGAGGCTGTCTAAGGGGGTGCATTATAATACAGAGGCTGCCTATGGGGGTGCATTATACTATAGAGTCTGCCTATGGGGGTGCATTATACTATAGACTCTGCCTATGGGGGGTGCATTATAATATAGAGGCTGTCTATGGGGGTGCATTATAATATAGAGGCTGCCTATGGGGGTGCATTATAATACAGAGGCTGCCTATGGGGGTGCATTATAATATAGAGGCTGCCTATGGGGGTGCATTATACTATAGACTCTGCCTATGGGGGTGCATTATAATACAGAGGCTGCCTATGGGGGTGCATTATAATATAGAGGCTGCCTATGGGGGTGCATTATAATTTAGAGGCTGTCTATGGGGATGCATTATAATACAGAGGCTGCCTATGGGGGTGTATTATACTATAAACTCTGCCTATGGGGGTGCATTATACTATAGAGTCTGCCTATGGGGGTGCATTATACTATAGAGGCTGTCTATGGGGGTGCATTATAATATAGAGGCTGCCTATGGGGGTGCATTATAATATAGAGGCTGCCTATGGGGGTGCATTATAATATAGAGGCTGCCTATGGGGGTGCATTATACTATAGAGGCTGCCTATGGGGGTGCATTATACTATAGAGGCTGCCTATGGGGGTGCATTATACTATAGAGGCTGTCTATGGAGGTGCATTATAATACAGAGGCTGCCTATGGGGCTGCATTATACTATAGAGGCTGCCTATGGGGGTGCATTATAATATAGAAGCTGCCTATGGGGGTGCATTATAATATAGAGGCTGCCTATGGGGCTGCATTATACTATAGAGGCTGCCTATGGGGGTGCATTATAATTCTAGAGGCTGCCTATGGGGGTGCATTATAATATAGAGGCTGTCTATGGGGGTGCATTATAAAACAGAGGCTGCCTATGGGGGTGCATTATAATACAGAGGCTGCCTATGGGGGTGCATTATACTATAGAGTCTGCCTATGGGGGTGCATTATACTATAGACTCTGCCTATGGGGGTTCATTATACTATAGACTCTGCCTATGGGGGTGCATTATAATATAGAGGCTGTCTATGGGGGTGCATTATAATATAGAGGCTGCCTATGGGGGTGCATTATAATATAGAGGCTGTCTATGGGGGTACATTATAATACAGAGGCTGCCTGTGGGGGTGCATTATACTATAGACTCTGCCTATGGGGGTGCATTATAATATAGAGGCTGTCTATGGGGGTGCATTATAATACAGAGGCTGCCTATGGGGGTGCATTATAATATAGAGGCTGCCTATGGGGGTGCATTATAATATAGAGGCTGTCTATAGGGGTGCATTATAATATAGAGGCTGTCTATGGGGGTGCATTATAATATAGAGGCTGCCTATGGGGGTGCATTATAATATAGAGGCTGTCTAGGGGGGTGCATTATAATACAGAGGCTGCCTATGGGGATGCATTATAATACAGAGGCTGCCTATGGGGGTGCATTATACTATAGAGGCTGCCTATGGGGGTGCATTATAATACAGAGGCTGCCTATGGGAGTGCATTATAATACAGAGGCTGTCTATGGGGGTGCATTATAATACAGAGGCTGTCTATGGAGGTGCATTATAATATAGAGGCTCCCTATGGGGGTGCATTATAATACAGAGGCTGCCTATGGGGGTGCATTATAATAGAGATGCTGCCTATGGGGGTGCATTATAATATAGAGGCTGCCTATGGGGGTGCATTATACTATAGAGTCTGCCTATGGGGGTGCATTATACTATAGAGGCTGCCTATGGGGGTGCATTATAATATAGAGGCTGCCTATGGAGGTGCATTATAATATAGAGGCTCCCTATGGGGGTGCATTATAATACAGAGGCTGCCTATGGGGGTGCATTATAATATAGAGGCTGCCTATGGGGCTGCATTATACTATAGAGGCTGCCTATGGGGGTGCATTATAATACAGAGGCTGCCTATGGGGCTGCATTATAATATAGAGGCTGCCGATGGGGGTGCATTATAATATAGAGGCTGCCTATGGGGGTGTATTATAATATAGAGGCTGCCTATGGGGGTGCATTATAATATAGAGGCTGCCTATGGGGGTGCATTATAATATAGAGGCTGCCTATGGGGGTGCATTATACTATAGAGGCTGCCTATGGGGGTGCATTATAATACAGAGGCTGCCTATGGGGGTGCATTATATTATAGAGGCTGCCAATGGGGGTGCATTATACTATAGAGGCTGCCTATGGGGGTGCATTATAATACAGAGGCTGCATATGGGGGTGCATTATAATATAGAGGCTGCCTAAGGGGCTGCATTATACTATAGAGGCTGCCTATGGGGGTGCATTATAATATAGAGGTTGCCTATGGGGGTGCATTATAATATAGAGGCTGCCTAAGGGGCTGCATTATACTATAGAGGCTGCCTATGGGGGTGCATTATAATATAGAGGATGCCTATGGGGGTGAATTATACTATAGAGTCTGCCTATGGGGGTTCAGAAACCAGTACCAGGCTCTCACGCAGGAAAACGATGAAGAAATACATCAGGATAAGACTTTGCCCACAAACACCAACCTTGTACGCCTTCAGAGTCCTCCTGGATGGAGAAAGAAAAATGTTGTGAAGAAGAAATGGAGAGTGGTGGTCATGGGGGATTCCCTGTTGAGAGGAACAGAGGCCGCTATCTGCAGACCGGATATAACTTCAAGAGAAATGTGCTGTCTTCCAAGTGCAAAAATTAAAGATGTGTCTGACAGGATATCAGGACTCTTCAGACCTACAGATGATTACCCATTCCTGCTACTACATGTGGGGACAAATGACACCGCAAGAAATGACCTGGAAACCATCTGCAGAGACTTTGAAGACTTAGGCAAGAAAGTGAAAGAACTGGGAGCGCAGGTGGTCTTCTCTTCCATCCTCCCAGTGGATGGCCATGGAACAAGGAGGTGGAATAAGATTCTGCAGGTGAACAGCTGGCTACGTCGATGGTGCCGTCAGCAACTATTTGGATTTCTGGATCACGGAGTGAACTACTTATACGATGGACTACTTGCTAGAGATGGGGTGCACCTTACGAAGACTGGAAAGCATGTATTTGGAAGTCGCCTTGCTACACTTGTAAGGAGAGCTTTAAACTAGAACAACATGGGAAGGGAAGCAAAAGACCAGAAAAAGCCATACACCTGACAAATGCTATTGAGAACTCTGCTATTAGAAGTGGAAAGGAAGAACAAAGACGAAAGAATCTAATTAATAAAAATATTGGGGAAAGAGAAACCAATAACAAACTAACATGCTTCTATACTAATGCACAAAGCATGGGCAACAAACAAGGAGAATTGGAACTACTAACACAGGAAAAGAAATATGATGTCATTGGAATCACTGAAACTTGGTGGGACAATACACATGATTGGAATACAAGACTAGAAGGATACAACTTATTTGCAAGAAACAGACTTGATAAACGAGGAGGAGGTGTCGCATTGTATGTTAGAAATGCGTATATCAGCACAGAGATTGAAGCTTCAGAGACTGGGAGTTCTGTGGAAACTGTTTGGGTAAGAATACAAGGACAGAACAATGGAAAGGACACCATTGTAGGCATTTACTACAGGCCGCCTGTGCAAGCTGAAGATATGGATGAACTCTTTATGCATCAAATGGCCAAGTTCTCCAAAAAATATGACATAGTTGTCATGGGAGATTTCAACTATCCAGACATTTGTTGGGAATCTCTCTCAGGCAAAACTAACAGGTCAAGGAAATTCTTATCCTCTCTTGCTGACAACTTTATCTTCCAAAAGGTAAGGGAGAAAACAAGGGGAACTGCTACCTTGGATCTAATCCTTATAAACAGGGAGGAAATGGTTGAGGAGGTAAAAGTGGCTGGGACCCTAGGAGGTAGTGACCATGCTATTTTAGAATTTTGGATAACTAGAGGCGGAAGACCTGTGAAGACTCAGACGTCAAGGTTAGATTTCAGAAAGGCAGATTTTAAGGGATTCAGAAAGAGAATTGGAGGGATCCAATGGCTGGATATCCTAAAAGACAAAAATGTCCAGGAGGGATGGGAAATCTTGAAAAATGAAATTCTCAAAGCACAGTTGTTAACAATTCAGAAAAGAGGGAAGAATAGGAAGCATTTAAGGAAACCAGGATGGATGAACACAGAACTTAAGCACATGCTAAAAAGGAAGAAAAAAATGTTTATAAAATGGAAAGAGGGAGGCATATCTAAAGAAGAATATAATGCTGTCTGCAGAAGCTGCAGGGCACAAATCAGATTAGCTAAAGCTGAAAATGAATTGAGGCTTGCAAGAGATGTCAAAAACAATAATAAAGGATTTTGGGGATATGTCAAAAGTAAAAGAAAAGTCAAAGATGCTATAGGATTTTTACAGGATGAAAATAATGAAATGGTAAGACAGGATGTTGAGAAGGCTGAACTTTTAAATTCCTATTTTGCATCTGTTTTCTCTCAGAAAGGAAATGTAACATCAACTGTTATTCACTGTCCTATTAAGGGAATAGAAGAATCCAGGAATTCTATAAACAGAAAGATAGTGAGGAAACACTTAGCTAACCTAAATGAATTCAAGTCTCCAGGTCCAGATGAATTACACCCCAGAGTACTGAAGGAGATAGCAGAAGAAATTTTTGAACCCCTCTCCATAATCTTTGAAAATTCTTGGAGAACAGGAGAAGTGCCAGAAGACTGGAGAAGAGCAAATGTTGTTCCTATCTTCAAAAAGGGGAAGAAGGTGGACCCAGGGAACTATAGGCCGGTGAGTCTGACTTCTATACTAGGAAAGATCTTTGAACAAATTATTAAACAACATGTATGTCAATACCTGGATAAGAATGAAGTGATTAAACAGAGTCAGCATGGGTTTGTAACTAATAAGTCATGTCAGACTAACTTAATTTCCTTCTATGACGGTATCACTGATTGGGTGGATCAAGGAAATGCTGTAGATATAGTATATCTTGACTTCAGCAAAGCATTTGACAAAGTCTCTCATACAATCCTTATTGAAAAAATGACTAAGTATGGAATGGACAAGGCAACTGTTAGGTGGATTCATAACTGGCTTAGTGATCGGACCCAAAGAGTGGTCGTAAATGGCTGCACATCCAGTTGGAAGAATGTCTCAAGTGGGGTACCACAGGGCTCTGTCCTGGGCCCTGTATTGTTCAACATCTTTATCAACGATTTAGATGAAGGAATTGAGGGTAAACTGATTAAATTTGCTGATGACACAAAGCTAGGAGGGATAGCTAATACTAGAGAAGAGAGAGAGAGGATTCAAAAAGATTTAAATAAACTGGAGAAGTGGGCAGCAACTAACAGAATGGTTTTTAACAGGGAGAAATGCAAAGTACTACATCTGGGCAATAAAAATGAAAAAAGCATATATAGAATGGGAGGAATAGGGCTAAGTGACAGCACATGTGAAAAAGACTTGGGTATACTAATAGATCACAGACTGAATGAGTCCACAGTGTGATGCAGCAGCAAAAAAGGCAAATGCAATTCTAGGATGTATTAACAGAAGCATACAGTCTAGATCACGTGAAGTCATTATTTCCCTCTACTCCTCTTTGGTCAGACCTCATCTGGAATATTGTGTCCAGTTTTGGGCACCACATTTTAAAAAAGACATCAACAAACTGGAGCAAGTTCAGAAAAGAGCGACCAGAATGGTGACCGGTCTGCAAACCCTGTCTTATGAGGAAAGGCTGCAGGATTTGGGAATGTTTAGTTTGCAAAAGAGAAGACTGAGAGGAGTCTTAATAGCTGTCTACAAATATCTAAAGGGCTGTCACATTGTAGAAGGATCAACTTTATTCTCATTTGCACAAGGAAAGACTAGAAGCAATGGGATGAAACTGAATGGGAAGAGACACAGATTAGATATTAGAAAAAACTATTTGACAGTTAGAGTGATCAATGAGTGGAACAGGCTGCCACGAGAAGTGGTGAGTTCTCCTTCAATGGAAGTCTTCAAACAGAGGCTGGACAGACATCTGACTGGGATGATTTAGCGAATCCTGCTTTGAGCAGGGGGTTGGACCAGATGGCCCAGGAGGTCCCTTCCAACTCTGCGATTCTATGATTCTATGATTCTATGATTATACTATAGACTCTGCCTATGGGGGTGCATTATACTATAGACTCTGCCTATGGGGGTGCATTATAATATAGAGGCTGTCTATGGGGGTGCATTATAATATAGAGGCTGCCTATGGGGGTGCATTATAATATAGAGGCTGCCTATGGGGGTGCATTATAATATAGAGGCTGTCTAAGGGGGTGCATTATAATACAGAGGCTGCCTATGGGGGTGCATTATAATATAGAGGCTGCCTATGGGGGTGCATTATAATATAGAGGCTGCCTATGGGGGTGCATTACACTATAGAGTCTGCCTATGGGGGTGCATTATAATATAGAGGCTGTCTATGGGGGTGCATTATAATATAGAGGCTGCCTATGGGGGTGCATTATACTATAGACTCTGCCTATGGGGGGTGCATTATAATATAGAGGCTGTCTATGGGGGTGCATTATAATATAGAGGCTGCCTATGGGGGTGCATTACACTATAGAGTCTGCCTATGGGGGTGCATTATACTATAGACTCTGCCTATGGGGGGTGCATTATAATATAGAGGCTGTCTATGGGGGTGCATTATAATATAGAGGCTGCCTATGGGGGTGCATTATAATACAGAGGCTGCCTATAGGGGTGCATTATACTATAGACTCTGCCTATGGGGGTGCATTATAATGCAGAGGCTGCCTATGGGGGTGCATTATAATATAGAGGCTGTCTATGGGGATGCATTATAATTTAGAGGCTGTCTATGGGGATGCATTATAATACAGAGGCTGCCTATGGGGGTGTATTATACTATAAACTCTGCCTATGGGGGTGCATTATACTATAGAGTCTGCCTATGGGGGTGCATTATACTATAGAGGCTGTCTATGGGGGTGCATTATAATCATTATAATATAGAGGCTGTCTATGGGGGTGCATTATAATATAGAGGCTGTCTATGGGGGTGCATTATAATATAGAGGCTGTCTATGGGGGTGCATTATAATATAGAGGCTGTCTAGGGGGGTGCATTATAATATAGAGGCTGTCTATGGGGGTGCATTATAATATAGAGGCTGCCTATGGGGGTGCATTATAATATAGAGGCTGCCTATGGGGGTGCATTATAATCATTATAATATAGAGGCTGTCTATGGGGGTGCATTATAATATAGAGGCTGTCTATGGGGGGTGCATTATAATATAGAGGCTGTCTATGGGGGTGCATTATAATATAGAGGCTGTCTAGGGGGGTGCATTATAATCATTATAATATAGAGGCTGTCTATGGGGGTGCATTATAATATAGAGGCTGTCTATGGGGGTGCATTATAATATAGAGGCTGTCTATGGGGGTGCATTATAATATAGAGGCTGTCTATGGGGGTGCATTATAATATAGAGGCTGCCTATGGGGGTGCATTATAATCATTAAAATATAGAGGCTGTCTATGGGGGTGCATTATAATATAGAGGCTGTCTATGGGGGTGCATTATAATATAGAGGCTGTCTATGGGGGTGCATTATAATATAGAGGCTGTCTAGGGGGGTGCATTATAATACAGAGGCTGCCTATGGGGGTGCATTATAATACAGAGGCTGCCTATGGGGGTGCATTATACTATAGAGGCTGCCTATGGGGGTGCATTATAATACAGAGGCTGCCTATGGGGGTGCATTATAATATAGAGGCTGTCTATGGGGGTGCATTATAATATAGAGGATGCCTATGGGGGTGCATTATAATATAGAGGCTGTCTAGGGGGGTGCATTATAATACAGAGGCTGCCTATGGGGGTGCATTATAATACAGAGGCTGCCTATGGGGGTGCATTATACTATAGAGGCTGCCTATGGGGGTGCATTATAATACAGAGGCTGCCTATGGGAGTGCATTATAATACAGAGGCTGTCTATGGGGGTGCATTATAATACAGAGGCTGTCTATGGAGGTGCATTATAATATAGAGGCTCCCTATGGGGGTGCATTATAATACAGAGGCTGCCTATGGGGGTGCATTATAATAGAGATGCTGCCTATGGGGGTGCATTATAATATAGAGGCTGCCTATGGGGGTGCATTATACTATAGAGTCTGCCTATGGGGGTGCATTATACTATAGAGGCTGCCTATGGGGGTGCATTATAATATAGAGGCTGTCTATGGAGGTGCATTATAATATAGAGGCTCCCTATGGGGGTGCATTATAATACAGAGGCTGCCTATGGGGGTGCATTATAATATAGAGGCTGCCTATGGGGCTGCATTATACTATAGAGGCTGCCTATGGGGGTGCATTATAATACAGAGGCTGCCTATGGGGCTGCATTATAATATAGAGGCTGCCTATGGGGGTGCATTATAATATAGAGGCTGCCTATGGGGGTGTATTATAATATAGAGGCTGCCTATGGGGGTGCATTATAATATAGAGGCTGCCTATGGGGGTGCATTATAATATAGAGGCTGCCTATGGGGGTGCATTATACTATAGAGGCTGCCTTTGGGGGTGCATTATAATACAGAGGCTGCCTATGGGGGTGCATTATATTATAGAGGCTGCCAATGGGGGTGCATTATACTATAGAGGCTGCCTATGGGGGTGCATTATAATACAGAGGCTGCCTATGGGGGTGCATTATAATATAGAGGCTGCCTATGGGGGTGCATTATAATATAGAGGCTGCCTAAGGGGCTGCATTATACTATAGACGCTGCCTATGGGGGTGTATTATAATATAGAGGCTGCCTATGGGGGTGCATTATAATATAGAGGCTGCCTATGGGGGTGCATTATAATATAGAGGCTGCCTATGGGGGTGCATTATACTATAGAGGCTGCCTTTGGGGGTGCATTATAATACAGAGGATGCCTATGGGGGTGCATTATATTATAGAGGCTGCCAATGGGGGTGCATTATACTATAGAGGCTGCCAATGGGGGTGCATTATACTATAGAGGCTGCCTATGGGGGTGCATTATAATATAGAGGCTGCCTATGGGGGTGCATTATAATATAGAGGCTGCCTATGGGGGTGTATTATAATATAGAGGCTGCCTATGGGGGTGCATTATAATATAGAGGCTGCCTATGGGGGTGCATTATAATATAGAGGCTGCCTATGGGGGTGCATTATACTATAGAGGCTGCCTATGGGGGTGCATTATAATACAGAGGCTGCCTATGGGGGTGCATTATATTATAGAGGCTGCCAATGGGGGTGCATTATACTATAGAGGCTGCCTATGGGGGTGCATTATAATACAGAGGCTGCATATGGGGGTGCATTATAATATAGAGGCTGCCTAAGGGGCTGCATTATACTATAGAGGCTGCCTATGGGGGTGCATTATAATATAGAGGTTGCCTATGGGGGTGCATTATAATATAGAGGCTGCCTAAGGGGCTGCATTATACTATAGAGGCTGCTTATGGGGGTGCATTATAATATAGAGGATGCCTATGGGGGTGCATTATACTATAGAGTCTGCCTATGGGGGTTCAGAAACCAGTACCAGGCTCTCACGCAGGAAAACGATGAAGAAATACATCAGGATAAGACTTTGCCCACAAACACCAACCTTGTACGCCTTCAGAGTCCTCCTGGATGGAGAAAGAAAAATGTTGTGAAGAAGAAATGGAGAGTGGTGGTCATGGGGGATTCCCTGTTGAGAGGAACAGAGGCCGCTATCTGCAGACCGGATATAACTTCAAGAGAAATGTGCTGTCTTCCAAGTGCAAAAATTAAAGATGTGTCTGACAGGATATCAGGACTCTTCAGACCTACAGATGATTACCCATTCCTGCTACTACATGTGGGGACAAATGACACCGCAAGAAATGACCTGGAAACCATCTGCAGAGACTTTGAAGACTTAGGCAAGAAAGTGAAAGAACTGGGAGCGCAGGTGGTCTTCTCTTCCATCCTCCCAGTGGATGGCCATGGAACAAGGAGGTGGAATAAGATTCTGCAGGTGAACAACTGGCTACGTCGATGGTGCCGTCAGCAACGATTTGGATTTCTGGATCACGGAGTGAACTACTTATACGATGGACTACTTGCTAGAGATGGGGTGCACCTTACGAAGACTGGAAAGCATGTATTTGGAAGTCGCCTTGCTACACTTGTAGGGAGAGCTTTAAACTAGAACAACATGGGAAGGGAAGCAAAACACCAGAAAAAGCCATACACCTGACAAATGCTATTGAGAACTCTGCTATTAGAAGTGGAAAGGAAGAACAAAGACAAAAGAATCTAATTAATAAAAATATTGGAGAAAGAGAAACCAATCACAAACTAAAATGCTTCTATACTAATGCACAAAGCATGGGCAACAAACAAGGAGAATTGGAACTACTAACACAGGAAAAGAAATATGATGTCATTGGAATCACTGAAACTTGGTGGGACAATACACATGATTGGAATACAAGGCTAGAAGGATACAACTTATTTGCAAGAAACAGACTTGATAACCGAGGAGGAGGTGTCGCATTGTATGTTAGAAACGCGTATATCTGCACAGAGATTGAAGCTTCAGAGACTGGGAGTTCTGTGGAAACTGCTTGGGTAAGAATACAAGGACAGAACAATGGAAAGGACACCATTGTAGGCATTTACTACAGGCCGCCTGTGCAAGCTGAAGATATGGATGAACTCTTTATGCATCAAATGGCCAAGTTCTCCAAAAAATATGACATAGTTGTCATGGGAGATTTCAACTATCCAGACATTTGTTGGGAATCTCTCTCAGGCAAAACTAACAGGTCAAGGAAATTCTTATCCTCTCATGCTGACAACTTTATCTTCCAAAAGGTAAGGGAGAAAACAAGGGGAACTGCTACCTTGGATCTAATCCTTATAAACAGGGAGGAAATGGTTGAGGAGGTAAAAGTGGCTGGGACCCTAGGAGGTAGTGACCATGCTATTTTAGAATTTTGGATAACTAGAGGCGGAAGACCTGTGAAGACTCAGACGTCAAGGTTAGATTTCAGAAAGGCAGATTTTAAGGGATTCAGAAAGAGAATTGGAGGGATCCAATGGCTGGATATCCTAAAAGACAAAAATGTCCAGGAGGGATGGGAAATCTTGAAAAATGAAATTCTCAAAGCACAGTTGTTAACAATTCAGAAAAGAGGGAAGAATAGGAAGCATTTAAGGAAACCAGGATGGATGAACACAGAACTTAAGCACATGCTAAAAAGGAAGAAAAAAATGTTTATAAAATGGAAAGAGGGAGGCATATCTAAAGAAGAATATAATGCTGTCTGCAGAAGCTGCAGGGCACAAATCAGATTAGCTAAAGCTGAAAATGAATTGAGGCTTGCAAGAGATGTCAAAAACAATAATAAAGGATTTTGGGGATATGTCAAAAGTAAAAGAAAAGTCAAAGATGCTATAGGATTTTTACAGGATGAAAATGATGAAGTGGTAAGACAGGATGTTGAGAAGGCTGAACTTTTAAATTCCTATTTTGCATCTGTTTTCTCTCAGAAAGGAAATGTAACATCAACTGTTATTCACTGTCCTATTAAGGGAATAGAAGAATCCAGGATATCTATAAACAGAAAGATAGTGAGGAAACACTTAGCTAACCTAAATGAATTCAAGTCTCCAGGTCCAGATGAATTACACCCCAGAGTACTGAAGGAGATAGCAGAAGAAATTTTTGAACCCCTCTCCATAATCTTTGAAAATTCTTGGAGAACAGGAGAAGTGCCAGAAGACTGGAGAAGAGCAAATGTTGTTCCTATCTTCAAAAAGGGGAAGAAGGTGGACCCAGGGAACTATAGGCCGGTGAGTCTGACTTCTATACCAGGAAAGATCTTTGAACAAATTATTAAACAACATGTATGTCAATACCTGGATAAGAATGAAGTGATTAAACAGAGTCAGCATGGGTTTGTAACTAATAAGTCATGTCAGACTAACTTAATTTCCTTCTATGACGGTATCACTGATTGGGTGGATCAAGGAAATGCTGTAGATATAGTATATCTTGACTTCAGCAAAGCATTTGACAAAGTCTCTCATACAATCCTTATTGAAAAAATGACTAAGTATGGAATGGACAAGGCAACTGTTAGGTGGATTCATAACTGGCTTAGTGATTGGACCCAAAGAGTGGTCGTAAATGGCTGCACATCCAGTTGGAAGAATGTCTCAAGTGGGGTACCACAGGGCTCTGTCCTGGGCCCTGTATTGTTCAACATCTTTATCAACGATTTAGATGAAGGAATTGAGGGTAAACTGATTAAATTTGCTGATGACACAAAGCTAGGAGGGATAGCTAATACTAGAGAAGAGAGAGAGGATTCAAAAAGATTTAAATAAACTGGAGAAGTGGGCAGCAACTAACAGAATGGTTTTTAACAGGGAGAAATGCAAAGTACTATATCTGGGCAATAAAAATGAAAAAAGCATATATAGAATGGGAGGAATAGGGCTAAGTGACAGCACATGTGAAAAAGACGGGTATACTAATAGATCACAGACTGAATATGAGTCAACAGTGTGATGCAGCAGCAAAAAAGGCAAATGCAATTCTAGGATGTATTAACAGAAGCATACAGTCTAGATCACGTGAAGTCATTATTTCCCTCTACTCCTCTTTGGTCAGACCTCATCTGGAATATTGTGTCCAGTTTTGGGCACCACATTTTAAAAAAGACATCAACAAACTGGAGCAAGTTCAGAAAAGAGCGACCAGAATGGTGACCGGTCTGCAAACCCTGTCTTATGAGGAAAGGCTGCAGGATTTGGGAATGTTTAGTTTGCAAAAGAGAAGACTGAGAGGAGACTTAATAGCTGTCTACAAATATCTAAAGGGCTGTCACATTGTAGAAGGATCAACTTTATTCTCATTTGCACAAGGAAAGACTAGAAGCAATGGGATGAAACTGAATGGGAGGAGACACAGATTAGATATTAGAAAAAACTTTTTGACAGTTAGAGTGATCAATGAGTGGAACAGGCTGCCACGAGAAGTGGTGAGTTCTCCTTCAATGGAAGTCTTCAAACAGAGGCTGGACAGACATCTGACTGGGATGATTTAGCGAATCCTGCTTTGAGCAGGGTGTTGGACCAGATGGCCCAGGAGGTCCCTTCCAACTCTACGATTCTATGATTCTATGATTATACTATAGACTCTGCCTATGGGGGTGCATTATAATATAGAGGCTGTCTATGGGGGTGCATTATAATATAGAGGCTGTCTATGGGGGTGCATTATAATATAGAGGCTGCCTATGGGGGTGCATTATAATATAGAGGCTGTCTATGGGGGTGCATTATACTATAGAGTCTGCCTATGGGGGTGCATTATACTATAGACTCTGCCTATGGGGGGTGCATTATAATATAGAGGCTGCCTATGGGGGTGCATTATAATATAGAGGCTGCCTATGGGGGTGCATTATAATATAGAGGCTGTCTATGGGGGTGCATTATACTATAGAGTCTGCCTATGGGGGTGCATTATACTATAGACTCTGCCTATGGGGGGTGCATTATAATATAGAGGCTGCCTATGGGGGTGCATTATAATATAGAGGCTGCCTATGGGGATGCATTATACTATAGACTCTGCCTATGGGGGGTGCATTATACTATACACTCTGCCTATGGGGGTGCATTATAATACAGAGGCTGCCTATGGGGGTGCATTATAATACAGAGGCTGCCTATGGGGGTGCATTATAATATAGAGGCTGCCTATGGGGGTGCATTATAATATAGAGGCTGTCTATGGGGGTGCATTATAATACAGAGGCTGCCTATGGGGGTGTATTATACTATAAACTCTGCCTATGGGGGTGCATTATACTATAGACTCTGCCTATGGGGGTGCATTATACTACAGAGGATGCCTATGGGGGTGGATTATACAATAGACTCTGCCTATGGGGAGTACATTATAATACAGAGGCTGCCTATGGGGGTGCATTATAATATAGAGGCTGCCTATGGGGGTGCATTATAATATAGAGGCTGCCTATGGGGGTGGATTATACAATAGATTCTGCCTATGGGGATGCATTATAATATAGAGGCTGTCTATGCAGGTGCATTATAATTTAGAGGCTGCCTATGGGGATGCATTATAATATAGAGGCTGTCTATGGGGGTGCATTATAATATAGAGGCTGCCTATGGGGGTGCATTATAATATAGAGGCTGTCTATGGAGGTGCATTATAATATAGAGGCTGCCTATGGAGGTGCATTATAATATAGAGGCTGCCTATGGGGGTGCATTATAATATAGAGGCTGTCTATGGAGGTGCATTATACTATAAAGGCTGCCTATGGGGGTGCATTATAATATAGAGGCTCCCTATGGGGGTGCATTATAATACAGAGGCTGCCTATGGGGCTGCATTATACTATAGAGGCTGCCTATGGGGGTGCATTATAATACAGAGGCTGCCTATGGGGCTGCATTATACTATAGAGGCTGCCTATGGGGGTGCATTATAATACAGAGGCTGCCTATGGGGCTGCATTATACTATAGAGGCTGCCTATGGGGGTGCATTATAATACAGAGGCTGCCTATGGGGCTGCATTATACTATAGAGGCTGCCTATGGGGGTGCATTATAATATAGAGGCTGCCTATGGGGGTGCATTATAATATAGAGGCTGCCTATGGGGGTGCATTATAATATAGAGGCTGCCTATGGGGGTGCATTATAATATAGAGGCTGCCTATGGGGGTGCATTATAATATAGAGGCTGCCTATGGGGCTGCATTATACTATAGAGGCTGCCTATGGGGCTGCATTATACTATAGAGGCTGCCTATGGTGGTGCATTATAATACAGAGGCTGCCTATGGGGGTGCATTATAATATAGAGGCTGCCTATGGGGGTGCATTATACCAGGCCCGGATTGGTAATATAACCAACCGGGCATTTTCCCGCTCGGCCACTGGCCTGGCTGTTGCTCCTGCCGCCAGCCCTCTGCGGGCAGGGCGGTTATAGTTTTCCAACCCTCCCGCACTGCAGGGAGATAAGCCGCCACGCCCCCCCCACGCACCCCATCCTCGCTGTAGCATGAGACCTCCCCCCCGCAGCCGTTCACAGCGTCGCTTGCCTGCTCTCTTCTCTGTTCACAGGACCTGTGATGAGGTCACAGGAGGGGAGGAGTCATGGGTCACATGATCAGGAGCCATTGTCTAGACCCCTGATCATGTGACCGCTGACTCCGCCCATCCTGTGACCTCATCTCAGGTCCTGTGCACTCAGCCTTGCCTCTTGGTGTCTGCATGACTCTGCTGTGCTGTTGTCATGGTGCTGGATAAGGTAAGTATGTGTGGGGTCAGGAGGGGTTTACAGTGTGGATGTAGCAGAGCTGTTTGTGTAGGAGGTGTACGGAGCGGAGCCGCGCGTGTACGAGGTGTACGGAGCGGAGCCGCGCGTGTACGAGGTGTACGGAGCGGAGCCGCGCGTGTACGAGGTGTACGGAGCGGAGCCGCGCGTGTACGAGGTGTACAGAGCGGAGCCGCGCGTGTACGAGGTGTACGGAGCGGAGCCGCGCGTGTACGAGGTGTACGGAGCGGAGCCGCGCGTGTACGAGGTGTACGGAGCGCAGCCGCACGTGTACGAGGTGTACGGAGCGGAGCCGCGCGTGTACGAGGTGTACAAAGCGGAGCCCCGCGTGTACGAGGTGTACAGAGCGGAGCCGCGCGTGTACGAGGTGTACTGAGCGGAGCCGCGCGTGTACGAGGTGTACGGAGCGGAGCCGCGGTTGTACGAGGTGTACGGAGCGGAGCCCTGTGTGTACGACGTGTACGGAGTGGAGCCCTGTGTGTACGAGGTGTACGGAGCGGAGCCGCGTGTGTACGGGGTATACGGAGCGGAGCCGTGTGTGTACGGAGCGGAGCCATGTGTGTACTTGATGTATGGAGCAGAGCCGTGTGTGTACGAAGCATACAAAGTGGGCTTTTCCCACGGACACAGGAGTACATAGCGGAGCCCCGAGGAGCATTTTAAAACACACACATGACGTTCCACCTGAAGTGATGTGCTGGAAGCTGACCGGAAATTAGATAATTTCTTGAGGAGACTGTGACGGAACCAGGAATGCTTCAGATCCATCACCATGTCCTCCTCCGACAGCGCAGACAGCAGGATCGCCTTGGAATCGGGGATGCCGGCCATGTGAGTGGATCATGATATGTCCTGCATCGGGAGGCTCAGGGGGGCACTACAATAAGAGCCGGGCTGCTATAGTATCTTTATAGAATCTTTATTTCTTTCTCTGTTCTTTCTCATTCTCTGTTCTGTCTTTCCCTCATTTTCTCTCTCTCTGTTCTCTCTCTAATCTTTCTTTTTTCTTTCTCTCTCTCTCTGTTCTTTCTTTCCCCTTCTTTCCTCTTTCTTTCTCTCTGTTCTTTCTTTCTCCTCTTTCTTTCTCTCTCGCTCTCCTTTCTTTCTCTCTTTTTCTTTTTTCTCTCGCTCTCTGTTTTCTCTCTTCCTTAGTGCCAGTCAGTGTGCCCATAATGTCAGCCACTGTGCCCTCAGTACCAGTCAGTGTGATCAGCAGTGCTAAATGGGTGCGATTAGGCGTGGACATGGGTGTGACTAGTTGCAAAATGGGTGTGGCCAGGCGTGGCCTAAAATTTGCAGCGGCGCGCAAAGTCTTTGTCCTTCGTTCCCTTCTTCAAAAATGGTGAGGTATGATAGGGGCAGCTATGACCAGGGGGTCTGGTTGCCCAATGGATAGCAGTTCTGCCAGGAATTCTGTCACCATGCGTACAAAAGAGGACAGAGCTTTGGGAGGAGTACTGTACCTAAAAGCAATAAATAGGACTGAGCTGAAATACTGGGCACAGCTGTGACTACATGTTATATAGTCGTGTTAATCTCCTCTCACTTTTTGTAACCTACAAGTGTACAAAAATATTGTATAGTTACCATGTGACTAGTGGGCCTGTGTAACTTCAAATGCCAGGGCTGAATTTTAATCCCAGTCCGGCCCTGCATTATACTATAGACTCTGCCTATGGGGGTGCATTATACTATAGACTCTGCCTATGGGGGTGCATTATACTATATACTCTGACTATGGGGATGCATTATACTATAGACTCTTCCTATGGGGGTGCATTATACTATATTGAGGACTATCTGGTGCATTATACTATATCGGGGTCCCCAACTTGTAGCTTGGGAGCCACATGTGGCTCGCGGTCCCATGAATTGTTGGCTCTCGACTGTCTGCCTGCTTGATGCATTAGGTCCAGGTCTAACAAACAGGTATGAAGAGTACATCTGTCAGAGACACCGCACTACACTTGCTCATAAAGCCAGTGCGCGTGTCCTGAGTACAGAAGCAGTGCTAAGAGTTACCTGGGGAGCAGGGCAGCAGAGGTGACAATGCGTGCTACAAGCTAATAGTGTTAGGGTCCAGTCAGCGCTGGAAAGTAAAGAGGCACGGGACCTGCGGACACTGAAAATGAACAAGCTTGCACGGGACCTATGGTCATGTGACTGCAAGGGGGCGTGGCTTAGCGTTCTGCTTTCAGATATGACAGTACAACTCAGAGTCAGGCAAAACGGAGGTCACAACAGAACGGGCAAACAGAGTACAGGAGGGACAAACAAACGGGAGGTCAGACAAAGCCAAAGGTCATACACAGGATCAAGTACAGTACCAGAGATGAGACAGAGCGGATAATCAGGGCCAAGCAGAGATCAAAACCGAACAGACATAGGAGGTACCAGGCAGAATCCAAAGCGATATCCAGGGAACAGACCGAGTCATACACAGAGAATCAAGCAACCAGAACACAGCACTAACACACTCAGGGGTCACCACACAATGCCAAGGGCAAGAGTATAACTGACAGGGATGGGAGCGTCCTGAAGCTATAAGAAGCCTCCCCAGAACCAGGGAGAGGCCACAATCATAGCCCCAGGTGTGCAGGTAAGCCTGCATCAGGATCACAACCTTTTACCCCAGAAATGCCAGTCATCAGCACTGGTTCCAAACATTAACCCCACGTGTGCGAGTCAAACCCGCACTGAGATCATGACAGTACCCTCCTCTCAACGGGGGGCCTCTGGACCCCCAGGCTTGCCCGGGTACTTAGCATGGAAAGCCCGTACCAGGCGATCAGCATGCATCAACCGGGCCGGTAACCAGGACCTGTCCTCCGGTCCATACCCCTTCCAATGAACCAGGTACTGTACCGACCGCCGTACCAACCTGGAATCTACGATATGACCAACCTCGTACTCCACCTGCCCCTCGACCAAAACAGGAGAAGCAGCAGACTCTGAGTCTCCCCGGACTGCTTCAAAAGGTTTCAGTAGAGATTTGTGGAAGACGTTAGGGATCTTGAAAGAGGGTGGAAGGCACAGCCTATACGCCACTGGATTGATTTTTTCCACAATCTTGTACGGGCTAATGAATTTGGGTCCTAACTTGGCTGACGGAATCTTTAACTTAATGTTTCGCGTGGAGGGCCAAACTTTCTCTCCAACCTGAAACGTGGGACCAGGTGTTCGTTTCCTGTCCGCTGGACTTCTGCCCATGTATCTTTTAACCGCTGAACAGAGTCCTCAACCCCGGGGCACCCCGAATCCAGACGAGAAAACTCACCAAAATGAGGACTGAACCCATAGTTAATCAAGAAAGGGGACCTACCAGTGGATTGACTCACCCGACTATTGAAGGCAAATTCAGCCAACAGCAGTGCATCGCACCAGTCACTCTGTCTAGCAGAGGTTAGGCACCTGAGGATCTGTTCCAGGGACTGGTTAGTGCGCTCCATCTGCCCATTGCTCTCAGGATGGTATGCAGACGAAAAGGACAGAGACATACCTAATTTTTTGCAGAAAGCACGCCAAAACTTAGCCACAAACTGCACACCACGATCAGACACCACATTCAGGGGTACCCCATGCAACCGGATCACATGCTGCACAAACAACCTGGACAAAGTCTCAGCTGACGGTAGTGCGGACAGGGGTACGAAATGAGCCTGCTTAGAAAACCTGTCCACCACTACCCATACCACTGTATTACCCTTAGATGGAGGGAGATTGGTAACAAAATCCATGGACAAGAGAGTCCATGGCCTCTTGGGCACTGCCAAGGGTATCAGCTCCCCTGCCGGCCGGCTATGAGAGCTTTTAGAACGAGCGCAGACCCCACAACCAGCAATGAATTTTTTTATGTCCGAACCAAGGGTAGGCCACCAAAAGATCCTAGCCACCGCCAGACGTGTGGCTGAAATACCAGGGTGAGCACTCAGCTTGGATTCATGGAACTCCTGCAAGAGTTTCAGGCGAAGTTGCTCTGGGACAAACAACTTTCCCTCCGGCTTGGCCGCCGAGGCCTGCGACTGGGCCCCCTGAATCTCCCGTTCCAATTCAGATGAGACCTCTGCTATCACAACCCCAGGGTGTAGAATGGAGGACGGTGGCTCAGGGGGCGACACCGGCTGAAAACTGCGTGATAAGGCGTCAGCCTTGACATTCTTAGACCCTGGACGAAATGTAATCGTAAACTGAAAACGGGAAAAAAAAAGTGACCAACGGGCTTGTCTGGGCGTTAGTCTTTTAGCAGACTCAATGTACGACAAATTTTTGTGATCCGTGATCACCGTAACCGGGTGACTGGCCCCCTCCAAAAAGTGCCTCCATTCTTCAAACGCCAATTTCACCGCAAGAAGCTCTCTATTGCCTACGTCGTAATTTCTTTCCGCAGCAGAGAACTTCTTGGAAAAGAAAGCACATGGCCTGAGGTTGGTTAGAGTGGCAGGCCCTTGGGACAACACCGCCCCCACCCCCACCTCAGAGGCGTCCACTTCCACGACGAATGGTTTGGACGGATCTGGCTGCACTAACACAGGAGCAGTCATAAAACATTTTTTCAGCATCGCAAAGGCCTCTTTTGCGAGCGAGGACCAATTTCTCACATCCGCACCTTTGCATGTTAGATCCGTGAGAGGTTTGACCACTTGCGAAAACCCCCGGATAAATTTGCGGTAATAATTGGCGAACCCCAAGAAGCGCTGAAGACCCTTAAGATCTCGGGGTTGCACCCAATCCGCAATGGCCTGCACCTTCTTGGGGTCCATGCGAAAACCCTCACCGTATACAATTAACCCCAAAAAGGACAACTCTTGTACACAGAATACACATTTTTCCAATTTGGCATACAAATGATTTTCTCTCAGCCTTTGGAGCACAGTTTGTACATGAGAATATTTGTCGGGGGAATATATCAAAATATCATCTAAGTAGATAACGACAAAACGACCAATGAGATCCGAGAATACCACGTTGATGAAATTCTGAAATATGGCAGGGGCGTTGGTAAGACCAAACGGCATGACTACATTTTCAAATAGTCCCTCGGTCGTGAGGAACGCGGTTTTCCATTCATCCCCCTCACGGACCCTTATCAAATTATATGCCCCCCAAAGATCCAGTTTAGAAAACCACTTTGCCCCTGATAGTTGGTTACATAAATCGGGAATCAACGGAAGGGGGTACGTATTCCGTACAGTAATTTGATTAAGCTCCCGGAAGTCGAGACAGGGACGTAACCCGCCATCTTTTTTCTTTACAAAAAAGAAACCTGCCGCCACAGGTGAGACTGAAGGACATATGTGTCCTTTGCGCAGACTTTCAGTAATATACTCCTTCATAGCCAAGCGCTCAGGACCGGACAAATTAAACAGACGGGCTTTGGGTAATTTAGCCCACGGGACCAGCTCAATAGCGCAGTCAAAGGGTCTATGTGGCGGTAACGTCTCAGCCTCGCTTTCGGAGAATACATCTTCGAAGTCCTTCAGGCATTCCGGAATACCTTCCAGCTCGACAGATGATACAGACACAGATTTAACAGGTTCAACCAGCAGTGCGGATTTATCATACAACTCAAAATCATTAAACCCCCATTGTACAATCTCCCCCGTTTTCCAGTTAATAACTGGGTTATGGTGTTGTAACCAGGGCATGCCCAACACCAATCCTGCAGGTAGATTGTCCAGCACAAAACAACTTATTTTTTCCACATGAGTAGCACCCACTCTGAGAGAAAACACATCAGACATAAAGCGAATTCCCTCCTTAGTGAGGGGAGATGAGTCAATGGCCATCACCTTGATCGGAACCTTGAGCCTAACTGTCCCTATCTTGCAGTGTGTGACCAATTGGGAGTCAATAAGATTAATAGATGATCCGCAGTCCACGAAGGCTGTAGAGGAAAAAGAACTACCATCCACAAACAGTTCCACAGGCAGTACTACTTTAGAAAACGAGGAAAATGGTACATGAGGGTCTGAGCAGCCTCCCCGTTGACTACCCAGACCTAGTCGTTTCCCGCCGACCGGGTTTGAAGACGGGCAATTCGGGCACTCCCTTTTCCAATGTCCCGTTTTACCGCAGTAAAAGCATAACTGCATGTCCTTCCTGCGTTTCCTCTCCGTATCCTTCAGGGAGAGGGCGCCTACATCCATGGGCTCAGGGGCAGTCTCTTTTCCACTGGGGAATAATGGAGTATCCACCTGCATCACCCCTCTGGCCCGCAGCCTGCGGTTCATCCGGACGGCCTGGGTCATGGCGTCCTCGAGAGAGTTAGGTGGGGGATGTAACGCCAAGGCATCCTGCAGCCGCTCGGACAAGCCTCTGCGAAAGAGTCCTCGGTGTGCGGCGTCGCTCCAAGAGACCTCTGCCGCCCAGCGGCAGAACTCAGAACAAAACCACTCAGCTGAGTGTTTCCCCTGACAGACACTCATTAACATGTCCTCTGCCAATCGCACTCGGTCAGGTTCATCATAAATGTGCCCGAGGGCCTCAAAGAATGCGTTCACTGACATACGTTCAGGAGCAGAGGAAGACAGAGAGAAAGCCCATGCTTGCGGAGCCCCCCGAAGTAGGGAAATAATGACCCCCACCCTCTGAAACTCATCCCCGGAGGAGCAGGGCCTTAGAGAAAAAAAAAGCTTGCATCCTTCTCTGAAAGACCTGAACTCCTTTTTATCCCCTGAGAAAAGGTCTGGTAATTTGACCGGAGATTCGGGGGACGCTAATGACACATCCCTACCCCCAGAACCAGAAGCCCCTGCATCGACAGCCCCCTGCACAGTAACCACCAACTGTTGCTGGGTCTGGGCCATCGTGTGTTGTTCCACATTGAGCTTATGGAACATTTGGGTCAGGTGCTTGACCTGATCAGCCAAGGCTTGTATGGGATCCATGAGGATAACACTTTTTTTTTTTATTTTTTCTTCAGAAAAAAAAAAAAAAAACTGAAATGGTCAGTTATAATGTCAGAGACACCGCACTACACTTGCTCATAGAGCCAGTGCGCGTGTCCTGAGTACAGAAGCCGTGCTAAGAGTTACCTGGGCAGCAGAGGTGACAATGCGTGCTACAAGCTAATAGTGTCAGGGTCCAGTCAGCGCTGGAAAGTAAGGAGGCACGGGACCTGCGGACACTGAAACTGAATAATGTGCACGGGACCTATGGTCATGTGACTGCAAGGGGGCGGGGCTTAGCGTCCTGCTTTCAGATATGACAGTACAACTCAGAGTCAGGCAAAACGGAGGTCACAACAGTACGGGCAAACGGAGTACAGGAGGGACAAACAGACGGGAGGTCAGACAAAGCCAAAGGTCATACACAGGATCACAGTACAGTACCAGGGATGAGACAGAGCGGATAATCAGGGCCAAGCAGAGATCAAAACCAAACAGACATAGGAGGTACCAGGCAGAATCCAAAGCAGTATCCAGGCTAACAGACCGAGTCATACACAGAGAATCAAGGAACCAGAACACAGCACTAACACACTCAGGGGTCACCACACAATGCCAAGGGAGAAAGTATAACTGACGGGGGATGGGAGCGTCCTGAGGCTATAAGAAGCCTCCCCAGAACCAGGGAGAGGCCACAATCATAAGCCCCAGGTGTGCAGGTAAGCCTGCATCAGGATCACAACCTTTAACCCCAGAAATGCCAGTCATCAGCACTGGTTCCAAACATTAACCCCACGTGTGCGAGTCAAACCCGCACTGAGATCATGACAACATCTCAATATAGTGATTTACATGAGTAGCTCTGCACAGATGAGCAGAACTGGATGCAGATATACTGTCTTGGGGTTTAGAGATGTTTTAGGTATGGTACGCTGGAGGATGGTCCTACCTGATAGAGGAAGTGCTCAAAGCTGGATGTGACAGTGTGTTGGGAGTCCTTGATGGGAGAATACTGAATGGGGAGATTGAGGGGACCCCTGGATCTCAGTGTACTGCTTTGGAGTGATTTCTGTGGAAAAGCTTTGGTTATCATTATACCTGTAATGGGGGCTTTGGTTGACAGTACTTTGAAGGAGATGGGAGCTGGATGTGGCTCGCACCCCTCTCTGCTGAATGTGGCTTGCATCCCTCTGGTGGCTCTCAAGGTCAGAAAGGTTGGAGACCACTGTGCTATATGGAGGCTATCTAGGGGGCCATCATACAGTGATTATAGTGACGGGGCCATCATACAGTGAGGGGGCATTATACTGTTTATAAGAGAGCATCATACTGTGTATAGGGGAGCTGTACAGGGGGGAGACTCGGGACATTACTAAATGTAAAGTGGGCACTTATTATAGGGGAACTTGGGTTACTGTGATTGTCAAAGGGGCACACAGGGCATTATTACTTTCTAGGGGACAAAATGTGGACACTGTTTTCTAGGGCACTTGCACCCGGCATCACTATATTCTAGAGGTTTGCTTTAAAATTTAGAGATCACACAGAACCACACAGTAGGTGCAGTAACAGGGACACATACGGCAGCGGCTCAGTATTGGGGTATCAGCAGGACGAGGGGTTTGTGCAGGTTGAGAATAGTCCAATTGGTGACAGTGCTGAAAATCTGAGAAGTGAAATATGTCTTTCTTGTATTCTCTGTAGCCGAGTCCTGGCTGGAGGAGTCGTCATGTCGATCTGGGCAAGATGGAAAAGACGTGAAAAGTGAACGATTCCATCAGAAAGAACGTCAGCAGTAAGACATTATCTGTAACTCTGCTGTAATCTATTATATGTTCTGTAGGACTGGTATTATTTACCTCTGACTATATGGCGGTAATATCAATATTGGTATTTTTATATATAGATTATTTTTGGCAACAGCGCAGTCATCTGTTGAGGTTCTCTGGTTAGGGGCCCACTCAGAAGTTTCGCCACCCCCTGAACCAAAACCCTAGCTACGCCTCTGAGCATGCTTGATGATGATGTCATCCAGCTGGGCTGTCACAGACAGGAAACGCCCAGAAAGCAGGAAGCCAGGATGTACTGCGGCTGCGGGGAGGTGAGTTGTGCTGTGTGTCTGCGTGTGTATGTGGTGCTGTGTGTGTGTGAGTGTGAGATAGTGATGCGGTGCTGTGTGTTTGGTGTGGTGCTGGGGACGCGCTGGCCGCTATTAAAGAGGAATGGTATTCACACCTCTCCACGCCCATAAAGGCGTGGAGAAGTGTGAATATTCATTTCGCTTTAGCAGCGCGGACAGGAACTTGTCTCCCGCTGCTGCTAGCTGGCATAGGGCCCCGTACCCACTGACTTGGGGGCCCCTGGAGCAGTGGGGGCCCTAGGCACTTGCTGGCCAGTATGCCAGCAGGTGTTAGTGCCTGGGCCCACCCGAGAATCCTCCGGTTCTCCGGTGGGCCACTCCGAGCCTGTATAGTCCTTCCCAAAAAGTGATAGGACTAACAAAAACGATGAAGTGAAGACACCTGCACAGAATAGGAGTAACACAGCAAAGCAAAGACAAGAATATTATCAGCAGTTGGACAGAGACAACACAGGCTGTGGTCAAACAGAGAGTGAAACCGACCCACAGTCAGAGATTACTGGATCGAGTCCCGGAGATGATCCAACAACTCAATGACTCTTTATGTCTCCATATTCTTCACATATAGCCAATTGGGACTGCCCCAAATAAATTGAGGAGCACAAACTTTAAGTTCTGTTTTTTGCTATCAAATTCCCAATTCCTTAATTAAACCATGTACGTTATGGCAATGCTCAAAGCCACTGTCACTTCCAAAGTATTGCAGAAATGCACTTTCTCTGAATGGAAAGTAGGATACTTTTGCTCCTTTTTTAAGCAAGTTTTTCTCATGCAGTCTTGATGTGAGGCGTTCTGATGCCAAATCTTGTGTCAAATCATTCAACTCATGCTGGTCAAATCCCTTATTAACTGAGACATCTTCAATCTCAAAATCTTCATCATTGCTGTCACTTTGTTCTTTACCATAATGCTATTCTTGAAAAGCTTAAGGAAAAGTGGCCCTGGGATTTCAGCTCAACGAGGCAATGGACACATCCCTCATAGTAGACTAACATACTCTAGTGTATATACAGTGGGGAAAAAAAGTATTTAGTCAGTCAGCAATAGTGCAAGTTCCACCACTTAAAAAGATGAGAGGCGTCTGTAATTTACATCATAGGTAGACCTCAACTATGGGAGACAAACTGAGAAAAAAAAATCCAGAAAATCACATTGTCTGTTTTTTTTTCATTTTATTTGCATATTATGGTGGAAAATAAGTATTTGGTCAGAAACAAGCAATCAAGATTTCTGGCTCTCACAGACCTGTAACTTCTTCTTTAAGAGTCTCCTCTTTCCTCCACTCATTACCTGTAGTAATGGCACCTGTTTAAACTTGTTATCAGTATAAAAAGACACCTGTGCACACCCTCAAACAGTCTGACTCCAAACTCCACTATGGTGAAGACCAAAGAGCTGTCAAAGGACACCAGAAACAAAATTGTAGCCCTGCACCAGGATGGGAAGACTGAATCTGCAATAGCCAACCAGCTTGGAGTGAAGAAATCAACTGTGGGAGCAATAATTAGAAAATGGAAGACATACAAGACCACTGATAATCTCCCTCGATCTGGTGCTCCACGCAAAATCCCACCCCGTGGGGTCAGAATGATCACAAGAACGGTGAGCAAAAATCACAGAACCACGCGGGGGGACCTAGTGAATGAATTGCAGAGAGCTGGGACCAATGTAACAAGGCCTACCATAAGTAACACACTACGCCACCATGGACTCAGATCCTGCAGTGCCAGATGTGTCCCACTGCTTAAGCCTGTACATGTCCGGGCCCGTCTGAAGTTTGCTAGAGAGCATTTCATAGAATCGTAGAGTTGGAAGGGACCTCCTGGGCCATCTGGTCCAACCCCCTGCTCAAAGCAGGATTCGCTAAATCATCCCAGTCAGATGTCTGTCCAGCCTCTGTTTGAAGACTTCCATTGAAGGAGAACTCACCACTTCTCGTGGCAGCCTGTTCCACTCATTGATCACTCTAACTGTCAAAAAGTTTTTTCTAATATCTAATCTGTGTCTCCTCCCATTCAGTTTCATCCCATTGCTTCTAGTCTTTCCTTGTGCAAATGAGAATAAAGTTGATCCTTCTACAATGTGACAGCCCTTTAGATATTTGTAGACAGCAATTAAGTCTCCTCTCAGTCTTCTCTTTTGCAAACTAAACATTCCCAAATCCTGCAACCTTTCCTCATAAGACAGGGTTTGCAGACCGGTCACCATTCTGGTCGCTCTTTTCTGAACTTGCTCCAGTTTGTTGATGTCTTTTTTAAAATGTGGTGCCCAAAACTGGACACAATATTCCAGATGAGGTCTGACCAAAGAGGAGTAGAGGGAAATAATGACTTCACGTGATCTAGACTGTATGCTTCTGTTAATACATCCTAGAACTGCATTTGCCTTTTTTGCTGCTGCATCACACTGTTGACTCATATTCAGTCTGTGATCTATTAGTATACCCAAGTCTTTTTCACATGTGCTGTCACTGTGCCCTATTCCTCCCATTCTATATATGCTTTTTTCATTTTTATTGCCCAGATGTAGTACTTTGCATTTCTCCCTGTTAAAAACCATTCTGTTAGTTACTGCCCACTTCTCCAGTTTATTTAAATCTTTTTGAATCCTCTCTCTCTCTTCTCTAGTATTAGCTATCCCTCCTAGCTTTGTGTCATCAGCAAATTTAATCAGTTTACCCTCAATTCCTTCATCTAAATCGTTGATAAAGATGTTGAACAATACAGAGGAGTTTTGGGAGAATGTCCTATGGTCTGATGAAATCAAACTGGAACGGTTTGAAAGAAACACAACTTGTCGTGTTTGGAGGAAAAAGAATACTGAGTTGCATCCATCAAACACCATACCTACTGTAAAGCATGGTGGTGGAAACATCATGCTTTGGGGCGGTTTCTCTGCAAAGGGGCCAGGACGACTGATCCGGGTACATGAAAGAATGAATGGGGCCATGTATCGTGAGATTTTGAGTGCAAACCTCCTTCCATCAGCAAGGGCATTGAAGATGAAACGTGGCTGGGTCTTTCAACATGACAATGATCCAAAGCACACCGCCAGGGCAACGAAGGAGTGGCTTCGTAAGAAGCATTTCAAGGTCCTGGAGTGGCCTAGCCAGTCTCCAGATCTCAACCCTATAGAAAACCTTTGGAGGGAGTTGAAAGTCCGTGTTGCCAAGCAAAAAGCCAAAAACATCACTGCTCTAGAGGAGATCTGCATGGAGGAATGGGCCAACATACTAACAACAGTGTGTGGCAACCTTGTGAAGACTTACAGAAAACGTTTGACCTCTGTCATTGCCAACAAAGGATATATCACAAAGTATTGAGATGAAATTTTGTTTCTGACCAAATACTTATTTTCCACCATAATATGCAAATAAAATGAAAAAAAACAGACAATGTGATTTTCTGGATTTTTTTTTCTCAGTTTGTCTCCCATAGTTGAGGTCTACCTATGATGTAAATTACAGACGCCTCTCATCTTTTTAAGTGGTGGAACTTGCACTATTGCTGACTGACTAAATACTTTTTTTCCCCACTGTATATGTTTCTTGTTAAATCCTGAAGTTTTCACTTTACAAAAGTAACAGTCACTGGAATGATTTTTTGGCCCTTGACAAACCATAGGTATACCAAATAGCATCTTATCACGTGTTCCCTCATCCATAAACTCTTGATATGCCGCTCGCACCTTGTGGGGCCCAAAACATATCTTGATTACCAAATTTTACTTTGAAATATGCACAATAGACTTGTGTGACAAATGTGCCGAAATTCGTCCTGTGACTGGGAACGGCGAAACTGCCACAGAGAGAACAAAGGGAATCGGGCTGTTTAGGCGCGTACCACAAGAAATAGCAGAGACAGACATGATCTGAAAGAAAGGAAAAAAATAAATAAATTCTGCTTACCCCTTTTATGCAGACTTTCAAAATACCTTTCATGACCTCTCGACACACTATCTCACGTGTAACTGGATAGCCCAGAAAAATAACAACCCGCTGCTGGTCGCCGAGGTCATCCTCCACCCCACCCCCCACTTAAGAAGAGTTTGCACTAGTATTACCCTCGATCTACCTAGTGCTACCCATGAGCTACCTAGTGCTGTCCTCTATCCACCTAGTGCTAGGGCTGTTCTCGATACACCTAGTGCTAATACTGCCCTCGATACACCTAGTGCTAGTGCTGTCCTCGATCCACCTAGTGCTGCACTCTATCCACCTAGTGCTAGGGCTGTTCTCGATACACCTAGTGCTAATACTGCCCTTGATACACCTAGTGCTAGTGCTGCCCTCGATCCACCTAGTGCTAGTGCTGTCCTCGATAAACCTAGTGCTAGGCTTTCCCTCAATCCACCTAGTGCTAGTGTTTCCCTCAATCCACCTACTGCTAGTGTTGCCCTCGATCCACCTAGTGCTAGTGCTGTCCTCGATAAACCTAGTGCTAGGCTTTCCATCAATCCACCTAGTGCTAGTGTTTCCCTCAATCCACCTAGTGCTAGTGTTGCCCTCGATCCACCTAGTGCTAGTGCTGTCCTCGATAAACCTAGTGCTAGTGCTGCCCCCAGTCTACCTAGTGCTAGGCTTTCCCTCAATCCACCTAGTGCTAGTGTTTCCCTCAATCCACCTAGTGCTAGTGTTGCCCTCGATCCACCTAGTGCTAGTGCTGCCCCCAGTCTACCTAGTGCTAGTGCTGCCCTCGATCCACCTAGTGCTGCCCTCAATTTACCTAGTGCTAGTGCTGCCCTCGATACACCTAGTGCTAGTGCTGCCCTCGATACACCTAGTACTAGTGTTGTCCTCAATCCACCTAGTGCTTGTGCTGCCCTCTATACCCCTAGTGCTAGTGCTGCCCTCTATACACCTAGTGCTAGTGCTGCCCTCTATACACCTAATGCTAGTGCTGCCCTCTATACACCTATTGCTAATACTGCCCTTGATACACCTAGTGCTAGTGCTGCCCTCGATCCACCTAGTGCTAGTGCTGCCCTCTATACACCTAGTGCTAGTGCTGCCCTCTATACACCTAATGCTAGTGCTGCCCTCTATACACCTAGGGCTAGTGCTGCCCTCTATACACTAGTGCTAGTGCTGCCCTCGAGCTACCTGGTGCTAAGGCTGTCCTCAATCTACCTAGTGCTAATACTGCCCTCGATACACCTAGTGCTAGTGTTGCCCTCAATAAACCTAGTGCTAGTGTTTCCCTCAATCCACCTAGTGCTAGTGTTTCCCTCAATCCACCTAGTGCTAGTGTTGCCCTTGATCCACCTAGTGCTAGTGCTGTTCTCGATAAACCTAGTGCTAGTGTTTCCCTCAATCCACCTAGTGCTAGTGTTGCCCTTGATCCACCTACAATAGTGTTAGTACTGCCCTCAATACACCTAGTGTTAGTACTGCCCTCGATCCACCTAGTGCTAGTGCTGCCCCCAGTTTACCTAGTGCTAGTGCTGCCCTCGATCCACCTAGTGCTGCCCTCAATACACCTAGTGTTAGTGCTGCCCTCGATACACCTAGTACTAGTGTTGTCCTCGATCCACCTAGTGCTAATACTGCCCTCTATCCACCTAATGCTAGTGCTGCCCTCGATCCACCTAGCGCTAGTGCTGCTCTCTATACACCTAGTGCTAGTGCTGCCCTCTATACACCTAGTGCTAATACTGCCCTCGATCCACCTAGTGCTAGTGCTGCCCTCTATACACTTAGTGCTAATACTGCCCTCGATCCACCTAGTGCTAGTGCTGCCCTCTATACACCTAATGCTAGTGCTACCCTCTATACACCTAATGCTAGTGCTGCCCTCTATCCACCTAGTGCTAGTGCTGCCCTCTATACACCTAGTGCTAGTGCTGCCCTCGATCCACCTGGTGCTAGTGCTGCCCTCTATACACCTAGTGCTAGTGCTGCCCTCGATCCACCTAGTGCTAGTGCTGCCCTCTATACACCTAGGGCTAGTCCTGCCCTCGATATACACCTAGTGCTGCCCTCTATACACCTAGTGCTACTGCTGCCCTCTATAGACCTAGTGCTAGTGCTGCCCTCTATACACCTAGTGCTAGTGCTGCCCTCTATACACCTAGTGCTAGTGCTGCCCCCTCTATACACCTAGTGCTAGTGCTGTCCTCTATAGACCTAGTGCTAGTGCTGCCCTCGATCCACCTTGTGCTAGTGCTGCCCTCTATACACCTACAGTCATGGCCAAAAGTTTAGAGAATGACACAAATATTAATTTTTACAAAGTCTACTGCTTCATTTTTTCTAATGGCAATTTGCATATACTCCAGAATGTTATAAAGAGTGATCAGCTTAACAGCAATTACTTGCAAAGTCAATATTTGCCTAGAAAATTAACTTTATCCCCCAAAACACATTTCAACATCATTGCAGCCCTGCCTTAAAAGGACCAGCTAACATCGTTTCAGTGATTGCTCCATTAACACAGGTGTGGGTGTTGATGAGGACAGGGCTGGAGATCAATCTGTCATGATTAAGTAAGAATGACACCACTGGACACTTTAAAAAGAGGCTGGTGCTTGGCCTCATTGTTTCTCTTCTGTTTACCATGGTTATCTCTAAAGAAACACGTGGAGACATCATTGCACTGCACAAAAATGGCCTAACAGGGAAGAGTATCGCAGCTAGAAAGATTGCACCTCAGTCAACAATCTATCGCATCATCAAGAACTTCAAGGAGAGAGGTTCCCTTGTTGCCAAAAAGGCTCCAGGGCGCCCAAGAAAGACCAGCAAGCGCCAGGACCGTCTCTTAAAAGTGTTTCAGCTGCGGGATCGGGCTACCAGCAGTGCAGAGCTTGCTCAGGAATGGCAGCAGGCAGGTGTGAGTACATCTGCACGCACTGTGAGGCGGAGACTCTTGGAGCAAGGCCTGGTCTCAAGGAGGGCAGCAAAGAAGCCACTTCTCTCCAGAAAAAACATCATGGACAGACTGATATTCTGCAAGAGGTACAGGGAGTGGACTGCTGAGGACTGGGGTAAAGTCATTTTCTCTGATGAATCCCCTTTTCGATTGTTTGGGACATCTGGAAAACGGCTTATTCGGAGAAGACCAGGTGAGCGCTACCACCAGTCTTGTCTCATGCCAACTGTCAAGCATCCTGAAACCATTCATGTGTGGGGTGGCTTCTCAGCCAAGGGAATGGGCTCTCTCTCTGTCTTGCCTAAAAACACAGCCATGAATAAAGAATGGTACCAGAATGTCCTCCAAGAGCAACTTCTCCCAACCGTCCAAGAGCAGTTTGGCGATCAACAATGCCTTTTTCAACATGATGGAGCACCTTGCTATAAAGCAAAGGTGATAACTAAATGGCTCAGGGAACAAAACATAGAGATTTTGGGACCATGGCCTGGAAACTCCCCAGATCTTAATCCCATTGAGAACTTGTGGTCAATCATCAAGAGACGGGTGGACAAACAAAAACCTTCAAATTCAGACAAAATAAAAGCATTGATTTTGCAAGAATGGACTGCTATCAGTCAGGATTTGATCCAGAAGTTGATTGAGAGCATGCCAGGGAGAATTGCTGAGGTCCTGAAGAAGAAGGGTCAACACTGCAAATATTGACTTGCTGCATTAACTCATTCTAACTGTCACTATAACCTTTTGTTACTCATAATATGATTGCAATTATATTTCTGTATGTGATAAAAACATCTGACAAACACACAAAAAAAACAGAGGCCAGCAGATCATGTGAAAATATATTTGTGTCATTCTCAAAACTTTTGGCCATGACTGTAGGGCTAATGCTGCCCTCTATACACCTAATGCTAGTGCTGCCCTCTATACACCTAATGCTAGTGCTGCCCTCTATACACCTAGTGCTAGTGCTGCCCTCTATACACCTAATGCTAGTGCTGCCCTCTATACACCTAGTGCTAGTGCTGCTCTCGATCCACCTAGTGCTAGTGCTGCCCTCTATACACCTAGTGCTAGCGCTGCTCTCGATCCACCTAGTGCTAGTGCTGCCCTCGATCCACCTAGTGCTAGTGCTGCCCTCTATACACCTAGTTCTAGTGCTGCCCTCGATATACATAGTGCTAGTGCTGCCCTCGATACACCTAGTGCTAGTGCTGCCCTCTATACACCTAGGGCTAATGCTGCCTTCGATCTACCTAATGCTAGTGCTGCCCTCGATCCACCTGGTGCTATTGCCTTCTCAGCTCTGCTGTGTCCAGTTACGTTTGTAAACCTGTCTCTGCTATCAAGGCACCTGATGATCTATTTCTCTGTGCCACACCTTTTATATCGCACACTTACAACTCTGAAGTTCAGCCATGTAACCTTACACCCTCTGAAAGATAAAAAGTTGCATCCACATTGCTGTTATACCTGTGTGTTTCTGCTAGCAAGATACCAATTGCCTGTACATCTCTGCTATTCCTGTGTGTTACCACACTACTGTTTGCAAAATACCAGTTGCCTATACATCTCTGCTATTCCTGTGTGTTACCACACTTCTGCTAGTGAGATACCAGTTGACTGTACATTGCTGCTATTCCTGTTTGTTACCACATTTCTGCTAGCAAGATACCAATTGCCTGTACATCTCTGCTATTCCTGTGTGTTACCACACTACTGTTTGCAAAATACCAGTTGCCTATACATCTCTGCTATTCCTGTGTGTTACCACACTTCTGCTAGTGAGATACCAGTTGACTATACATTGCTGCTATTCCTGTTTGTTACCACACTTCTGCTAGCAAGGTACCAGTTGCCTATGCACATCTGCTATTCCTGTACATTACCACGTTCCTGTTAGCAAGATACTAGTTGCCAATACATGTCTGCAGTTCCAGTTCAATCTGCACATCTGACTCAGCTGCTTCTAGTACTACCAGCTCTTCTCGCCAATTGCCATCCTGCATATCATGCTGAACTGGTCCTCGCTGATCCACGTTGCATCTGGTAAGCGCAGCTCCTCTGCATCATCACCTCTGGTCCCTGACCTAAGGTTGGAGAATCCACCTCACGAGGTGAGCTCATACTGTAACAGTGACCCATGGAGCCAAAAGGATATGCGTAATCCAAAAACCATGCCTATGGAAGGTGCATCCATCATTGACCGGAGCAGCTACTTAAAGGTAGACGAATAAATTCTTTCCAATCACTGGAAGCGGAGGCCTCAGGCAAGATGTGATATCTTCAGATCCGTCCATTCGCTTTCAGGAGGAGAGCACTTTGCATTTTCAGGATGCATGGCATCTTGTAAGTTGCATGAAGATGAAGTGTCACCCTGAGTAATCAATTGTGGGTTATAACGCTCCGAGGCCGGGATACTACGGCTTCAGACGTATTGAAAGGAAACTTTGTAACATTTTGCTTCACCTAATCAACAATGTGTCTGCTGATGCGCCATAAACTGTGATTAGATTGCACGCAGGTGGCGGGATCAGCGCTCGTCGATATTTCACACTCAGCGCCTCGGAGAGCCGCCAGGACTAGCCTGCCCATTCTGCCTCAGAATTAATAGATTCTGGGCATGGAGGACCAGCTGGCATTGCCACCGTACCCAGAAAGGTGCCCCTGGGGTTATCCTGTAAATTATGCCCTTTATGACATCTACACTGGAAATGTACAGTACGTATGGTCCTCATAAAGAATCCACTTCATATTAACCCTGCAAATGCCGCAGTGCCTCACTGCTCATCGACTCCTAAAGGCCATTTATTAATGGTTCTCACTGATTACAGGGCAAAACACACAACTAATGATAGACAATTAGTTAAATAGATCATGAGAGTGACACCACAGTTGAGTTTTGCTCCGGTGTTTACTGCAGAAATTGTAGTTAAAACCAAGAGAAGATTTGAAAAAAAAGGAGTAAAAGTATCTGTCTTGCAGGCCATGGTTCCAGGCACAGAAAAACTGTCTTTTTTTCTGCAAGTGTCCACAGTATAATGCACAATCTGATTTGATTATTGCACTTTTGTTGCTTTTTTACTTTCATTTTCTCATTTTTTTAAATGCGTTTTTGGTGCGGAAATGAACCTAAAAGTGCACAGCTCAACGTCATCTTTAAATCCACAAATGGTGGGACATTTTATGAAATCACATCCACTTTGCTTGAACTGCTTGAAAAAGGATTTCACAAGGGAAACGTAATCACACCATATGGCCTAATAAAAAGTCCACTTTTTTCTTTGTAATACTTGGAGTGCTGCCTGTTTGAACATATGCGGAAGAAAGAAAACTAATCATAACGGGTGAAGAGCTGATACTCCAACTTCCTTTGAAGTAGAACTACACATTAAACATGTGTAACTAATAGTAGCTACGGAGAGAAAAAAGTTAAAACAGGGAAATAGAGAGAGAAATGATGCTTCAACCTCCTTTGAAACAGAGACCTCCTGCAGGGATCAAGTAATTACAGAAGAGAAGGCTTTGAGAAAAAGACAGTAAGGCCGGAGTCACACTAGCGATTAAATTGGACAAATGCAATGCGATAAAAAAATCGCATTGCATTCGTCCCAATGTTATTCTATGGTGCTGCTCCCATCATGCGTTTTTTTATCAGATCCGTTCCTCAGACCGAGACAATCGCAGCATGCTGCGATTGTCACTGATTTTCGGATCGGATTCGCCAATGCAAGTCTATGGATGCGATTAAAAATCGCATTGAAAACACACCACACGTGTGACTTGCGATTAAATCACAAGACTTCTCCAGGTCAACAGGAAAGAGCATCAGGCATTGGCATTGGATGTCAATTTGATCCTTAGATGCAAATAAAATCGGTTCATCGACGGAAAATCGGATGACAGACGGATCCCTGGACAAGAAATCTTTGTGCGATTTCGTACCGTTAAAATCGGACCGAATTTTTATTGGTTGTGTGTGACTCCAGCCTAAGTCTGAGATCTGATAACGCTGAGTTGGAGAAGTATCTTTGTTAAGGGATTAAAAACATATGTGACATGCACAAGTGTGAACAAGTCGGTCAGACAATGCTCACACCACCCAATGGCTGAAACAAAACAAGAAAGCACAAAATGACAAATTTGCAAAAAATACTATGCAGTAAAAAACATGACAGTAATCAGAAAGTGCTGTATAACAAATACAGGGTATTTAGTCGATACGTTTTTTGCAAAAAATGTATACCAAGCTGCTTCACCACGTCACGGTAACCCTTCATGAAGCAGTCCCTATCTAATGTATTTAAAACCTGAACATGTGAACAGTGTCTAAATGAACAGGATACAGACAGGCGCATCCTAGTATATGGGCTTGTGGTGTAAGACAGCTCATTTATGTGCATGTCACACAGGAGAGGGGTGGGGTCTCCCAAACCATGCTGAGCAAGGAAAAAACAGATTAAAAACATATGTGACATGCACAAGTGTGAACAAGTCGGTCAGACAATGCTCACACCACCCAATGGCTGAAACACAACAAGAAAACACAAAATGACAAATTTGCAAAAAATGTTTCAGCCATTGGGTGGTGTGAGCATTGTCCTGTTCATTTAGACACTGTTCACATGTTCAGGTTTTAAATACATTAGATAGGGACTGCTTCGTGAAGGGTTACCGTGACATGGTGAAGCGGCTTGGTATACATTTTTTGCAAAAAATGTATCGACTAAATACCCTGTATTTGTTATACAGCACTTGCTGATTACTGTCATGTTTTTTACTGCAGAGCATTTTTTGCAAATTTGTCATTTTGTGTTTTCTTGTTGTGTTTCAGCCATTGGGTGGTGTGAGCATTGTCTGACCGACTTGTTCACACTTGTGCATGTCACATATGTTTTTAATCCATTTTTTCCTTGCTCAGCATGGTTTGGGAGACCCCACCCCTCTCCTGTGTGACATGCACATAAATGAGCTGTCTTACACCACAAGCCCAAATACTAGGAGGCGCCTGTCTGTATCCTGTTCATTTAGACACTGTTCACATGTTCAGGTTTTAAATACATTAGATAGGGACTGCTTCGTGAAGGGTTACCGTGACGTGATGAAGCGGCTTGGTATACATTTTTTTGCAGAAAACGTATCGACTAAATACCCTGTATTTGTTATACAGCACTTGCTGATTACTGTCATGTTTTTTACTGCAGAGTATTTTTTGCAAATTTGTCATTTTGTGTTTTCTTGTTGTGTTTCAGTCATTGGGTGGTGTGAGCATTGTCTGACCGACTTGTTCACACTTGTGCATGTCACATATGTTTTTAATCCATTTTTTCCTTGCTCAGCATGGCTTGGGAGACCCCACCCCTCTCCTGTGTGACAGGCACATAAATGAGCTGTCTTACACCACAAGCCCATATACTAGGAGGCGCCTGTCTGTATCCTGTTCATTTAGACACTGTTCACATGTTCAGGTTTTAAATACATTAGATAGGGACTGCTTCGTGAAGGATTACCGTGACGTGGTGAAGCGGCTTGGTATACATTTTTTGCAAAAAACGTATCGACTGAATACCCTGTATTTGTTATACAGCACTTGCTGATTACTGTCATGTTTTTTACTGCAGTGTATTTTTTGCAAATTTGTCATTTTGTGTTTTTTTGTTAAGGGAGTAGCTTCCTCTCCTGAAAGATAAGCTGGACAATGGCAGTAGACTTTTTGTCTCTGAAGCCCAGATATGAATATTGGGGTTTGCATTGATCCGACATTTATGGAAGATTGGATTTCAGTCATCATAGAAAAGGATGAAGAAATCATATTCACTCATATCACTGTAAGGCCAGCAGAAGCTCTCCAACTTAATAACAGTCCAATGGTTGATGCTATACAGGCCATGTTTGATCCAGTCATAAAGGTAAAATCACGATAAGAAATATGATGAAAATATCTAACACCTGGGACCTACAGGAGCGAGGATATCCTGTTGAGGATCTCATAAAATGCTGAAGGGTTGAACACATCCCACAAACAGCCCCCACATGAGCTCACCAAGGGGAGGTGTGTGGACGTAACCTTGATCTAATAAAAAGCAGTATTTAGGTTTGGGTCATTATTTATTTTGGATGACGTAATTTGCTGTGATAGTATTGTAAAAGGAAGAACATGATTGGGCATACCTTTCTTGCACCGGTTCCGGAACTGCCGGGACTGTCACCAATGTTGCAGGGAGGAAGATTTTCTGACAAGGACTGACCCTTGCATGTGACTACTGTAGGCGGGGCCGGGTTAAGGACATGAGTCCAGGTGGAAAAGCTAAGTGGACAGTCAAGTACAGTGTCGGCTGTTAAAGCAGAACATCCCGTGGTTGCAGGCCGACTTGACAGTTCCCCTGCATACAGGTCCACTGTAGGTGGACGACAGACTGTGGTTACCCCATAAAACTCTGTGTCAGGAGGTGACCCGCTGTTGAAATCAGAGACTAGTGTGCGCGAGGCGCAGTGAGAAGCAGGTGACTAGAGCCACTTAGCCAAGTACCTGTATACACCGCGGAGTGAAGCCTCGCTCGGCAGTTTCTTGGACCACACTAAGCCCAGTGATTGACGTACATGAGAGCGGGACCCCCCCACATCCTTCAAAGACTCTTCACTCTCTCTGTGGATTGGAACCCCGTTCTCTACAGACAGCTCTGAGATGTCACGTGCCGCTGTTGTCTGTGCCACCATTGGAGAACCGAGATGCTGCAATAAAGAAGACAACAGACTGCTAAGTTTATTTGCCTTTCCTTTGTCATCCTATCGCACTGTCGTTCATTCCTGCCCTGACGCTTCCAAGCTCCCACCTCCTTCCTAACGCTCTCCCCCTTACCTTCCACTCCCTGCGTGGAGTAAACGTGTTGTTAATAAAGCTGTTAACTCTTGATCTGCTTCCTGTCTGTGACAACATCCCACATTCCTGCAATTTCTACATTATCTCATTTTCCTATTTAGAGTTTTTCCCTCTGCTAAGCTTTGCACCATTTCTGTTAGGCATCGGGTTCCTGTTGCTGCACAGCGGGAATCCCGAGCCCTGCTCCCATTCCTCCCCAGCTGCAGAGGAGGTTGCTCAGCAAACTCGTCAGTCCCAGCGCTCTGCCCAGACCAGCTCTGTGGGTTTGCTTGCTGCTGCCACCTCTGGCACAGCTATGGCAATGCATGCTGCTCAGCAGCAAGTTTCTCAAGGGACTAAGTCCCCATGTTGGGCCACTGAGCATGCCCGTGGAGTGATCTCCCATTGGAGATCGAAGGTCACGTGCTCAGGTCCTGCGCGTGTTCGGATTGGCCCATCCGAGAAGCCAGGAAGGTCCCGGACTCGCGTGGCTATAAAAGGTTCGCATGGCCGCTCGGCCATGCGCTTGGATACACTGTATTTTCAGACTATGAGGAGTGAGTGGTGTATGCACATATGAATGTCTCTGGTGACTGACTCATTATGAAACCCCTACCCTTGGTACGCATGTGTTGTGTAGCCTAGCCTGCTAGCGCCCAGGCTTAGGTGTAGGTAGGGCACAGTCGGAGTCTGGCATTAGTCCCCATCAGTGACTCGGCACGCCTCAGTGCACGTGCTCCACACTCCGTAGCCAGCGTCTATAGCGGCGTTTGCGGCAGCAACGCCGTGCGCTCAGAGGGCCTAGAGGAACTCTAACCCCGTGTCCTTGGGGTAGAGTTCTGTGGCCGCTTTCTGTGCGCTTTTGGCCGGGTTCTGTGAGCTAAACAGGCTCCGGTATTTGCGTTCAGCGGTTGTGTGGCTCTGTGAGTCAAAAGAGTTCACTCCTGTTCACACTGGGTGACGCAACCCACGTGTGACTGTTTTCACACTGCTCTATTCTTCCGCTATTACCTAGCAGCAGTGTACCACCTCTGCACGGTGGACCCTGGGCTGCGAACGCACCTACTATTATTTATAATTTGGTGCGTTCCGCCAGCCCTAACAATTTCCATGACATCAGGGTTAGTAGTTGTAACAACCCTGCTGGCATCACTGCATGGCCTCCCATCCCCCGCACGCCAACTTTCTGTTTCAAGCCATGCTGTGAATTCAGTCTGTTGCCAGCTCTGTGCCTCTGCTCTCCATGTTTCCTGTCTGTGTGTATAGGGGGGGCGCCTGAACTCTCTGGTTCTTATGCAGTCAGGGTCCACCTGTGTAATATGTCCCTGACTAATCACCTAGAGCCCTTGACTATTTAGTTTTGCCACACCCACTGACCTTTGCCTGTGCAATGTCTAAACTCAGTTAGCTCCTTGCTGCTGAGTTAGCCAGGCCCTGTCCTATGTCTTGCCTTCTCTGAAGGCTCTTATTGCATATTCCTGTGTCTTGGTACCTTGCCTAGTACTTCTCTGTCTGCCTGCCAGGAGGCTGAATATCCTGGCCCTTGAGTCTTGGTTCCAGTACCTTGTCTGTACTCTGTCCTACCTTAATCTCCCTTTCTCCTTGTCCGTGGCTTCCTTCCCTGCTGTGTCTTTCCTTGTGTCCTCCCTGTCTGTGCATCTGCACCCTTGCAGTTCTGTCTGTTCATCTGCACCCTTGCAGCTCTATCTGTTCATCTGCACCCTTGCAGCTCTGTCTGTTCATCTGCACCCTTGCAGCTCTGTCTATGAATCTGCACCCTTGCAGCTCTATCTGTGCATGGCTCCCTAGCCGCTCTGCCTGCTCGGCTCCTTAGCCGCTCTGCCTGCTCGGCTCCCTAGCCGCTCTGCCTGCTCGGCTCCCTATCCGCTCTGCCTGCTCGGCTCCCTAGCCGCTCTGCCTGCTCTGCTCCCTAGCCGCTCTGCCTGCCCGGCTCCCTAGCCGCTCTGCCTGCCCGACTCCCTAGCCGCTCTGCCTGCCCGGCTCCCTAGCCGCTCTGCCTGCCCGGCTCCCTAGCCGCTCTGCCTGCTCTGCTCCCTAGCCGCTCTGCCTGCCCGGCTCCCTAGCCGCTCTGCCTGCCCGGCTCCCTAGCCGCTCTGCCTGCTCGGCTCCCTAGCCGCTCTGCCTGCTCTGCTCCCTAGCCGCTCTGCCTGCCCGGCTCCCTAGCCGCTCTGCCTGCCCGACTCCCTAGCCGCTCTGCCTGCCCGGCTCCCTAGCCGCTCTGCCTGCCCGGCTCCCTAGCCGCTCTGCCTGCCCGGCTCCCTAGCCGCTCTGCCTGCTCGGCTCCCTAGCCGCTCTGCCTGCCCGGCTCCCTAGCCGCTCTGCCTGCCTGGCTCCCTAGCCACTCTGCCTGCCCGACTCCCTAGCTGCTCTGCCTGCCCGGCTCCCTAGCCGCTCTGCCTGCCCGGCTCCCTAGCTGCTCTGCCTGCCCGGCTCCCTTGCCGCTCTGCGGCTCTGCCTACTTCACACTCCAGCCTATATCCGTACCTGCACCTCCTGTGTGAACAGGTCCAAATCCTGTTCCGATATACACCACTCCTTCCTGCCTACACCTGCTGTGTGAACAGGTCCTTACCTGTCCCTTCTCATACCACGCCAGTCTGTCCTGTGTCTCCAAGCTGTGCCCGCCTGTCCTGTGTCTCCAAGCCGTGCCCGCCTGTCCTGTGTCTCCAAGCCGTGCCCGCCTGTCCTGTGTCTCCAAGCCGTGCCCGCCTGTCCTGTGTCTCCCAGCCGTGCCCTCCTGTCCAGGGTCTTCAAGCCGTGTCCGCCTGCCCTGTGTCTTCAAGCCGTGCCTGCCTGCCAGTGTACCAAGCCGTGCCTGCTTGCCCTGTGTCCCAGCCGTGTCTGCTTGCCCTGTGTCTCAGCCTGCTTGTCACTCACACCTGTCCAGGTGTCCTGTTCCCGAGTGGGATCAGCAGCCACAGCCAGACACCACCCTGGAGTGGCACCCGGCAGCTACCTGCCGCACAAGCCTGACCTCACCATCAGAGGCTCTAGCGAAGACCGAGGTAGCTGCCGTAGTTACGCCCCTTCCAGGGTAGTCTGGTTTGTGGCACAGTGGGGCCACAACCCCCCGGCTCGCGCCACTCAGCCAAGGCGCGAGCATGACAGTAGTTTTCGTTATTCCTTTTTAATCTATGTAATTGTATATATTGTTTGTTGTGTTCCCATTTTGTATCATCTTTGCATATTTTTTATAAACACTTCCTATATAGATTAAATATATTAATATTTAATATCTTTGTTCCTCTTGATCTGTAAATCGCACCCCTGAAACCACATCTTACCTGTAACAGACGTCCAATTGGCTTGTATCAACGATTGGTAGTGGCAGCTAGTGGTTTCTTTTGTTATTGTGGAGTTGGCAGTCACTGTACCACAGTATATATATATATACATACACAGTGGGGCAAAAAAGTATTTAGTCAGTCAGCAATAGTGCAAGTTCCACCACTTAAAAAGATGAGAGGCGTCTGTAATTTACATCATAGGTAGACCTCAACTATGGGCGACAGACTGAGAAAAAAAAATCCAGAAAATCACATTGTCTGTTTTTTTTTCCTTTTATTTGCATATTATGGTGGAAAATAAGTATTTGGTCAGAAACAAGCAATCAAGATTTCTGGCTCTCACAGACCTGTAACTTCTTCTTTAAGAGTCTCCTCTTTCCTCCACTCATTACCTGTAGTAATGGCACCTGTTTAAACTTGTTATCATCGCACTTGCCACCATCGCACTCTAACAAGCATCTCTATTCTTCCGACAGGTATGTCCATCCACCCAGCTCTCCTGCTCTCCTGCTGTCTGTCTATGAAGGACACACAGTGCATCACCCAGCTTTGCACATAGACTTGCCTCTGCACCTAGCATTCACATGGTATGCCTTTCAGCTAACCCCAGCTTACCCCAGTGTTATTTATGACCTTGTTTACTCTGGCTTGATCATATACATCTGGTCCACTCTTAATTGTCTGACCAAGAAGAGCAGAGACCACTCCTCTCTGCTTCACACCTGACTGCGCTTAGTTGTACATATATTGCAGAGCACAAGTCTGCATAGACTTCAGTCTGCATTGTGATTCCTATAAGTGTGTTCTAGAAGTGTGAAGATTAATTTAAGAATTAAAACCAGAATTGGAACTGAAGGTAACTGGACACAGTCACTGTAAACAATGTTTCTGTTTGTTTTCACTTTCACCCCAATAATCCTTCACTTTCTGCTAATTCCCCTAATCCCTACTCCTAGTAAGGAACTGTTCATCTCTTCTTCAATCCTCCCCATCCACCTCACCTCCGCCTCAAAACTGTTCCTTAACATACAATCCTCTGTCTCCAAACACAGACAGCCCCCTCATGCCCTCTCCTGCTCCCACCTGCTAACACTTTCTCTGCTCCTTCTCACTGCTGGTGATATCTCTCCAAATCCTGGTCCTCCTCACCACATTCCCACAGTCATTTCTACCTCCCATCCACACTCTATCACAACCTTCCGTAACCTCTCCAACCTTATACCCATTCACCCAGCCCCCGCTTCCCCAGTCCCACTAACAGGAGCTCTGTGGAACGCTCGCTCTGTCTGCAACAAGCTTTCCTACATCCATGATCTTTTTGTTACTACCAAACTTTCCTTCCTCGCCATCACCGAAACCTGGCTCACCCCTTCTGACACAGCCTCTCCTGCTGCACTTTCGTATGGCGGCTTCCACCTTTCTCACACCCCCCGCCCCAGCAGCAAACATGGTGGAGGAGTTGGTTTTCTCCTGTCAGATACCTGCTCCTTCACCCCAATCCCACTGCCACCCTCTGTTACCCTCCCTTCCTTTGAGGTGCACTCTGTGTGCATCTACTCCCCCTCCAACCTCCAACTGGCTGTCATCTACCGCCCCCCATGGCCAGCCACCACCTTCTTTGACCACTTCACCACCTGGTTACTTCATTTCCTTTCCGCGGACATCCCTACTATCATCATGGGCGACTTCAACATCCCCATTGACACTTCCCTCTCAGCTGCCACTAAACTTCTATCTCTCACTTCCTCCTTCGGCCTCACTCAATGGTCTTCTACAGCCACCCACAAAGATGGCCACACACTGGACCTCATCTTCACCCGCCTCTGCTCCCTATCTAACCTCTCTAACTCACCTCTTCCTCTCTCTGACCACAACCTGCTCACATTCTCTTCCCTCTTCACTCCATGTCTACAATCCCCACCCCACAAACTTTCACACCCTCGCAGGAATCTTAAACACCTTGACCTACACTCATTCTCTGAATCCCTCCTCCCTCTTACAGATATAAGTTCCTTACACAATGCGGATGACGCTGCCGCTCTATATAACACCACAATAGCTGTAGCTTTGGAATCCGCTGCCCCACTTACACATACCAAAACTCGCAAAATCAACAGACAGCCCTGGCACACCAGCCTGACCAAAGAGCTGAGGCGAGCTTCCAGGGCTGCTGAGCGCAGATGGAAAAGATCCCACTCCAACGAGCACTTCATCGCATTCAAACAGTCCCTCACTACTTTCAAGACCACACTCGCCACAGCTAAACAAACCTACTTCTCATCTCTCATATCCTCCCTGTCTCACAACCCTAAACAGTTATTCAACACCTTCAATTCTCTCCTCCGCCCCCCAGCACCTCCTCCCTCCCCACTCATCTCAGCTGAAGACTTTGCCTCATTTTTCAAGCAGAAAATTGATAACATCAGGGACAGTTTTGGTCAACAACCCCCAGAGCCCTTCCTCCCGACTTCCCAGCCCTCCACCTTCAAAACCAACTTCTCCACCATTACAGAAGATCGACTCTCCACTCTACTCTCAAGATCACATCTCACCACCTGTGCACTCGACCCGATCCCATCCCACTTCATCCCAAACCTCACCACAGTCTTCATCCCAACCCTAACCCATCTCTTCAACCTATCACTAACAACTGGTGTTTTCCCCTCAAGCTTTAAACATGCCTCCATCACACCTATCCTCAAAAAGCCCTCTCTTGACCCATCCTCTGTATCTAGCTATCGCCCTATATCACTTCTCCCATACGCCTCCAAGCTACTGGAACAACACGTCTACCTTGAACTGTCCTCCCATCTCTCTTCTTGCTCCCTCTTCGACCGCTTACAATCTGGCTTCCGGTCACACCACTCCACTGAAACTGCCCTTACTAAGGTCACCAATGACCTCTTAACTGCCAAGAGCAAGCGACACTACTCTGTCCTCCTCCTCCTGGACCTGTCGGCTGCCTTTGACACAGTGGACCATTCCCTATTATTACAGACCCTCTCATCCCTCGGCATCACAGACTTGGCCCTCTCCTGGATCTCATCATACCTAACAGACCGGACATTCAGCGTCTCCCACTCACACACCACCTCCTCACCTCGCCCCCTATCTGTCGGAGTCCCACAAGGTTCAGTCCTTGGGCCCCTGCTGTTCTCTATTTACACCTTTGGCCTGGGACAGCTCATAGAATCTCATGGCTTTCAGTATCATCTTTATGCTGATGACACACAGATCTACATCTCTGGACCAGATATCACCTCCCTACTAACCAGAATCCCTCAATGTCTGTCCACTATTTCATCCTTCTTCTCCACTAGATATCTGAAACTCAACATGGACAAAACAGAATTCATCATCTTTCCCCCATCTCACGTGACCCCCCTTACGAACCTATCAATTACAGTAAATGACTGCCCACTCTCCCCAGTCCCACAAGCTCGCTGCCTCGGAGTAATCCTTGACGCTGATCTCTCCTTCAAACCACATATCCAAACCCTTTCCACTTCCTGCCGACTTCAACTCAAAAATATTTCACGCATCCGTTCATTCCTCACCCAAGAATCTGCAAAAACCCTAGTCCATGCCCTCATCATCTCTCGCCTTGACTACTGCAACCTCATGCTCTGTGGCCTCCCCTCAAACACTCTCGCACCCCTCCAATCTATTCTGAACTCTGCTGCCCGACTAATCCACCTGTCCCCCCGCTATTCCCCAGCTTCTCCCCTCTGTCAATCCCTTCACTGGCTCCCAATTGCCCAGAGACTCCATTACAAAACCCTAACCATGACATACAAAGCCATCCACAACTTGTCTCCTCCATACATCTGTGACCTCGTCTCCCGGTACTTTCCTGCACGCAACCTCCGATCCTCACAAGATCTCCTTCTCTACTCCCCTCTTATCTCCTTTTCCCACAATCGCATACAAGATTTCTCTCGCGCATCACCCCTACTCTGGAACTCTCTACCACAACATATCAGACTCTCACCTACCATCGAAACCTTCAAAAAGAGCCTGAAGACCCACCTCTTCCGACAAGCCTATAACCTGCAGTAACCACCGATCGACCAAACCGCTGCACGACCAGCTCTACCCTCGCCTACTGTATTATCACCCATCCCTTGAAGATTGTGAGCCCTCGCGGGCAGGGTCCTCTCTCCTCCTGTACCAGTTATGACTTGTATTGTTTAAGATTATTGTACTTGTTTTTATGTATACCGCTCCTCACATGTAAAGCGCCATGGAATAAATGGCGCTAGAACAATAAATAATAATAATAATAATAGTATAAAAAGACACCTGTGCACACCCTCAAACAGTCTGACTCCAAACTCCACTATGGTGAAGACCAAAGAGCTGTCAAAGGACACCAGAAACAAAATTGTAGCCCTGCACCAGGCTGGGAAGACTGAATCTGCAATAGCCAACCAGCTTGGAGTGAAGAAATCAACTGTGGGAGCAATAATTAGAAAATGGAAGACATACAAGACCACTGATAATCTCCCTTGATCTGGTGCTCCACGCAAAATCCCACCCCGTGGGGTCAGAATGATCACAAGAACGGTGAGCAAAAATCCCAGAACCACGCGGGGGGACCTAGTGAATGAACTGCAGAGAGCTGGGACCAATGTAACAAGGCCTACCATAAGTAACACACTACGCCACCATGGACTCAGATCCTGCAGTGCCAGACGTGTCCCACTGCTTAAGCCTGTACATGTCCGGGCCCGTCTGAAGTTTGCAAGAGAGCATTTGGATGATCCAGAGGAGTTTTGGGAGAATGTCCTATGGTCTGATGAAACCAAACTGGAACTGTTTGGTAGAAACACAACTTGTCGTGTTTGGAGGAAAAAGAATACTGAGTTGCATCCATCAAACACCATACCTACTGTAAAGCATGGTGGTGGAAACATCATGCTTTGGGGCTGTTTCTCTGCAAAGGGGCCAGGACGACTGATCCGGGTACATGAAAGAATGAATGGGGCCATGTATCGTGAGATTTTGAGTGCAAACCTCCTTCCATCAGCAAGGGCATTGATGATGAAACGTGGCTGGGTCTTTCAACATGACAATGATCCAAAGCACACCGCCAGGGCAACGAAGGAGTGGCTTCGTAAGAAGCATTTCAAGGTCCTGGAGTGGCCTAGCCAGTCTCCAGATCTCAACCCTATAGAAAACCTTTGGAGGGAGTTGAAAGTCCGTGTTGCCAAGCGAAAAGCCAAAAACATCACTGCTCTAGAGGAGATCTGCATGGAGGAATGGGCCAACATACCAACAACAGTGTGTGGCAACCTTGTGAAGACTTACAGAAAACGTTTGACCTCTGTCATTGCCAACAAAGGATATATCACAAAGTATTGAGATGAAATTTTGTTTCTGACCAAATACTTATTTTCCACCATAATATGCAAATAAAATGAAAAAAAAACAGACAATGTGATTTTCTGGATTTTTTTTCTCAGTTTGTCTCCCATAGTTGAGGTCTACCTATGATGTAAATTACAGACGCCTCTCATCTTTTTAAGTGGTGGAACTTGCACTATTGCTGACTGACTAAATACTTTTTTGCCCCACTGTATTCCATGGGTTGGGATCGAAGGTTTATATACCATACGCTCACTATGAGTTCCCCTAATACCCCAAAAAATGGTGGTTCTGTGTCATTTGTGACAAAAGTGGTAACAGTGGTGGGATCTGTGTCATCTGTGATAAAGTGGTAACAGTGGTGGGATCTGTGTGACCCCCCTGGCTGTTATCCATGACACTAAAGTTTTTCAGACATCTCTCCTGGGCTAAACGCCTCCAAATATAAAAGGCTGGTTGGACCGAGGATGAAGGCAGTCAAGAGGAGTGCCTTCACTATATAAGTATATTCCATGCAGCAGCAGTGCATCCAAATTTCATATATTCAGTGTTTTTCAGACATCTCAGCACTTAGAGGCAGCTGTTTACTTTTGCTGGTATATTATGAAGTCATAGCAGTTTGCACCTGTTCACACTTGTTTTATTCTCTTCGGAGGCGCTGGTCAGTTTTTTTGTAGACAGATAGGTCGACAGATAGACAGAAGCATTTTTAGATCTGCATAATGTTAGTAAATAGTTAAGCCCCTGATTTCTTTTGGTCTAAGTACACCATTAACAGCATATCTCACACTCTGCTCGTTGTAACTCATTTCCTTTCCTTTCTCCGGTGATGAGCGATGCTTGTGGTCACCCTGCTCTCCACATATTATTGATCGCAGTTTCTGCCACCCACTGCGCATTTGTGGATACAATTTGTTCCAGAACCTTTTACTTTAAGTATAGGTAAAAGGAGGACTGAAACCACAAGGAAGCAGTATTATCCTCTGGTAAATGTCACGGGGAATCACACAAATAATCCCAAAGCTGCAGAAGCGCGAGGAACATCACACACGCTCATTGTGTCTGCAGATATAGGACAACCTTGGAGATTCAGATGTATACCGCTCTTGGGCCTGAGGAGCAGACCACCCCCCCATATGTCTGTCTGTAGATAGAGGAATTAAGACAAGTATTATGGATGCCGATTCATTTACTTTCATCAAAATAAATTGTACTAACACATAGTGTTCAAATATAGTGCTCAAATATCACCATACAGTGACCAAATAAGACCAACTTACCATGACTAAATAATATCCCCATATGGTGCTCAAGAAATACCACAATACAGTGCACAATAATTCCAACATAAAGTGACCAAATAATAACACCATACAGTGCTCAAATAATACCACTATATAGTATATACCACTATATAGTATTCAAATAATACCCCCACACAGTCTCTAATTATACCACCATAGCGTATTTGAATAATACCAACATACAGTGGTCAAATAATACCACAATACAATAATCAAACAGTACCACGATACACTGCTCCAATAATTCCAACATGAAGTGACACCATAATACTCTCACACAGTACTCAAATAATACCCCCATACAGTATTTAAATAATACCGACATACAGTGATTACATAATACCACAATACAGTATTCAAATAATAATCACTATAAAGTGCTGCAATAATTCCAACATAAAGACACCAAACAGCCCTATACAGTACTCAAATAATACCCCATAGAGTATTAAAATAATAAACCCATACAGTATTCAAATACCAATATACAGAGGCCAAATAATTCAAACGTCCAATTGAAGAAAGAGGCAGCAATCACCTTTGGACCCATGGAAGCGCATGCAGCACAAAACGGCTGTAGTCCGACCCTGTCCACATTCACCTCTCCGATCGACATGTGTTCACGTCACTGATTAAAGAACTGCATCTGGAATGGTGAGTGCTGCCTCTTTCGTCAATTGTACATTACGGTTTTCTTTTCTTTGGCACGCACCCAAGTCTCCTCACTTCCCAGATTTTCACTATGCTGTTGTGTTGGGCCGTTACGTACCAGTATCTGGGTACTGGTGCTGGTATTTGACTTCCCTAGTTGGATAGAATAATTCTAAAGTGATTTAATAATCCCCCCATACAGTATTCAAACAATCCCACCATACAGTGCACAAAATAATTGCACTACACAAAAAGAACTTCACTCCTTTAGCAGAGAGAACATAATGCAGATTTATACATTTTCTTAGAACTCACAAACCTCAGGGTGACGGTGAGCCAAAGCGACTAGTTGCAAACGCAGAGATCGCTCACACGTGGGTGGCCATGGTTCGAATATTCTCCAAGTTGCGGGCGTTGCAGACCGTTCAGAGTTTGTTCCTAGAAATCAATATCAGGAATGAGGAATGGAGCCAACGTCAAATACACAAAATAACATTCTTGTCCCTGTGGTGCATAATCCATAAGCAGGGCTAACAACAGGAATTTCGGGGCCCCATACTGGTAAAATTTTCAGGCCCTCCTTGAGGCTCCACCCCAGCTCCACCTCCAACCCTCGAACATTCCACAGTCCCACCGCTCACTCAGAAAAATCACGTCTTCACCAATCACACATTAACAGTTCCCATCTAAGACCAGATCACATATATAGCCAGCAGCTTTTGTTTTGGCTAAAAGATTTTTGTTAAGCTGTCACCACACCAAGGTACACTCTTTTGACCGGGCCCATACACTAACCAGTTAAACATTTCTTAAAATATCCAATACTCTTTTTAGATATTTTTATTTTTTAAGGGAATGTGTCACATACATCTTTTAAAATGAACAATAATACCACATACAAGGGACAAATGCCGTCACACCATGACTAGACCACATATTAACAACACATATTAACCGAATAATATGATATACAGGTACCAAATACCGCCACACCATGGCCGGACCACATATTACCACCACATACTGTAGGGAATGAATAATACCATATACAAGGGACAAATACCGCCACACCTTGACCAGACCACATCACTACCATATAGTGACCAATAATACCACTTACAGATTAATAAAAAAAACACAATAATAATATTACCATAAGTGTCATTATACACAAGAGCTCTCTACGTAGTATACAATGTACTGTATAGTGTCAGTGCACAGGTAATAGTGTGATCACTGGTGACTTTATACACAGGAGCTCTATATATGCTGTCGGTGTACAGATAATACAGTGATCACCAGTGACATTTTCACAGGAGCTCTGTATATAGTGTCAGTGTACAGGTAATATAGTGATTATCAGTGACATTATACACAGGAGCTCTGTATATAGTGTCAGTGTACAGGTAATACAGTGTTCATCGGTGACATGATACACAGGAGCTCTGTATATAGTGTCAGTGTACAGGTAATACAGTGATCACCAGTGACATTATACACAGGAGCTCTGTATATAGTGTATAGTGTACAGATAATAAAGTGATCAGTGACATTATACACAAGAACTCTGTATATAGTGTATAGTGTACAGGTAATACAGTGATCACCAGTGACATTATACACAGGAGCTCTGTATATAGTGTCAGTGTACAGGTAATACAGTGATCACCAGTGACATTATACACAGGAACTCTGTATATAGTGTCAGTGTACAGGTAATACAGTGATCACCAGTGACATTATACACAGGAGCTCCTGTATATAGTGTCAGTGTACAAGTAATACAAAGATCACCAGTGACAATATACACAGGAGCTCTGTATATAGTGTCAGTGTACAGGTAATACAGTGATCACCAGTGACATTATACACAGGAGCTCTGTATATAGTGTCACTGTACAGGTAATACAGTGATCACCAGTGACATTATACACAGGAGCTCTGTATATAGTGTCAGTGTACAGATAATACAGTGATCAGTGACATAATACACAGAAGCTCTGTATATAGTGTCAGTATACAGGTAATACAGTGATCACCAGTGACATTACACACAGGAGCTCTGTATATAGTGTCAGTGTACAGATAATACAGTGATCAGTGACATTATATACAAAAGCTCTGTATATAGTGTCAGTGTACAGGTAATACAATGATCACCAGTGACATTATACATAGGACTTCTGCATATAGTGTCAGTGTACAGGTAATTGAGTGATTACCGGTGACATTATACACAGGAGCTCTGTATATAGTGTCAGTGTACAGATAATAAAGAGATCACCAGAGACATTATACACAGGAGCTCTGTATATATACTCTCAGTGTACAGGTAATACAGTGATCACCAGTGACATTATACACAGGAGCTCTGTATGTTCTGTCCTCACATGAGGCAAATGAAGGTGTAGCTGATTGGGGCTGGGAGAGATTCCTACCTTCCGTTTCCTCAATGCAGAGCAGACAGGAACATTGTTGCTGTTTTGCTGTTCATGCATCCGGAGAGATGATACACACCAAGGATTGTGAAGTCCCGACTTGTTTATTTGGAGATCTGGACATACAGCATATGATTGGTAATGCAGTAGGTTCTCCAGATGTGCAGATGTAACAGCCAAGTTGATACAGCAATTTGTGTGCAGCAAGGTGCAGCAAATTGGTAGCAAGTTGGAGCAAGGTGGTCAAAAATCTGATGCCTTTCACAGCTCGGTACAAGCGCGTCTCTCCTGGGTAAAAATGAAACTAAGAATGGCCGAAAGCAGGAAGAGAAGCAGTGACCTGACCCGGAAGTGGAAGGCATGTACTAGAATTAATTAGCTGCAGGTTGCTGTACAGAAAAAGACCAGCAGGTGGCAGCAGACCAAATGCAAGACTGTACACAAAAAATGGTCACATAACACAATCTATATAAAGCATATAAGAATAACCTTAGACGGAACAGCACACTCCCCATCTGAAATTCCGTAAGGGATTTTACTATATTGTTTTTTTTTTAAATAAAGTTCAATAACCTGGAAAACAAACACAAATATGCATGCAATAATAACTTCAAAACGAGGTTGATGACAGACAGTTCCTGAGACAATCCAAAGAAAACCCATCTTCGGATCGGAGAAGCCGCACTAGGCCAAACTGTCTCCGACCCAATGGTAATCCAATGGACAAAGTACTAGGGCAGTGTTCTGTTCATGGTTCATCCTACTGGAATGTACTTGGTAGAGAGTGGTTTGTGGCAGACATGCCAGCCATGACAATCTTTGTCTTCACGTGAGTTGTGATGAGATCTTGCAATGTGGACTAACCTTGCGATAGTCTTGACGAGTTTCATCCAATTGGAGAATCGTTCGAAGCACTGGCAACCGAGGCTGGAGGTTGGTTTAGTGTTCGTGGCCAAAGCACTGACCTCAAAGCGGACTTCTGGATCGCCATCCGGATCCTGGATGCTGAAGACTTCCTGGACACATTCACTTCCCTTCTGTTCCAACAGAAACTTAGGACCTGAAAGCCAAGAAGAGTTAACAAAGGACTTTATAGACATAGGTCTCGTGGCATGGTCAGCTGATGTTTGGTTGTAGATGTAACCTAAGACAACCTTACCGTCACCGTAGTATTGTACGTCGTCTATGTTGGTGTCCAGCTCGTTCTGTATAAAGTCTGCGAGTTCTACTGCAAGCACGGTTGCACAGAGTTCAAGCCTGGGAATAGTGTGATCAGGCTTGGGAGCCAAATTTGCCTTGCCGAAAACGAGCCCAACTTGATTTTGATTGTCGGGTCCCGTCACCTTCAAGTAGGCGACAGCTGCAATGGCCTCTGTGGATGCGTCTGAGAACACATGGAGTTCCTTCCTAGTGCTAGCAGCAAGTGAGGTTCTGGCGTAGCATCTTGGTATATGGATTTCATCCAAGGCACGCAAAGACTGCTTCCAGGTTTCCCATTTTATGTTCCTTATCAGGAGAGAGTGGGGCATCCCAGTCCTTGACGGTTTCGGAAAGCTGTCTCAGAAGGGATTTACCTTGTATGGTAATTGGTGCTACGAATCCCTGTGGGTCGTATGAGCTATTCACCACTGACAGGACACCACGTTTAGTGAATGGTTTGTCTGCACAGTTGATTTGCAAACTGAGGGTGTCGACTGACAGGTTCCACCTCAAGCCTAAGCTTCTCTGCACAGGCGGACAGTCTGGTCCCAGGTCTATGTCCTTGGATCCTGGTGCGTGGTCACTTGAATCAAAGATTCTCATGACAGCCTGGCTGTTTGAAGCAATTTTGTGCAATCTAAGCTTAGCTTGGTACAGCATACCTTGGGTCCTCTTGAGTAGATAATAATAATAATAAATTTTATTTCTATAGCACTGACATATTCCGCAGCACTTTACATTTCAGAGGGGATTTGTACAGACAATAGACATTACAGCATAGCAATAATCACATAGATTATAACAAATACCAAGAGCAGGGGTCCTCAAACTTTTTAAACAGGGGGCCAGATCACGGTCCCTCGGACCATTGGAGGGCCGGAATATAGTTTAAAAAAAATTATGAATAAATTCCTGTGCACACTGCACATATCTTATTTAGAAGTAATAAAACAAAAATAGGAACAAATACAATATTAAAAATGAAGTTAAATCATCAAACTTACCGATTTTTGGGGTTCTTCGAATATCCTACACTTCGAGTCAATTTTTTCTCTTTCTTGATATCATTGTTTCCTAGGGATTCAAAATTGCTATTAGTAAAATACCAACATATATACAGCGCTACAAAAACAATATACCAGCAATAAAATTGCCCACATAGAGACATACAGACTGCACTGACCATCAATGCAGTCTGATCAGTGCCCATCAATGCGGCCTGATCAGTGCCCATCAATGCGGCCTGATCAGTGCCCATCAATGCAGCCTGATCAGTGCCCATCAGCGCAGCCTGATCAGTGCCCATCAATGCAGCCTGATCAGTGCCCATCAATGCGGCCTGATCAGCGCCCATCAATGCGGCCTGATCAGCGCCCATCAATGCAGCCTGATCAGTGCCCATCAATGCAGCCTGATCAGTGCCCATCAATGCAGTCTGATCAGTACCCATCAATGCAGTCTGATCAGTGCCCATCAATGCAGTCTGATCAGTGCCCATCAATGCAGTCTGATCAGTGCCCATCAATGCAGTCTGATCAGTGCCCATCAATGCAGCCTGATCAGTGCCCATCAATGCAGCCTGATCAGTGCCCATCAATGCAGTCTGATCAGTGCCCATCAATGCAGTCTGATCAGTGCCCATTAATGCAGCCTGATCAGTGTCCATCAATGCAGCCTGATCAGTGCCCATCAATGCAGCCTGATCAGTGCCCATCAATGCAGCCTAATCAGTGCCCATCAATGCAGCCTGATCAGTGCCCATCAATGCAGCCTGATCAGTGCCCATCAATGCAGCCTGATCAGTGCCCATCAATGCAGCCTGATCAGTGCCCATCAATGCAGCCTAATCAGTGCCCATCAATGCAGTCTGATCAGTGCCCATCAATGCAGTCTGATCAGTGCCCATCAATGCAGTCTGATTAGTGCCCATTAATGCAGCCTGATCAGTGCCCATCAATGCAGCCTGATCAGTGCCCATTAATGCAGCCTGATCAGTGCCCATCAATACAGCCTGATCAGTGCCCATCAATGCAGCCTGATCAGTGCCCATCACTGCAGCCTGATCAGTGCCCATCAGCGCAGCCTGATCAGTGCCCATCAATGCAGTCTGATCAGTGCCCATCAATGCAGCCTCATCAGTGCCCATCATTGCAGCCTGATCAGTGTCCATCAATGCAGCCTGATCAGTGTCTTTCAATGCAGCCTCACCAGTGCCCATATTGGTGGAACTCCACTTTTACCTCAGGCTCAGACTGGTGTGGTGCAAGAATCCCCAATAGGCAGCATTGGTCCCTAAAAGGCAGGTAAATGTCCCCATTAGGCAGCAAAGGTCCCCATTAGGCAGCACAAGTCCCCAATAGGCAGGTAAATGTCCCCATTAGGCAGATAAATGTCCCCAATAGGCAGCACAGGTCCCCAATAGGCAGGTAAATGTCCCCATTAGGCAGGTAAATGTCCCCAATAGGCAGCACAGATCCCCAATAGGCAGGTAAATGTCCCCAATAGGCAGCACAGGTCCCCATTAGGCAGGTAAATGTCCCCATTAGGCAGGTAAATGTCCCCAATAGGCAGCACAGGTCCCCATTAGGCAGGTAAATGTCCCCATTAGGCAGCACAGGTCCCCATTAGGCAGCATAGGTCCCCAATAGGCAGGTAAATGTCCCCATTAGGCAGGTAAATGTCCCCATTAGGCAGCATAGGTCCCCAATAGGCAGGTAAATGTCCCCATTAGGCAGGTAAATGTCCCCATTAGGCAGGTAAATGACCCCAATAGGACCCAGCGTTAAAAAAAAAAAAAAAAGTACTCACCTATGTCCCCCGCTGCTCTGAAGAGGCGCCCGCTCATCTCAGTCTTCTTCCTGCACAGGCACACAGGCGGCGTGACGTCATCAGGCCGCGCAGGCGGCGTGATGACAATCACGCCGTCTGTGTGCACTGTGCTCTGCTGCATACGGAGGGCTGCTTAACGCCTTTCCTCGGAGCCTCGTCCCTCCCGCGATTACAGGGCCCACCGGCATTGAACTGCAGTGCAGTTCATGAGTTCAATGTCGGCTTGGCGGGGGGCCGGATAAAAGTCCTTGGCGGGCCGCATGTGGCCCGCGGGCCGTAGTTTGAGGACCCCTGACCAAGAGGAATGAGAGCCCTGCTCGCAAGCTTACAGTCTATGAGGAAAAAGGGGAGACACGAAAGGTGGGTGGTAACAATTGCCCTGATTGTTTGGACCAGCCATAATGTTAAGTGTGAAACAGTACAGACACAGAGGACTAATGGATGCACAAAGCATGTGGGAACATGATGCGGGGAACCTGGTTATGGTAGAACTTTTGACTATGCCACCCAGGGATATATTAGGTTAATGTGTTGAGGCGGTAGGCCAGTCTGAATAAATGCATTTTCAGGGCACGCTTAAACTTGTGGGGATTGGGGACTAATCGTATTGACCTGGGAAGTGTATTCCAAAGAATTGGCACAGCACGTGTAAAGTCTTGGAGACGGGAGTGGGAGGTTCTGATTATTGAGGATGCTAACCTCAGGTCATCAGCAGAACGGAGGGCGTGGGTAGGGTGGTATACTGAAACAAGGGAGGAGATGTAGGGTGGTGCTGAGCCATGGAGAGCTTTGTAGGTGAGGGTAATAAGTTTGTACTGGATTCTGGAGTGGATGGGTAGCCAGTGTAATGACTGGCACAAGGTAGAGGCATCGGTGTAACGATTGGCAAAGGAATATGATCCTGGCTGCAGCATTTAAGACAGATTGGAGAGGGGAGAGTTTGTTAAGAGGGAGACTGATTAGAAGAGAGTTACAATAGGCAAGACGAGAATGAATAAGAGAAACAGTGAGAGTTTTTGTGGAGTCAAAAGTAAGAAAAGGTTGAATTCTAGAAATGTTTTTGAGGTGCAGATGACAAGAGCGAGCCAGTGATCGAATGTGGGGGGCAAAGGAAAGCTCAGAGTCAAGTATGACCCCAAGACAACGGGCATGTTGCTGGGGAGTAATAGTGGAACCACACACGAAAATGGCAATGTCGGGTATAGGTACATTAGTAGAGGGAGGAAACACAAGGAGTTCAGTCTTTGACAGGTTCAGTTTCAGATATAGTGAGGACATGATGTTACACACAGTGTTTAGACAATCGCCGGTGTTTTCTAGTAAGGCTGGCGTGATGTCAGGAGGAGAAGCGTATAATTGGGTGTCATCAGCATAGAGATGGTACTGGAAACCAAATCTACTGATTGTTTGACCAATAGGGGCAGTGTACAAGGAGAAGAGGAGGGGGCCTAGAACCGATCCTTGAGGAACCCCAACAGTAAGGGGAAGGTGAGAGGAGGAGGAACCGGCAAAAGATACAGTAAAGGAGCGGTCAGAGAGATAGGAGGAGAACCAGGAGAGAACGGTGTCCTTGAGGCCAATGGAACGGAGCATAGTGAGGAGGAGCTGATGATACACAGTGTCGAATGCTGCAGAGGGATCCAAGAGAATTAGCATGGAGTAATGACCATTTGATTTAGCTGTTAGTAAATCATTAGAGACTTTAGTGAGGGCAGTTTCAGTAGAGTGTAAAGAGCGGAACCGGATTGGAGAGGGTCGAGAAGAGAGTTATCAGAGAGATAGCGGATAAGACGGGAGTGGACCAGGCGTTCCAGGAGTTTAGAGATGAAGGGAAGATTAGAGACAGGTCTATAGTTAGCGGCACAGTTTTGGTCGAGGGATGGTTTTTTAAGTAGTGGATGTATGATGGCATGCTTAAATGAGGAGGGAAAGATACCAGAAGAGAGAGAGGTTAAATATTTTAGTTAGGTGAGGGGTGACAGCAGGGGAAAGGGACTGGAGGAGATGTGACGGAAATGGGTCACCGGTGCAAGTGGATGGGCGAGAAGATGCAAGGAGCCTGCTTACTTCTGTGACTGGTTCAAAATCAGAGAGTGAGCTAGATGCAGTGGGGGAGGGAGGACAGTGCATGGTAAGAGGTGATTAGGAGATAATTTCCTGTCGGATCTGGTTAATTTTTTCTTTGAAGTAATCGGCCAGATTGTCAGCTCGGAGCTCCGTGGTTGGGGCCTGTACTCTTGGGTTGAGTAGAGAATGAAAAGTGTCAAAGAGACGTTTAGGGTTATTGGACAGTGAGGTGATGAGGGTGTTGAAATAGGTTTGTTTGGAGAGGTGAAGGGCAGTGTTGTATGTTCTAAGCATAAATGTTATGAATGAGTCACCGTAGGAGGCAAAAACAGAAATACTAGCTAAGTCCAGAAAACCAGAGAAGTTGGCAGCTATCGGATTGCAGACCCTTGAACCTAACAACAACAACTAGCAGTAGCCGTGGGGGGTTCCTACGGTACCCTAGACCCCTCGATCACAGCCGGAGAACTACATAGCCTAAAGACAGAAAGGGAAATCTAAACTGCCCCAGAGCAGACCCCAAAGCAATAGGCAGCCCCCAACATATAATGACGGTGAAGCAAGATGAAAAAACACACACACAGATAGAAAGATAGGCTGAGCAAAGATGGGGCCCAAGCTAGCTAAATAGGACAGAATAGAAAAGCTGCTGTCTGCAATCCGCCAAAACCATCTCAAAAACAAGAGCCAACAGACTGATAGGGAAAAAAGCCCTGAAGACGCTAGGCTTCAAAAAGACTATATCAGTACTCAGGTATTATCTGAAGACAGAGCAAAAAGGAATTCAGCTCACCCAGCAGGGAAAGGCAGAAATCCAGAAAAACAAGGCAAAACAAAACCAAAACACAAATGCAAAAAGTAGAGCAGAAAACTTAGCTTTTGAGGAGCAGGAAACAGACTGGTCTCCAAGAATCCCTCAGAGTAATCACCCGCAAGGCAGAAGGGCGTCGGCTGCCTTATATCCAGTCAGCAATCCCAGTCACCCAGTCATCATCATTCTGCTCAGGTGCTTTGTAATCAGCCTCACTACCTTCCTTCACCAGTAGAGGGAGTTCATCAGACCTCAATGGTGAAGGGTAAAATGAACTCACAACAGTACCTCCCCCTTGAGGAGGGGTCACCAAACCCTCATCCACGCCACCAGGGCGATCAGTGTGAGCCCGATGAAAGGCACGCACAAATCTTTTGGCATGAATATCAGCGGCAGAGACCCAGGAATTATCCTCCTGACCATAACCCTTCCACTTAACCAAATACTGGAGTCTCCGTCTAGCCAGACGGGAATCCAGTATCTTCTCTACCTCATATTCCATGTTACCTTCAACTAATACAGGGTCTGGAGGTGCCACCCTAGGAACAACTGGTTCAACAAACCTCTTCAACAAGGACTTATGAAACACATTACGAATTTTAAATGTGACAGGAAGAGCCAAACGAAAAGAGACCGGATTAATAATCTCCAAAATCTTGTAAGGTCCAATAAATCTAGGCTTAAACTTAGGAGAAGCCACCTTCATAGCGATATTTTTTGATGATAACCAAACCATATCACCAACCTTAAACTGGGGACCAATGGTCCTATGTCGGTTGGAAAACCGCTGGACCTTTTAACTTATCCACCACTTGGTCCCAGATCTGGTGCATTCTCTCCACCAAAGTGTCAACACCTGGGCAGGCAGAAGGCTCCACCTGCCCTGAAGAAAATCAAGGATGAAACCCAAAGTTACAAAAAAAAGGTGACATCAAAGTGGCAGAACTAGCTCTATTATTTAAAGCAAATTCGGCCAAGGCCAAAAATGAAACCCAATCATCCTGATCAGCGGAAATAAAACATCTCAAATACGACTCCAAGGTCTGGTTTGTTCTCTCCGTCTGCCCATTGGTCTGAGGGTGAAAAGCAGAGGAGAAGGACAACTGAATTCCCAGCTTGGAACAGAAAGTCCTCCAAAATCTAGACACAAATTGAACTCCTCTGTCAGATACAATGTTCTCAGGAATCTCGTGCAAGCGAACCACCTGTTGCAAAAACAGGGGCACCAACTCAGAGGAAGATGGCAATTTAGGGAGTGGTACAAGATGAACCATCTTAGAGAATCTATCACAAATCACCCAAATAACAGTCATCCTTTGAGAGACAGGCATATCAGAGATGAAATCCATTGAAATATGGGTCCATGGCCTCCTGGGGACCGGCAAAGGCATCAACAACCCACTAGAGCGAGAACAAGGTTTAGACCGGGAGCACGTCCCACATGACTGCACAAAAATCCTGACATCACGAGACAAGGCGGGCCACCAAAAAGACCGACTCACCAGATCTCTAGTACCAAAAATACCTGAATGACCAGCCAATGCAGAGCAATGAACTTCAGACATCACTCTCTTCTTCCACTGGTCAGGAACATACAACTTTCCACTGGGACAACACTCAGGCTTGTCCTCTTGGAACTCTTCCAGAGCACGTCTCAAATCGGGCGAGATGGCAGAAAGAACTACCCCTTCGCCTAAGATGGTAGCAGGCTTGGTCACCACAGGAGAATCAGCAAAGAAGCTCCTAGAGAGGGCGTCTGCCTTGACATTCTTAGTGCCAGGAGGAAAAGAGACCACAAAATCAAAACGTGTAAAAATCAAGGCCCACCTAGCCTGTCTAGGGTTCAAGCGTTTGGCCGACTCCAGGTAAATCAAATTCTTGTGGTCAGTGAGGACCACGACTTGGTGTTTAGCTCCCTCCAACCAATGTCTCCACTCCTCAAGTGCCCATTTCATGGCTAACAGTTCCTGATTCCCCACATCATAGTTACGTACAGATGGAGAGAACTTTCAGGAAAAGAAAGCACAGGGATTCATTTTAGATGTTACAGGATCCTTTTGGGACAAAACAGCTCCTGCACCAATCTCAGAAGCGTCCACCTCTACCTGGAACGGGAGTGAGACATCAGGTTGCCGCAAAACCGGGGCAGAAGTGAATGTTCGCTTCAGCTCCTGAAAGGAAGAAACAGCCTCCGGAGACCAATTCAACACATCAGCACCCTTTTTAGTCAGATCAGTCAATGGCTTGGCAATACTAGAAAATTTTGCTATAAATTTCCGATAAAAATTAGCAAAACCCCAAAACTTCTGGAGGGCCTTCAAAGAAGTGGGCTGAACCCAGTCATAAATGGCCTGTACATTGGCCGGGTCGATTTCAATAGTTGACGGAGACAAAATAAATCCCAAAAATGATATCCTCTGTACCCCAAAAAGGCATTTCGATCCTTTGACATACAGGGAATTCTCCCTCAAGATCCGGAACACAGTCCGAACATGTTCCACATGAGAATCCCAATCCTTGGAGAAGATCAAAATATCATCCAGATAGATAATCAAAAATTTATCCACAAAGTCTCGGAAAATGTCGTTCATGAAGCACTGGAAGACAGAAGGGGCATTAGTGAGCCCAAAAGGCATCACCAGGTACTCAAAATGTCCCTCCGGAGTATTAAACACCGTCTTCCATTCATCCCCATGTGTTGTGAGTTCATTTTCCCCTACATTACTGAGGCCCGAGGAACTCCCTCTTCTGGTAAAGAAAGGTAGTGAGCCTGATTATCAAACACCTGAGGCTGATGATGATGACTGGCTGAGTGGAGTCACTGACTGGATATAAGGCTGCCGACGCCCTTCTGCCCTGCGGGTGATTTCTCTGTGGGATCCTTGGAGACCAGTCTGAATTCCTGCTCCTCTAAAGCTAAGTTTGCTGCTCGGCCTTTTGCATTTGTGCTTTGACTTTGTTTTGCTTTGTTTTTCTGGATTTCTGCCATTCCCTGCTGGGTGTGCTGAATTCCTTTAGCTCTGTCTTCTGAAAATACCTGAGTGCTGATTTAGTTTTTGAAGCCTAGCTGCTTCAGGGCCTTTTTCATATCAGCTTGTTGGCTTATGTCTTTTATAAAGTTTTGGCAGATTGCAGACAGCAGCCTTCCTGTCCTTTCCTATCTAGGTAGTTTTGGGCCCCGTCTTTGCTCAGTCTATCTTTCTGTCTGTGTTAGTGTTTTCATCTTGCTTCACCGTCATTATATGTTGGGGGCTGCATATTGCTTTGGGGTCTGCTCTGGGGCAGTTTAGATTTCCCCTTTCTTTCTTTAGGCCTATTTAACTCTCCGGCTGTGATCGAGGGGTCTAGGGCTTCGTAGGAACCCCCCACGGCTACTGCTAGTTGTGTTGATAGGTTCAGGGGTCTGCAATCTGATAGTTGCCAACTTCTCTGGTTTTCTGGACTTAGCTTGTATTTCTGTTTTTGCCTCCTACGGTGACTCGCTCATAACAGAATCACCCGCCATACCGCAGATCCTAGGGTACTCAATAGCAGGAAAGAATTGTAAAAAAAAAAAAAAAAAGTGTGTATATTTTTTCCTCTATATCTCTGAGGCCGTAGGGGGAATTTTTTTTTCTCTCAATGGAGATAAAGTAATTGTCTGATCGTGTGGAGCAGCTCGCTGCGGAAGTGCGGGGAATTTCCGCCTACCTTGCTCATTCACATGCTGCTGAACCAAAGATTCCTACACCTGATGAATTTTTTGGGGATCGGTCTAAATTTTTGAATTTCAAAAATAATTGTAAATTATTTTTTGCCTTGAAGCCTAACTCGTCAGGGAGCTCCGCGCAGCAAGTTAAAATTGTCATCTCTTTGCTGACAAAGAGATCCCCAGGATTGGGCGTTTTCTTTGAAACCAGATGATCCTATTCTGACTAATGTGAACGCATTTTTTCAGGCCTTGGGGTTGTTGTATGATGAACCTAATGCCATTGATCAGGCTGAAAAGACCCTGCTGGCATTGAACCAGGGTCGTGATTCTGCAGAATTGTACTGTCAAAAATTCCGAAAGTGGGCAGTACTTACTACCTGGAATGATAATGCCTTGGCTGCTCTCTTTCGGAAGGGGTTGTCAGAAGCCGTAAAAGATACTATGGTGGGATTTCCTGTTCCCACTGGTCTTGACTATTCTATGTCATTAGCCATTCAGGTTGATCGGCGTTTGCGCGAACGCAAAACTGCACGAGAGGTGTTGCCACCTGTTGAACAAATGTCTGAACCTATGCAATGTGATAGAGTTTTTTCCAGAGAGCAGCGTCAGGAGTTCAGAAGGCGTAATAAGTTGTGTTTTTTCTGTGGAGATTCCTCGCATATTATTCCTGTCTGTCCTAAAGGAGAGAAACGCTTTGCACACACATTTTCTGTTGGGGGTGTTCAACCTAAGTTTCTTCTGGCTATTACTCTGATCTGCTCCCTGTCCACATTTTCCGCCAAGGCTTTTGTGGATTCGGGAGCAGCTCTAAACCTAATGGACTTGGATTTTGCTAAACGTTGTGGATTTCCGATGACACCTCTGCAGACGCCTATCCCTTTGAGGGGGATTGATGCTACTCCTTTGGCTAAAAAATAAACCTCAGTTTTGGACCCAGGTGGTAATGCGGGTCGCCCCAGACCATCAAGAAAATTGCAGATTTTTGGTGTTGCATAATCTGCATGATACTATTGTTCTGGGGTTTCCCTGGTTACAAATTCATAATCCAGTTTTGGATTGGAAATCTGTGTCTGTGGTGAGTTGGGGTTGTCGGTGTGCCTTTAGTGAGGCTCCGGTGTTTTCCACCTCTCCTCAGTCGCATGATGTTCCTGACTACCTATTTGGCGGACTTTTATAATGTATTTAGTGAGAATGAGTCTGCGTCCTTGCCTCCTCATTGGAGTTATGACTGTGCAATTGAACTGAGCCCGGGGTGTAAATTTCCCAAGGGTCGGCTCTTCAATTTATCTGTACCCGAGCACGAGGCTATGCGATCCTATATTAAGGAGGCGTTGGAGAAGGGTCATATTAGACCATCCTCTTCACCCTTAGGTGCCGGTTTTTTTTTGTAGCCAAAAAGGATGGATCATTAAGACCTTGTATTGATTATCGTGCCCTCAACAAAATTACTGTTAAATATCAGTATCCGTTACCCCTGATTTCTGATCTATTCTCCAGAGTTAAAGGTGCTTGCTGGTTTACCAAGCTTGACCTCAGGGGGGCGTATAATCTTATTCGCATTAAGCATGGAGATGAATGGAAGACGGCGTTTAATACTCCGGAGGGACATTTTGAGTACCTGGTGATGCCTTTTGGGCTCACTAATGCCCCTTCTGTCTTCCAGTGCTTCATGAACGATATTTTCCGTGATTTTGTCGATAAATTTTTGATTATCTATCTGGATGATATTTTGATCTTTTCCAAGGATTGGGATTCTCATGTGGAACATATTCGGACTGTGTTCCGGATCTTTAGGGAGAATTCCCTGTATGTCAAAGGATCTAAATGCCTTTTTGGAGTACAGAGGATTTCTTTTTTGGGATTTATTTTGTCTCCGTCAACTATTGAAATGGACCCGGCCAAGGTACAGGCCATTTACGATTGGGTTCAGCCCACTTCTTTGAAGGCCCTCCAGAAGTTTTTGGGTTTAGCTAATTTTTATCGGAAATTTATAGCAAAATTTTCTAGTATTGCCAAGCCATTGACTGATTTGACTAAGAAGGGTGCTGATGTGTTAAATTGGTCTCCGGAGGCTGTTTCTTCCTTTCAGGAGCTGAAGCGAAGATTCACCTCCGCCCCGGTTTTGCGGCAACCTGATGTCTCACTTCCGTTCCAGGTAGAGGTGGATGCTTCTGAGATTGGTGCAGGAGCTGTTTTGTCCCAAAAGGATCCTGTAACATCTAAAATGAATCCCTGTGCTTTCTTTTCCCGAAAGTTCTCTCCATCTGAACGTAACTATGATGTGGGGAATAGGGAACTGTTGGCCATGAAATGGGCATTTGAGGAGTGGAGACATTGGTTGGAGGGAGCTAAGCATCAAGTCGTGGTCCTCACTGACCACAAGAATTTGATTTACCTTGAGTCGGCTAAGCGCTTGAACCCTAGACAGGCTAGGTGGGCTTTGTTTTTTACACGTTTTGATTTTGTGGTTTCTTTTCTTCCTGGAACTAAGAATGTCAAGGCAGACGCCCTCTCTAGGAGCTTCTTTGCTGATTCTCCTGTGGTGACCAAGCCTGCTACCATCTTAGGCGAAGGGATAGTTCTTTCTGCCATCTCGCCCGATTTGAGACGTGCTGTGGAAGAGTTCCAGGAGGACAAACCTGAGCGTTGTCCCAGTGGAAAGTTGTATGTTCCTGACCAGTGGAAGAAGAGAGTGATGTCTGAAGTTCATTGCTCTGCTTTGGCTGGTCATCCAGGTATTTTTGGTACTAGAGATCTGGTGAGTCGGTTTTTTTGGTGGCCCTCCTTGTCTCGTGATGTCAGGAATTTTGTGCAGTCCTGTGGGACGTGCTCCCGGTCTAAATCGTGTTCTCACTCTAGTGGGTTGTTGATGCCTTTGCCTGTCCCCAAGAGGCCATGGACCCATATTTCAATGGATTTCATCTCTGATATGCCTGTCTCTCAAAGGATGACTGTTATTTGGGTGATTTGTGATAGGTTCTCTTAGATGGTTCATCTTGTACCACTCCCTAAGTTGCCGTCTTCCTTTGAGTTGGTTCCCCTGTTTTTACAACAGGTGGTTCGTTTGCACGGGATTCCTGAGAACATTGTATCTGACAGAGGAGTCCAGTTTGTGTCTAGATTTTGGAGAACTTTCTGTTCCAGGCTGGGAATTCAGTTGTCCTTCTCCTCTGCTTTTCACCCTCAGACCAATGGGCAGACAGAGAGAACAAACCAGACCTTGGAGTCATATTTGAGATGTTTTATTTCTGCTGATCAGGATGATTGGGTTTCATTTTTGCCCTTGGCCGAATTTACTTTAAATAATAGAGCTAGTTCTGCCACTTTGATGTCACCTTTTTTTTGTAACTTTGGGTTTCATCCTCGATTTTCTTCAGGGCAGGTGGAGCCCTCTGCCTGCCCAGGTGTTGACACTGTGGTGGAGAGAATGCACCAGATCTGGGACCAAGTAGTGGATAAGTTATCTCTCTCCCAGGAAAAGGCCCAGCGGTTTTCCATCCGACATAGGACCATTGGTCCCCAGTTTAAGGTTGGTGATATGGTGTGGTTATCATCAAAAAATATTGCTATGAAGGTGGCTTCTCCTAAGTTTAAGCCTAGATTTATTGGACCTTACAAGATTGTGGAGATTATTAATCCGGTCTCTTTTCGTTTGGCTCTTCCTGTCACATTTAAAATCCATAATGTGTTCCATAAATCTTTGTTGAAGAGGTTTGTTGAACCTGTTGTTCCGGGGGTGACACCTCCAGACCCTGTATTGGTTGAAGGTAACATGGAATATGAGGTAGAGAAAGTACTGGATTCCCGTCTGGCTAGACGGAGACTCCAGTATTTGTTTAAGTGGAAGGGTTATGGTCAGGAGGATAATTCCTGGGTCTCTGCCTCTGATATTCATGCCAAAAGATTGGTGCGTGCCTTTCATCGGGCTCACCCTGATCGCCCTGGTGGCGTAGTTGAGGGTTCGGTGACCCCTCCTCAAGGGGGAGGTACTGTTGTGAGTTCATTTTCCCCTTCATTACTGAGGCCCGAGGAACTCCCTCTTCTGGTAAAGAAAGGTAGTGAGCCTGATTATCAAACACCTGAGGCTGATGATGATGACTGGCTGAGTGGAGTCACTGACTGGATATAAGGCTGCCGACGCCCTTCTGCCCTGCGGGTGATTTCTCTATGGTATCCTTGGAGACCAGTCTGAATTCCTGCTCCTCTAAAGCTAAGTTTGCTGCTCGGCCTTTTGCATTTGTGCTTTGACTTTGTTTTGCTTTGTTTTTCTGGATTTCTGCCATTCCCTGCTGGGTGTGCTGAATTCCTTTAGCTCTGTCTTCTGAAAATACCTGAGTGCTGATTTAGTTTTTGAAGCCTAGCTGCTTCAGGGCCTTTTTCATATCAGCTTGTTGGCTTATGTCTTTTATAGGGTTTTGGCAGATTGCAGACAGCAGCCTTCCTGTCCTTTCCTATCTAGGTAGTTTTGGGCCCCGTCTTTGCTCAGTCTATCTTTCTGTCTGTGTTAGTGTTTTCATCTTGCTTCACCGTCATTATATGTTGGGGGCTGCCTATTGCTTTGGGGTCTGCTCTGGGGCAGTTTAGATTTCCCCTTTCTTTCTTTATGCCTATTTAATTCTCCGGCTGTGATCGAGGGGTCTAGGGCTTCGTAGGAACCCCCCACGGCTACTGCTAGTTGTGTTGATAGGTTCAGGGGTCAGCAATCTGATAGTTGCCAACTTCTCTGGTTTTCTGGACTTAGCTTTTATTTCTGTTTTTGCCTCCTACGGTGACTCGCTCATAACACCCATGCTTAATGCGGATAAGATTATACTCCCCCCTGAGGTCAAGCTTGGTAAACCAGCAAGCACCTTTAACTCTGGAGAATAGATCCGAAATCAGGGGTAACGGATACTGATATTTAATAGTAATTTTGTTGAGGGAACGATAATCAATACAAGGCCTTAATGAACCATCCTTTTTGGCCACGAAAAAAAACCGGCACCTAAGGGTGAAGAGGATGGTCTAATATGACCCTTCCCCAACGCCTCCTTAATATAGGATCGCATAGCCTCGTGCTTGGGTACAGATAAATTGAAGAGCCGACCCTTAGGAAATTTACACCCCGGGCTCAGTTCAATTGCACAGTCATAACTCCTATGAGGAGGCAGAGACGCAGACTCATTCTCACTAAATACATCATAAAAGTCCGCCAAATAATCAGGAACATCATGCGACTGAGGAGAGGTGGAAAACACCGGAGCCTCAATAAAGGCACACCGACAACCCCAACTCACCACAGACACAGATTTCCAATCCAAAACTGGATTATGAATTTGCAACCAGGGAAACCCCAGAACAATGGTATCATGCAAATTATGCAACACCAAAAATCTGCAAATTTCTTGATGGTCTGGGGCGACCCGCATTACCACCTGGGTCCAAAACTGAGGTTTATTTTTCGCCAAAGGAGTAGCATCAATCCCCCTCAAAGGGATAGGCGTCTGCAGAGGTGTCATCGGAAATCCACAACGTTTATCAAAATCCAAGTCCATTAGATTCAAGGCTGCTCCCGAATCCACAAAAGCCTTGGTGGAAAATGTGGACAGGGAGCAGATCAGAGTAATTGCCAGAAGAAACTTAGGTTGAACACCACCCACAGAAAACGTGTGTGCAAAACGTTTCTCTCGTTTAGGACAGACAGAAATAATATGCGAGGCATCGCCACAAAAAAAACACAGCTTATTACGCCTTCTGAACTCCTGACGTTGCTCCCTGGACAAAACTCTATCACATTGCATAGGTTCAGACACTTGTTCAACAGGTGGCAACACCTCTCGTGCAGTCCTGCGTTCACGTAAACGCCGATCAACCTGAATGGCTAATGACATAGAATCGTCAAGACCAGAGGGAACAGGAAATCCCACCATAGTATCTTTTATGGCTTCTGACAAACCCTTCCGAAAGAGAGCTGCCAAGGCATTATCATTCCAGGTAGTAAGGACCGCCCGCTTTCGGATTTTTTGACAGTACAATTCTGCAGAATCACGACCCTGGCTCAATGCCAACAGCGTCTTTTCAGCCTGATCAATAGCATTAGGTTCGTCATACAACAACCCCAAGGCTTGAAAAAATGTGTTCACATTAGTCAGAATAGGATCATCTGGTTTCAAAGAAAACGCCCAATCCTGGGGATCGCCACGCAGCAAAGAGATGACAATTTTAACCTGCTCTGTGGAGCTCCCTGACGAGTTAGGCTTCAAGGCAAAAAATAATTTACAATTATTTTTTAAATTCAAAAATTTAGACCGATCCCCAAAAAACACATCAGGAGTAGGGATCTTTGGTTCAGCAGCATGTGAATGAGCAAGGTAGGCGGAAATTCCCCGCACTTCCACAGCGAGCTGCTCCACACAATCAGACAATTGCTTTATCTCCATTGAGACAAAAAAATTCCCCCTACGGCCTCAGAGATATAGAGAAAAAAATATACACACTTTTTTTTTTTTTTACAATTCTTTCCTGCTATTGAGTACCCTAGGATCTGCGGTATGGCGGGTGATTCTGTTATGAATGAGTCACCATAGGAGGCAAAAACAGAAATACTAGCTAAGTCCAGAATACCAGAGAAGTTGGCAGCTATCGGATTGCAGACTCCTGAACCAAACAACACCAACTAGCAGTAGCCGTGGGGGGTTCCTACGGTGCCCTAGACCCCTTGATCACAGCCGGAGAACTACATAGCCTAAAGACAGAAAGGGAAATCTAAACTGCTCCAGAGCATACCCCAAAGCAATACGCAGCCCCCAACATATAATGACGGTGAAGCAAGATGAAAAAACACTCACACAGATAGAAAGATAGGCTGAGCAAGTGATGGGGCCCAAGCTAGCTAAATAGGACAGAAAAGAAAAGCTGCTGTCTGCAATCCGCCAAAACCCTCTCAAAAACAAGAGCCAACAGACTGATAGGGAAAAAAGCCCTGAAGATGCTAGGCTTCAAAAAGACTATATCAGTACTCAGGTATTATCTGAAGACAGAGCAAAAAGGAATTCAGCTCACCCAGCAGGGAAAGGCAGAAATCCAGAAAAACGAGGCAAAACAAAACCAAAACACAAATGCAAAAAGTAGAGCAGAAAACTTAGCTTTTGAGGAGCAGGAAACAGACTGGTCTCCAAGAATCCCTCAGAGTAATCACCCGCAAGGCAGAAGGGCGTCGGCTGCCTTATATCCAGTCAGCAATCCCAGTCACCCAGTCATCATCATTCTGCTCAGGTGCTTTGTAATCCGCCTCACTACCTTCCTTCACCAGAAGAGGGAGTTCATCAGACCTCAATGGTGAAGGTGAAAATGAACTCACAACACATAAACTTATAATGGATGAAATCTTCGTGTAGATTGGATTTTATCCACAGACGTTCAACGCACCTGGAGCACCGCTGCAGGAAACGTCTTTGCAGGGTGTGCCAGGGTTGTCGCCGTCTGTCTTGTGGTGTTCTATTTATAGGGGGTGCAAATTCATCCAGGGCACTTTGAAGTGTTTCATTGTAATGCTTCAATGCAGAATCCGGACATGAGAGGGAGGAGATAGAGGCCAATGAAGACTGCAAGTTCTTCATAAGTTTCTGGGTGTTAATGGCCTGTATGTTTCTATAGGTATGGACAGTGGGGTGACCTGAGCAGCCTGACAGTTCTTGATAGAGAATGAAAGAAGATTGTGGTCAGAGAGCAGGAGAGGGGAGTTTGCAAAATCATCCACTTCACAAAGCCGAGAGAAGACCAAGTCGTGGGAGTTTCCGTCTTCATGCGTTGGAAAATTAGTAAGCTGCGAAAGGCCAAACGAGGAGGTTAGAGATAAAAGGTGAGTAGCAGATGGGGAGAGGGGAAGAGCAATGGGGATGTTGAAATCTCCCATGATGAGGGTAGGGATATCACAGGAGAGAAAATGTGGAAGCTAAGTGGCAAAATGATCCAGGAACTGATGGGAGGGGCCGGGAGGACGATACACCACCGCCACTCGCATGGAGAAGGGGGTGTAGAGTCTGACGGCATGGACCTCAAAAGAAGGGAAGACTAGTGAGGGTAGTTGAGGGATAACCTGAAAGGTACATTTTGGTGATAGGAGCAGACCAACGCCTCCACCTGCTCTATTGTCTGATCTTGGGGTATGAGGGAAGTGTAGTCCCCCGTATGAATGAGCAGCAGCAGTGGTCGTGTCTGACTGCTGGATCCAGGTTTCAGTAAGCCAGGAGGTTAAGAGAATTAGAAAGGAAAAAGTCATGAATGAAGGAGAGTTTGTTACACACTGAGTGAGAATTCCAAAGGGCCCAATTAAGAGAGACAGATGGCATGCAGGGAATATTAATAAGATTAGAGGTGTTTCTGAGTGTAGCAGTTGGGGGGTTTGACAATGTCTCCTGCAACTAGGAGAAGGAGGATAGAAAGAGTGAGCAGATGGCTAAGTGATTTTTCAGAGCGTCTCTTATGTTGAATGGTGGGACTGACTGGATCTGTGCAATTTAACAATGTGAAAAGAGCGTGAGTGCTATACATAGGAGAGGAAAGGAGTGAGGGGCCGATATGGATGTAGTATAGAGAGTTAATGCCAGGGCGGTGGATGTGTGTGAATGCAGCGGCCAGGATATAAATTACACAAATGCATATGGTATAAATTTGTTGTATTCCAAATGTACAGGGAGTAGATGTATATAAATGTCTTACCTGTCTCTTGCCCTGTCTAACTGCCATGTTATAACTGCCTCGTATTTTGATACATGTACTTCGATTATATGTGCATAAATGCCCCCTGCATAAATGCTCCCCCAAACTATGTCTGAATATATAGGAGGCTAAGGCTTAGATCTTTTTTTTTTTTTTGCTCTCTCTCTTCTCGTTAATCAATCAAACTAAATTGAGACAGCAGGACCCAATAAAATGTTGTGGTCAGATAAACAGATGTCCAGCACTACATGGATCATAAAGCACTTTGAAAAGTTTCTTGACCTCACAACATAAGGGGACAAGCAAAGTAAGTTGAAATAACTATATACCAGATATAAGCTTGCATAGTTGAAAACACATATATAGCATTCAGGATTAACTGCTTGCTGACATTGAATGGAGTGGAGAAACACAGGAGTTGATTCAGAGCAGAGATTGAAAGAGCTGGTTACCAGATATAAGCTCTATAGTTGCTTCTTCTGTGGGTAGAGATTTTAGTCCATCATCTACATAGAAGCCTTTCTCTACAAAGTCTCTGGCATCTGTTCCATATTCGGTCTCTCCTTGAGCGGTTCTCCGCAGCCCATAGGTTGCCACTGCAGGGGAAGGGCTGTTCCCGAACATGTGCACCCTCATGCGATACTCCACCATCTCTTTGCTGGAGTCATTGTCCTTGTACCACAGGAACCTGAGGAAATTCCTGTGGTCCTCTCTGACAATGAAACAGTGGAACACCTGTTCAATGTCGGCGGTGATGGCGATGGGCTGTTTCCGGAACCTCATCAACACTCCTACTAGGTTGTTTGTAAGGTTAGGACCCGTGAGGAGGACATCGTTGAGAGATACGCCTTGATGTTTGGCGCTTGAATCAAAGACAACTCTAATTTGCTTCGGTTTCCGTGGGTGATATACTCCGAATGAGGGTAGGTACCAGCACTCCTCATTTTCCTTTAATGGAGGCGCTGGCTCCGCATGGTTATTCTGGAATATCTTGCACATGAAGGTGACAATGTGTTCTTTCATCTCCGGTTTGTTGCTAAGTGTGCGCTGGAGAGAGCTGAATCTGGACAAGGCTTGTTCACGATTGTTCGGGAGTCTTACCCTGGTAGCTCGGAAGGGTAGGGGAAAAACCCAGTGGTTGGTCTCATCCTTAAGGAACTCATTGTCCATTATCCTGACAAATTCCTTGTCTTCCATTGACGGGGCTACCTTGTTGTCATCCTTAGTTGTATGAAAAACCGATCTTCCCAGGTCGTCTGCATAGGGAGAAGGAATGACATCAGGCAGCTGTACGGGATCTGGAGGCTTCTCTTTCACCTCATAGTGATGAGGGCATGGTTTGCAGAAAGTAGCTTGTCCGTTTCTGCATACATAGGTCTTAAAGGCGTCGACTCTTGTTCGGTCCAAGCACACATTTCCTATGATTACCCACCCCAAGTCGAGTCTCTTTGCGTAGGGGTCATAGTCAGGACCATTGCACTGTTGGCAGACCTTATGTATCCTTAAATTGTCTCTGCCACGCAGAAGTAGGATTTCAGCATCTGTGTCCATAGGTGGGATAACGCTGACTAGGTGCCTAAGGTGTGGTTGGTGGAACGCAGCTTCTGGGGTAGGGATCTCATCCCTTTGGTTGGGTATTTGATCACATTCGATTAACGTAGGTAAGGGTATTTCTACGCCTCCGTTGACAGGAGAAGCAATAAAACCTTGTGCCCTTCTGCCGCTAGTCTCTATGCGGCCTGAGCAAGTGTTCAGAGTATAGGGCGTTGCTGGTCCCTTGATTCCAAAGGCTTCAAAGAACTTGGGTCCAGCTAGGGATCGATTGCTCTGATAGTCAATGATGGCATACATTTTTACTGCCTTCTCTGGTTGTCCTTCTGGATAAACTCTGATTAGGCATATCCTGGCACAGCATTTATCACTTTGGCTCTCCTCACATACCTCTGAGCATGAGCAGGAGACAGCCGTGGTAGACTTGGCGTTATTCTGTAGCTCCCCGCCATGGCTTGTAGCCGGACTAGAGGTAACTGCGACTGCTGGATCGCTGGTGACTGAGGTTGGATGCAAAGCTGATGGGTGTTTGTCACTATGACACTCTTCACACTTAATGGCAGATTTGCAGTCCTTGGCCATGTGTTCTAATGAGGCGCAGCACTTGAATCACACCCCAAGTTCGCTGAGGATTTTCTTGCGCTCCTGCATGGTTTTGGACCTGAAGCCTCTACATTTGTTCAATGAGTGTGTTTTTTTGTGAATGGGACACTCATGATTGAAAGATTTATCCCTCAACGGAATAGTGTACTGCTTATCAGCAGTTACTGCAGGTGGTGGCTGGTTAGTCTTTCTGACGCTTACACTATTTCTCGAGTCCTTGCGACTATGTGTGACGCTTTCATACCTTGATGACGGTGTTGCTGGAGCTGTAGTGTTAGACTCCATGAAGTCTAGGCTAGGGTCGTTCCTCATTTGGGCCTGTTCGTCGACAAACTTGCAGAACTGATTGAACAGAGGAAAGGTGACATCATGTGATCTTTTGTACCTGGAAACACATACTGCCCACTTCTCTTGCAGACTATGTGGCAGCTTTGAGACGATTGGGTTCACCCCATGGGCAGTGTCCAGGTATCATAATCCAGACAGACGAGGGTCTTTTTTTGCAAGTTTCAGCTCCATAAGCAGATCGCTTAAGTCCTGAAGCTTGTGAGCTTCCTTAAGGTTGATCCTTGGAACGTTCTGCAGTCTCTTGAATAGGGACTTTTCTATGGCTTCAGCGCTGCCATAGGTTCTTTCGAGTCTCAGCCAAGCAGCAGCGAGACCTGCTTCAGCTTCCCCACGTAGACGGTCCGAAGACTCTTGATACGGTTTGTGGAGTCAGGACCCAACCATTTTACCATGAGGTCGAGCTCCTGTTCTGCGGATAGATTGAGGTCAGCAATGGTGGCCTTCCAGGTTCCAGAAAGGTTGCTTTCCAGGCTGTGTAATTCTCTGCACAGTCATCAAACTTTGAGAGGCTAGTGCTGATTAGATCTTTGCTCACCATAAATCTGGCAATCTCAGACATGTCCGATCCTTCACTCCTTGTTACCATGTTAGCTTGTGTTGCCTCTCGGGCGTATAAGCTGTGTGGCGTGGAAGGGTAAATTGTTCCCGGGTAGAATGATGTTGCTGCAGGGTTGAGCTGTGGTTTAACCTCTGGAAATTTCGATTACTGCGGCTTGAACTGTGGAGATGGACTGGAATGCATCTTGTGGTCTTCTTGTGATGATTGCTGCTCCTGAGGGGACACATTATGGCGTTGGTCTCTGCAAATGCTGTGGGTAACACTGGCACCGTAAGTTGGGCTGACTTGGACGTTTCCACATTGTTGGGCTGCACATCGCTGGAAAAGGTGTGTGCCCCAGATATCTGTTTCTGCACATAATCACTGGTACAGACGGCTGGGTCCTATTCTTCCAGTGGTGGTAAGCAAATCGGGTCGAGGTTTTGCTTCAATGCTTGCTCGAGTATTTTTACTTCAGCTAGCGCGAGTTATTGCTCCATTTGTGTTTGAAGAATCTTTGCTTGAGCCTCTGCTTCTGCTTTCTTGGCTTTTGCCTGTGCTTCAGCTTTCCTGGATTCTGCCTGTGCTTCAGCTTTCTTGGCTTCTGCCTGTGCTTCAGCTTTCTTGGCTTCTGCTTTCTTTTCCTCCACCTGTGCTTCAGCTTTCTTGGCTTCTGCCTCTGCTTCTGCTTTCTTTTCTGTAAAGGAACGTCTTAGTTTGGATCGCTCTGCGTTTAAACGGGCCTCCAGGATTCTGTCGTGGAATTATAGAATCATAGAATCGTAGAGTTGGAAGAGACCTCCTGGGCCATCTGGTCTAACCCCCTGCTCAAAGCAGGATTCGCTAAATCATCCCAGTCAGATGTCTGTCCAGCCTCTGTTTGGAGACATCCATTGAAGGAGAACTCACCACTTCTCGTGGCAGCTTGTTCCACTCATTGATCACTCTAACTGTTAAAAAGTTTTTTCTAATATCTAATCTGTGTCTCCTCCCATTCAGTTTCATCCCATTGCTTCTAGTCTTTCCTTGTGCAAATGAGAATAAAGTTGATCCTTCTACAATGTGACAGCCCTTTAGATATTTGTAGACAGCTATTAAGTCTCCTCTCAGTCTTCTCTTTTGCAAACGAAACATTCCCAAATCCTGCAACCTTTCCTCAAAAGACAGGGTTTGCAGACCGGTCACCATTCTGGTCGCTCGTTTCTGAACTTGCTCCAGTTTGCTGATGTCTTTTTTAAAATGTGGTGCCCAAAACTGGACACAATATTCCAGATGAGGTCTGACCAAAGAGGAGTAGAGGGCAATAATGACTTCACGTGATCTAGACTGTATGCTTCTGTTAATACATCCTAGAATTGCATTTGCCTTTTTTGCTGCTGCATCACACTGTTGACTCATATTCAGTCTGTGATCTATTAGTATACCCAAGTCTTTTTCACATGTGCTGTTGCTTAGCCTTATTCCTCCCATTCTGTATATGCTTTTTTCATTTTTATTGCCCAGATGTAGTACTTTGCATTTTTCCCTATTAAAAACCATTTTGTTAGTTGCTGCCCACTTCTCCAGTTTATTTATATCTTTTTGAATCCTCTCTCTCTCTTCTCTAGTATTAGCTATCCCTCCTAGCTTTGTGTCATCAGCAAATTTAATCAGTTTACCCTCAATTCCTTCATCTAAATCGTTGATAAAGATGTTGAACAATACAGGGCCCAGGACAGGGCGGGCTGAAGTTCTTGAGCAGGATGATTTGTATGACCGAGAAGAGTGTCTGGATGAGCCTGACCTGTAGGATTTTGATTCTTGCAGATGAGCAATACGGAGCTCCGCTTTATCTTTGGCATCTTGCACGGCAGCATCCCTTTCTGTCTCTGGAATCTACTTTGCTTAACTCTGATGAGGCTTCATCAATATTGGAGTCTTTTAAGAAGGCGGCATACCTTGCAGACAGTCTCTTGTTTCTTCCGTAGGCTGTGTCTAGCCGTTTTATAGTGTCCTGTAGACTCGCTGCATCATTTTTGTGGCGTTGGATGCTTGACATGAGGGAGGTGACTCATTCCCATAGGTCGTCCAGGTTGTCACTGAACTCATCCTTCGTACCGTGATAGTTTGACAGAGCGTCTTGGTCGTGAGTCTTGGTCTGTTTCTGAAGCTGGCTCTGTTTCCCCCTCTTCATAATGGACAGTATCGGGTAGTATTTGCTCTGTTTCAGCAGTGGGAGACTGTGCAGGGTCTTTTTCGGCCATTTTGATTTAAGGTGAACTGTCTCTTTAAGAAACTGAACTTTTGAATTGGGAGCTGGAAATCGCAGTGCAGCTTTGTTAAGACATCCTCATGAGATTCCCAATGTGTTTTTAGAGAATTGTGAGGTTTTGCAGGCCAACAATCTGCAACGATGTTGTATAATATACAGGGAGTCTCTATGCACAATGCGGTCTGGGGTGACACTGCAGAGTTTCTTAGCAGAGCAGGGCTGCAGTATATTAGCGGGCAGATGGGTGCTTTTTTGCCGGGCTTCAAGGCAGTTTTTTGACTGTTCTGTCCCCACATGTGGCGAATGGAGGTGTAGTTGATTGGGGCTGGGAGAGATTCCTACCTTCCGTTTCCTCAATGCAGAGCAGACAGGACTATTGTTGCTGTTTTGCTGTTCATGCGTCCGGAGAGATGATACACACCAAGGATTGTGAAGTCCAGACTTGTTTATTTGGAGATCTGGACATACAGCATATGATTGGTAATGCAGTAGGTTCTCCAGACATGCAGATGTAACAACCAAGGTGATACAGCAAGGTGCATCAAATTGGTAGCAAGTTGGAGCAAGGTGGTAAAAAAACTGATGCCTTTCACAGCTCTGAAACTAAGAATGGCCGAAAGCAGGAAGAGAAGCAGTGACCTGACCCGGAAGTGGAAGGCATGTACTAGAATTAATTAGCTGCAGGCTGCTGTACAGAAAAAGACCAGCAGGTGGCAGCAGACCAAATGCAAGACTGTAGACAAAGAATGGTCACATAGCACAATCTATATAAAGCATATAAGAATAACCTTAGATGGAACAGCACACTGTATATACTGTCAGTGTACAGGTAATACAGTGATCACCAGTGACATTATATACCGGTGCTCTGTATATACTATCAGTGTACAGGTATTAAAGGTGTCACTGGTGACATTATACACAGGAGCTCTGTATATAGTGTCAATGTACAGGTAATACAGTGATTACCAGTGACATTATACACAGGAGCTCTGTATCTAGTGTATAGTGCATAGTGTATAGTTTACAGGTAATACAGTGATCACCAGTTGCATTATACACTGTATCTCTATATAGAATACACAGTGTATAGTGTCAGTGTACAGGTAATACAGGGCTCACCAGTGACATTATACACAGGGGCTCTGTATATAGTGTCAGTGTACAGGTAACACACTGATTCACTGGTGACGTCTCTAGTTGAAGTCCTTCATCTTCATCCACCACACACCACCATCACTTTTTCTAGCCAGGACTCGCCACTGCAGAAAATAACACAGTTATCTAGAGCACATTTCTCAATTTTTTCCCAACTTCTACACTGCGCCAGATGAAGAAAAAAAAAAGCATAAATTTCACCCTGCACAGCATCAGGATCTCTCCTCCCAAACACTGAAAACAGTGTCCTCAAAAATAAAATATATCACTGAAGCAATAATATCCCATAATTAGCCCCTACAGCAATAACGTCCTGCATCCTGCTCCCATATGTTCTCCATTTTGGACCAGACATGTCTCATTCCTGGCCCCAATGTCTCTCCATCCTAGCCCCAGTTTCTCTCCATACTTACCCAGCATCTCTCCATACTGCCACGTGTCTCTTCATACTGCCCTAATGTCACTCCATACTGCCCTAATCTCTCTCCATACTGCCCCAATGTCTCTCTATTCTGCCCCATGGTTCTCCATAATGCTCCATGTCTCTCCATACCATCCCAGTATCTCTTCATACTGCCCCATGTCTCTTCATACTGCCCCAGTATCTCTCCACACTGCCCCAGGTGTCTTCATACTGCCCTAATGTCTCTCCATACTCACCCAATGTCTCTCCATTCTCCCCCATGTCTCTCCATACTGCCCCAGTATCTTCACACTGCCCTATGTCTCTCCATAATGCTCCATGTCTCTCCATACTGCCCCAATGTCTCTCCATACTGCCCCATGTCTCTCCATACTGCTCCAGTATCTCCATCCTGCCCCAATGATTCTCCATACTGCCCCAATGTCTCCATTTTCCCTGATGTCTCTCCATACTGCCCCATGTCTCTCCATACTGCCCCATGTCTCTCCATACTGCCCCAATATCTCCATACTGCCCTATGTCTCTCCATACTGCTCCATGTCTCTCCTTACTGCCCTAATGTCTCTCCATACTGCCTCAATGTCTCTCCATACTGCCCCAGTATCTCCATACTGCCCTATGTCTCTCCATACTGCTCCATGTCTCTCCTTTCTGCCCCAACGTCTCTCCATACTGCCCCAATATTTCTCCATCCTGCCCCAATATCTCTCCATCCTGCCCCAATATCTCTCCATGCTGCCCCATGTCTCTCCATACTGCCGATGTCTCTCCACAGTGCCCCATGTCTCTCCATACTGCCCCATGTCTCTCCATAGTGCCCGATGTCTCTCCAGAGTGCCCCATGTCTCTCCATACTGCCCCCATGTCTCTCCATATGTGGTGGGGGCCAGGTTGGGGGGTGGTCCACTGCTTACCACATCCGGACGACACAGACACCAGGCGAAGCAAGGACAAGACGGAGGCAGAGTTCCGTTGTAACAGTTCAGGATTTTATTCGTCGTCCTCCTGACGACCACAACCACGCACCGCAGCCTCTTTACAGTTCTCCGTCTCCAGGCCCGGGTACCTGCACCTTTCCTCCAGTTGAAGTAACGTCCCTCGCGGATCTTTCGCTGGGGCTGTCCTAGACCAATCTACTGCTAGCGCTTCACCTGCTCGAGGTCGTCACCCAATCGGTACCCCCAGGGCCTCGTCTGTCCTGCGGTCCATCGGGTCAGGGCCACCCCCCTGACTATCTCTTTCATGTTAGTCCCCTGGTCGAGCTCTTCGCTGTTCTCCGTCTTCTGCCGAGCTCCTCCCTGGACTGGCCTGCCTGGAACCCCAACCAGTCCTATTTATCCCCTCTCTCACCGGGAATTCCCCTCCTGGGTTCCTATCTCCCCGCCCCCCATGACTAAGCGTTTCTCAAGCCCTAAGCTGCTGTTGAGTCCTGAACTACTCCCCCCTGCCATCTTGTGGTCATTTCTAGGTACTGCACTCTCTTGCCTGTCTTTCCCAGCTATCACCCTGCTGTCCTTGTCAATCTCCGTCCATAGTGCACCAACCGTTCCCTCCTACTTCCAGTCAAGTCCGTCCATCAAGTCACCTTCCCCACACATACTTTCCCCATGTTTCTTCATACTGCCCCCATGTCTCTCCTTACTGCCCCATGTCTCTCCACAGTGCCCCATGTCTCTCCATACTGCCTACTGCCCCCATGTCTCTCCATACTGCCCCATGTCTCTCCACAGTGCCCCATGTCTCTCCATACTGCCTACTGCCCCCATGTCTCTCCACACTCCCCCTATTGTGCGGCTTTGCGAAAAAAAAGTTTCTCCTTACCTGACCGAGGTCCAGCCGTGTCCTCACCTTGATTCATCTGAGGAGCAGACCTCTCGGTGTATGGCATTGATGTCATACGCCGAGGACGTGCGCACTGATGCCAGCTGCCAGTCTGGGATTCGCTGGCGGCAGTTAACTGTTGCCGTGTGGGAAGCCTTCCCGCACGGCAACATAGATTCTAACTGATTTGAATAGATTTTAAATGAACATGAGTCCGAGGATGCACGTTCAGTTACTGAACAGGCAGAAACCTGGAGCTGGGGCCTGGTGAGCAAAAAGCCCCCTCTGCTCACCGGGCCACATACACCAGTAAGGGCATTAATGCCCTGATGGCGGCTCTGTCCATAAGACTTGGTGAAAATTGTGGCTTATCCAGTATCCTGAGCAAAAGAGAAGGACATCTTTCTATTAAATGGGTTTTCTAAACTCTACACTTTAAGATCAAGGAACAACCTCCATAAATTCACGATGGGAAGAGCTTTAGACATTAAAGGAACCGGGCAGCGGAGACTGATCAAGTATAAGAATTATGCATAGAAGTGAATGGTATGTAGCTGCAATACCTCACATGACCAGTATATTGGGATGGCGCTGTTTTGGATGTAGGAAGCCATGTTTATGTAATCCTAAAAAACTCCACTTATATAAAGATTGATTCCCAGCATGCAACATTCCTTCAAATAGCACCAGTGTCTGAGGCAGCAGCACAATAGGGGCCTGTAAGGGAACCTGTAAATCCACTCAGTATGCCAGGCAGCTGGGGAGGGTCCATGAATCAATGTGAGATACATTTGTGTTGGGAGGAACAACATTTTTCCATGCAATCGGTGACCCCAGGTCACCATGAATCAAGTCCCCGATAACATCAGGCTGTAACATTATTTAATGTGACTCGCATGGGACTTCCCGATATTTATATCCCTCATTAATCAGACAGTTGGGGCAATGGCTGCTGATCTGTCAGATGAGATCTGGGTTGAGATCAGGTGTTTGCTAAAATTTATCATTCCCCAGAGCCTCACAAAAGAGCAATTAACTAACTGCTTGTTGCAGGAAAATGTAAGGGAGAATCAGAAGTCCTGAGTGCTGGCACCGCATATCATGAACTGAAAAAGTGGCTTCAATAAAGCTCCTACTAGTTGTCACCCAGCTTTTTCAGCACCCCGACAGACAAATCTGCAACAGCATGCAAACTGGGGGTCAATCACTTGAGAAATGGCTAAAATTGGTGTTCATCAGTCTAGGTAATGTAATAACGGCCATCTTGGTTGTCACATGATAAGTGATACATATTATTTTATATTTATATATATAAATACACAGTATATATATATATATATACACTCACTGGCCACTTTATTAGGTACACCATGCTAGTAACGGGTTGGACCCCCTTTTGCCTTCAGAACTGCCTCAATTCTTCGTGGCAGAGATTCAACAAGGTGCTGGAAGCATTCCTCAGAGATTTTGGACCATATTGACATGATGGCATCACACAGTTGGCGCAGATTTGTCGGCTGCACATCCCTGATGCGAATCTCCCGTTCCACCACATCCCAAAGATGCTCTATTGGATTGAGATCTGGTGACTGAGGAGGCCATTTGAGTACAGTGAACTCATTGTCATGTTCAAGAAACCAATCTGAGATGATTCGAGCTTTATGACATGGCGCATTATCCTGCTGAAAGTAGCCATCAGATGTTGGGTACATTGTGGTCATAAAGGGATGGACATGGTCAGCAACAATACTCAGGTAGGCTGTGGCGTTGCAACGATGCTCAATTGGTACCAAGGGGCCCAAAGAGTGCCCAGAAAAAATTCCCCACACCATGACACCACCACCACCAGCCTGAACCGTTGATACAAGGCAGGATGGATCCATGCTTTCATGTTGTTTACGCCAAATTCTGACCCTACCATCCGAATGTCGCAGCAGAAATCGAGACTCATCAGACCAGGCAACGTTTTTCCAATCTTCTACTGTCCAATTTCGATGAGCTTGTGCAAATTGTAGCCTCAGTTTCCTGTTCTTAGCTGAGAGGAGTGGTACCCAGTGTGGTCTTCTGCTGCTGTAGCCCATCTGCCTCAAAGTTCGACGCACTGTGCGTTCAGAGATGCTCTTCTGCCTACCTTGGTTGTAACGGGTGGCAATTTGAGTCACTGTTGCCTTTCTATCAGCTCGAACCAGTCTGCCCATTCTCCTCTGACCTCTGGCATCAACATGGCATTTCCGGCCACAGAACTGCCGCTCACTGGATTTTTTTTATTTTTCGGACCATTCTCTGTAAACCCTAGAGATGGTTGTGCGTGAAAATCCCAGTAGATCAGCAGTTTCTGAAATACTCAGACCAGCCCTTCTGGCACCAACAATCATGCCACGTTCAAAGGCACTCAAATCACCTTTCTTCCCCATACTGATGCTCGGTTTGAACTGCAGGAGATTGTCTTGACCATGTCTACATGCCTAAATGCACTGAGTTGCCGCCATGTGATTGGCAGATTAGAAATTAAGTCTTAACACACAGTTGGACAGGTGTACCTAATAAAGTGGCCAGTGAGTGTATATATATTCAAATTCAAAGAAGCTTTATTGGCAGGACTAAATACACATTAGTTTTGCCAAAGCAATTTTACAAAAGGGAATAGGGATAGGGACTGTAGGGATGTTGGGTAGGGGCTGTAGGAAAGGTGGATGGGGGCAGATCCAGGATGGGGCTATAGAAGTCCATGGCATAGGGAAGGTGGATGGGGGGATGGGGCAGATCCAGGGTGGGGGCTATGGAATCCATGGCATAGGGAAGGTGGATGGGGGGATGGGGCAGATCCGGGGGGGGCTATGGAATCCATGGTATAGGGAAGGTGGATGAGGGGATGGGGCAGATCCAGGGTGGGGGCCATAGAAGTCCATGGCATATCATAGTTCTCGCAGTCTATGACATTCGCTCACATATTGCGCCACTGTGGCGCCCCTGAGGCTCAGTCGCCACAGAGGTACTGCACCTTCTCCTAAGGTGTGGTGCCCCACCGTCTGGGTAAGTTGGGAGCTCCTTTCCACACTCCAACACTCGCACCCCACACAACAGGGTAGTTCTGCACAACCAACACCTCATTTGCACAAGGAAAGACTAGAAGCAATGGGATGAAACTGAATGGGAGGAGACACAGATTAGATATTAGAAAAAACTTTTTCACAGTTAGAGTGATCAATGAGTGGAACAGGCTGCCACGAGAAGTGGTGAGTTCTCCTTCAATGGAAGTCTTCAAACAGAGGCTGGACAGACATCTGACTGGGATGATTTAGCGAATCCTGCTTTGAGCAGGGGGTTGGACCAGATGGCCCAGGAGGTCCCTTCCAACTCTACGATTCTATGATTCTATGATTCTACCACATTGTGGCTCAGTGCTTAGAGAGTAGCAGAGCACTTCTGGTGGTTCCCTGCTTGGAACACTGGATGTGTTCGGAGGTGGGTGGAGTTTAGATCCATATAAAAGATTGGGAAGGTTTAGAATTACGGGTTCAGTCTGACAGAAGGTCGGCGGAGTAGGAAGTCACTGGGAGAAGGGATGGAGGAAGGAGTGCTGCAGCTGCCTCAGTGACCTGAGCCAGCTGGCACGGGAGAGTAAGGAAGGTGGAAAGACGTAGAACTGTAACCCAGGTTTCCATAAGAAAGAGAGTCAAGTACGGAATGAAGGAGTAGAGAACAGAGAGGAGACGTGGGTTGGAAGAGGAACCCTGCCTATAGGTTCTCAGCGCAAGGCCGGGGCCCGGTCCCCGAGGTTGTATGGACACTTATGGTTCTGCAGCAGACACCGGTGGAGTAGTTGGCTGTAAATGCATTACTCCCATCCAAGACTTGAGGCACAACAGCAGCACAGATAGAGAGCCGGGAGTGAGGCATCCCCGAAGCAGGCTACAGCTGTCTGCCGTGCAAGTAGAGTTCTAGGAACATCTCTTAGGACGCATTCCAGGGTTACTAAGTACTGGAGTGCTTCACACCACAAGGCACATTGGCGGAGTCGTACCTTACATGTTGGTGGAGTGTTGGAGAGGAGAGCCCTGACTTGCCCGGGAGGTTGGTTGAGTCTTTCCCCCGGAGGACACGGCACGGAGGCGGGCACCAGTGTGTACCTGGAACTGTGAGTAAAGCTTTGAAACTGCAAGCTCTGGTGTTCTCCCTTCATTTGTGCGCTAACACCTTCAGCACTGCTACATCTGGGTGCCAACATCCACACCATCCTGCGCCTCTCCTCATCCATAGCACCTACACTGCCCTGGGACTACAGCTCCGCCTGTGGGGAGCTACACCATCTTTGCTGCACCACACCCTCAGTCCCAGCGGATCTGAATGCAGCGTCGGCTTAACACCTCCCTTACCGAACACCACAGGTGGCGTCACAAACTATTCCATTAACCACAAACCACCATTGATTTGGGCGCCCAGGGCCACGGACCGGGTCGCCGCTGCTGTGACACATCCCCCTGACACCAGCCCGGTACCGAGTACCCCATGGCCCTGGGAGGGTGACACACCACTATCTCCACTGCTCTCTCTTCTTCCCCCAGCAGGATATATGTTTTCTCCTCGTTCATGGTGATGAAATCCGGGAAGAGATGTGAGAGTCTCCTGAAGTGAATGTCCCTCACTGCTGAGTATTTGGAGCAGTGTAGCAGGAAGTGGGTCTCATCCTCCAGGGCCTCCTGGTCACAGTGTTGGCACAGTCTTTCCTCCCTGGGCTTGTAGCTCTGCCTGTGTCGGCCGGATTTGATGGCCAGACTGTGGGCACTGAGTCTATACCGGCTCAGGATCTTGCGGTCTCTGGGGTCTGGGAGTTTCTCCAGATATGGGGCCAGTCTGTAGTCTCTCTGTAGACTCCGGCACATGGTCAGTTTCTGTGAGCTGATGATGTCGTTCTTCCAGTCACTTATGTACCTCTCCTGGCCTTCGTCTACCATCTTCCTGATTCCGGCTTTTGTCAGGTTGTTGTGATTGGTGTTCTGGTCAGATTGGGTTTGGGTGGGCTGTTCCGAGGATCCTGGTTTTTCTGTTTCACCTACATATGTCAGGGCTTTATGGTGATGGGAGCTTGGATTGCTCCTACGTAGGTGAGCCCGGAATGACAGTGCCCTCTTTAGAACCGTTAGGTATACACACATATATATACATATAGATATATATATATAAATATATATATACACATACATATACACATTCTGAATGTAAATGAGTACACCCCAACAGATTTGGCAAAAACCTTCCAGAAACAAATTTTTAAAAAAAGATTACAAAATGTTGGCCATTGATTACAAACAATACTTTTTATTTTGTACACCCAAAAAAATAATTTTCATAACAAATTAAGTCAAGACTATGTCACAAAAGTGAGTACACCCCAATGAAAATATTAGGAGCAAAGCTAAAGTTTAGTCTACAATATTCTAATTCAGAAGAATTCAACCACAGATAAGTTTAATTATTCACTACACCAGTGTCCAACAGATGGGGGGGGACATAAAGCATTATTGCTTACTCCTTTCAATTTCATGCTGTGAGCAATGGCACCACATTATTATTATTATTATTATTATTATTATTATTATTATTATTATTATTATTATGCATTTATATAGCACCATTTATTCCATGGCGCTTTACATGTGAAAAGGGGAAATATAGACAGGTACAATAAACATGTGTAAGACAAGGGACACACAAGTACATAAGGAGAGGGGGCCCTGCCCGCGAGGGCTCACAGTCTACAGGGATGGGTGAGGATACAGTAGGAGAGGGTAGAGCAGGTTGTGCGGTGGTACAGTAGACCGAGGATCATTGCAGGCTGTAGGCTTGTCGGAATAGGTGGGTCTTCAGGTTCATCTTGAAGGTTTCCGTTGATGGTGAGAGTCTGATGTGTTGCAGCAGAGAGTTCCAGAGTATGAGGGAAGCGCGGGAGAAGTCTTGTATGCGGTTGTGGGAAGAAGAGATAAGGGGAGAGTAGAGAAGGAGATCCTGAGATGATCGAAGGTTGCGTGCGGGTAGGTACCTGGAGACCATGTCACAGATGTATGGAGGAGACAGGTTGTGGATGGCTTTGTATGTCATGGTTAGGGTTTTGAATTGGAGCCTCTGAGCAATAGGAAGCAAGTGAAGGGCCTGGCATAGGGAGGAGGCTGGGGAATAGCGGGGAGACAGGTGGATTAGTCGGGCAGCAGAGTGTAGGATGGACTGGAGTGGTGCCAGAGTGCTAGAGGTGAGGCCAGAGAGTAGGAGGTTGCAGCAGTCGAGGCGGGAGATGATAAGAGCATGCACTAGTGTTTATGTGGTTTCGAGGTTGAGGAATGAGCGGATCCGGGAAATATTTTTGAGTTTGAGGCGGCAGAAGGAGGCGAGGGCTTGGATATGTGGTTTGAAAGAGAGCGCAGAGTTGAGGATCACCCCAAGGCACCGAGCGTGCGGGACTGGGGAAAGAGAGCAGCCTTTGACATTGATGGATAGGTCTGGTGGAGGGGCAGAATGAGATGGGGAAAGATGATGAATTCTGTTTTGTCCATGTTCAGTTTGAGAAAGCGAGCCGAGAAGAAGGCTGAGATAGCAGACAGACATTGTGGGATTTCAGTCAGTAAGGAGGAGTGGTTGGGTCCAGATGGGTAGATCAGCGTGTCATCGTCGTAGAGGTGATACTGCAAACCATGGGATTCTATGAGTTGTGCCAAACCAAAGGTGTAGATGGAGAATAGTAGGGGTCCTAGGACAGAGCCTTGAGGAACACCGACAGACAGGGGATGAGGGGAGGAGGTTGTGTGTGAGAGGGAGACACTAAATGTTCGGTCTGTTAGGTATGAGATCCAGGATAGGGCCAAATCTGTGAGGCCAAGAGATGAGAGAGTCTGTAGCAGGAGGGAATGGTCTACAGTGTCGAAGGCAGAGGACAGGTCCAGGAGAAGGAGGACAGAGTAGTGTCGCTTGCTCTTGGCAGTGACCACATGGAAGAGAAATGTCACAAGACCTGGGAAAGAAAATCAAAGAAAATTATTTCTTTACTTTACAGCAGAAAGGTAAAGGCTACCAGAAGATCAGTAATGCTTTACTTCTCAGTCAGATACCTGAGCAAAAGTGATACAAAAATGTAACAAAGGTGGGAAAGAAGTATCTCATAGTGACGTCCAGGTGATCATGGAAATGGCCACCTAAGCAGGAAGGTTTGCTGATGAGCAGGGGGAAGAAAATCCACATGTCTGTTCGCTAGAGTTGAGCGACTTTTGGTTTTTTAGGGTCGAGTTTCGTTTCGTGAAACCCGACTTTTCCAAAAGTCGGGTCGAGCAAGATCGGCCGATTATAGGGAAAAGTCGGGGTCGTCCCGAAACACGAAACCCAATGTAAGTCAATGGGGAATAAAAGTCGGCAGTGAGAGGAGGACAGGAAACACACCTACAGTGCCCATTTGAATGCCAAAAGCATCAATTCTTCTTACTTAAGCTTGTCAACCTTAATTAACTTCATAATACAAGTTACGCACTGAAAAATGGGGGTTATTTGGCTAAAGTTGTGGGGGGGTAGGGCTGGCTCCAGGTTTTCATGTGCCCTGGGCGAAAGAGCGCCCCTTTAACACATACCACAACTCATCATGCTCCGATACGGCAGAGAAATAGCGGTATAGTACAATGAAAAATACCTCACTTTTTACATCTCATGACGAGGCCCATCTATTTCTCCATACAGAATCATTGGTCCCATATAATGTTTGAAACAGTATATGATGAGCTCCACATAATGCTACAGTATATGTTGGTCCCCATGGATGAAGCTCCACTGTCTTATGGGCCCAAATAATGCTCCAAACATAATGGGCCCCATTTCTAATGCTCTAGTGTATAATGGGCCCTGTAAATGCTGCTCCAGTGTCTGATGTCCACCTTTGGAATGTTCCAGTGTATGGTGGGCCCATTCTATCATTCTCCAGAGTATAGTGCTCCCCAAAAATTGCTGTCCCAACATTGAAAACAATCAAATAAGTCTCCTCGCTAGGGAATCCCTGTACTAGTCTGGACTCCTCGTCGTCCCCATCTTCCATGTCACTGCACAGTATTTCAACCTTGCAAGTGCTGTGATCCTGAGCAAGCAGGGGGGCCCACTCGTTGGCGACGGCACTGGCACAGGGCCCCTGATAGTACGGTGGTGTGTCTGATGGCGGGTGGGCCGAACCTGCACTTTCATCTGCAGCTTCCTCGTTGTCACCGTGTATGGTGGTATAGTGTGCGGGAAGGGGCACCTGAGTCTCATCAGGGTCAGAATCTGGCTCTGTACACTGCGAGGACAATGTAGTGCTCTGAGTGAATGTACCAGCAGAATCATCTATCAGTGGCTGTGCATCAGTGCACTCCATGTCAGATTCATCTTGGCCTGGGTAATTCACCATTTCACTTGATAATCCAGGCATGGTATGTGAAAACAGCTCCATGGAGTAATCAGTAGTATGGCCTGCGTCATCCTTCAATCTTGGTTGGGGTGAAGGACACAAGGAAAGGTGTGGTTCATGAACATGAGCCTCCAATGACGACTCAGTGCTTTTACTTTTTACAACTTCAGAAGAGGAGGCGATAGAGCTGGAGGCTGAGTCAGCAATGTAAGACAAAACTTTTTCCTGATGCTCTGGCTTTAAAAGCGGTTTGCCAACTCCTAGAAAACTAAGCCTTCGAAGCCTTATGGAGCCAGACGATGACACAGGCTCAACACCTCCTGCATTCGGTCCTATTTTGCTCTCGCCACTACCATTAGATCCACCACCAACACCATCATTACCAGCTGCTAACCCCCGCCCAATTCCACGGCCTCTTCCACCAGCCTTCCTCATTTTTTGTAGAAATGTAGACAAAATCCAACAAACTATATAGTAATGTAAAACAAGGTACAAGGTGTCTATAGGACAGGGGAGATTTTGAATTTCTGCACACACTTGTGGACATTGGACACTTATGGATTGTGTGAGGCCCACTGAATATCACAGCGCTATGTCACAGACTCGATGGCACAGGTGTGAAAAAAGTGACTACAGGATAAGGGAGATTTTGAATTTCTGCACACACTAGTGGACACTGGACACTTTTGGATTGTGTGAGGCCCACTGAATATCAGAGCGCTATGTCACAGGCTCGATGGCACAGGTGTGAAAAAAGTGACTACAGGATCACAGAGATTTTGAATTTCTGCAGACACTTGTGGACACTGGACACTTATGGATTGTGTGAGGCCCACTGAATATCAGAGCGCTATGTCACAGGCTCGATGGCACAGGTGTGAAAAAAGTGACTACAGGATAAGGGAGATTTTGAATTTCTGCACACACTAGTGGACACTGGACACTTTTGGATTGTGTGATGCCCACTGAATATCAGAGCGCTATGTCACAGGCTCGATGGCACAGGTGTGAAAAAAGTGACTACAGGATAAGGGAGATTTTGAATTTCTGCACACACTAGTGGACACTGGACACTTTTGGATTTTGTGAGGCCCACTGAATATCAGAGCGCTATGTCACAGGCTCGATGGCACAGGTGTGAAAAAAGTGACTACAGGATCACAGAGATTTTGAATTTCTGCACACACTTGTGGACACTGGACACTTATGGATTGTGTGATGCCCACTGAATATCACAGCGCTATGTCACAGGCTCGATGGCACAGGTGTGAAAAAAGTGACTACAGGATAAGGGAGATTTTGAATTTCTGCACACACTAGTGGACACTGGACACTTTTGGATTGTGTGAGGCCAACTGAATATCAGAGCGCTATGTCACAGGCTCGATGGCACAGGTGTGAAAAAAGTGACTACAGGATCACAGAGATTTTGAATTTCTGCACACACTAGTGGACACTGGACACTTTTGGATTGTGTGAGGCCCACTGAATATCAGAGCGCTATGTCACAGGCTCGATGGCACAGGTGTGAAAAAAGTGACTACAGGATAAGGGAGATTTTGAATTTCTGCACACACTAGTGGACACTGGACACTTTTGGATTGTGTGAGGCCCACTGAATATCAGAGCGCTATGTCACAGGCTCGATGGCACAGGTGTGAAAAAAGTGACTACAGGATAAGGGAGAATTTGAATTTCTGCACACACTAGTGTACACTGGACACTTTTGGATTGTGTGAGGCCCACTGAATATCAGAGCGCTATGTCACAGGCAGAAATTGGCTAGTGTATCACAAGCTACAAGGTGTATGTAGAATTGGGCAGAATAGGAATCTCCCTAGAGTGTATGTCTGTAAGAACGGAACAAGTCCTCCACTTATCCTTCCACAGTGACACACAGATAGCTTCACTGTGGCCGTGATAACAGCCGTTACACGGTACTGAGAGGAGCGTGCACGTACACGGCTGTCCGGTGTACGTAAAATTGTCAAGCTCCGTGTTTTTTAAGTATACGGACTGACACACGCTGTCTCTCTATAGTTTTGAATGTGATCAAACAGCAAATATATTTAACTGTTTGAAAGCTAGACAAAACTAGTAGGTGCAGGTCTGTAAGAACGGAACATGTCCTCGACTTATTCTCACAGAGTGACACACAGATAGCTTCACTGTGGCTGTGATAACAGCCGTTACACGGTACTGTGTGAGGAGCGTACACCGCTGTATGGTGTGAAAAAATGCACGCTCAGTACCTCAGCAGGACAAAAAAAAAAATTGGGATTGTTTTTAAAAAAGCAGTTTGCAGAGCAGTGGGTAAACAGCAATGCAGCCGTCAGGAAGCCTTAGAAGGCAGCCTAACAACCAACACCGCTGATCCACCACAATATAGCCTCCCCTTGCACTGCACACACAGTGACTGGTGTGTTGTACAGGCAAAATCGCTAGCAGCAGAAGTAGTTTTTTTTTCTTCTTCCCTGCCTAACGCTCTCCCTACAGAATCAGCAGCAGCAACCTCTCCCTATGCTAAGATCGGCAGAAGTAAGATGGCGGTCGGCGTGCACGCCCTTTTATACCCCCTGTGACGCCCACCAAAGCAAGCCAATCACTTGCATGCCCTTCTGAAAGATGGTGGTGACCCCTGCCTATGTCATCACGTTGCCCACAGTGTCCGTGGATCCTGATTGGCTGAAAAAGAGCGCAAAACAAACTTTTGAAACGCGACTTTGGAGTGTAAGTCGCCGACCTCGTGGCCGACCTCATCCTAGGGTCGGGTTTCGTTTCATGAAACCCGACTTTGCCAAAAGTCGGCGACTTTTGAAATTTTTCGACCCGTTTCGCTCAACTCTACTGTTCACTGCAGTTATGTAAAGAAGTGGAAAGCTGAACTGGGGTGAATGTTTTCCGTGACACAATGTGGCGTACACCGCACCGCAGAAGAATGGCACGCATGGCTGTCTTCAACAAATGAAGACGCTCCCAAAGCCCAGGAACAAAATAGTCACCGACAATTTTTCAGAACACATGTTTAAACGTATGAAGACTCAAGGGACTATATAATCTGGAATGATGAGACCAAGAGAAAGGTTTTTGGAACTGGAGAGTCGTCATCATGATGGAGACAGGGAAGTGTTGGATGTATGAAGCTTGGCACATATGGCCGACTTTATCTACCATTGTCTTTCCCATGACCCTCGCATTGCATTCTTCTTGGCCAAAAAAGATTGCTGATTGTTCACCCTGCTAGACCCACACCCCTCTTCTTCCTGAGCTGGAGAGGTCTTCTAAAATGGTGCTATACCAGAAGGCCATTGTGGAAAATATGATGAAAAAATTTCCATCAAACTACACTAATTTCAGGAGGAGAAGCCAGGGAGTCACACAGCAAAGGCAAGGGTACATTGTCAAAGGCATTGGCCAACTTCATGACACCAGCCTAGCGCCAAGGTCCTGATGATTGGGTATTTTTTACAAGGAGGAAAAAGATTTTATGATTGTCTAGCAATACCAGCGTAGCGTATCCCTAATTCTGCTGCAACTTTGAACTATTGGGTCTAAAAGCTGCACACCTGGCATGAGCTGTCCCTCTATGATTTGGAGGTGTTGTGATGCCCTGCTGCTATCTTCTTGCCTAAGTGGGGTTTTAGGGCCATAACAGATACTTTTGTCTGTCAACAGAGAATGTAGACAGGTTCACGCTCATAAAAATGAACAAAACCACACTTTACCACACCACCAGATGACAGCAACACACAAAGTGTTTGTAATATTCAATATTTTAATGAGGCCCACCAGTTGTTGCATTTCAGGGGTCTATAGATAAACCTTCTAATAATTTCTGTCTGGATTTGCACTTTCTACAAAAGCCTTCATGACTGTATAAGTACATCAACTACATTTTCAAAATATTTTCATTCAAAAAATTTTCATGGATTCAATTACTCATCCATATAGTTTAACAAGGTTATTGTTGCATTACGGTGGTATGTAAAACTTACAAAAAGCTTAGAAAAAAAAAGTTCAGGATTAAATTAGTCATCCATACAGTATTCCGTGCTTTCTGTCACATTTTGGTGGTATGTAAGGCTACTTTCACACTTGCATTTTTTTGCGCTGCGCAGTGCACACATAAAAAATGCATCATGCGTTTGTATGCGTTTTTTGTGTTTTTGCGCATTTTTTTAAAAAAAGCATGCTTTTTTTGCGCTGACGTGCGCATTACCTTGCACACGTCAGCGATCCCATAGACTATAATGTGTTTTTGGGTGAATTTTGTGCGCATTGCGTGCACATGCACTTTTTTGAGACAGGTCAGACGCACAAAAAATGCAACAGGATGCATTTTGTGCGCCCGGGTGCACACTACAAAAAAACGCATGCGCATATAAACGCGTACAAACGCATGTCTATGCGCACCCATGTTAAGTATAGGAAAAAAACCGCATGCTTTTTTTGCGCAAAAACAGCGCAAAAAAACACAAGTGTGAAACCAGCCTAACAGTAGAAAAAAGCATTTGAAAATTGTACTTGTTTCTTCACAATTCTTACCCATAGACTTGTAAGGGGAGGCCAGGACTGTAGTCGTGGCCAGAGACACGGAAGCATCTGTGTCCTGACCTTCCCTCACAGAAAACTGTAATCCACTTCTCAGCTTACCTGTGTCTCCAGGTTCAGGTCCCCCGGGCACTTCCCAGGCAGCAACAGCCCTTCATCCAGGTGACCCACAGTAATGGAGACACAGTCCAGAATAACTTGAATGTTTTCTTTACTTAGAACTTCACGCAATATATCCACAGTTGGCACATCATGGAATTCACATCCAACTTTACTGGCTTCCGCAGCTGTCCCTACTTTGCTGATGCTTCTGTGCAGCACACGTCCTGACAAGACCATCTTAGACTGCTTCCCAGCTTCTTCCTGGCATAACCTCGCCATGATGACAATTTCTTCTGCCTGTTTCGCCCCAGACCTGAAGTCATCCGACACCCAGTTTAGTTGCCTCTGGAAAAGCATCCGGGCCTGTCTGTACCGTTCCCTGCGAAGCTTCAACTTCCTTCTGTTCCTTACTTCAACCGACTCCCGCCCTGAAGGCCTCCGCCGAGGCTATGAGTCATAACATCTTCTTCCTACTGTACTGGCCCACTGCAATGATGCCCAGTGGCCATGGATAATGTGGGCTGCCTCTGCTTAATGTTGCGTGGCTGCCGAGCCATCCTGCGCCTAAAGCCCATGTGGACACTTCGGGCACCCTGGCCCCATCTGACTAACTTCCCTTCTGTTCTACCCTTAACTCTTGGCAGCCCCTCCTACACTTAGCCCTATACTATCTACTAACTGTCTATATACTAGAGTGCCCACTTCTAGTGTCCAACTAAGAGCATTACGCTTTCCCTATACTGTACACAAAACATAGTGAACATTATCACACTACATGCAATGAAGAACATGGAAACAAAGCAATGGTAATACCCAGAAGGGGTAGCAGTACCATATCACACATACAGTAGTACATATACACACATGGTCAAAATTGTTGGTACCCCTCATTTAATGACAGAAAAACCCACAATGGTGACAGAAATAACTTGAATCTGCGGGCAAAGCCAAAAAAGCATTAGTGCGCAGCACGCTGATTTGGGGTGGAGAGAGGGACCAGAACCAATGCCTATTAGACCAGACCGAGGATATTAATACAGCACAGGAGCAATATAAAAAGTTTTTATGGGGGATTTATGGGGAGTCAGGAGATTTCACAAGTAGTTGGGGAATGTATAGCTCACATTTTATTAGATGATATTTTTAGTTGATAGGTCAAAAAACTGGTGGCAGGTTCCCTTTAAGTACAGTTAGGTCCTTATATATTTGGACAGAGACAACATTTTTCTAATTTTGGTTCTAGACATTACCACAATGAATTTTAAACAAAACAATTCAGATGCAGTTGAAGTTCAGACTTTCAGCTTTCATTTGAGGGTATCCGCATTAAAATTGGATGAAGGGTTTAGGAGTTTCCGCTCCTTAACATGGGCCACCCTGTTTTTATAGGAACCAAAAGTAATTGGAAAGATTAAATAATTGTAAATAAAATGTTCATTTCTAGTACTTGGTTGAAAACCCTTTGTTGGCAATGACTGCCTGAAGTCTTGAGCTCATGGACATCACCAGACGCTGTGTTTCCTCCTTTTTGATGCTCTGCCAGGCCTTCACTGCGTTGGTTTTCAGTTGCTGTTTGTTTGTGGGCCTTTCTGTCTGAAGTTTAGTCTTTAACAAGTGAAATGCATGCTCATCTATACTGATAAGTGATGATGAGTGAATTATTATCCAATCATGCTTGGGTGTTATCCATGGGGTGCTCAATTAACTTGTTCGATTCCCCGCGGCTGCATGTTTTGCGGATGTTAGCCAGCCACAACATGTGCGGATTGCCCAAAAAAACGGTAATCCCCGAATGGTAAGCCCAGGGTTGGACTGGCTCATCAGAGAACCAGAAAATCCTCGGTGGGCCCTAGCTTCTTCTTTAGGAGAGTTCATAGTGCAAATCTTGCAGCTGCCATGGGACTCTTGACTAGGGGAGAAAGGTGGGCCTCCAGAATCAAATCCTCTGGTGGGCCCAATGTTCTTCAGTCTGACACTGGGTAAGCCCCTCAGGGTACAGTGCTGTCGCCCTTCCTCTTCACATTGTATACCGCTGACTTTCAGTATAAATCAGATCTTTGTCACCTCCAAAAATTCTCAGATGACTCCGTGATTCTAGGGGGCATTATGGGGGCCCGGGGGAGGAGGAATATAGAATGGTGGTTTCTGACTTTGTGGATTGGTGCCAGACTGTCTAGAACTAAATGTGAAGAAAACCAAGGGGATGATGGTGAGTTATTGAAGGAAAAATGATGATTACTCACCAATCACTATTGCTGGCCAGGAGGTGGAGATGGTTGAGAGCTACAAATATTTGAGGGTTCACCTTGACAGTAAACTCAATTGGAGGTGTCATACGGAGAAGGTTCACAAGAAGGGAATGAGCAGACTGTACTCTCTGCGGAAGCTCAGGTCGTTCAATATGTGCAGTAAAATGCTGGAAATGTTCTACAAGTCCGTTGTAGCAAGCGCCATCTTTTTTGCTCTCATTTGCTGGGGCAGTGGTGTGCGAGTAGCTGATGCTAATAAGCTCAACAAACTTATCAAGAAGGCAAGCGCGGCTGTTGGCCTCCATCTTGACTCTTTTGAGGAGGTAGTGGAAGATAGGATTCAGAAGAAGTGTGGGGCTATAATGATCAATAATACACACCCACTATACGAGCTGTTCTGGAAGCTGAAGAGCACATTCAGCAGCCGACTAATCCTACTAAGGCGCAAGAAGGAGAAATTCAGGAAATCATTTGTGCCTACTGCTATGGGGATGTATAACCATTTCCTAAGGGTGAAAGACAACAATGACCTATGGCTGGTGCATTAACAGCACTGATCAGAGATTTAAGAATTAAGTACCTGCACTTACACAAATTTGTTTGTTACGTAATGTGGTTAGTCATGTGAAAGATCTGTGTCTAGGAATGACTTTATGTAATGCTGTTTGTAACGCTGCTGTAATACCATAATTTCCCTCGGGATCAATAAAGTGTATCGTATCGTATCGTATGTGTTGCTGCCGTGTAACAGCCAAGAATCTTGCAGCTGCGGGGACTTGAACATATTATCTGATCACCCCAAGATACATGGATAACACCCGAGCATGATCTGATAACATGTTATCACTCATCACCAGTAATGAGGCACGGAGACGGGAACGCCACTGTTACCAATACACGCTCCGGAGAAGACTCCGTGTGCTTTCTATCATTTGGAAAACTCCAATTGCCTCTTTCCAGTAAGCAGTGACTCACGCCGAGAGGTTTCTGACACACAAGGATTCACAATTGTTAATATTCCCAGCAATTCTCCCATCTCTATGGGTGGAACGTCTTCTGTGAACAGATTAGAAATTTAGTCCGAGATGACACAGAAGGAAAGATACGACGGAAAATCACTTTAGAGGTGAAACTGCTCAATATAATTTCTCAGGCACACACTCGTCACTGCATTTTCTACCCTTCCCTGCACATAAAAAATCCACTGGAGCTCAACCACCCCAACTCAACTAAACTCATATATATAAATACACTGTATATACATTTCTAACAGGTGGAGGTATTGATTTCTGACACAAAAGCCAAAAATCTACATAGACATAAATACACCACTAGGGGATGGTCCCTGTATACAGAGATACATGATAAGACCCTGTCTGCAGTCACCACTAGCGGGAGCTCCCTGTATACAGAGATACATGATAAGATATGGCTTCAGCCACCACTAGGGGGAGCTCCCTGTATACAGAGATACATGATAAGACCCGGTCTGCACTCACCACTAGGGGGAGCTCCCTGTATACAGAGATACACGATAAGATCCTGTCTGCAGTCACCACTAGGGGGAGCTCCCTGTATATAGAGATACACGATAAGATCCTGTCTGCAGTCACCACTAGGGGGAGATCCCTGTATACAGAGATACATAATAAGACCTTGTCTGCAGTCACCACTAGGGGAAGCTCCCTGTAGACAGAGATACACGATAAGATTCTGTCTGCAGTCACCACTAAGGGCAGCATTATAGTAGTTACATTCTTTTACATGGGAGGCAGTATTATAGTAGTTATATTCTTGTACATAGGAGCAGTATTATAGTAGTTATATTCTTGTACATAGGAGCAGTATTATAATAGATATATTCTTGTACATAGAGGCAGTATTATAGTAGTTATATTCTTGTACATAGGGGCAGTATTATAGTAGTTATATTCTTGTACATAGGGGGCAGTATTATAGTAGTTATATTCTTGTACATAGGAGCAGTATTATAGTAATTATATTCTTGTACATAAGGGCAGTATTGTAGTAGTTATATTCTTGTACATAGGAGCAGTATTATAGTAGTTATATTCTTGTACATAGAGGCAGTATTATAGTAGTTATATTCTTGTACATAGGGGCAGTATTATAGTAGTTATATTCTTGTACATAGGGGGCAGTATTATAGTAGTTATATTCTTGTACATAGGAGCAGTATTATAGTAATTATATTCTTGTACATAAGGGCAGTATTGTAGTAGTTATATTCTTGTACATAGGAGCAGTATTATAGTAGTTATATTCTTGTACATAGGGACAGCATTATAGTAGTTATATTCTTGTACATAGGGGCAGTATTATAGTAGTTATATTCTTGTACATAGGGGGCAGTATTATAGTAGTTATATTCTTTTACATAGGGGCAGTATTATAGTAGTTATATTCTTGTACATAGGGGCAGTATTATAGTAGTTATATTCTTGTACATAGGGGGCAGGCAGTATTATAGTAGTTATATTCTTTTACATAGGGGGCAGTATTATAGTAGTTATATTCTTGTACATAGGGGCAGTATTAGTTTAGCTACAGTATATGTTTTATTCTGGATCTTAATTAGCAATAGGTTTTTCAAGATTTCCATCTCATGTGGATACAATGCTCAGCGTCTGTTTTGCAGTAAAGAACCAAGTTGCAATGTTCTTTGTTTCTCATTCTTCAGGGTTTGCCCTTTGTTAATCCTTTTACCTTAAACTCCATTCTAATCTATTGAGCAAATTCCCGGCTGTGTATCACTGCGGCGACCTCCAATGCTTTTGAAAAAACGTTTTCAAAATAATGGGCTGCAATGTTCTCATCACCATTGAAGGCGAAGCAAAGGGCGGAAATACAGTAAATACCAAACAAATTTTAATTAGATTTCTTTCCCATTGGGACAAACTGGAAGACAATGAATGATTCAGGGGAGTCACATGATCGCTAATAACGCAACATTCTGACAAGAAGAACTTGGCTAGTGGCTAAAAGCTTCATGATTCACATGCAGACTCCTTGGCCATATGGAGAGACTCTGACCCTTTCACCTTCTTCCCATGTCCCGTGAAACCAATCATAATCTACATTCACTAAGCAGAATAAAATATCATTTTCTTAATCTTGCCTCTCTGTTTCGAAGATATTAACAATCAAAGTATTTGGAACCAAGAGGGTGTCAACAGAGTTTTCATTATGAGCATGTACTCATTTCCTTTGAATAACGTTGGCCATTTATAAGGGGACACCAACACAAAGGGAAAAAAAAATACAGCCCCACAACAGCATGTTTCTCACGATGTGAGATGTAATTATACAGCTCTGATCTCCTGGTCTAACCTCCTACATGATTAAAACGTACTGAGAGTAGAGCACAGATGACTTACATCTTTCAAATAAGATCCTTGCAGCCAGTGGAAGAAAGGGAGCACAGCTGAGTTTACCTGTGTTACATTACAAAGCCTTCAATCTATTCTCCTCCTCTCGTAGCACTGTCACTTCCACTGTCCTGGCCCTTCCACCATATGGACTACCAGGAGATAAAAGCTCTAAATTGTCAATAATCACTTTTGTCTGCTGTGCTCACAGCAACTTGCAATTGCTCTGTATTGACAGCAGAGCAGGCTACTCCTGTGTGAGACATATAATAACAACCTGCTCTACTTAGAAAATGACCTTATCTGAAAGGTGTTAGTAATCTGCGTTCTACTCAAAGCACTTTCTAACTATGAAGGTGAGACCTGGAGCTCATGAGAAAATGTTCAAGAGTTTGGCACATCCATCCAGAGGTAAAAAGATAAGTTGGTCTTTATTTGAAATCCATTTAAAAAAAGAAAATGTTCTGGTGACTCATTGAAATCAGACGCATTTCTGGCAACAGCCCTTAGTTGAGTCCAGGGATTAGCTCTCTGTGTTTTCATTTTGCACACTGAGAAACCTTCCCAAAGCTATTAGGGTTGTGTGTTATTTCTCTCTTGTGTTTCTACCTCCTGATAATTGGGCAACATCAAGCAGGGGGAAAAGAACACGCCCCCAAATAAACATCTCTGTTAGCGCCCATTTGGACTCTTTAGGTGCCAAATACATTAATAGCATCTACGCAACGAGGAAAAATATCATTCAGATATTATTTTTTCTCCATTAGCAGTTATTGCTATATAACATCTTGAGCTGTGTTTTGGGGTCTGCACAGTGGCGGAGTGTAGGGTCTCGGTCTCCTCCTCTGTCCTCCTTCCTGTGTCATGTTTTCTTCTATCCTCCTCCTTTCTATCTGCAGTTTTCCTCCGCTCCCTTTCCTGTGAATATTAATGGCATGTGTAGGTGACCGTGTCAGGAGCTGGTCCACATAACTGATCCCATCGCTTTCTGTGTCCACCAATGGAATAGTTTGTGTCTCTTTATTTCCGGAGCCTCTGAGAACACAGATACATAATACCTCATTCCTCACAGCGATTTCTTGTCCATCCTCTCAGTGGCTTCAGATGCAATGTTACAGCCCTGAGACAGCTTAGTCACCGGGGAGCTTGTAAAATGATGCTTTCTGAGACATTTACCCTCCTCCAGAAGGTTTAGATGCAGTTGTCATGGTATCACTATCCATGAGTCAGAACCTTAAGGATCACTATGGCAACAAATGTGTTATTCGCCACTAACCGAAAGTAGCGCAGAGTTCCCTCATCAGCGACATATTGGGGTGTGTGCAGACTGGATCGCCTTTTCCCTGATGCAGCATTAAATAATCCGCCAAAAGAAACATGAAGATCAGATGCTGTATATTATACAATATATCATGTATTAACACATTGTTCTGTAATAATCCATACAATCTGATACAACCGCATGTTGTGTTCCCAGTGTTTACACTGCAGCGCTGCTCACTGGGGAGGGAGCCCCAATGTGGCAGCGCTGAGGGGCCAGTATGTGCTGTGTCCAGTATGTGCTGTGTCCAGTATGTGCTGTGTCCAGTATGTGCTGTGTCCAGTATGTGCTGTGGGTCCAGTATGTGCTGTGTCCAGTATGTGCTGTGTCCAGTATGTGCTGTGTCCAGTATGTGCTGTGGGTCCAGTATGTGCTGCGGGTCCAGTATGTGCTGTGTCCAGTATGTGCTGTGTCCAGTATGTGCTGTGTCCAGTATGTGCTGCGGGTCCAGTATGTGCTGTGTCCAGTATGTGCTGTGTCCAGTATGTGCTGTGGGTCCAGTATGTGCTGTGTCCAGTATGTGCTGTGGGTCCAGTATGTGCTGTGTCCAGTATGTGCTGTGTCCAGTATGTGCTGTGGGTCCAGTATGTGCTGTGTCCAGTATGTGCTGTGGGTCCAGTATGTGCTGTGTCCAGTATGTGCTGTGTCCAGTATGTGCTATGGGTCCAGTATGTGCTGCGTCCAGTATGTGCTGTGGGTCCAGTATGTGCTGCGTCCAGTATGTGCTGTGTCCAGTATGTGCTGTGGGTCCAGTATGTGCTGTGTCCAGTATGTGCTGTGGGTCCAGTATGTGCTGTTCTGTGTCCAGTATGTGCTGTGTCCAGTATGTGCTGTGGGTCCAGTATGTGTTGTGTCCAGTATGTGCTGTGGGTCCAGTATGTGCTGTGTCCAGTATGTGCTGTGGGTCCAGTATGTGCTGTGTCCAGTATGTGCTGTGGGTCCAGTATGTGCTGTGTCCAGTATGTGCTGTGGGTCCAGTATGTGCTGTGGGTCCAGTATGTGCTGTGTCCAGTATGTGCTGTGTCCAGTATGTGCTGTGGGTCCAGTATGTGCTGTGTCCAGTATGTGCTGCGTCCAGTATGTGCTGTGTCCAGTATGTGCTGTGGGTCCAGTATGTGCTGTGTCCAGTATGTGCTGTGGGTCCAGTATGTGTTGTGTCCAGTATGTGCTGTGGGTCCAGTATGTGCTGTGTCCAGTATGTGCTGTGTCCAGTATGTGCTGCGGGTCCAGTATGCGCTGTGGGTCCAGTATGTGCTGCGGGTCCAGTATGTGCTGCAGGTCCAGTATGCGCTGTGGGTCCAGTATGTGCTGCGGGTCCAGTATGTGCTGCAGGTCCAGTATGTGCTGTGGGACCAGTATGTGCTGCGGCTCCAGTATGTGCTGCGGGTCCAGTATGCGCTGCGGGTCCAGTATGCGCTGTGGGTCCAGTATGTGCTGCGGGTCCAGTATGTGCTGCGGGTCCAGTATGTGCTGTGGTTCCAGTATGTGCTGCGGGTCCAGTATGTGCTGCGGGTCCAGTATGTGCTGTGTCCAGTATGTGCTGTGTCCAGTATGTGCTGTGGGTCCAGTATGTGCTGCGGGTCCAGTATGTGCTGTGTCCAGTATGTGCTGTGTCCAGTATGTGCTGTGTCCAGTATGTGCTGCGGGTCCAGTATGTGCTGTGTCCAGTATGTGCTGTGTCCAGTATGTGCTGTGGGTCCAGTATGTGCTGTGTCCAGTATGTGCTGTGTCCAGTATGTGCTGTGGGTCCAGTATGTGCTGTGTCCAGTATGTGCTGTGTCCAGTATGTGCTGTGGGTCCAGTATGTGCTGTGTCCAGTATGTGCTGTGGGTCCAGTATGTGCTGTGTCCAGTATGTGCTGTGTCCAGTATGTGCTATGGGTCCAGTATGTGCTGCGTCCAGTATGTGCTGTGGGTCCAGTATGTGCTGCGTCCAGTATGTGCTGTGTCCAGTATGTGCTGTGGGTCCAGTATGTGCTGTGTCCAGTATGTGCTGTGGGTCCAGTATGTGCTGTTCTGTGTCCAGTATGTGCTGTGTCCAGTATGTGCTGTGGGTCCAGTATGTGTTGTGTCCAGTATGTGCTGTGGGTCCAGTATGTGCTGTGTCCAGTATGTGCTGTGGGTCCAGTATGTGCTGTGTCCAGTATGTGCTGTGGGTCCAGTATGTGCTGTGTCCAGTATGTGCTGTGGGTCCAGTATGTGCTGTGTCCAGTATGTGCTGTGTCCAGTATGTGCTGTGGGTCCAGTATGTGCTGTGTCCAGTATGTGCTGCGTCCAGTATGTGCTGTGTCCAGTATGTGCTGTGGGTCCAGTATGTGCTGTGTCCAGTATGTGCTGTGGGTCCAGTATGTGTTGTGTCCAGTATGTGCTGTGGGTCCAGTATGTGCTGTGTCCAGTATGTGCTGTGTCCAGTATGTGCTGCGGGTCCAGTATGCGCTGTGGGTCCAGTATGTGCTGCGGGTCCAGTATGTGCTGCAGGTCCAGTATGCGCTGTGGGTCCAGTATGTGCTGCGGGTCCAGTATGTGCTGCAGGTCCAGTATGTGCTGTGGGACCAGTATGTGCTGCGGCTCCAGTATGTGCTGCGGGTCCAGTATGCGCTGCGGGTCCAGTATGCGCTGTGGGTCCAGTATGTGCTGCGGGTCCAGTATGTGCTGCGGGTCCAGTATGTGCTGTGGTTCCAGTATGTGCTGCGGGTCCAGTATGTGCTGCGGGTCCAGTATGTGCTGTGGGTCCAGTATGTGCTGCGGGTCCAGTATGTGCTGTGGGTCCAGTATGTGCTACAGGTCCAGTATGTGCTGTGGGTCCAGTATGTGCTGCGGGTCCAGTATGTGCTGTGGGTCCAGTATGTGCTACAGGTCCAGTATGTGCTGCGGGTCCAGTATGTGCTGTGCGTCCAGTATGTGCTGTGGGTCCAGTATGTGCTGTGCGTCCAGTATGTGCTGTGCGTCCAGTATGTGCTGTGGGTCCAAGGGGCAGAGATACCACATGTGCAACCGGTGCAGCTCCCTACTGGAGTGGGAGAAAGGGGGACTTATTATTTTATTATTTTGTGGGGACCAAGCAAGGCTAAGAGAAGTTGTCCCAGTAGCGAACAACTTCTTTAAAGCAAACCTGTCACCAGTTCTGTGACATAGCAGCTATAAATATAACCTTATTCAGCATTTGCTCTGCATTCCCTAAATCCTTATATAACCCCTTGACTACCCCTGTATACCCCTGAAAAACCATGTTAATTTCTCCCGCCCTGCATGGTAATCTTGTCGGTCCAGTCCGATGGGCGTGACTTTGAGCCTCTCCATCCCTCCCCGGCTGCTGCTCGCCGTCCTTCTTCTTTAATTGACATGGATGACGCCACCCGCATCATCCACATCGCTGTGCGACATCTCGCACCGGTGCTGAAATATTGCGTCTCGCGCCTGCGCAGAATACTTTTCCCAACTGAGGGCAAAGCCGAAAAGTAGAAGCGCATGCACCAGTGAATGTATTTCCAGTGCATGGAAGTAGTTCCGGCACATGAGCCGTGCATGTACGCTTATATTTTTCAGTTTTACCTGCAGTTGGACAAAACATACTGCGCAAGCACAAGACGCAATATTTCTGCGTAAGCACGAGATGTCGCACGGCGATGTTGATGATAAAGGAGGTGTCATGCACGTCAATTAAAAAAGGACAGCGAGATACATAAGATTCTGTCTGCAGTCACCACTAGGGGGAGCTCCCTGTATACAGAGATACATGATAAGATCCTGTCTGCAGTCACCACTAGGGAGAGCTCCCTGTATACAGAGATACATGATAAGTTCCTGTCTGAAGCCAAAAGTAGGAGAAGCTTCCTGTATACAGAGATACATGATAGGATCCTGTCTGCAGTCACGACTAGGGGGAGCTCCCTGTATACAGAGATACATGATAAGAACCTGTCTGCAGTCACCACTAGAGGGAGCTCCCTTTATACAGAGATACATGATAAGATCTTGTCTGCAGTCACACTAGGGGAGCTCCCTGTATACAGAGATACATGATAAGATCCTGTCTGCAGCCACCACTAGGGGGAGCTCCCTGTATACAGAGATACATGATAAGATCCTGTCTGCAGCCACCACTAGGGGGAGCTCCCTGTATACAGAGATACATGATAAGATCTTGTCTGCAGTCACACTAGGGGAGCTCCCTGTATACAGAGATACATTATAAGATCTTGTCTCCAGTCACCACTAGGGGGAGCTCCCTGTATACAGAGATACATGATAAGATTCTGTCTGCAGCCACCACTAGTGGGAGCTCTCTGTATACAGAGATGCATGATAAGATCCTGTCTGCAGCCACCACTAGGGGGAGCTCCCTGTTTACAGAGATACATGATAAGATTCTGTCTGCAGCCACCACTAGTGGGAGCTCCCTGTATACAGAGATACATGATAAGATCCTGTCTGCAGCCACCACTAGGGGGAGCTCCCTGTATACAGAGATACATGATAAGATCCTGTCTTCAGCCACCACTAGGGGGAGCTACCTGTATACAGAGATACATGATAAGATCCCGTCTGTGTGCAGATGCCACTAGGGGGAGCTCACTATATACTGATGGGTTTTGACAAGCCAAATAGAACCTGTTAGATTTGAGAATTAAGTCTTTGCACAGGGAGTTTATCCTTCATATGTAGAGTTGTAATAGGTCTTTGAGGATCAGTCAACATGGTTGCCTTCTTCTGTCAACAGGTTGCATCTGTTATCGAAGGTTAGGAAAGATGTGAAACCAGTCACAGCCTCTGGATAGGTGCTGCTCTGTGCTTGTAATCCTGACCCTATCCATTTTGGACATTTCAGAAGTACAGACATATCTGCGCAGTGGACTGTAGTTACTTGCACATTAGACATCATTGTCCCTGCTGTGGTTACCGGTCTCTCCTCAGTAGACTTCACTCATCCTATTGAGTTGACCCCGACTAACACGTTTCACTGCCTGAAGATTCTCTAAGCAGAACAGAAACTATTGCCTCCTGGATATTGTGTGGAGCTTCTCCTAGGTCAGCTGCATCATTAACACCACCTCACTAATTACAGGAACAATTCCCCCTCTCGGCCACCCACAGGTCTCCAATGTAGGAGATTAGTGGAGGTGGTGCCAGGACCTGACAACTTGGCAGTGATGAGATACTGACAACAGATCAGATCTGCTCCATCTTCCATGGGCGACCATAACAGACCCTAATGATATGACCCATAGCCTGCTTCCGTGGAGTGTGACTGAGATGTGTGAGCTGTACGCTGCACATATGCCTCCCACCCTCCTCTATTTCTATAAATTGATGACTATGTTGAGCACAGGTGCCCCCGACAGATTGTCAGGAATCCCTATTAACCTCGCACATGTTTCGAAGTTTGCAATCAATTCTCAGATCAGGTCCCGGGAGAAGTTCCTCCAAACATGGTGGGGTTTTTTTTCTTGGTAGAGGCGTAAAATAAAATGTTAAGAAGACAGCGTTAAGGTCATTCTCCGAGGGAATTTCGCATCTTCGCTTCTATGATTCTTCTCTAGCAAAGCGTGGCAGAGAGCTCTGTTAATTGCTGACAGTGCCCCTTGTGATGCGAGAAGCTAAAATTCTGGAAACATCAGAGATGCTGTTTGCAGGGTGGAAAATCATTCACGCAGATGTGACAGAGCCAAGTTGGGTGGTGCACGGCTGAATTTGTTTTCATTCAGTTGGGGTTACATGCTCTATACCTTCACGTGACCATCTGAATTAAAGAGGTTGTCCAAGGACATTAACTTATCACCTATCCACATGTGACAGATCATTGGGGTCTGAACGCTCAGACCGGCACCGATCAGCAAAATGGGGCATTTTTAGCCTGGAGCAGCAGTTCGTATGAATGAACGGCGCGATAGTTATGTGAGCGCACTGTCACTCCATTATAATGGGGAAAAATGTGTCCCCGTCTCCTCCGATCAGTGTGGGTCTGAGTCGTCAATCCTCGACTGATCTATAAGTTATCACCTATCCCACAGATAGGCGATAACATCATATTTACACTAAACAACTCGTTTAAGGCAATGCAATAGAATGGAGATGAACTGCTAGATGACGTAGACCAATGCCCACTGTCTAAGGCGTCATCCAGAGGTGAACAATTTATATTGAGGGAGTGATCTAGGAAAAGCAAGAACAAATGTTGGAAGACCTTCATGGACATGCACGTAGTGAAAAGTGCACTGCGCATTATAAAAAATAAACTCTCATAATTGGTGGAGGATGCAGGCACAAAAATGAACTCAATAAATATCCATCTGCTAATTATTATGATTGATGAATCAAGAGTGGAGAAGGAGCAAGAGACAATAAGGTTTGTCCTCTAACCTATGTAAAATGTCTCCCCAAATTGTTTTCTCTTCTAAAAAATCATCCTAATAGAAGCAACATGATGGACTGCTCAGATGTGCTGAAAACATACAATAAACAGAACAAAATGATAAAAGACAGCCTCTCCTTTGATTAACATGATTGAAAGTCAGTAGAAATAGGAAAAAAAAGCTACATCATAGGATGCTGTACAGTGTAGCAAAAAATTAACTGTTGACATATGGAAACAGTCAGCAACAGCTGTAGGCAAGTCTGTCGCTCTTACAGTGTCAGAGGGCGGCTTCTTGAGTCCACCAATATTATTCTCAGGGTCCGTCCTCTGTCTATACAGAACATATCCTCTATTAAATTCTGTCTATACACTTGTCCTGATGGGAAGAGACTAATTCCAACGTTATCTCCAAATACGAGATTTCCTGAATATTGGCGCTCTTTGTACCGGCACCATGTTTATAGACACATACTGGAGACAATGGATCTCCAAGCTACAATGAAACCAACTCTAAGATGCTCTAAGATTGTGTAACAATGGATATATTCTAGTCCAGCCTGGCAGAGATGGAATATTACCATCTGCCTCCCCATCCTCCAGAAAGAGTGGGGTGCAGATCCCCCAAAAGAGACCACCAAGATATCAGTCGTCTCACACCTTCAGCATTCTGCATTGAGGAAGTCACTCTGGTCAGATCTTGGGAAAGCAAAATTCTCTGCAGGAAACATGACATTTTTTCAATTTTTTTTATTTTTAAATGTATATTTATTTGAGAGCGAGTCGTGGCTATAATCATCTCCCCTTGCTTCAGTCCTTGAGAGTTCTGTGACTGACAGATAAGTGGAAGGCTCATGTAGGTAAGAACACATAGTTATGGGTTAGGGCTGTGATTTAATGTTAGAAATAGCCACTTAATAAACTACAATCTGTCATCGGGGTCCGTCCAATGTCGGGCGGGCAATTAAAGGGCCATTAAATGGGAGCAGGAATGTTTAAAGGATGTAAAGTACATATGTGAATAATCGCTGGGCGCCTGTGGACTTCACCTTTTATTCCTCCCTTTCCTTTCTCCGGCATTCACCAGGGTCTCCAAAACAAAGTTATCATTTCTGAACTTATTGGCTCAGTTTGACATAAAAGAAAATAGTCTCGGAACACAGCAAAAAACTTCCGGGAGATAGTGTGCCGGTGCATGCGCAGTAATAATTTTCGGCTTTGGCTGCAGTTGGGCAAAGCATACTGCGCATGCGAGAAGCAAGATTGCTATGCGCATACGCGAACTATGGAGTAGAACTACTAGAATTCCAGAAAAGATCGCGGACGGGGTCCACGGATGGGGTGGAGAAAAAAGGAAGAAACACCGCCCATTGGAATGGACACAGGCCATTTATATAGGCCACCAACTTCCGGTGACAGATTCCCTTTAAAAGTGCGCATGCGTAGCTGCCCTAGATAGAACAAAGGACACATGCGTGCGGTGCACAAAACGCTAGAGCACCCAGCTGGAAGATCGTGTTATAGTGCGCCTCATCAGCACATGCCTATGGACAGAAGAACATCAAGATCTCTGGTGATGGACTTGTAACCTTGAGATTGTTGATATTTTTCAACAATTTTGGTTCTCAAGTCCTCAGACCGTTCTCTTCTCCTCTTTCTATTCTCCATGCTTAGTTTGGCACACACAGACACACAATGCAACCATTGAGTCAGCTTCTCCCCTTTTTATCTGGTATCTGATGTAATTTCAATATTCCCCACACCTGTTACTTGCCACAGGTGAGTGTGAACGAGCATCACATACTGGAAATATAGTTGTTTACCCACAATTTTGGAAAGGTGCCAACAATTTTGGGGTTCTTCTGTAAAATTATATCCAATTTGCCTTCTTTTCTCACCTGTTCCAATACACACTAAGGAAATAGATGTGTGTGTAACAAAACGGGTGGAATTGAAATCATTTTCTGGCAGAAATACTTCATTTTCTGGAACAACTTCAAGGGTGCCAACATTTTCGGCCATAATTGTTCCCCATCATTGATAATGAATCTCTTTGAGGATATAGTGTGTGGCTCTCATAGATGGAGTCACAATGCGACAAGAGGAATATATAGGAAGGATCCGAGTGTTTTAATTTAATATTTAAGTAATGCATGTGTCTGGCAATTGCTCATTTAAACCATTAGGGGAGCGTGAACCAAGGGGTAATATTCTCAGGCATTCCTTTTGGAATATCAACTTCTCCCATTACCCTCTATTTGTGTCTTGTTTTACGACCTCAAGAACACAAAAGACAAAACCCCGCTATTTCCTGGATGATGTTCCCTACTATCCCCAGCAATCCAGCATTGGGGGTGTCTCTACCAGTCCTTACATGATCACCCAGATGTTCACTGATACGTCTTCCCAACTCCCTTTTTAGTTGTACCCACATATGGTAATTAAGTCGCTGTATATACCATTCCTGAAGTTTTGCAGTTTGGGTATTATTACCTGGAATACAACTCTCAGCAATCTGCGTCGTCACGGATCACTTCTCCACTTTGTTCCGTCTCTACAATCCATCATCTGAATTTTTAATAAAATGTGATTGATTAACATTTAGATGTGAACACAGAAGCCGCATTGATCAGCACTTACTGTGATCAATGATTTCTAAGAATCCCCAGTAACTCTCAGCTCTTGGAAAACTATCCTAATGGGTCAACGAGGTCTCCTCCTCCTCCTCCAGAACTGCAGACACATTCATCTCACTAGATCTATACCACTTGCCTCGCAGACATACAGGTATTTCCAGAAGACTTGTGTACACGGAGCTAGAAACAATACGTAAGAAGAGTATAAAGAAGTCATTAAAGGGGATGCACATAGGGAAATATTGTCTGTTTGCTTCCAAAAATAGCGCCACCCATGTCCACTGGTTGTGTGTGGTATTGCAGCTCAGCCCCATTCACTTTAGTAGACTTCTAGAGAAATGCTACATTACGCCTAGTGCAGAACCTGAATACTGTTTTATTAGTGAGCTCAATGTATAACCTGTATTCATTAGGCTCCTAAGCTCCCCCTAGTGGTGGTTTCAGGAAGACATGGCAAATTTTAACAATGATTTTGACACAGAAATTGCACTGGAATCCAATGTATGCTCAGTGCCTTGAGTAGTATTATTCCATGGGGTCTGCTTCAGGATGGGTCGGGTCCCATGATTCTTAATTAGCAATCATGTCCTGGACAGTGAATTCTACTGCACTAAACAAGAAGGTTGCACTATACCACAGAGGGCTTGTGTGCAGATCTAGCAATTATATTAGACACTGGATTCGTTGTTTCTTTCACATATCTAAAATTATTTTTAATTCGGCCATCGCCTATAAAGTGGTCCTCTTACAGAGGCAGTGTCCCTGGTGTGACCTGCTGTGGTAAGAGGAGATTCAGTTTCTGGAAAGTAGCCTATGGATTGCAGACACCACTGGAGACCCCAGAGCATTATTTCAGCCCTGTGATATATGCCTAGATGAGGTATGCCGAGGTTTCATTTAGCCCCCTACCCTTCCCTCACCCCTCCCCCACTGCAGCAGGTGTATTCAGGCAAGGGCTATCAACCATCATAGGGCGCAACCTGATCACCAGGCACTAACCAAAGACTGTGCATGTGCATACTTTGCACCGGCTGTTCAAGTATAACTGCCCCTACGTGTGAGAGTAACCATTAAGCTGAGTGTCTCATTTACATAAAGCAACGATCAAGCCTTGTGTTTCATTCACACAGTGTAACCACCAGGCTGTGCGCCTTATTTACAGACTGCAACAATCAAACCTTGTGATAACCATAAAGCCTCATGCCTCGTATACTGATTGTAACAATGAAATTATATACTTCAGTTTTGTAACTGCCTCATACACTGATTGTAACAATTTAACTGTGCGCCTAATTTACAAACTGAACCATCAAGGGTTTCTATTAAATTACAGACTGTAACCACCAAGCTGTGCGCCTCACTTACAGACTGTAGCCATAAAGCCCAGTTCCTCATTTACCAATTGTAACCATGAAACTGAATGCCTCATTTACAGATTGTAATGATTAGCACTTGTGTCTCATTTACAGACTGTAACCATAAATCTTTTTTATTAATTCACAAGCTGTAACCATCAAGTTGTATTCCTTTTTTTACAGACTGCAGCAATCAAAAATTGTGCCTTATATACAGATTGTAGCCATAAAACCTCGTGCCTCATTTTCCTATCATAACCATGAAATTATTGCAACAATTTAACTGTGTGATTCATTTACAGACTGTAACCATCAAGAATTTTTATTACATTACAGACTGTAACCACCAAGTTGTGCGCCTCACTTACATACTGTAGCCATAAAGCCTAGTGCCTCGTTCACCAATTGTATCCATGAAGCTGTATACCTCATTTACTGATTGTAACGATTAAGCTTTGTGCCTAATTTACAGACTTTAACCATCAAGTATTGTGCTTCATTTCCAGACTGTAACCATCAAGCTGTTGTGCCTCTATGTGAATAAAAAAATGCAGTTTGCTGTTGTCAGAGTCTGCAACATTCTCGCAGGGTGCTGCGTCCTGTTCAAGATTACTCAGGAATATATTAGGATAAATGAGTTTTTCATTTTTTTACACTCTCTAATATACTTTGTGTATCAAATCCATTATATATTTAGGATCTCTGCTTGCTTGAACATTTTTACTTGACAGCTGAAAATCTTCACAAGTGAAATCCTCACCACAGCTGAGGGTCTGCTACAACTGCATTTTATCTAGGCAAACTTCTATGAGCTTTGCAGGGGCCTAAATTTATTTCACCTGCACTGACACATTGTAACAGATTATCAGGACATGAGGGATTAAGGCTTGTGATGTGTTTAGCTCATAGCAGCTTGTCTAGACTGGACACCATTGTAAAAATTCACAAAATAACACCGTCACTACCCACAGTTCAATGTCTGCATCTCCGCTGCTGCTCCGGTGATTGTGTACAGGCTGCAGCGGTGACATCACATCAGTGGCGCTGCAGCCAATCACTGAGCTCAGCAGCATGTGCCATCTATATCAGCAGAGCCGCTGAGCTCAGTGATTGCCTGCAGCACAGAAGATGAAACAACACCATTGCAGCCCCTAGACAATTACGAGAGCAGCGATGGAGACTCATTGCCAGACCTGAGGACGGTGAGTACTAGATGATTTTGTAATTTTTCTCATGTAAAACAAATTTTTACAAAACGTTGAAAGTGGAATACTCCTTTTATCGTGAGAACTATTAGGCCTATACAGGTTTCAGCCTCTGGACGTAAACAAGAATAATACTAGTGAGTGACAGCAAGCAGAGATCTTGAAAATACTGATGACTTGAAGCAGAAAGTCTACATAAAAGCTTGTCACATGGTCTTAGGATGAGATGAAGATGTTGCATTATGATTCATTGCCTTGTGACTTGTGGATCTGTCTGTGGACCCCCATCCTCCCTTCTACCCACCTTACCCACTTACCTCATCTCTTCTCTTTTCCCCTTCCCCCTCCCCATCATTCTCCCCTCGCACCTTCAATCCCTTTACCCCCTTACCCCTTCCCTCCCCTTACCACCATCCCTACATTTCCCCTTCCCTCTGCTCCCCCTTCCCTCCCCTTTCCGCCTTTCCCCCTCCCCTTAATCCCCCTCGCCCCTTCCATCCCTTTACCCCCTTATCCCTTCCCTCCCTTTACCACCATCACTACATTTCCCCTTCCCTCCCCTTTTCCCCTTCCCTCCCCATTGTCCCCCATTGTGCCTCTTCCCCACTTCACCCCTTCTCTCTGCTCTCCCTTCCTTTCCCCTCCCTTTTTTCTTCCCCTTCCCATTTCCCTCTCCCCCTGTTCCCTTTTCTCTTCCCCTTCCCTTTTCCCATCCCCCTCCTCCCTTTCCCCTTCCCCTTTCCCTTCCCTCTTTACCCTTCCCTTCCCCCTCCTCCCTTTCCCCTTCCCCTCCTCCCTTTTCTTTTCCCCTTTCCCATCTCTCTCCTCCCTTTCCCCTTCCCCTCCTCACTTTCCCCTTCACCTTTCCCCATCTCCTTTCCCTTCCCCTTTACCCTTCCCCTCCTCCCTTTTCTCTTCCCCTTTCCCTGTCTCTCTCCTCCCTTTCCTGTCCCCTTATACCTACTCCTTTTCCCCTTCACCCTTCTCCCTTTTTTCTTCCTCTTCCCCCTCTTCCTTTTCCCCTTTCCCCTTCCCTTCCCCCTCCTCCCTTTCCTCTTCCCCCTCCTCCCTTTTCTCTTCCCCTTTCCCCTTCTCTCTCCTCCCTTTCACCTTCCCCTTTCTCGTCCCCTTTCCTCTTCCCCCTCCTCCCTTTTCTCTTCCCCTTTCCCCTTCTCTCTCCTCCCTTTCACCTTCCCCTTTCTCGTCCCCTTTCCTCTTCCCCCTCCTCCCTTTTCTCTCCCCCTTTCCCTGTCTCTCTCCTCCCTTTCCCGTCCCCTTTTCCCTCCTCCCTTTCCCCTTCCCCTCCACCTTTCCCCCTTCCCTTCCCCCTCCCTTTTCTCTTCCCCTTTCCCCATCTTTCTCCTCCCTTTCCCCATCTCTCTCCTCCCTTTCCCCTCCCCCTTTAACCCCTCCATATCTCCGCAGATCCATGATCTCATTGTTTCGCACAGGGCACATCAGGGCACCTACTGGTTACTATACGTCTGCTCTGTTAATGGAGACTTCTGGTCCCCCGCCAGCTGGCACTCCGCACATCTAATAATCAAACATTCCTTGCTCTTCGGACCCCGGGGCAGCATCTGACACCCTCCGAGAAGCAGCAGAACATGAAGTCAGCAGTACAAGTAATGCAATTCCCAGTGCCGGCGGCGATCAAGGAGAAGTGATGGATGATGGGATCATTTATTTATCAGACATCCATATTTAATGACACATTTTTATAATATAAAGAGGGTGGAGTCCTGGCTGTTATTAATAATCCCCTCATATAGTGCAGACTGCAACAATCAATTAGGCCACATTCAGATTTGTAGCAGATTTTCATCCAAAAGGCTTAAAATTTGTATAAACCTAAAATATCTGTCAGCTGAGGGTTTGTTACAATGTATGCAGTCTAGACAATGCCCTGTGAGCAGAACACATCAGCAGCACAGAGCTCTCTCCTGCCCTGATGTTACAATGTGTCTGTGCAGGTAATGAATCATCTGTTTAGCAATGCCGGTTACGTTCTGCGCGGATACAAACTGTCAGTTCTAATAATGTTCTGCTAATCTTCTAATAATCGTTACATTCAGTAACAGCAAGCAGAGCTCTGGGAATACAAAACCAGTAAAGTTCCAGAATGTTTCATTATATTGGGATTAAATACTATAAATATAAAACTAAATAAAAAGTATAATTCTGTAATTATCAGAGTAAAGACCTGGAAGAGAATTGTCCAACATGAATACAATTGTATCAAACCCTCAGCTGTGAGCAGACCAGTATTAAAGGGGTTGACTTTCTGCAGTATAGGTGATAACGTTCTGATCGAGGGGGGTCCGACCGCTGGGACCCACACTGAGTAGATTGTGGAGTGTTCACCCCCACTACAAGATGTCACGGCAGGTTCGATGCTTGATCACCCTTCCATTCATTCTCTATAGGGCTGCTGGAAAAAAACCCGAGCGCAGCACTAGGGAATGAATGCAGCAACGAAGGAGAATGCACGTTGTCGCTCCATTCAAGTTGGACTCCCATCGATCAGCAAGTTGTCACCTATACTTGTTTTCGAGGATCTCTACATATAAAGTAGGATATTATCATTCAACAGCAGCAAACAGAGATCAGGAAAATGGTGTGGAATTAAAATACATATATGGTATATATACAGTATATATGTCCAGTGAGTGTGTGACGGACTTGTTACAATATATACATTAGCACCAACAGTATAAACCTCTTTGTAATAAACCCATCAGCTGTGACCAGGACTGAATTAAGGCCATTTTGCAGGCTCTTCGTGTAAAATGTAATATTTTCATTCACTGACTACAAACAAAGATCTTGGAAATGATGGAAAAATATTTAGAATTGAGAGTCCTCAGTGGCTGATACCTTTTAATGGCTAACTGAAAAGATGGTAACACATTGCAAGCTTTCGAGACTACTCAGGAAAATGATGAAATGGTGGAGAATTTTCATATAAAGTCCAATGATTATACAATGAACCAGGCAGATCAGGATGATCCTGGCTATGGCTTTCTTCTTAGGTGGTGTTAGGAGGTCTTGTAGAAGCCTCACTACCTGTTTTCTTTCTCTTGTTTCCTTCCTCCCCAGCAGGAAAGGCAACACATTATTCCAGGACCCTGCGGCTAAACACTTTGTTTCTTTTGAAAGGCCAGGTCTTAATCAAATTTACCACATGATAAAAGGCATTTGGCTCATCAGATAATTAAAGGTCATGGCGCGGGGTCATCTCATCCCCTGTTCTAATGGGAAGCTCCATGGCGGCATCCGATTAATCTTTGTCTGCCCTCCGCCATCAGCTTTCTACCTGAGCGGGCATCTCTTTCCATCTCGTTAGTCTGATTGGACGAGCATCATTTTAATGGAGGCGTCTAACAGCGTCTGACAAATGTTACAAGCCGCAGGCTGTCAACTTAAGGAAATGACACGATGGCTTCATTGTCTTAAGAGCCCGGAATAAAATCCTGCTCCTTTACGGTTTTTGAAACCCCTTTGATTTTATTTTGATCGCTTATCCTAAAGATCTGCCATCACTTTCCTAAGGCAGCTAACCCTTTACCCAGGCAGAATTCAAGAGCACAAAAAGCCAAGTAACATCCCATACAGTTACATTCAAAATAATTCATCCCCTTCCTAAATTCAGTTTATAACCAAAATTTACAATCTTTCTGCAGTTTGCAATGAACCAATGAAGCAAGAACAATAGAAATATCTGAACACGACTAATATAACAAGTGCTTTCTTCAAAATCAGTACAATTGCCACTTTTCAGTAAAATGCCTCTTTTACTGAATACCAGAGTCTCAGAATTATTCACCTCTAAATGTCCATGATCCTTAGAATTTTGTAGAGATCATCTGGCTGTAAGGACCTACTTCTCTTCTGGTTATAATAACCAGATTCCCCTCTGACTGTTGTGATGTGCTGCCCCTCTGGCTGTTGTGACCTGCTGTCCCTCTGACTGTTGAGAGCTGCTACCCCTCAGGCTGTTGAGAGCTGCTACCCCTCTGGCTGTTGAGAGCTGCTACCCCTCTGGCTGTTGTGATCTGCTGCCCCTCTGGCTGTTGAGACCTGCTGTCCCTCTGGCTATTGAGACCTGCTGCTGCTCTGGCTGTAATGACCTGCTGAACTTCTGGCTGTAATGACAGGATGCCCCTCTGGCTTTTGTGACATGCTGCCCATCTGGTTGTTGTGACCTGCTTTAGACATGATGCATAGCCAAACACCTTCCCCTGGCAGTGATACTGGCTCCTGAGGAACCTGTGGTCAAGAGCAATATCCTCCAGTTCACTAATGTTCCTTGGTTCTCAAGAGATCAAGACAGTGGTTGAAAAATTAAGAAGTTCTGGGATTCTGTTCTGTTGAGCAATGATGCAAAACTGGAACTTTTTTAAGAATCCACTGAAAAGAAGCATTATAGTGAAGCATGGTGGTGACTCATCAATGTCTAAAGTGAAGCATGGTGGGGGTTCAGTGATGTCTATAGTAAAGCATGGTGGTGGCTCATTGAGGCATATAGTGAAGAATGGTAGGGGATTGTTGATACCTATGGTGAAACACAGCGGAGGCTCAGTGATGTCTACCTTAAAGCGCAGCAGGGGCTCTCTGATGCCTATAGTGAAGAATTGAGGGAGCTTTGTGATGCCTACATTAAAGCATGGTGGTGACTCAGTGATATCCATTATCAAGCATGGTGAGGGCTTGGTGATGTCTACAGTGAAGCATGGTGGGGGCTCTATGATGTCTATTGTGAAGCATGGTGGGGCTTGGAGATGACTACAGTGAAGCATTTCAGGGGCTTAGTAATGTTTAAAGTGATGCATGGTGGGGGTTCAGAGATGACTACAGTGCAGCCTGGCACGGGCCGGTGATGTTTGCAGTAAAGCATTGCCGGGGCTCTGTGATGTCTACAGTGAAGCATGGCGGGGGCTCAGAGATGACTACAGTGAAGCATGGTGGGGGCTTGATGTTTACAGTGAAGCATGGCGGGTGCTCAAAGATGACCCCAGTGAAGCATGGTGGAAGCTCAGTGATGTCTATAGTGAAGCCTGGTGGGGCTCTGTAATACCTACAGTGAAGCACGGAGGAGCTCGTGATGTCTACAGTGAACTATGGCGGGAGCTTGAAGATGTCTACAGTGAAGAATGGTGGAGGCTTGGAGATGTCTACGGTGAAACACGGCGGGGGCTCAGTGAAGCATGGTAATGGCTCCTTGATGCCTAAAATGTGTCAAACTTGTCTTTTTTTAAGGAGGAAATGAGTATCGTACCACCCAATAAGATCATATAAAGCCTAAAATGACACCACACTGTCCCAGTACAATGTCTACATAATATTTCTATGCAGCACTTATAATATCGCCATATACTAAACATACAACCTCAAACAGTTTGCACATAAGGCTGGGTCTAGACAGCGACATCGGCCGTTACACATGTCACATAAGCAAAGATCCCTCAAACACTCTGTTCAACTGTTACATTACAACGTAATCACACGTCATAAAAACTCAAAACCAATTGGATATTTTGTGACTTTCTTGTTGTAGTCGTTGTACCTTAGGGATTGTAATGCTAGCAGCAGCACAGAGCGATCATAGGTCATGTGACCTGCGGATTAATTTGCTGTATACTGCAGTGTAGTGCTGAAATAAGAACAGCTTGTAGTTGCTAAATAATACCACAAGAGGTAGTATAGAGAATGGTGGAAGCATCAGGGCTATTGCCTTCTTTTCTCTTGCAGTAACTCAGCTCAGATTTTAAAGGGCTAATAACACTGAATGGTATCAGTGCAGGTAGTATGTATACAGTATAAATGAAATAATACCATAAATGCATCCAAAAAATAAAATCACCGCTGACATTATAGCACTATGCAGTTATTAAATAATATCATAGCGGGTACAAGATGGAAGCCCATGATGTAGGTATTGGGTCTACATGCTGTTATTAATGGGCGCTGATGACTTTACTGGCTCTGAATGAAGGGCATGTAACAGGTATAGGCCAAGAGGTTGGTTCTGCACTATAACGCGTGCCCTGCGCATCACCGGCCCAGGAACCTATTTTGCAGGTGTATAGGATTCAGCACCATGGACAGCAGCTTTACTGTATGAGCCCCAGCAGAGGAGATGCAGCTCATAAAATGAGAGTAAGTTCACTTTAAAAGTTTACCAAAAAATAAAATAGAAAAAGAATTTAATAGCAAGTTCTCGGTAAAATGACAGCCTGTTCCTGCGCGCCTGGCCTCTGTCTATATGTCTGTGCATCATGGTGGGGTATCCAACTCTCGCTACTATCTATAAGTAAGTGATCCTATGGGAAGTTTAAGCACAAAGAGATAAATAGTGGGAGAAGTGGAAGCTTCTCCAGCAGCGCAGAGTATTTCAGGAGATGAGCGTGATAAAATAGTTGGAGGTCACTGACTGAGCGCACTTCTCTTCTGCAGTACTGTTGTAGGGTTGAGCAGGCTCTCAGGATGCAGTGACGAGACACGAGACAAGGTATGACTTGTGAAATCAACTTTTATAACTTGGAGCCGCTGGGGCTATGCTGAACAAGTAACAGGGGTAACAGCAATCTGTCCTCGCAGGGACTCAACAAAATAAACAATACTTTTCTTATATTCAATGTGACTAACCCGGCTAGCCCGGGCGTCGAAGGCCACGTATGGCACAAACTATGGGTCCTTATTTCCTATAGTTCACTTATCCTTCCAGATGTCGCTCGGGTTCACAGGTGTGGCCGCTTAGAGGTCGCTGAATGCCTTGACGCCTCGTTGTCCCGGGATGATTTGAGCTTGACAGGCCCTGAAGAAACTGTGCTGATGGGGCACAACAGGCCCTGAAGGATCTGTGCTGGTGGGGCACAACAGGCCCTGAAGACTCTGTGCTGGTGGGGCACAACAGGCCCTGAAGACTCTGTGCTGGTGGGGCACAACAGGCCCTGAAGGATCTGTGCTGGTGGGGCATAACAGGCCCTGAAGACTCTGTGCTGGTGGGGCACAACAGGCCCCGAGGACTCTGTGCTGGTGGGGCACAACAGGCCAAGAAGAATCTGTGCTGATGGGGCACAACAGGCCCTGAAGAGTCTGTGCTGGTGGGGCACAACAGGCCCTGAAGACTCTGTGCTGGTGAGGCACAACAGGCCCTGAAGAATCTGTGCTGATGGGGCACAACAGGCCCTGAAGAATCTGTGCTGGTGGGGCACAACAGGCCCTGAAGAATCTGTGCTGATGGGGCACAACAGGCCCCGAAGAGTCTGTGCTGGTGGGGCACAACAGGCCCTGAAGACTCTGTGCTGGTGGAGCACAACAGGCCCTGAGGACTCTGTGCTGGTTGGGCACAACAGGCCCTGAAGAATCTGTGCTGATGGGGCACAACAGGCCCTGAAGACTCTGTGCTAGTGGGGCACAACAGGCCCTGAAGACTCTGTTCTGGTGGGGCACAACAGGCCCTGAAGAATCTGTGCTGGTGGGGCACAACAGGCCCTGAAGACTCTGTGCTGGTGGGGCACAACAGGCCCTGAAGACTCTGTGCTGGTGGGGCACAACAGGCCCTGAAGAATCTGTGCTGGTGGGGCACAACAGGCCCTGAAGAATCTGTGCTGGTGGGGCTTTCAGGATGTCTTTTACCGGCTCTCATCTCACAGTGGTGCAGTGATGACGCAGTTCCCCAAATGACGTTCAACCGGCCTCTGCTCAGGGTCCCCTTGTAGACAGGACGTGGGCCCCTATTGCCGCCTATGGCGAGGTGGCGTCCACTGAGGCCGGTGATGGCAGAGCCGCAGCTGAGGAAGGAGACAGGGGGGCAGTGTCCAGGCCGCTGCAGCCGTTTTACGTGTCGTCGCAGCGGCGACTTGAGGTAACAGACCTGTCTCAAAAGGGCAGGGAACCGCGGGCGTGGCTGTGTGTGACCGTGGGCGGGGAGCGGCCTCCGGTAAAAGTCTCTCACGTTTCTCCTGTCGGTGAGTGCGTAGCTTTCTCCTCACAGACTCCTGACGGTGTCCCTTACACACACCGCTCGTCACCCCATCTCTCTCTAAGTCACTCGCCTTCTCTCCTCCTGTCACACTCTCTGCCAACTGCCACCTGAGCGTGCCCCCTCCTCCCTTTGTCCTCGCCCCGCCCCCTGTTGCCCTGACACCTTCAGTCGTGTGTCTCCCTTTTTGTTGTCCCCCCAGTGTTGTTCCTTCAGGAACCCTGATGGCGGTCCCCTGGGTTCCAGCCCAGTAACTGTCTGGGAGTCCTCCTCCCCACACTATGAAAGTTACATACAGGAGCTGCATAGCCAGCAGCACAGAGTATTTCAGGAAAGGAGTGTGCTAATCTTGTTAGAGGTCCCTGAGTGAGCTGCTGTGTAGGGTACAGCTCCATTCACTATGTATCTCTCAATCTGAACTCCTCAAAGTTCAGCACACTGCTCTCCTGAAATACTCTGTGCTGTTGGGTAGAGCCCAACTCCTTCCACTATGTAACTCTCAGTCAATAACAAGTTCAGCACACTCCTCTCCTGAAATACTCTGTGCTCTACACCTTCCACTTTGTAACTCCTTACTCCTTCCACTTTGAATTGTACAATTCAGAAAACTCATCTCCTGAAATACTCTGAAAGTTACATAGCAGAAGAAGTTGTGGCCTCTCCAACAGCATGGATTATTTCAGGAAAGGAGTGTGCTGGTTTTGTGTTGTACCCACATTACTAAGCAAGACAAAATGGAAAAGATTACAGCAACAAAAAAGTAAAAGAGAAAAATGTATTAAAGTATCATAAAATCACATAACTAAAAAAAATGAAAAATGAAACGGGGGGGGAAGTTGGAACTTATGCATTTCAGGTAAGCGTGTCCTTAGTCATGGCTATAGACAATGATGGAGAACCTCCTGAGCAGATATGCACCAAAGACTTGTACAATCCATCACCGGGGCACAGCTGATGCCCCCTACTCTTCCTGGGCAGGATATTTCACAGTGACCGTTTCCTTTCTGGCTAGCCTTTATCTAGGCTGGCTGATACATTTTTTCCTTTTTGATATTGTAATGATAAGTAAGATATGACTGTAAGGTATGACTTAAGGTTCCCTATTACAATACAGATGAGAATTGCCTGTCACATAGCTGCAGCCCCCTCCTTTTTTTCCCCACAGCTATGTGCCTGCTTGTAACCCTACACCAGACATTTCCTGTGCAAACATTCTCTCTCTCCCCCTTCCCCCCTCCATGCACAGCCAGGAAAAGGATTTCTTTTGTTCCCTGCCATGCGGCTGGATATAAGTATGGGTAATATGAAAGAGGCCAAATCTCAACAATCGTATGTGGCAGAGATATGAAAATTACATTTCTGAAAAATGCATCGAGCCAGCGTTCTGGCCCATAATTTTCACGGCACCAGGACCCATAGAAACGGAGAACTGAATTTCTCCTAAACGGTGTAACATAGCTACTGCAAGTTTAGTTTTGAAATATTATATTCAACATGCTAAAAAGAATGATACCATGTGCGTGCTTATACGAGGTACCCTCTGTGAGATATAGTTATAATAAGTTTTGTAGTCAGAATTGTAGCTCCAAGACAAGGGACTGACCCTCTCTAGACTGCCCCTTTTGTGATGTCACAAACCCAAAGCTTTAAGGCATTCCCTCCCAAAAAATCATTCATTCGAGTTGGAGGTTTGATGCCAAGAGGTCCCCAGATGCAGGGAGATGTATGGCCCCGCCTCCCCACATGGTTAGCCTACAGACCATCTAAGCAACTTTAAGTTTGATTTCTGCTTTTAATCCCATTTATTTTATATTTGCATTGTACATATTTAATGTCTCAACTTTGTAAAACCGTTTTATCTTTGTAATCACTGCCCTCCTTTTGGGGAATAAATTGTAAACTTATTAGCTCTGTCTCCATGCTCTAAAAAACGAACTTAAGCGCCTTTAAGATAATTGCTACTAATTTGGGGGTCTGCTACGGACCCTCTTAATTAACTCATTGAGTAAGTAAATTGTAGCTGGTTGCAGCGAAATGTGATTTGGGCCCCGGGTACTGCTGGCTTTGATGGAAAGGGATTTTATAGGCTAATTGGGTGGCTGCGGCCAGAGCATTTATAATTCCCTCACTGCAGCATGCAGGATGGCCAGACCTCATTGAAGCAGCCGACCGGTGACCAATTATCCCAGGTGTAGTTCCCTGACTGACCTGAGGGTAAAGGGGGTGCTGGAGAGCTGCAAGTTCAAAAGTGGAACTGAAAAGCTTCGTGAAGTATTTTGGGCAGTGGTGGGACAACCCTGCGATAAAATGTTAGGGCAAGACTAGCTTGCTGTTGCTTTTATCACATGGTGCCTGTGATAGCCGTGTGTCGGCAGTGCGTCGCATCCCTCTGTCTGTGACATACCGGTGTCAGCGGTGGGATCGTGACATATTGGTGGCAGAGCAGTGGGATAATCATAGAGCAATAGTGATCTGGTTTGAGCAATCATTCGTCTCACTAAAAACCTGCACGGTTCCTGCGGGAATCCTGCGTCACAGGTTTTGGAGAAGAGACTCAGTGGTTATTAGTTCTGAGACATTTGTGTGTACTTGCAAGTATCCCCTCCCTTCTCTTTGTTTTCTATTCTATCTTTTATTTGGCAACCATGGCGGCAAAAGGAGAACGCTGGTACACACAGCAGAAAAAGGAAGTTCTTGCTGGAGTATGCACGTACCGAGGCATTGACGCCACAAACAAAACCAGAAACCAACTGATCGCGGCTCTGGTGCAGCTGGACAGTGCCCAGAGCCCAGCGGGCACAGAACCTGGCACAAGCAGAGATGGCACTGCAGCCGAGGTCCAACCACCATATGCTGGCCCCACATACAACCAGGCCAGGTTGGACCCCTACCTGCAAGCGGCCTTGGACGAACTCTCTGCCGACGACCGTGATGGACATCTGAAGCTGATCCAGCAAGCTCAGGAGAGAGCGGAGCAGCAAGCCGAGCGAGAGGCGGAGAGAGCTGAGCGCCAAGCAGAGGCCCAGAGAGCCGAGCAGGAGGCCAAGAGAGATCATGAACTTGAGATGCTCCGGGGGGGAACACCCTCCATAGCCCGAAGCAGTGAGCCCCACAGCGCCCAGAGTCCTAAACCCCAGCCAGAGCATTTTCCCGTGACGGAAAAGGACAGGGACTTGGACACGTTTCTGCGAGCCTTTGAGAAAGCCTGCAGGCAGTACCGGCTGGATAAGGACCAATGGGCCAGGTATCTGACCCCAGGGCTAAAAGGCAAAGTCCTGGAGGTGTTTGCTTCTCTGTGGCCAGAAGACGATGACGACTATGATGCCATCAAGCAGGCCCTGATCGTGAAATACCGGCTGACACCTGAGGTATACCGAATGAAGTTCTGGAACCTGCAACGCGGCCCACACGATAGTTATAGCGATGTGGTGCAAGGATTCAGGACAAACTTTAACCAGTGGATCCATGGACTGTCAGTTGATTCCTTTGACCTGCTGAAGTTCCTGCATCGCTGCCCAGCTGAGGTCCGACAGTTCATCCTGGACCGAGAACCAACGAATGCGGACAAAGCCTCGCAGATCGCCAACAACTATGAGGCAAACCGGAAGCCAGAGACACGGAGGCCAGTCACCCCCAGCTGGAGAGGGGGTAAGCCTGCAACCAACCCCAGTGCCTCTGCCAGCCGTCACTCCGGAGGCCCTGTACCTGTTGCCAAAGCCAGGCCTACATCAGACCCTCGCAGGTGTTTTTCTGCAATTGGACTGGTTATCTCACTGCCACCTGTCCAGAGAAGCAGAAGACCCCTCCAGCCAAGGCCTCTGGGCCCAACGCCTCTGTTCTTTTGGTGAGAGGTGTGGTTGGGAAGATTGACGACAACGTTCAACACGTTCAGGTGGGGGCCCATTTTGCTACAGGCCTCAAGGACACAAGGGCTGAACGAACCCTCATCCGTCCTGGACTGGCGGCCCCTGAAGAGTTTATTAAGGGGAAAACCCTGACTGTCACCTTGATCGGCAGTACCCGCTGTCCCTTGCCAGTGGCCCGGGTATTTCTTGATTGGGGTGCTGGGAGCCGGCTGAGGGAAGTGGGAGTGTCCAAAAACCAGCCCACTGATGTTTCATTGGGGACTGATTTGGGGAAGAAGGTTGCCTACTACATCAAGGACACCCCTCCTGTTATCAATGGGTCACCAAGGAGAAAAAACAAAACAACCTAAGTCACAGAATACCAGAGAGGTTGGTAACTATGCATATTGCAGATCCCTGATCCCAACCACACAACCAGCAGCAGCTGTGGAGCGTACCTACGATGGTCCTAGACGCTTCGTCACAGCCGGAGGACTAAATAAGCCTGAAGCAAGAAAAGGGGAAAACTAACTGCCCCAGAGCAGACCCCAAAGGAAACACAGCCCCCACACATGTATTGACGGTGAAACAAGATGAAAGCACAAACACAGGCAGGAAAATAGGCTGAGCAAACGATGGGGCCCAAACTAACTAGAAAGGATAGGAAAGGAAAGACACTGTCTGCAATCTGCAAAAAACCCTACAAAAATAAATTCCAACACTTCTGATAGCAAAATTAACCCTGAAGTCACTAGACTTCTCCCACTATATCAGCACTCTGAAATATTCTGAGACAGAGCAAAAAGAGGCCAATCTAATAAGGGACAAAAAGCAAATTGGCAAATACAGATAAATAAGAGTGGAAATTTAGCGCAGCCCCAGCCGGGGCTGGCTGACCACACAAAAAAACTGAATAGACCAACAAAATCAAGTGTGAACATTAGCAGAAAAACTTAGCTTTAGGCTGGTTTCACATTAGCGCTTTTTAAGCGCACGCACGGCCGGGGGTAGCTCCGCCCCTGAGCCGGCTCTCTGCCCGGCGTGCCCGCCCCTTGCTTGTAGCGCCGCCTCCTAGCGCACAGCGGCGCCTGCGATCGGCGCACCCTATCTTTAGCATAGGGTGCGCAGATCGTGCGCAGGCCGTGCGCTAGTTGCGCTTTGACCTGCGCTGCGCACTTTTGACGGTGCGCCGTGCGCGCCAAAATCAAACTTTTCGGATTTTGGCGCGCACGGCGCACCGTCAAAAGTGCGCAGCGCAGGTCAAAGCGCAACTAGCGCACGGCCTGCGCACGATCTGCACACCCTATGCTAAAGATAGGGTGCGCCGATCGCAGGCGCCGCTGTGCACTAGGAGGCGGCGCTACAAGCAAGGGGCGGGCACGCCGGGCAGAGAGCCGGCTCGGGGGCGGAGCTACCCCCGGCCGTGCGTGCGCTTAAAAAGCTCTAATGTGAAACCAGCCTTAGATGACTGGAACAGAGCTGAAAACCAAGATCTGACAAGCCAGAAGGAATCACCAGCACCAGACTAGGGCGTCGGCTGTCTTAAATCCAGTCTGAGATTCCTGAGGTCCAATCGTCATCCTCATTATCAGGTGGCAGATTTCTACTGAATAAATCAGCCTCACTACCTCCAGTTACCACCAGAGGGAGCCTGAAAGGAGAACTCACAACTGGTGGACCGAAAAATGAACTCACAACACCCTCCCCAATCTGATAATAAGGGTAACGTTAACCCTCATAATGATGATGATGGGAAACTGAATGTGTTACCTGCCAATGCCTTGATGAGTAATGATGCAACTAATAACCATTCTTTCCCCAGGACTGATGCGGATGGTGATGTAAATGTCCCAAAGAAATGTGAAAACCATTCTTTTCCTAGGAATGATGCTGATGATGATGGTGTAGCTGTGCCAAATAAACCTGTTAACCATTTCTCTGAAACGGTAGATGTGTCCACAGATACCGAAGTGCTCAGCCCCGTCGCTCTGCGGAGTGAGACGGCTGAGGAACCCCTAACAGGAGCAAGCGTCGGTGCTCAAGGAAATGGGGAGGTGCATGGGAACCATGAGGAAGGTGATGCCATGCAACTGACCAGTGCCACCAAGGAAGGTAACTGGCCCATAGGTAGCCCTGCTCCTGAAGTGTTGGGGGTGGATGGGGAGGTAAAGCCCATAGCAGCACCAGCTGGTGGGTCTGTAGAAATCCCCGGGGAAACAGCATACATAGCAGCTGTCACACGCAGTCAGAGTGCCCAGATCGCAGGTAGCGCCCTGCCTTCTGGACCCTCTTCTGCTACCAGAGAGACTGAACCAGAGGTGAACCCAGAGCAGGTTCCAGAGGGTCCCAGAGAGGAAGGGACTCTGACGTCACTTCTGGCTGCCTCCAGCCAGGAGTTCCAGGCTGCTCTGCACTCAGATGTGAGCCTGGAGAAATTGAGAGACCTCACCAAGATGCCCACCTCCGAGTCTGATAAGGAAAGGGTGTTCTGGGAACAAGGAAGGTTGTACCGGGAGACAGTACCTGGAGAATCTCAAAAGGAGTGGCTGAGGGAAAGACAGCTGGTCATCCCCTATCAGTTCAGAACTGAGTTGTTGCAGATTGCCCATGAGATTCCACTCACTGGACACTTGGGGGTCAGCAAAACTAAGGCACGGCTGTCTCAACACTTCTATTGGCCCAAGATGGGGACAGATGTAACAAAATACTGCCATTCCTGTGCCACCTGTCAAAGCGTGGGTAAGGCAGGGCCTGCTCTTAAGGCTCCCCTTATCCCTTTGCCAGTGATAAAGAAGCCTTTCCAGAGAATCGCGGTGGACATTTTAGGCCCGCTGGCCGTCCCCAGCAGCTCTGGAAAGCTATACATTCTCACCGTGGTAGACTACACTACCCGGTACCCAGAGGCAGTAGCTCTGTCTTCAACCAGGGTGGATAAGGTGGCTGATGCACTGGTGACCATCTTTTCAAGAGTAGGATTTCCCAGGGAGATGCTACCAATCAAGGGACCCAATTCATGTCTCGCCTAATGGAGGCTCTCTGTGAGAAAATGCAGGCGAAGCACCTGGTATCGAGTGTGTATCACCCACAGACCAATGGTTTGTGTGAACGCTTCAACGGTACCCTCAAACAGATGCTACACATGCTGGTTGAGACCCAAGAGCGTGACTGGGAGCGGTACCTCCCACACCTGCTGTTCGCTTACAGAGAAGTTCCGCAGGCCTCGATGGGGTTCTCGCCCTTCGAGCTCCTGTATGGCAGGCAAGTCTGGGGACCCCTTGGGTTGATAAGAGAATCCTGAGAAGATGAGCCAAACCCCACAGAAGTGTTCATTGTGGATTATGTCATGCGCTTCCGTGACAAGATGCAGACCTTGACGAAGTTGGTGCATGACAACATGACGCAGGCTCAGGCTGACCAGAAGCGAACGCCCGGGAGCGGACCTACCAGGTGGGACAAAAGGTGTGGGTGCTGTTCCCCGTACCAACGGATAAGTGTCAGGCAGCCTGGGAAGGCTCAAACGTCGTCCACCAACAGCTCAACCCGGTCACCTACATGGTCACGCTTGACCATGCTCGGGGTAGGCGCAAGGCCTTTCACGTCAACATGCTGAAGGCTTACGGACAAACGTGAAGCCTGTGCCCTACCGGCCTGCAACCTGCCCGAGGATGGGGAGGAAGATCCCCTCCTGGATATGCTGGCCCAAGCCAAGGCCAATGGGTCCATTGAGGACATGGAGGTAAGTGCCTCTTTGACCATACCACAGCGGTCGCAGTTGTTGGACGCCCTGGAACCCTTCCGGGCCGTGTTCAACAACCAACCTGGGAGGACAGAGTTAGCGGTTCATGAGGTGGACACCGGGAATCACGTCCCACAACGGCGAACACCTTATCGGATCTCTGAGGAGGTGCAACAGGTCATGCGCCAAGAGATCAATGAGATGTTACAGCTGGGGGTGATTCGACGGTCCAAGAGCACGTTGGCCTCACCTTTAGTTCTCGTGCCTAAAAAGGATCAGACCACCTGGTTCTACGTGGGACTTAATGTCATCACAACCTCTGATGCACACCCGATGCCACGCATCGAGGATCTGCTTGAGTGGTTGGTGAAAGCAAAATACATATCCATCATGGATTTGAGTCGGGGATACTGGCGGATTCCCCTGAGCTCTGAGGCACAGGAGAAATCTGCCTTTATCACCCCCTTTGGACTATACGTGTCCACAGTCATGCCCTTCGAAATGAAAAATGCCCCTGCCACTTTCCAGCGGATGGTCAACCACCTGCTCCTTGGACTGGAGGAGTATGTGGTGGCGTACCTGGATGACATTGCCATCTTCAGTTCCACCTGGGAAGAACACCTTCAGCATCTCCAGGAGGTGCTCAAGCGTCTTCACCAGGGAGGCCTGACCATCAAGCTGGGAAAGTGCCAGATGGGCATGAGAGAGGTCCACTACCTTGGGCACCGGGTAGGCGAGGGTTCCATGAGTCCGCAGCCGGAGAAAGTGGACACAATCGTGTCCTGGCCCACCCCCTTGACCAAGAAACAGGTGAAGTCCTTCTTGGGCACTGCAGTGTACTATAGGCGGTTCGTACAGGACTATAGCGCCCTTGCAAAACCCTTGACCGACCTCACCAAGCAGAGGCTACCCCGAACAGTTAACTGAATGGCCGGCTACGAAGCGGCCTTCCAAGGTTTGTAAACAGCCCTGTGTAACTCCCCAGTGTTGAAAGCATTCGACAGCAGTCGTCCGTTCCTGGTACAGACCGAAGCCAGCGAGTTTGGCCTCAGTGCTGTGCTCAGCCAGGTCAACTCGGGGAACTAGGAGCACCCCGTGTTGTACCTGAGCCAGAAACTTTTGCCGAGGGAAGTGGCATACTCCACCATCGAGAAGGAGTGCCTGGCCATGGTGTGGGCACTGCAACGTTTGCAGCCCTACCTGTACGGGCGCACCACTGTGGTAACCGACCACAACCCTCTGAACTGGCTGCACACAGTGTCCGGAACGAATGGAAGGTTGCTACGCTGGAGCCTTGCCCTTCAGCAGTACGACTTTACCGTACAACACAAAAAGGGCAGCGAGCATGGTAATGCCGATGGGTTGTCCTGCCGGGGCGAACCCGCTGCGGTGCGCATGGCAGATTATCGACAGGTTATGCCTCCGTAGCACACTCAAAAAGGGGGAGGTGTAATGATAAGTAAGATATGACTGTAAGGTATGACTTAAGGTTCCCTATTGCAATACAGATGAGAATTGCCTGTCCCATAGCTGCAGCCCCCTCCTCATCTATGTGCCTGCTTGTAACCCTACACCAGACATTTCCTGTGCAAATATTCTCTCTCTCCCCCTTCCCCCCTTCCTGCACAGCCAGGAAAAGGATTTCTTTTGTTCCCTGCCATGCGGCTGGATATAAGTATGGGTAATATGAAAGAGGCCAAATCTCAACAATCGTACATGACAGAGATATGAAAATTACATTTCTGCAAAATGCATCGAGCCAGTGTTCTGGCCCATAATTTTCACATTTCCAGCACCCATAGAAATGGAGAACTGAATTTCTCCTAAACGGTGTAGCATAACTACTGCAAGTTTGGGTTTGAATTATTGAATTCGACATGCTAAAAAGAATGATACCATGTGCGTGTTTATATGAGGTACCCTCTGTGAGATATAGTTATAATAAGTTTTGTAGTCAGAATTGTAGCTCCAAGGAAAGGGGCTGACCCTCTCCAGACTGCCCCTTTCCTGATGTTCCAAACCCAAAGCTTTAAGGCATTCCCTCCCAAAAAATCATTCATTCGAGTTGGAGGTTTGATGCCAAGAGGTCCCCAGATGCAAGAGGCCCCGCCTCCCCACATGGTTAGCCTACAGACCATCTAAGCAACTGTAAGTTTAAGTTCTGCTTTTAATCCCGTTTATTTTATATTTGCATTGTACATATCTAATGTCTCAACTTTGTAAAACCGTTTTATCTTTGTAATCACTGCCCTCCTTTTGGGGAATAAATTGTAAACTTATTAGCTCTGTCTCCATGCTCTAAAAAACGAACTTATGCGCCTTTAAGATAATTGCTACTAATTTGGGGGTCTGCCACGGACCCTCTTAATTAACTCATTGATTAAGTAAACCATAGCTGGTGGCAGCGAAATGTTTTGGGCTCTGGGTACTGCTGACTGTGACGGAAAGGGATTTTATAAGCTAATTGGGTGGCTGCGGCCAAAGCATTTATAATTTCCTCACTGCAGCATACCAGGTGGCCAGACCTCATTGAAGCAGCCGACCGGTGACCAATTATCCCAGGTGTACTTCCCTGACTGACCTGAAGGTAAAGGGGGTGCCAGAGAGCTGTGAGTTCCAAAGTGGAACTGAAAAGCTTCGTGAAGTATTGTGGGCAGTGGTGGGACAACCAAAATAACCCCTGCGATAAATTGTTAGGGCAAGACTAGCTTGCTGTTGCTTTTATCACATGGTGCCAGCAGTGGGATACCTAAGATAAGCCCCCCCTGTGCCTGTGATAGACGTGTGTCGGCAGTGCGTCGCATCACTCCGTCCGTGACGTACCGATGTCAGCGGTGGGATCGTGACAGATATTTACATTATTAGTAAGGACATACAGTTGTGGCCAAAAGTATTGACACCCCTGCAATTCTGTCAGATAATACTCAGTTTCTTCCTGAAAATGATTGCAAACACAAATTCTTTGGTATTATTATCTTCATTTAATTTGTCTTAAATGAAAAAACACAAAAGAGAATGAAGCAAAAAGAAAAACATTGATCACACAAAACTGCAAAAATTGGCCAGACAAAAGTATTGGCACCCTCAGCCTAATACTTGGTTTCACAACCTTTAGCCAAAATAACTGCGACCAACCACTTCCGGTAACCATCAATGAGTTTCTTACAATGCTCTGCTGGAATTTTAGACCATTCTTCTTTGGCAAACTGGGCCCTACATTATGCTGCAAAATTTGTTGGCAGTCTTCAGACTTCATAATGCCATGCACACAGTCAAGCAGTCCAGTGCCAGAGGCAGCAAAGCAACCCCAAAACATCAGGGAACCTCCACCATGTTTGACTGTAGGGACCATGTTCTTTTCTTTGAATGCCTCTTTTTTTTCTCCTGTAAACTCTATGTTGATGACTTTGCCCAAAAAGCTCTACTTTTTTCTCATCTGACCATTGAACTTTCTTCCAAAACGTTTTAGGCTTTTCAGGAAACTTATAGCAAACTCCAGCCTGGCTTTTTTGTGTCTCGGGGTAAGAAGTGTGGTCTTCCTGGGTCTCCTACCATACAGTCCCTTTTCATTCAGACGCCGACGGATAGTACGGGTTGACACTGTTGCATCCTCGGACTGCAGAGCAGCTTGAACTTGTTTGGATGTTAGTCGAGGTTCTTTATCCAACATCCGCACAATCTTGCGTTGAAATCTCTTGTCAATTTTTCTTTTCCGTCCACATCTAGGGAGGTCAGCCACAGTGCCATGGGCTTTAAACTTCTAGATGACACTGCGCACAGTAGACACAGGAACATTCAGGTCTTTGGAGATGGACTTGTAGCCTTGAGATTGCTCGTGCTTCCTCACAATTTGGTTTCTCAAGTCCTCAGACAGTTCTTTAGTCTTCTTTCTTTTCTCCATGCTCAGTGTGGTACACACAAGGACACAGGACAGAGGTCGAGTCAACTTTAATCCATGTCACCTGGCTGCAAGTGTGATTTAGTTATTGCCAACACCTGTTAGGTGCCACAGGTAAGTTACAGGTGCTGTTAATTACACAAATTAGAGAAGCATCACATGAGTTTTCGAACAGTGCCAATACTTTTGTCCACCCTCTTTTTTATGTTTGGTGTGGAATTATATCCAATTTGGCTTTAGGACAATTCTTTTTGTGTTTTTTCATTTAAGACAAATTAAATGATGATAATAATAACAAAGAATTTGTGTTTGCATTAATTTTCAGGAAGAAACTGAGTATGATCTGACAGAATTGCAGGGGTGTCAATACTTTTGGCCACAACTGTAAGCCATTTCCTTTTTAGCTATATTTTTGCCCCTCATCACTGCTCATTACACTCTTGGTTGCATCTAGAACTCACAGGGTTAAACTTTTGGCATTTTCTTCCCATTGTTTTGAATAGTAATAAGCCAATTTTTCACTGAATAATGTGCCGTTCTATTAAACCATTACCATCGCCCCCGCTGTGCCCACTGAAATGTAATTGGCCGTGGGTATGGCGCTCCCCCCAAATCTCATTGTGTGAAATCTATCACTGAGAGGACGCAATGCAAAGAGAAAAATAATAATCCACTGGTCGGGTGAACTGTAAACCAACAGAGGCGGTAGGCACGACATCTCCATAACCGCCGCAGATCCGCCAAAAACGTATCGCTCCGCCCATTTCATGCACATAATAATTACTCTCCAGTACCTGCCACACAGATGTAAACAATAAAGGGTTAAATAAGAATATTTCAGCATTTGCAAATACATGAACTGCATTGTATCTCTTATGAAATGAGATTATCAATCACCACAGAAGCCAGAAGTAATATACTACAATGGAAGTATCTCTGCACAGTATCACTCCCCCTGCCCAGTATATATAGTACACTGCACAGTAACACTCCTCCTGTATATATATACTGCACAGTACCACTCCTCCTGTATATACACACTGCACAGTACCACTACTCCTGTATATACACACTGCACAGCACCACTCCTCCTGTATATACACACTGCACGGTACCACTCCTCCTGTATATATACACTGCACAGTACCACTCATCCTGTCCTGTATATATACACTGCACAGTACCACTCCTCCTGTCCTGTATATATACACTGCACAGTACCACTCCTCCTGTCCTGTATATATACACTGCACAGTACCACTCCTCCTGTCCTGTATATATACACTGCACGGTACCACTCCTCCTGTCCTGTATATATACACTGCACAGTACCACTCCTCCTGTCCTGTATATATACACTGCACAGTACCACTCCTCCTGTCCTGTATATATACACTGCACAGTACCACTCCTCCTGTATACCTACACTGCACAGTACCACTCCTCCTGAATATACACACTGCACAGTACCACTCCTCATGTATATACACACTGCACAGTACCACTCCTCCTGTATATATATACTGCACAGTACCACTCCTCCTGTATATATACTGCACAGTACCACTCCTCCTGTATATATACACTGCACAGTACCACTCCTCCTGTATACCTACACTGCACAGTACCACTCCTCCTGAATATACACACTGCACAGTACCACTCTTCATGTATATACACACTGCACAGTACCACTCCTCCTGTATATACACACTGCACAGTACCACTCCTCCTGTATATACACACTGCACAGTACCACTCCTCCTGTATATATACACCGCACAGTACCACTCCTCCTTGTCTGTATATAGACACTGCACAGTACCACTCCTCCTGTATGTATACACTGCACAGTACCACTCCTCCTGTATTCACACACTGCACAGTACCACTCCTCCTGTATATATACACTGCACAGTACATAGAATCATAGAATCGTAGAGTTGGAAGGGACCTCCTGGGCCATCTGGTCCAACCCCCTGCTCAAAGCAGGATTCGCTAAATCATCCCAGTCAGATGTCTGTCCAGCCTCTGTTTGAACACTTCCATTGAAGGAGAACTCACCACTTCTCGTGGCAGCTTGTTCCACTCATTGATCACTCTAACTGTCAAAAAGTTTTTTTCTAATATCTAATCTGTGTCTCCTCCCATTCAGTTTCATCCCATTGCATCTAGTCTTTCCTTGTGCAAATGAGAATGAAGTTGATCCTTCTACAATGTGACAGCCCTTTAGATATTTGTAGACAGCTATTAAGTCTCCTCTCAGTCTTCTCTTTTGCAAGCTAAACAATCCCAAATCCTGAAACCTTTCTTCATAAGACAGGGTTTGCAGACCGGTCACCATTCTGGTTGCTCTTTTCTGAACTTGCTCCAGTTTGTTGATGTCTTTTTTAAAATGTGGTGCCCAAAACTGGACACAATATTCCAGATGAGGTCTCACCAAAGAGGATTAGAGGGAAATAATGACTTCACGTGATCTAGACTGTATGCTTCTGTTAATACATCCTAGAATTGCATTTGCCTTTTTTGCTGCTGCATCACACTGTTGATTCATATTCAGTCTGTGATCTATTAGTATACCCAAGTCTTTTTCACATGTGCTGTTGCTTAGCCCTATTCCTCCCCCTCTGTATATGCTTTTTTCATTTTTATTGCCCAGATGTAGTACTTTGCATTTTTCCCTGTTAAAAACGATTCTGTTAGTTGCTGCCCACATCTCCAGTTTATTTATATCTTTTTGAATCCTCTCTCTCTCTTCTCTAGTATTAGCTATCCCTCCTAGCTTTGTGTCATCAGCAAATTTAATCAGTTTACCCTCAATTCCTTCATCTAAATCGTTGATAAAGATGTTGAACAATACAGGGCCCAGGACAGAGCCCTGTGGTACCCCACTTGAGACATTCTTCCAACTGGATGTGCAGCCATTTGCAACCACTCTTTGGGTCCGATCACTAAGCCAGTTATGAATCCACCTAACAGTTGCCTTGTCCATTCTATACTTAGTCATTTTTTCAATAAGGATTGTATGAGATACTTTGTCAAATGCTTTGCTGAAGTCAAGATATACTATATCTACAGCATTTCCTTGATCCACCCAATCAGTGATTCCGTCATAGAAGGAAATTAAGTTAGTCTGACATGACTTATTAGTTACAAACCCATGCTGACTCTGTTTAATCACTTCATTCTTATCCATGTACTGACATACATGTTGTTTAATAATTTGTTCAAAGATCTTTCCTGGTATAGAAGTCAGACTCACCGGCCTATAGTTGCCTGGGTCCACCTTCTTCCCCTTTTTGAAGATAGGAACAACATTTGCTCTTCTCCAGTCTTCTGGGACTTCTCCTGTTCTCCAAGAATTTTCAAAGATTATGGAGAGGGGTTCAAAAATTTCTTCTGCTATCTCCTTCAGTACTCTGGGGTGTAATTCATCTGGACCTGGAGACTTGAATTCATTTAGGTTAGCTAAGTGTTTCCTCACTATCTTTCTGTTTATAGATATCCTGGATTCTTCTATTCCCTTAATAGGACAGTGAAGAACAGTTGATGTTACATTTCCTTTCTGAGAGAAAACAGATGCAAAATAGGAATTTAAAAGTTCGGCCTTCTCAACATCCTGTCTTACCATTTCATCATTTTCATCCTGTAAAAATCCTATAGCACTTTGACTTTTCTTTTATCCCCAAAATCCTTTTTTATTGCTTTTGACATCTCTTGCAAGCCTCAATTCATTGTCAGCTTTAACTAATCTGATTTGTGCCCTGCACTCCTCCTGTCTTGTATATATACACCGCAGAGTACCACTCCTCCTGTATATATACACTGCACAGTACCACTCCTCCTGTATATATACACTGCACAGTACCACTCCTCCTGTATATATACACCGCACAGTACCACTCCTCCTGTCCTGTATATATACACTGCACAATACCACTCCTCCTGTATATATACACTGCACAGTACCACTACTCCTGTATATATACACTGCACAGTACCACTTCTCCTGTATATATACACTGCACAGTATCACTCCCCCTGTCCTGTATATATACACTGCACAGTACCACTTCTCCTGTATATATACACTGCATAGTGCCACTCCTCCTGTATATATGCACTGCACAGTGCCACTCCTCCTGTATATATACACTGCACAGTGCCTCTCCTCCTGTATATATACACAGCACAGTACCACTCCTCCTGTATATATACACTGCACAGTACCACTCCTCCTGTATATATACACTGCACAGTACCACTCCTCCTGTATATATACACCGCACAGTACCACTCCTCCTGTATATATACTGTGGTGTAGTGACCACTGTGTCCGCTAGAGGGCGCTGTGTGCATGTCTCAGGACAGGTGTATAAGCATTTCAAGTGTGCTAATAGGAGTAGGATGCTGAATGATTGTAATGTATCTCAAGGTGGGTGGCCTTGGGATGAAGGCTTGATTATGTGCTGATTGGCAGAGCTGATCTTTCGTTCTAATATGTTAGGGAGAAGCCTTCAGGTGATTGGTGAGAAGGGTGGGATCAATTATCTACAAACCCACCCAGGGCGGGTGTCTAGAACGCCATAGTAAAGTGTATGTGTGTGAATGCTTGTAGGACCTATGATGATGTCATAGCCATGTGATCCGGTGGGTGTGGTTACAGACCATATAAGGTGGCCAGTAGAGTTGAGCGACTTTGGTCGGATCGGGTTTCGTGAAACCCAAATGAAACAAAATAAGTTTCAGATGAAACTCGTCCGACTAGAGCAAAACAAAGTCGGAGTTTCGTCCGAAACCCGACCCCAATGCAAGTCAATGGGAAATAAAAGTCGGACGAAACTCCGACTTTTTTTGCTCTAGTCGGACGAGTTTCATCTGAAACTTATTTTGTTTCATTCGGGTTTCACGAAACCCGATCCGACCAAAGTCGCTCAACTCTAGTGGCCAGGGAAGGTCACATGAGTGGATGCTTGGACCCGATTGGTTCATATGGAAGGTCTCGTCTGGCTGACGTCGCTGCCTTCCTAACTGCACATGGAGAGGCTGTGAGTAATGGCTGCAAGTGTCTGACAGTTCCCAGGGAGAGGGAATGAACATCTGAAGTATGAAGCAGCTATGAGGTAACCCGGCCACGGGGTGACATAACTGTGAGGCTAGAGAGCCTGTGTACTGGACACTGCATAACCTGTGTGACCACAGGGATAACAGAGGAAAGCTCTGTCATGAAAGTTATGCTGGTGATATGAAGAGCCTGTTGCAGAATCTGGTTTATGCTAACTAATAAACCGCATGGACTGTTATTGTTTTATGGAAAACATGTGACGGATCTGGTTATTTGGCTACCAAGCGAGTATCCCCAACCTTAATAACAAGCGCTACCTTACAATACACTGCACAGTACCACTCCCCCTGTCCTGTATATATACACCGCACAATACCACTCCTGTCCTGTATATACAGTTGTGGCCAAAAGTATTGACACCCCTGCAATTCTGTCAGATAATACTCAGTTTCTTCCTGAAAATGATTGCAAACACAAATTCTTTGGTATTATTATCTTCATTTAATTTGTCTTAAATTAAAAAACACAAAAAGAATTGTCCTAAAGCCAAATTGGATATAATTCCATACCAAACATAAAAAAGAGGGTGGACAAAAGTATTGGCACTGTTCGAAAACTCATGTGATGCTTTTCTAATTTGTGTAATTAACAGCACCTATAACTTACCTGTGGCACCTAACAGGTGTTGTCAATAACTAAATCACACTTGCAGCCAGTTGACATGGATTAAAGTTGACTCAACCTCTGTCCTGTGTCCTTGTGTGTACCACATTGAGCATGGAGAAAAGAAAGAAGACCAGAGAACTGTCTGAGGACTTGAGAAACCAAACTGTGAGGAAGCATGAGCAATCTCAAGGCTACAAGTCCATCTCCAAAGACCTGAATGTTCCTGTGTCTACCGTACGCAGTGTCATCAAGAAGTTTAAAGCCCATGGCACTGTGGCTAACCTCCCTAGATGTGGACGGAAAAGAAAAATTGACAAGAGATTTCAACGCAAGATTGTGCGGATGTTGAATAAAGAACCTCGACTAACATCCAAACAAGTTCAAGCTGCCCTGCAGTCCGAGGGTACAACAGTGTCAACCCGTACTATCCGTCGGTGTCTGAATGAAAAGGGACTGTATGGTAGGAGACCCAGGAAGACCCCGCTTCTTACCCCGAGACATAAAAAAGTCAGGCTGGAGTTTGCCATAACTTACCTGAAAAAGCCTAAAACGCTTTGGAAGAATGTTCTCTGGTCAGATGAGACAAAAGTAAAGCTTCTTGGGTAAAGGCATCAACATAGAGTTTACAGGAGAAAAAAAGAGGCATTCAAAGAAAAGAACACGGTCCCTACAGTCAAACATGGTGGAGGTTCCCTGATGTTTTGGGGTTGCTTTGCTGCCTCTGGCACTGGACCGCTTGACCGTGTGCATGGCATTATGAAGTCTGAAGACTACCAACAAATTTTGCAGCATAATGTAGGGCCCAGTGTGAGAAAGCTGGGTCTCCCTCAGAGGTCATGGGTCTTCCAGCAGGACAATGACCCAAAGCACACTTCAAAAAGCACTAGAAAATGGTTTGAGAGAAAGCACTGGAGACTTCTAAGGTGGCCAGCAATGAGTCCAGACCTGAATCCCATAGAACACCTGTGAGAGATCTAAAAATGGCAGTTTGGAGAAGGCACCCTTCAAATATCAGGGACCTGGAGCAGTTTGCCAAAGAAGAATGGTCTAAAATTCCAGCAGAGCATTGTAAGAAACTCATTGATGGTTACCGGAAGCTGTTGGTCGCAGTTATTTTGGCTAAAGGTTGTGCAACCAAGTATTAGGCTGAGGGTGCCAATACTTTTGTCTGGCCCATTTTTGGAGTTTTGTGTGAAATGATCAATGTTTTGCTTTTTGCTTCATTCTCTTTTGTGTTTTTTCGTTTAAGACAAATTAAATGAAGATAATAATACCAAAGAATTTGTGTCTGCAATCATTTTCAGGAAGAAACTGAGTATTATCTGACAGAATTGAAGGGGCCACAACGGTATGCACTGCACAGTACCACTCCTCCTGTATATATACACTGCACAGTACCACTCCTCCTGTATATATACACTGCACAGTACCACTCCTCCTGTCCTGTATATATACACTGCACAGTACCACTCCTCCTGTATATACAGTTAGATCCATATATATTTGGACAGAGGCAACATTTTTCTAAATTTGGTTCTAGACATTATCACAATGAATTTTAATTCAGATGCAGTTTAAGTTCAGACTTTCAGCTTTCATTTGAGGGTATCCACATTAAAATTGGATGAAGGGTTTAGGAGTTTCAGCTCCTTAACATGTGCCACCCTGTTTTTAAAGGGACCAAAAGTAATTGGACTGATTAAATAATTGTAAGTAAAATGTTCATTTCTAGTACTTGGTTGAAAACCCTTTGTTGGCAATGACTGCCTGAAGTCTTGAAGTCATGGACATCACCAGACGCTGTGTTTCCTCCTTTTGATGCTCTGCCATGCCTTCACTGCGGTGGTTTTCAGTTGCTGTTTGTTTGTGGGCCTTTCTGTCTGAAGTTTGGTCTTTAACAAGTGAAATGCTCAATTGGGTTGAGATCAGGTGACTGACTTGGCCATTCAAGAATATTCCACTTCTTTGCTTTAATAAACTCCTGGGTTGCTTTGGCTTTATGTTTTGGGTCATTGTCCATCTGTAGTATGAAACGACGACCAATTAAGTTTGGCTGGATCTGAGCACACAGTATGGCTCTGGATACCTCAGAATTCATTCGGCTGCTTCTGTCCTGTGTCACATCATCAATAAACACTAGTGACCCAGTGCCACTGGCAGCCATGCATGCCCAAGCCATCACACTGCCTCCGCCGTGTTTTACAGATGATGTGGTATGCTTTGGATCATGAGCTGTACCACGCCTTCGCCATACTTTTCTCTTTCCATCATTCTGGTAGATGTTGATCTTGGTTTCATCTGTCCAAAGATTGTTCTTCCAGAACTGTGTTGGCTTTTTTAGATGTTTTTTAGCAAAGTCCAGTCTAGCCTTTTGATTCTTGATGCTTATGAGTGGCTTGCACCGTGCAGTGAACCCTCTGTATTTACTTTCATGCAGTCTTACTGTCATGATCCAGGATGGGGTTTTGTCTTTGGCCCATCCTGGTCAGACAGGGGTTAATTGTTTCTGCCTCTCTCTGGCAGAGGGCGGCTATTTAGTGGCCACTCGACCTAGGTCCGGTGTCAGTTATACTCCTGCCCTCGGCTGAGTTAGTTGACCCCTTGCGTACGTGTGCCTTGTGCCTAATAACTTGTTGCTTGTTTGGTATTAATCCGGTTCCGTCCCTGTTACGAGTTCTGCCTGTCCCTCTTGTACTGCGCTACCCTCTCTGTGTATGACTCTCTGCCTGTGACTTGACTATTCTCTGCTCGTCCCTCTGGTACCGCGCCGCCCTCTCCATGTATGACCTCTGCTTGTCTGACCTGCGTTTTCCTCTCCTCTACTACAGGATCCCTGCAGTAAGTATATTACATCATCTGCAGCAGTAGGATGCTAAGCCCCGCCCCCTGCAGTCACATGATCGTAGGTCCTTGTACTCCTTACTACTTTCAGTGTCGCAGGTCCTGTCTGCTTGAACTTTCACTGCTGTATCGTACCCCGGGCCCTCCCGTAGTGTGGGTAAGTCACCCTGCTCAGCCGTGGAAGTTTGCCGACGCTGACAGGATCCTGACAATATAAACTTTCCAAATGCAAGCACCACACCTCAAATCAACTCCAGGCCTTTTATCTGCTTAATTGAGAATGACATAACGAAGGGATTGCCCACACCTGTCCATGAAATAGCCTTGGAGTCAATTGTCCAATTACTTTTGGTCCCTTTAAAAACAGGGTGGCCCATGTTAAGGAGCTGAAACTCCTAAACCCTTCATCCAATTTTAATGTGGATACCCTCAAATGAAAGCTGAAAGTCTGAACTTCTACTGCATCTGAATTGCTTTGTTTAAAATTCATTGTGGTAATGTCTAGAACCAAAATTAGAAAAATGTTGTCTCTGTCCAAATATATATGGACCTAACTGTATGCACTGCACAGTACCTCTCCTCCTTTCCTGTATATATACACTGCACAGTACCACTCCTCCTGTATATATACACTGCACAGTACCACTCCTCCTGTATATATACACTGCACAGTACCACTCCTCCTGTCCTGCATATAGACAGTGCACAGTACCACTCCTCCTGTATATAGACACTGCACAGTACCACTCCTCCTGTATAGATACACTGCACAGTACCACTCCTCCTGTATACATACACTGCACAGTACCACTCCTCCTGTCCTGTATATAGACAGTACAAAGTACCACTCCTCCTGTATTCACACACTGCACAGTACCACTCCTCCTGTCGTGTATATATACTGCACAGTACCACTTCTCCTGTATATATACACTGCACAGTACCACTCCTCCTGTCCTGCATATAGACAGTGCACAGTACCACTCCTCCTGTATATAGACACTGCACAGTACCACTCCTCCTGTATAGATACACTGCACAGTACCACTCCTCCTGTATACATACACTGCACAGTACCACTCCTCCTGTCCTGTATATAGACAGTACAAAGTACCACTCCTCCTGTATTCACACACTGCACAGTACCACTCCTCCTGTCGTGTATATATACTGCACAGTACCACTTCTCCTGTATATATACACTGCACAGTACCACTCCTTCTGTATATACACTGCACAGTACCACTCCTCCTGTATATATACATTGCACAGTACCACTCCTCCTGTTCTGTATATATACACTGTACAGTACCACTCCTCCTGTCCTGTATATAGACAGTGCACAGTACCACTCCTCCTGTATATAGACACTGCACAGTACCACTCCTCCTGTATATATACACTGCACAGTACCACTCCTCCTGTCGTGTATATATACACTGCACAGTACCACTCCTCCTGTATATATACACTGCACAGTACCACTTCTCCTGTATATATTGTGGTGTAGCAACCACTATGTCCGCTAGGGGGCACTGTGTGGAGGTTCCAAGAGAAAGGATGAGTGGCAGAATCCTGAGGGATGGTTATGTATCTCACAGTGGGTGGTTTTGAGATGGAGACTTAGTTATGTGTTGATCAGCAATGATATTGCTGAAGTAATGTTTCGTTTCAAGGTATAAGGGAGAAGTCTCCAGGTAACTCGGGAGTTGGGCCGGCCGGTTACCTACAAACCCACCCAGGGGTGTGTCTGAAAACACCTGTATTAAAAAGCTATGAGTGTGTGAAGGACCTGTGATGAGGTCATAGTCACGTGACCTGGTGGGCGTGGCTATATACCATATAATGTGGCCAGGGTAGGTCACATGTGAGGAATTCTGGGACCTGGTTGGTCCAGTGTGGAAGGTCCTGCAGAGATGGAACTTCCTGCCTGTCAGCACGTGTGAAGTGGCTGTGAGCAATGGCGACGTGTGCCTGAGAGTTCCCTGGAGGGAATGAACGTGTGCGGAATGCTGAAGCCGCATGAGGAGCCCTGACTTGGGTGAGACCGTTGTGAGGCTAAGAGAGCCTGCGTACTGGATATTGGTAACCAGAGTGAAGCATTATAATGGATGCTATGCTGGTAATGCTGTTAAGTGAACTTTCTGTTGCTGCTGTGGTTTATGAGACGTGAATAAACTGCAAGGACTGTATAATTTGTTGGAAAATCCTGTGCCGGAACTGGTTTATGTTCGCTGCAAGCGAGAATCCCCTAAGTAAATGACAGCGATACCTCACAATATACACTGCACAGTACCACTCCTCCTGTCCTGTATATACAGTGGAGAAAAAAGTATTTATTCAGCCACCAATTGTGCAAGTTCTCCCAATTAAAAGATGAGATAGACCTGTAATTGACATCCTAGGTAGACCACAACTATGAGAGTCAAAATTAGAAAACAAATCCAGAAAATAAGTCTTTGGTCACCTAAAAACAAGCAACATTTCTGACTCTCACAGACCTGTATGTTATGAACGGGTAGCCGAGGAGAAAATAAAAACAACACAAGCTAAGTCTCAGAAAACCAAAGAGGTTGGTAACTATGCAGACTGCAGATCCCTGATTCTAACCACACAACTAGCAGCAGTCGTGGAGGGTTCCTACGTTGGTCCTAGACGCCTCGTCACAACCGGAGAGCTACAGTACATAAGCCTAAAGCAGGAAAAGAGGAAAACTAACTGCCCCAGAGCAGACCCCAAAGGAAAGACAGCCCCCCACATGTATTGACAGTGAAATAAGATGAAATTACAAACAAAGGCAGGAAAATAGGCTGAGCAAATGATGAGGCCAAACTAACTAGAAAGGACAGGAAAGGAAAGACACTGTCTGCAGTCTGCCAAAAAACCCTACAAAATGTCCAACACAACTGATAGCAAAATTAACCCTGAAGTCACTAGACTTCTCCCACTATATCAGCACTCTGAAATATTCTGAGACAGAGCAAAAAGAGGCCAATCTAACAAGGGACAAAAAAAAGGCAATTTGGCAAATAAGAGTGGAAATTCAGCACAGACCAGCCGGGCTGGCTGACCACACAAAAAACTGAAAAGACCAACAAGAGCAAGTGTGAACATTAGCAAAAAAACAAACTTGAAAGACTGGAACAGAGCTGAGTCCTAGACCTGAGAAGCAGACTGAATCACCAGCAACAGGATAGGGAGTCGGCTGTCTTATATCCAGTCTGATACTCCAGAGATCAAATCATTATCTTCCTCACCAGGTGGCAGATCACTACCACTTATACCAACCTCACTACCTCCCGTCACCACCAGAGGGAGAACGGAAGGGGAACTGTTATGATTGAGTCACCGTAGGAGGCAAAAACAGAAATGCTAGCTAAGTCCAGAAAACCAAAGAAGTTGGCAGCTATCGGATTGCAGACCCCTGAACCTATCAACACAACTAGCAGTAGCCGTGGGGGGTTCCTACGATGCCCTAGACCCCTCGATCACAGCCAGAGAAATAGCTAGGCCTAAAGAAAGAAAGGGGAAAACTAAACTGCCCCAGAGCAGACCCCAAAGCAATAGGCAGCCCCCAACATATAATGACAGTGAAGCAAGATGAAAACACTAACACAGGCAGAAAGATAGACTGAGCAAAGACGGGGCCCAATCTAGCTAGCTAGGAAAGGACAGGAAGGCTGCTGTCTGCAATCCGTGAAAAACCCTATGAAAATAAGAGCCAACAGACTGACAGTGAAAAAGGCCCTGAAGATGCTAGGCTTCAAAAAAGCTATGTCAGTACTCAGGAATATTCTGAAGACAGAACTACAGGCAAAAGGAGCTTCAGCTCACCCCAGCAGGGAATGGCAGAATCCAGAAAAGCAAGGAAAACAAAAACAAAACACAAATGCAAACAGGCAAAGCAGAAAAACTTAGCTTAGAGGAGCAGGAATCAGACTGGTGTCCTAGAAGTCCACAAAGAAATCACCTGCAGGGCAGAAGGGCGTCGGCAGCCTTATATCCAGTCCGTGACTCCACTCAGCCAGTCATCCTCATCAGGTTCAGGTGCCTGAAAATCAGGCTCATTACCTTCCTTCACCAGAATAGGGAGTTCACCAGACCTCAGTGACGAAGGGGAAAATGAACTCACAACAGTACCTCCCCCTTGAGGAGGGGTCACCGAACCCTCAACCACGCCACCAGGGCGATCAGGGTGAGCCCGATGAAAGGCACGCACCAATCTTTTGGCATGAATATCAGAGGCAGAGACCCAGGAATTATCCTCCTGACCATAACCCTTCCACTTAACCAAATACTGGAGTCTCCGTCTAGCCAGACGGGAATCCAGTATTTTCTCTACCTCATATTCCATGTTACCTTCAACCAATACAGGGTCCGGCGGTGCCACCCCAGGAACAACTGGTTCAACAAACCTCTTCAACAAGGACTTATGGAACACATTATGGATTTTAAATGTGACAGGAAGAGGCAAACGGAAAGAGACCGGATTAATAATCTCCAAAATCTTGTAAGGTCCAATAAATTTAGGCTTAAACTTAGGAGAAGCCACCTTCATAGCAATATTTTTTGATGATAACCACACCATATCACCAATCTTAAACTGGGGACCGATGGTCCTATGTCGATTGGAAAACCGCTGGGCCTTTTCCTGGGAGAGAGATAACTTATCCACCACTTGGTCCCAGATCTGGTGCATTCTCTCCACCACAGTGTCAACACCTGGGCAGGCAGAAGGCTCCACCTGCCCTGAAGAAAATCGAAGATGAAACCCAAAGTTACAAAAAAAAGGTGACATCAAAGTGGCAGAACTAGCTCTATTATTTAAAGCAAATTCGGCCAAGGGCAAAAATGAACCCCAATCATCCTGATCAGCGGAAATAAAAGATCTCAAATACGACTCCAAGGTCTGGTTTGTTCTCTCTGTCTGCCCATTGGTCTGAGGGTGAAAAGCAGAGGAGAAGGACAGCTGAATTCCCAGCTTGGAACAGAAAGTCCTCCAAAATCTAGACACAAACTGAACTCCTCTGTCAGATACAATGTTCTCAGGAATCCCGTGTAAGCGAACCACCTGTTGCAAAAACAGGGGCACCAACTCAGAGGAAGATGGCAACTTAGGGAGTGGTACAAGATGAACCATCTTAGAGAACCTATCACAAATCACCCAAATAACAGTCATTCTTTGAGTGACCGGCATATCAGAGATGAAATCCATTGAAATATGGGTCCATGGCCTCCTGGGGACAGGCAAAGGCATCAACAACCCACTAGAACGAGAACAAGATTTAGACCGGGAGCAAGTCCCACAGGACTGCACAAATTGCTGACATCATGAGACAAGGTGGGCCACCAAAAAGAGTGACTCACCAGATCTCTAGTACCAAAAATACCTGGATGACCAGCCAATGCAGAGCAATGAACTTCAGACATCACTCTCTTCTTCCACTGGTCAGGAACATACAACTTCCCACTGGGACAACACTCAGGTTTGTCCTCCTGGAACTCTTGCAGAGCAAGTCTCAAATCGGGCGAGATGGCAGAAAGAACTACCCCTTCGCCTAAGATGGTAGCAGGCTTGGTCACCACAGGAGAATCAGCAAAGAAACTCCTAGAGAGGGCGTCTGCCTTGACATTCTTAGTTCCAGGAAGAAAAGAGACCACAAAATCAAAACGTGTAAAAAACAAGGCCCACCTAGCTTGTCTAGGGTTCAAGCGTTTAGCCGACTCTAGATAAATCAAATTCTTGTGGTCAGTGAGGACCACGACTTGATGCTTAGCTCCCTCCAACCAATGTCTCCACTCCTCAAATGCCCATTTCATGGCCAACAGTTCCCTATTCCCCACATCATAGTTACGTTCAGATGGCGAGAACTTTCGGGAAAAGAAAGCACAGGGATTCATTTTAGATGTTACAGGATCCTTTTGGGACAAAACAGCGCCTGCACCAATCTCAGAAGCATCCACCTCTACCTGGAACGGGAGTGAGACATCAGGTTGCCGCAAAACCGGGGCGGAGGTAAATCTTCGCTTCAGCTCCTGAAAGGAAGCAACAGCCTCCGGAGACCAATTCAACACATCAGCACCCTTCTTAGTCAGATCAGTCAATGGCTCAGCAATACTAGAAAATTTTGCTATAAATTTCCGATAAAAATTAGCAAAACCCAAAAACTTCTGGAGGGCCTTCAAAGAAGTGGGCTGAACCCAATCATAAATGGCCTGTACCTTGGCCGGGTCCATTTCAATAGTTGACGGAGACAAAATAAATCCCAAAAATGAAATCCTCTGTACTCCAAAAAGGCATTTCGATCCTTTGACATACAGGGAATTCTCCCTCAAGATCCGGAACACAGTCCGAACATGTTCCACATGAGAATCCCAATCCTTGGAGAAGATCAAAATATCATCCAGATAGATAATCAAAAATTTATCGACAAAGTCTCGGAAAATATCGTTCATGAAGCACTGGAAGACAGAAGGGGCATTAGTGAGCCCAAAAGGCATCACCAGGTACTCAAAATGTCCCTCCGGAGTATTAAACGCCGTCTTCCATTCATCCCCCTGCTTAATGCGGATAAGATTATACGCCCCCCTGAGGTCAAGCTTGGTAAACCAGCAAGCACCTCTAACTCTAGAGAATAGATCCGAAATCAGGGGTAACGGATACTGATATTTAATAGTAATTTTATTGAGGGCACGATAATCAATACAAGGCCTTAAAGAACCATCCTTTTTGGCCACAAAAAAAAACGGCACCTAAGGGTGAAGAGGATGGTCTAATATGACCCTTCTCCAACGCCTCCTTAATATAGGACCGCATAGCCTCGTGCTCGGGTACAGATAAATTGAAGAGCCGACCCTTGGGAAATTTACACCCCGGGCTTAGTTCAATTGCACAGTCATAACTCCTATGAGGAGGCAAGGACGCAGACTCATTCTCATTAAATACATCATAAAAGTCCGCCAAATAGTCAGGAACATCATGCGACTGAGGAGAGGTGGAAAAAACCGGAGCCTCACTAAAGGTACACCGACAACCCCAACTCACCACAGACACAGATTTCCAATCCAAAACTGGATTATGAATTTGTAACCAGGGAAACCCCAGAACAACGGCATCATGCAGACCATGCAACACCAAAAATCTGCAATTTTCTTGATGGTCTGGGGCGACCCGCATGACCACCTGGGTCCAAAACTGAGGTTTATTTTTAGCCAAAGGAGTAGCATCAATCCCCCTCAAAGGGATAGGCATCTGCAGGGGTGTCATCGGAAATCCACAACGTTTAGCAAAATCCAAGTCCATTAGGTTTAGCGCTGCTCCCGAATCCACAAAAGCCTTGGTGGAAAATGTGGACAGGGAGCAGATCAGAGTAATTGCCAGAAGAAACTTAGGTTGAACACCACCAACAGAAAACGTGTGTGCAAAGCATTTCTCTCATTTAGGACAAACAGAAATAATATGCGAGGCATCTCCACAGAAAAAACACAGCTTATTACGCCTTCTGAACTCCTGACGTTGCGCCTTAGGCAAAACTCTATCACATTGCATAGGTTCAGACGTCTGTTCAACCGGTGGCAACACCTCTCGTGCAATCCTGCGTTCACGTAAACGCCGATCAACCTGAATGGCTAATGACATAGAATCGTCCAGACCAGAGGGAACAGGAAATCCCACCATAGTATCTTTTACGGCTTCTGACAAACCCTTCCGAGAGAGAGCAGCCAAGGCATTATCATTCCAGGTAGTAAGGACCGCCCACTTTCGGAACTTTTGACAGTACAACTCTGCAGAATCTCGACCCTGGTTCAATGCCAACAGGGTCTTTTCAGCCTGATCAATAGCTTTAGGTTCGTCATACAACAACCCCAAAGCTTGAAAGAATGCGCTCACATTAGTCAGAATAGGATCATCTGGTTTCAAAGAAAACGCCCAATCCTGGGGATCGCCACGCAGCAAAGAGATGACAATTTTAACCTGCTGCGCGGAGCTCCCTGACGAGTTAGGCTTCAAGGCAAAAAATAATTTACAATTATTTTTGAAACTCAAAAATTTAGATCGATCCCCAAAAAATACATCAGGTGTAGGGATCTTTGGTTTAACAGCATGCGAACGAGCAAGGTAGGCGGAAATTCCTCTGCTCCACACGATCAGACAATTGCTTTATCTCCATTGAGAGAAAAAAAAATTCCCCCTACGGCCTCAGAGATATAGAGGAAAGAATATACACACACGCTTTTTTTTTTTTATATTTTTTTTTAAACACAATTCTTTCCTGCTATTGAGTACCCTAGGATCTGCGGTATGGCGGTGATTCTGTTATGATTGAGTCACCGTAGGAGGCAAAAACAGAAATGCTAGCTAAGTCCAGAAAACCAGAGAAGTTGGCAGCTATCGGATTGCAGACCCCTGAACCTATCAACACAACTAGCAGTAGCCGTGGGGGGTTCCTACGATACCCTAGACCCTCGATCACAGCTGGAGAAATAGCTAGGCCTAAAGAAAGAAAGGGGAAAACTAAACTGCCCCAGAGCAGACCCCAAAGCAATAGGCAGCCCCCAACATATAATGACGGTGAAGCAAGATGAAAACACTAGCACAGGCAGAAAGATAGACTGAGCAAAGACGGGGCCCAATCTAGCTAGATAGGAAAGGACAGGAAGGCTGCTGTCTGCAATCCGTGAAAAACCCTATGAAAATAAGAGCCAACAGACTGACAGTGAAAAAGGCCCTGAAGACGCTAGGCTTCAAAAAAGCTATGTCAGTACTCAGGAATATTCTGAAGACAGAACTACAGGCAAAAGGAGCTTCAGCTCACCCCAGCAGGGAATGGCAGAATCCAGAAAAGCAAGGAAAACAAAAACAAAACACAAATGCAAACAGGCAAAGCAGAAAAACTTAGCTTAGAGGAGCAGGAATCAGACTGGTGTCCTAGAAGTCCACAGAGAAATCACCTGCAGGGCAGAAGGGCGTCGGCAGCCTTATATCCAGTCCGTGACTCCACTCAGCCAGTCATCCTCATCAGGTTCAGGTGCCTGAAAATCAGGCTCATTACCTTCCTTCACCAGAATAGGGAGTTCACCAGACCTCAGTGACGAAGGGGAAAATGAACTCACAACAGTACCTCCCCCTTGAGGAGGGGTCACCGAACCCTCAACCACGCCACCAGGGCGATCAGGGTGAGCCCGATGAAAGGCACGCACCAATCTTTTGGCATGAATATCAGAGGCAGAGACCCAGGAATTATCCTCCTGACCATAACCCTTCCACTTAACCAAATACTGGAGTCTCCGTCTAGCCAGACGGGAATCCAGTATTTTCTCTACCTCATATTCCATGTTACCTTCAACCAATACAGGGTCCGGCGGTGCCACCCCAGGAACAACTGGTTCAACAAACCTCTTCAACAAGGACTTATGGAACACATTATGGATTTTAAATGTGACAGGAAGAGGCAAACGGAAAGAGACCGGATTAATAATCTCCAAAATCTTGTAAGGTCCAATAAATTTAGGCTTAAACTTAGGAGAAGCCACCTTCATAGCAATATTTTTTGATGATAACCACACCATATCACCAATCTTAAACTGGGGACCGATGGTCCTATGTCGATTGGAAAACCGCTGGGCCTTTTCCTGGGAGAGAGATAACTTATCCACCACTTGGTCCCAGATCTGGTGCATTCTCTCCACCACAGTGTCAACACCTGGGCAGGCAGAAGGCTCCACCTGCCCTGAAGAAAATCGAAGATGAAACCCAAAGTTACAAAAAAAAGGTGACATCAAAGTGGCAGAACTAGCTCTATTATTTAAAGCAAATTCGGCCAAGGGCAAAAATGAACCCCAATCATCCTGATCAGCGGAAATAAAACATCTCAAATACGACTCCAAGGTCTGGTTTGTTCTCTCTGTCTGCCCATTGGTCTGAGGGTGAAAAGCAGAGGAGAAGGACAGCTGAATTCCCAGCTTGGAACAGAAAGTCCTCCAAAATCTAGACACAAACTGAACTCCTCTGTCAGATACAATGTTCTCAGGAATCCCGTGTAAGCGAACCACCTGTTGCAAAAACAGGGGCACCAACTCAGAGGAAGATGGCAACTTAGGGAGTGGTACAAGATGAACCATCTTAGAGAACCTATCACAAATCACCCAAATAACAGTCATTCTTTGAGTGACCGGCATATCAGAGATGAAATCCATTGAAATATGGGTCCATGGCCTCCTGGGGACAGGCAAAGGCATCAACAACCCACTAGAACGAGAACAAGATTTAGACCGGGAGCAAGTCCCACAGGACTGCACAAATTGCTGACATCATGAGACAAGGTGGGCCACCAAAAAGAGTGACTCACCAGATCTCTAGTACCAAAAATACCTGGATGACCAGCCAATGCAGAGCAATGAACTTCAGACATCACTCTCTTCTTCCACTGGTCAGGAACATACAACTTCCCACTGGGACAACACTCAGGTTTGTCCTCCTGGAACTCTTGCAGAGCAAGTCTCAAATCGGGCGAGATGGCAGAAAGAACTACCCCTTCGCCTAAGATGGTAGCAGGCTTGGTCACCACAGGAGAATCAGCAAAGAAACTCCTAGAGAGGGCGTCTGCCTTGACATTCTTAGTTCCAGGAAGAAAAGAGACCACAAAATCAAAACGTGTAAAAAACAAGGCCCACCTAGCTTGTCTAGGGTTCAAGCGTTTAGCCGACTCTAGATAAATCAAATTCTTGTGGTCAGTGAGGACCACGACTTGATGCTTAGCTCCCTCCAACCAATGTCTCCACTCCTCAAATGCCCATTTCATGGCCAACAGTTCCCTATTCCCCACATCATAGTTACGTTCAGATGGCGAGAACTTTCGGGAAAAGAAAGCACAGGGATTCATTTTAGATGTTACAGGATCCTTTTGGGACAAAACAGCGCCTGCACCAATCTCAGAAGCATCCACCTCTACCTGGAACGGGAGTGAGACATCAGGTTGCCGCAAAACCGGGGCGGAGGTAAATCTTCGCTTCAGCTCCTGAAAGGAAGCAACAGCCTCCGGAGACCAATTCAACACATCAGCACCCTTCTTAGTCAGATCAGTCAATGGCTCAGCAATACTAGAAAATTTTGCTATAAATTTCCGATAAAAATTAGCAAAACCCAAAAACTTCTGGAGGGCCTTCAAAGAAGTGGGCTGAACCCAATCATAAATGGCCTGTACCTTGGCCGGGTCCATTTCAATAGTTGACGGAGACAAAATAAATCCCAAAAATGAAATCCTCTGTACTCCAAAAAGGCATTTCGATCCTTTGACATACAGGGAATTCTCCCTCAAGATCCGGAACACAGTCCGAACATGTTCCACATGAGAATCCCAATCCTTGGAGAAGATCAAAATATCATCCAGATAGATAATCAAAAATTTATCGACAAAGTCTCGGAAAATATCGTTCATGAAGCACTGGAAGACAGAAGGGGCATTAGTGAGCCCAAAAGGCATCACCAGGTACTCAAAATGTCCCTCCGGAGTATTAAACGCCGTCTTCCATTCATCCCCCTGCTTAATGCGGATAAGATTATACGCCCCCCTGAGGTCAAGCTTGGTAAACCAGCAAGCACCTCTAACTCTAGAGAATAGATCCGAAATCAGGGGTAACGGATACTGATATTTAATAGTAATTTTATTGAGGGCACGATAATCAATACAAGGCCTTAAAGAACCATCCTTTTTGGCCACAAAAAAAAACGGCACCTAAGGGTGAAGAGGATGGTCTAATATGACCCTTCTCCAACGCCTCCTTAATATAGGACCGCATAGCCTCGTGCTCGGGTACAGATAAATTGAAGAGCCGACCCTTGGGAAATTTACACCCCGGGCTTAGTTCAATTGCACAGTCATAACTCCTATGAGGAGGCAAGGACGCAGACTCATTCTCATTAAATACATCATAAAAGTCCGCCAAATAGTCAGGAACATCATGCGACTGAGGAGAGGTGGAAAAAACCGGAGCCTCACTAAAGGTACACCGACAACCCCAACTCACCACAGACACAGATTTCCAATCCAAAACTGGATTATGAATTTGTAACCAGGGAAACCCCAGAACAACGGCATCATGCAGACCATGCAACACCAAAAATCTGCAATTTTCTTGATGGTCTGGGGCGACCCGCATGACCACCTGGGTCCAAAACTGAGGTTTATTTTTAGCCAAAGGAGTAGCATCAATCCCCCTCAAAGGGATAGGCATCTGCAGGGGTGTCATCGGAAATCCACAACGTTTAGCAAAATCCAAGTCCATTAGGTTTAGCGCTGCTCCCGAATCCACAAAAGCCTTGGTGGAAAATGTGGACAGGGAGCAGATCAGAGTAATTGCCAGAAGAAACTTAGGTTGAACACCACCAACAGAAAACGTGTGTGCAAAGCGTTTCTCTCGTTTAGGACAAACAGAAATAATATGCGAGGCATCTCCACAGAAAAAACACAGCTTATTACGCCTTCTGAACTCCTGACGTTGCGCCTTAGGCAAAACTCTATCACATTGCATAGGTTCAGACGTCTGTTCAACCGGTGGCAACACCTCTCGTGCAATCCTGCGTTCACGTAAACGCCGATCAACCTGAATGGCTAATGACATAGAATCGTCCAGACCAGAGGGAACAGGAAATCCCACCATAGTATCTTTTACGGCTTCTGACAAACCCTTCCGAGAGAGAGCAGCCAAGGCATTATCATTCCAGGTAGTAAGGACCGCCCACTTTCGGAACTTTTGACAGTACAACTCTGCAGAATCTCGACCCTGGTTCAATGCCAACAGGGTCTTTTCAGCCTGATCAATAGCTTTAGGTTCGTCATACAACAACCCCAAAGCTTGAAAGAATGCGCTCACATTAGTCAGAATAGGATCATCTGGTTTCAAAGAAAACGCCCAATCCTGGGGATCGCCACGCAGCAAAGAGATGACAATTTTAACCTGCTGCGCGGAGCTCCCTGACGAGTTAGGCTTCAAGGCAAAAAATAATTTACAATTATTTTTGAAACTCAAAAATTTAGATCGATCCCCAAAAAATACATCAGGTGTAGGGATCTTTGGTTTAACAGCATGCGAACGAGCAAGGTAGGCGGAAATTCCTCTGCTCCACACGATCAGACAATTGCTTTATCTCCATTGAGAGAAAAAAAAATTCCCCCTACGGCCTCAGAGATATAGAGGAAAGAATATACACACACGCTTTTTTTTTTTTATATTTTTTTTTAAACACAATTCTTTCCTGCTATTGAGTACCCTAGGATCTGCGGTATGGCGGTGATTCTGTTATGATTGAGTCACCGTAGGAGGCAAAAACAGAAATGCTAGCTAAGTCCAGAAAACCAGAGAAGTTGGCAGCTATCGGATTGCAGACCCCTGAACCTATCAACACAACTAGCAGTAGCCGTGGGGGGTTCCTACGATACCCTAGACCCTCGATCACAGCTGGAGAAATAGCTAGGCCTAAAGAAAGAAAGGGGAAAACTAAACTGCCCCAGAGCAGACCCCAAAGCAATAGGCAGCCCCCAACATATAATGACGGTGAAGCAAGATGAAAACACTAGCACAGGCAGAAAGATAGACTGAGCAAAGACGGGGCCCAATCTAGCTAGATAGGAAAGGACAGGAAGGCTGCTGTCTGCAATCCGTGAAAAACCCTATGAAAATAAGAGCCAACAGACTGACAGTGAAAAAGGCCCTGAAGACGCTAGGCTTCAAAAAAGCTATGTCAGTACTCAGGAATATTCTGAAGACAGAACTACAGGCAAAAGGAGCTTCAGCTCACCCCAGCAGGGAATGGCAGAATCCAGAAAAGCAAGGAAAACAAAAACAAAACACAAATGCAAACAGGCAAAGCAGAAAAACTTAGCTTAGAGGAGCAGGAATCAGACTGGTGTCCTAGAAGTCCACAGAGAAATCACCTGCAGGGCAGAAGGGCGTCGGCAGCCTTATATCCAGTCCGTGACTCCACTCAGCCAGTCATCCTCATCAGGTTCAGGTGCCTGAAAATCAGGCTCATTACCTTCCTTCACCAGAATAGGGAGTTCACCAGACCTCAGTGACGAAGGGGAAAATGAACTCACAACAGTACCTCCCCCTTGAGGAGGGGTCACCGAACCCTCAACCACGCCACCAGGGCGATCAGGGTGAGCCCGATGAAAGGCACGCACCAATCTTTTGGCATGAATATCAGAGGCAGAGACCCAGGAATTATCCTCCTGACCATAACCCTTCCACTTAACCAAATACTGGAGTCTCCGTCTAGCCAGACGGGAATCCAGTATTTTCTCTACCTCATATTCCATGTTACCTTCAACCAATACAGGGTCCGGCGGTGCCACCCCAGGAACAACTGGTTCAACAAACCTCTTCAACAAGGACTTATGGAACACATTATGGATTTTAAATGTGACAGGAAGAGGCAAACGGAAAGAGACCGGATTAATAATCTCCAAAATCTTGTAAGGTCCAATAAATTTAGGCTTAAACTTAGGAGAAGCCACCTTCATAGCAATATTTTTTGATGATAACCACACCATATCACCAATCTTAAACTGGGGACCGATGGTCCTATGTCGATTGGAAAACCGCTGGGCCTTTTCCTGGGAGAGAGATAACTTATCCACCACTTGGTCCCAGATCTGGTGCATTCTCTCCACCACAGTGTCAACACCTGGGCAGGCAGAAGGCTCCACCTGCCCTGAAGAAAATCGAAGATGAAACCCAAAGTTACAAAAAAAAGGTGACATCAAAGTGGCAGAACTAGCTCTATTATTTAAAGCAAATTCGGCCAAGGGCAAAAATGAACCCCAATCATCCTGATCAGCGGAAATAAAACATCTCAAATACGACTCCAAGGTCTGGTTTGTTCTCTCTGTCTGCCCATTGGTCTGAGGGTGAAAAGCAGAGGAGAAGGACAGCTGAATTCCCAGCTTGGAACAGAAAGTCCTCCAAAATCTAGACACAAACTGAACTCCTCTGTCAGATACAATGTTCTCAGGAATCCCGTGTAAGCGAACCACCTGTTGCAAAAACAGGGGCACCAACTCAGAGGAAGATGGCAACTTAGGGAGTGGTACAAGATGAACCATCTTAGAGAACCTATCACAAATCACCCAAATAACAGTCATTCTTTGAGTGACCGGCATATCAGAGATGAAATCCATTGAAATATGGGTCCATGGCCTCCTGGGGACAGGCAAAGGCATCAACAACCCACTAGAACGAGAACAAGATTTAGACCGGGAGCAAGTCCCACAGGACTGCACAAATTGCTGACATCATGAGACAAGGTGGGCCACCAAAAAGAGTGACTCACCAGATCTCTAGTACCAAAAATACCTGGATGACCAGCCAATGCAGAGCAATGAACTTCAGACATCACTCTCTTCTTCCACTGGTCAGGAACATACAACTTCCCACTGGGACAACACTCAGGTTTGTCCTCCTGGAACTCTTGCAGAGCAAGTCTCAAATCGGGCGAGATGGCAGAAAGAACTACCCCTTCGCCTAAGATGGTAGCAGGCTTGGTCACCACAGGAGAATCAGCAAAGAAACTCCTAGAGAGGGCGTCTGCCTTGACATTCTTAGTTCCAGGAAGAAAAGAGACCACAAAATCAAAACGTGTAAAAAACAAGGCCCACCTAGCTTGTCTAGGGTTCAAGCGTTTAGCCGACTCTAGATAAATCAAATTCTTGTGGTCAGTGAGGACCACGACTTGATGCTTAGCTCCCTCCAACCAATGTCTCCACTCCTCAAATGCCCATTTCATGGCCAACAGTTCCCTATTCCCCACATCATAGTTACGTTCAGATGGCGAGAACTTTCGGGAAAAGAAAGCACAGGGATTCATTTTAGATGTTACAGGATCCTTTTGGGACAAAACAGCGCCTGCACCAATCTCAGAAGCATCCACCTCTACCTGGAACGGGAGTGAGACATCAGGTTGCCGCAAAACCGGGGCGGAGGTAAATCTTCGCTTCAGCTCCTGAAAGGAAGCAACAGCCTCCGGAGACCAATTCAACACATCAGCACCCTTCTTAGTCAGATCAGTCAATGGCTCAGCAATACTAGAAAATTTTGCTATAAATTTCCGATAAAAATTAGCAAAACCCAAAAACTTCTGGAGGGCCTTCAAAGAAGTGGGCTGAACCCAATCATAAATGGCCTGTACCTTGGCCGGGTCCATTTCAATAGTTGACGGAGACAAAATAAATCCCAAAAATGAAATCCTCTGTACTCCAAAAAGGCATTTCGATCCTTTGACATACAGGGAATTCTCCCTCAAGATCCGGAACACAGTCCGAACATGTTCCACATGAGAATCCCAATCCTTGGAGAAGATCAAAATATCATCCAGATAGATAATCAAAAATTTATCGACAAAGTCTCGGAAAATATCGTTCATGAAGCACTGGAAGACAGAAGGGGCATTAGTGAGCCCAAAAGGCATCACCAGGTACTCAAAATGTCCCTCCGGAGTATTAAACGCCGTCTTCCATTCATCCCCCTGCTTAATGCGGATAAGATTATACGCCCCCCTGAGGTCAAGCTTGGTAAACCAGCAAGCACCTCTAACTCTAGAGAATAGATCCGAAATCAGGGGTAACGGATACTGATATTTAATAGTAATTTTATTGAGGGCACGATAATCAATACAAGGCCTTAAAGAACCATCCTTTTTGGCCACAAAAAAAAACGGCACCTAAGGGTGAAGAGGATGGTCTAATATGACCCTTCTCCAACGCCTCCTTAATATAGGACCGCATAGCCTCGTGCTCGGGTACAGATAAATTGAAGAGCCGACCCTTGGGAAATTTACACCCCGGGCTTAGTTCAATTGCACAGTCATAACTCCTATGAGGAGGCAAGGACGCAGACTCATTCTCATTAAATACATCATAAAAGTCCGCCAAATAGTCAGGAACATCATGCGACTGAGGAGAGGTGGAAAAAACCGGAGCCTCACTAAAGGTACACCGACAACCCCAACTCACCACAGACACAGATTTCCAATCCAAAACTGGATTATGAATTTGTAACCAGGGAAACCCCAGAACAACGGCATCATGCAGACCATGCAACACCAAAAATCTGCAATTTTCTTGATGGTCTGGGGCGACCCGCATGACCACCTGGGTCCAAAACTGAGGTTTATTTTTAGCCAAAGGAGTAGCATCAATCCCCCTCAAAGGGATAGGCATCTGCAGGGGTGTCATCGGAAATCCACAACGTTTAGCAAAATCCAAGTCCATTAGGTTTAGCGCTGCTCCCGAATCCACAAAAGCCTTGGTGGAAAATGTGGACAGGGAGCAGATCAGAGTAATAGCCAGAAGAAACTTAGGTTGAACACCACCAACAGAAAACGTGTGTGCAAAGCGTTTCTCTCGTTTAGGACAAACAGAAATAATATGCGAGGCATCTCCACAGAAAAAACACAGCTTATTACGCCTTCTGAACTCCTGACGTTGCGCCTTAGGCAAAACTCTATCACATTGCATAGGTTCAGACGTCTGTTCAACCGGTGGCAACACCTCTCGTGCAATCCTGCGTTCACGTAAACGCCGATCAACCTGAATGGCTAATGACATAGAATCGTCCAGACCAGAGGGAACAGGAAATCCCACCATAGTATCTTTTACGGCTTCTGACAAACCCTTCCGAGAGAGAGCAGCCAAGGCATTATCATTCCAGGTAGTAAGGACCGCCCACTTTCGGAACTTTTGACAGTACAACTCTGCAGAATCTCGACCCTGGTTCAATGCCAACAGGGTCTTTTCAGCCTGATCAATAGCTTTAGGTTCGTCATACAACAACCCCAAAGCTTGAAAGAATGCGCTCACATTAGTCAGAATAGGATCATCTGGTTTCAAAGAAAACGCCCAATCCTGGGGATCGCCACGCAGCAAAGAGATGACAATTTTAACCTGCTGCGCGGAGCTCCCTGACGAGTTAGGCTTCAAGGCAAAAAATAATTTACAATTATTTTTGAAACTCAAAAATTTAGATCGATCCCCAAAAAATACATCAGGTGTAGGGATCTTTGGTTTAACAGCATGCGAACGAGCAAGGTAGGCGGAAATTCCTCTGCTCCACACGATCAGACAATTGCTTTATCTCCATTGAGAGAAAAAAAAATTCCCCCTACGGCCTCAGAGATATAGAGGAAAGAATATACACACACGCTTTTTTTTTTTTATATTTTTTTTTAAACACAATTCTTTCCTGCTATTGAGTACCCTAGGATCTGCGGTATGGCGGTGATTCTGTTATGATTGAGTCACCGTAGGAGGCAAAAACAGAAATGCTAGCTAAGTCCAGAAAACCAGAGAAGTTGGCAGCTATCGGATTGCAGACCCCTGAACCTATCAACACAACTAGCAGTAGCCGTGGGGGGTTCCTACGATACCCTAGACCCTCGATCACAGCTGGAGAAATAGCTAGGCCTAAAGAAAGAAAGGGGAAAACTAAACTGCCCCAGAGCAGACCCCAAAGCAATAGGCAGCCCCCAACATATAATGACGGTGAAGCAAGATGAAAACACTAGCACAGGCAGAAAGATAGACTGAGCAAAGACGGGGCCCAATCTAGCTAGATAGGAAAGGACAGGAAGGCTGCTGTCTGCAATCCGTGAAAAACCCTATGAAAATAAGAGCCAACAGACTGACAGTGAAAAAGGCCCTGAAGACGCTAGGCTTCAAAAAAGCTATGTCAGTACTCAGGAATATTCTGAAGACAGAACTACAGGCAAAAGGAGCTTCAGCTCACCCCAGCAGGGAATGGCAGAATCCAGAAAAGCAAGGAAAACAAAAACAAAACACAAATGCAAACAGGCAAAGCAGAAAAACTTAGCTTAGAGGAGCAGGAATCAGACTGGTGTCCTAGAAGTCCACAGAGAAATCACCCACAGGGCAGAAGGGCGTCGGCAGCCTTATATCCAGTCCGTGACTCCACTCAGCCAGTCATCCTCATCAGGTTCAGGTGCCTGATAATCAGGCTCATTACCTTTCTTCACCAGAATAGGGAGTTCACCAGACCTCAGTGACGAAGGGGAAAATGAACTCACAACAGGGAACTCTCAACTGGTGGAGCAGAAAATGAGCTCATCACACCTGTAACTTCTTCTTTAAGAGGCTCTTCTGTCCTCCACTCATTACCTGCTGTATTAATGGCACCTGTTTGACCTTGTTATCAGTATAAAAGACATCTGTCCACAACCTCAGTCACACTCCAAACTCCACTATGGTAAGACCAAAGAGCTGTTGAAGGACACCAGAAATACAATTGTAGCCCTGCACCAGGCTGGGAAGACTGAATCTGCTATAGGTAAGCAGCTTGGTGTGATGAAATTAACTGTGGGAGCAATAATAAGAAAATGGAAGACAGACAAGACCAGTGATAATCTCCCTCGATCTGGGGCTCCACACAAGATCTCACCCTCTGGGGTCAAAATGATCATAAGAACGGTGAGCAAAAATCCCAGAACCACACGGGGGACCTAGTGAATGACCTGAATAGAGCTGGGACCACCGTAACAAAGGCTACCATCAGTAACACTACGCCACCAGGGACTCAGATCCTACAGTGCCAGAAGTGTCCCCCTGCTGCAGCCAGTACATGTCCGTGCCCATCTGAAGTTTGCTAGAAAGCATTTGGATTATCCAGGAGAGTATTGGGAGAATGTCATATGGTCTGATGAAACCAAAGTAAAACTGTTTGGCAGAAACAAAACTCATCGTGTTTGGAGGAGACAGAATGCTGAGTTGCATCCAAAGAACACCATACCTACTGTGAAACATGGGGGTGGCAACATCATGCTTTGGGGCTGTTTTTCTTCAAAGGGACCAGGAAAACTGATCCGTGTACATGAAAGAATGAATGGGGCTATGTATCGTGAGATTTTGAGTGCAAACCTCATACATCAGCAAGAGAATTGAAAATGAAACGTGGATGGGTCTTTCAGCATGATAATGATCCCAAGCACACTGCCAGGGCAAAGAAGGAGTGGCTTTAAAGGTCATGGAGTGGCCTAGCCAATCTCCAGATCTCAACCCCATAGAAAACCTTTGGAGGGATTTGAAAGTCCGTGTTGTCCTGCGACAGACTCAAAACATCACTGCTCTAGAGGAGATCTGCATGGAGGAATGGGCCAACATACCACCAACAGTGTGTGCCAACCTGTGAAGACTTACAGTAAATGTTTGACCGCTGTCATTGTCAACAATGGCTATATAACAAAATATTGAGATGAACTTTTTAGTTAATGACCAAATACTTATTTTCCACCATAATTTACAAAATAATTTTGCCAAATCAGGCAAGGTGATTTTCTGGATTTGTTTTTTAATTTTGACTCTCATAGTTGTGGTCTACCTGTGATGTCAATTACAGGCCTCTCTCATCTTTTTAAGTGGGACAACTTGCACAATTGGTGGCTGACTAAATACTTTTTTCCCCACTGTATACACTGCACAGTACCACTCCTCCTGTCCTGTATATATACACTGCACAGTACCACTCCTCCTGTCCTGTATATATACACTGCACAGTACCACTCCTCCTGTATATATACACTGCACAGTACCACTCCTCCTGTCCTGTATATATACACTGCACAGTACCACATCTCAGTATTCTGCTCACATCCTGCCCTGTTTCTTGATGAACAGATGTTGGTTGCCGCGCCTTTTCAGCATCTCGACAATACCTGTCCTGCTGGGGACACATATATAATATACACTGTGGTCATTTATATATAAATCCATTTAATCATTCTCTCCTGAAACTGAAGATGAATTGACTTTAAATGTATCTGATCAGCAGAACCAGATGATAAAATGTACACAATTTCCATAGTGAGATGAAAGGAGACCAATATGGTTCTCTGTCTCCCCCTGGTGGCAAGAGGAGACTGTACAGAAGCTTTCATATGGAATGAGATAATAGAGTCCACACCCAATATCAGCGGTGGTACTCTGGAGCGGACATAGCATTGGTGCAACCAGAGGGGCCTAACCCTACCTTTAAAGCAGCAAGCAGCTTTTAATACAGATGAATAAAGGCCTGTATTTTTGGACAGCAAAAGACCTATTTACTGTTATTGATCAGGGGCCCTCTTCTGTCTGCAGGTACAAGCATTGTTCCAGGAGCAGCAATCTGAACTTTAATTTGTGATGAACATACCATTATAGTGGATTATATACTGAGTTACAAAGTCTGCACTGGGCACCATTGTATCTGAAAATTGTAAAAGGGTGGAGTACTCAGTACAGGATAATATAATGTATGTACACAGTGACTGCAACAGCAGGATAGTGAGTGCAGCTCTGGGGTATAATACAGAATGTAACTCAGGATCAGTAATGTAATGTATGTACACAGTGACTGCACCAGCAGAATAGTGAGTGCAGCTCTGGGGTATAATACAGAATGTAACTCAGGATCAGTAATGTAATGTATGTACAAAGTGACTGCACCAGCAGAATAGTGATTGCAGCTCTGGAGTATAATACAGGATGTAACTCAGGATCAGTAATGTAATGTATGTACAAAGTGACTGCACCAGCAGCATAGTGAGTGCAGCTTAATTAACCAGATGCCTATTTTTAGCAAACCATAAAGAATAGACTGTTATCTATATTTTGACTTTTGAATTTATGTATTTCTTTCTGGTTCATCCAGAAAACAGACTTTTGCTTGTATAAGCCTTTAATATTGACCTTGATATATGATATATTGTGCTCTTATCCTTGATGACTAGTGATGTTCACTGGGGCGAAACAGGCAGAAGGAATTGTCATCATGGCAAAGTTAGGCCAGGAAGAAGCTGGGAAGCAGTCTAAGACGGTCCGGTCTGGATGTGTGCCGTATAGAAGCGCCAGCAAAGTAGGGAGAGCTGAGGAAGCAAGTGAAGTTTAATGTGTATCCCATGATGTGCCAACTGTGGATATAATGTGTGAAGTTATAAGTAAATAAAATATTCACGTTACTCTGGACTGTGTCTCAATTACTGGGAGTCGCCTCGGAGAAGGGCCAATGCCGCTTTGGAACTGCCCATGGGGACCCGAACCTGGAGACGCAGGTACGCTGAAGAGTGAAACGTAATTCTCTGTGAGGGAAGGTCGGGACACAGATGCTTTAGTGTCTCTGGCCAAGACTATAGTCTTGGCCTCCCCTTACATTTGGCATAGTCAGCAGGATGTGACTACCTCACAATGCGGAGAACCCGCGTAAAGAAGAGTTGATGATGATGATGTGTGTGCGACTGCTTTCCCACTGGAAAGTAACCGGGAAAAGGAACAAGTGGTCGCTGGATCTGGAGAAGAAATACTGGATTTGCCTACTAAAGATTTTGTGACAACACCGGACTTGACTACTGAGTTGGACTTGGCTTACTTGATGAGTAAATCTAACACCATTACTGTGACCAAGATACCGGCAGTGGAATTGGTGGGAGATGGCACAGAAGAATTAAACAACAACGAGAACCGCGTCCTTAGTGGGCGTTGCAGTCATCCCCTGGTGCCAAACCCTGCCTGTCAGTATGCCCCGGTCCACCCCTGCTGGGTGCAGATGAAGAAGAGAAAACCTCGCCCCCTATCACTGACTAACAACAGATGGGTTGAGTTGTCTGAGGCGGACCCCCCTGGAAATGGGATGGACCCAGAAGAAAATCCCGGAAGAAGCTGTGCGATGCCATTTTGTAAATTTGAACCGGCCATGATGCAGCACTCTTGCACCCGTAGCTGCCAGGGTGTGGGCTGCATTGAATAGAGGTGGCGGTAGGAAGAGAGCGGGAGCCCAGCCTGGCAAGACAAGTGAGGAATTGGCGGAGGTCCCCACCTGTCCGCCTGCAGAGTTACCTCGGCCGCGGAGTCATCAGCCAAAGGAATTAACATCTTTTCAGTAGCTGGACTCTTCGTGTGCGGAACCAGCAGTGCAGCATCGGACCCGAGAATCGGGTGATCCAGAGCCCTTGCTGTTCGCACAGCGGAGACCAGAACTGGCGTCTGCCCAGGAGGAACCGCGGCCGGAAGTAAAGATCAAGCCGTCACTCTATTCGTCTACCAAGCGCACGGGCGTCCTCGCGGAGGGAGCCAGCGTTCCAGGGAAGACCATGACCATCTCATCCTCATCTGAGTGAGTGAGTGTGCCCTCATCCCTGATCCCTGAGGGAAGATCCTCCCTGCAGAGCCCTGTCACGCTCTGCAGATTTAAGAGCCACATGGCCATTTCGGCCCATTAACAACGCTGAAACAAAGCATTGTTTGTTTTCTTCTGCTTTTTGTATATTTATTTACCTTGGCCTGGAGGACTGTGAGCTAGGTGTTATATCTGGAGCCCATGGACTCTTACTGTTTTTTTGTAGCACCCGATGAGCCCATTCTGCTGGAAAAGCGGTGACTGTCTTCTCGGCTGGAGACCACTGGAAGAAAGACTGTACTTCCCTCAAGGAAAGGGGGAGCTTACTCCCGGGACTGCTGTCCCATGTGTAGGACACAAACTTCGGTGCGTACCGGATGTGACTACCTCATATAATCTCCCTGTGCGGAGTATGTGTTGTAAATATTAAAGTTTTGAAAAGTGTTTGGTCAGGGACGACCAAACTTAAGGAAAAGAGGAGTATAAAGGGGATAAGTAAAAATGTTCCTTGTTGTATTTATAAAAGATAGAATCTCCAGCGCTGGACTTCAGTTAAAAATTCATCATTTATTATAAATTCTTAAAATCGGACAGAAAAAAGTATGAATAAGGACATACAGGCAGATGGGGTCTCTGGTGGTCTCCAACCAACGCGTTTCGACCTAGAAGGTCTTACTCATGGTAGTAGTTGTATTTATTACTCTTTGCTAACTGGTAAAACTACATGATTACATGTATTACCACACATATGACATGGTACTGCTACCTCTTCAGGGTATTACCATCATTTTGTCTACACGTTTTACTGTATTATTGCGTTTACTTGCACATAGTTGTGATAATATTTACTGCATTTAATGGTTTGTCATTTATAGTATAAGGAAAGCGTAGTGCTCTGTTTGGGACACTAGAGGGGGGCACTGTAGTGTATAGAATTCGCAGCAGGATAGGGTTAAATGTAGGAGGGGCTGCCGGGGGTTAAGGTTAGAGAAGAAGGGAAGATAGTTCAGATGGGGCCAGGGTGCCCAAAGTGTCCACATGGGCTATAGGCCCAGGACGGCTCGGTAGCCACGCAACGTTAAGCAGCGACAGCCAACGTTATCCATGGCCACTAAACATCAATACAGTGGGCCAGTACAGTAGAGAGAAGATGTGGCGACTCATACCCTGGGCGGACACGTTTAGTGCCAGAGTCAGTTGGAGTGAGGAACAGAAGGAAGTTGAAGCTTGGCAGGGAATGGTACAGACGGGTCAGATTCTTTTCCAGAGGCAACCAAACCGGGTGGCGGATGATTTCAAGTCTGGGTCAAAACAGGCAGAAAGAATTGTCATCATTGCAAAGTTAGGCCAGGAAGAAACTGGGAAGCAGTCTAAGATTGTCCGATCTGGACGTGTGCCGTATAGAAGTGCCAGGAAAGTAGGGAGAGCTGAGGAAGCAAGTGAAGTTTAATGTGTATGCCATGATGTGCCAACTGTGGATATAATGTGTGAAGTTATAAGTAAATAAAACATTCAAGTTACTCTGGACTGTGTCTCAATTACTGGGAGTTGCCTCGGAGAAGCACCAATACCGCTTTGGAACTGCCCAGGGGGACCCGAACCTGGAGATGCAGGTATGCTGAAGAGTGAAACGCAATTCTCTGTGAGGGAAGGCTGGGACACTGATGCTTTAGTGTCTCTGGCCACAACTATAGTCCTGGCCTCCCCTTGCAACTACGTTTGTGAAAACCAGGTTGGGACCATCCGGTCACCTGTCACCTATGGATATGTTTGGAGAAACCAAGTTGGGACCCTCCGATCACCTGGCACGATGGATTTGTTTGGAGAATCCAGGTTGTGACCCTCGGGTCAACTGGCCTTGTACCTGAATGGACTGTCATGTTTCTAAGCATGTCTATACCTTCTCTCTGTGTGCGTGCTACAGGTGGGCTAGTCCACCCTGAAAGATGAAGCCAGGTTGTGACCCTCCAGTCAACTGGCCTTGAACCTGAATGGACTGTAATCTTCCTACGCTTGTCGTTACCTCTTCTCTGTGTGTGTACCACAGGTAGGGTAGTCGGCCCTGGAAGCTCTGAAGTAACAGCTGCGATTATCCTGGCAAGTTAGCGGAAGGGTCCTTCCATTTTTGACAACCTGCCCTGCTAAAGCTGGCAGCTGGGGGCTGGTATTCTCAGGCTGGTAAGGGGCCACGGATATTGACCCCCTCAGCCTAAAAATAGCAGCCTGCAACTACCCAGAAAAGGCACATCTATTAGATGCACCAATTAGGGCACTTTACTCGGCTCTTCCCACTTACCCTGTAGCGGTGGCAAATGGGGTTCATATTTGTGGGATTGATGTCAACTTTGTATTGTCTAGTGACATCAAGCCCACGGCTTAGTAATGAACAGGCGTCTATAAGACAGCGATCCATTAGTAATCCTATAGTTATATGGTAAATAAAGACACAGCCAGAATAAAGTCTTTGATAAGAAATAAAACAAAACACACTTTTCCATTATTATTTAAAAATAACAAACACAGTTATACTCACCTAACACCTAATTCCACTGAATCCCTCATCTCCTGTTTTAAAACTAAAATGAAAAACATCCCCACCTCTCTGTCATTCTGTCCAACGCCGTAATCCATGTCTGGGGATTAATAGTTTACAACCTGGATGGTGCCAAGATGCGATCGTCCAGGCTGAGAACCACTGGTGACTGAACTACTGCGAGCGCAGCATCAGTGACTAGCGGTGACACCATCGACGTTACTTCCGATCACTGAGGCTGCATTCCCACCCGGGCTGAACTGCAGTGACCTCGGTGAGATCCCCGCTAGCACCATGAGAAAGTCTCGCAGTGCAGAGGCAGGTTCACTGCAGTTCCCTGGGAGAACTGCAGTGACCTCAGCACCGTGGGAAAAAGTCAGTGATGAGGTCACCACAGTTCAAGCTCAGTGACTTTACCGCATTTGACGGTGAGAAATTCTTGCTGAAGCTGACAGCTGAGGGTTGCAGCTCCAAGCTGTGAGTTTTACCTGGCTGGTTATAGAAAATATAAGCGGACCCGTGCCAGATTTCTCATTTATTTATTTATAGCGCAGGCAGAGGCTGATGAATACTCCCATCCGCCGCTCCTGCTGTCACTATTATTAGCGGCAGCAAGTGTACTCTGATGTGAGTAATAGTCCCATCAGCCGCCGCCTGCTGTCATTGTTCTCACATGAATACAACGCTTATCATTCTCCTCTGCTCATGCTGATCGCCGACAGAGCAGATGAGAATGATGAGAGCCGTCTTCAGCATCGGGGAACAGCGCTAACTGTAGCGATTCTTCCCATCCATGTGGTACTGATGTGGCACACAGTTGCCACACGTGTGCTGCAAATATTACACACACGGATACACTGACACTGACATCCCCAGTACTGTGTTTTCCAGTACTGGAAATATCAGGACGTGTGAAACTGGCCTTAGTCTGTGTACCACTGTCTCTGTGTCAGACGGGGCAATATTATTTACAAGTTTCATCCTTTAAGTCCAACCAACCACCAGACACAGGTGCTGCCACCTCTATCTCCCCCTGAGCCTCACCATCCAGCACCTCTGTAAGGAACCCCGCATCCTCCCTGTGTGTGCAGATCTCCTCCTGCTGCACAGTTTCTAGTCCATTGCTCAACCTATGCTCCTCAGGGGCAAGGCTGATCAGGCACGATGGATAGCCAGCAGTTATAGACCCCCCCCCCCGGACACTCTTCAGGCTTATCGGCCACCTCCGAGGTGCGGTCCATCTAATCTTTGTGAAACGTCATGATTATTTCATTTGGGGTGTCCAACAGCCATACGTGAGGCAGTTTTGGGCGGTCTGACTTTGACATCTTCACCAAAAGGTCTCAAAGGGAGTAGATCTTCTTGCAGTGACCTGTAAACACACATGAACTTAACCATTACATAATGTCCTATCCCTAATTCATTCCACCCATCGATATCTGTCCCATATGAAACACACTCATCAGCGTTCATGGACTGGGAAGAATTCTCCACATCATATCGTGCGTCAGTTCCAAGTGCTGGGCTTGGTCATCACTGACCAGATTTGACCTGAAACAATTTGCGTTAAATCAACACTTACAGGTGCATCTCGCAAAATAAGAATATCATCAAAAAGTGAATTTATTTCAATTCTTCAATACAAAAAGTGACTCTCCTATATTCTATAGAGTCATTACACACAGAGTGATCTATGTTACGCTGCTGGTGACGGGAGCAAGAGTGGATCCACTGGACCGTGACGCCGAACCCTCCCCGAGCGAGCGCACCAGGTGGACCAACCCCTATACAGGGACCATTTGGGAGCAGGCTCAAGGAGTTCAAGCGTCACGGCAGCCAGGACCAGGGGTCGGCTCAAGAGGGTGAGCAGCTGATGAGCGGTGGGGAATCCGGCGAGATGTCCGGGATAACCAGAGTCCGGGGGAGGAGAGCGTTGGAGACGGAACGGTGGAGGACAGCAGGAACCTGGAGGAGGCAGGGGAGAGGCGAACTGCAAAAGGAAAGGAGACACAAAAGGGTTAGCAGAGGCACAGGCAGGAGAACCATGGGAACCAGGAGAGCGAGCTGAAGCAAGGGGCTAGCGGAAGCGAGCAGGGCCTGGACACAGCGAGAAACTAACTTGATAGTCAGGCGCCTCCACTAAGGGAGGGCGGCCTGAAATACCTGGTGGTGGCCCCTGAGTAGTCAGGAGGTGGATCCGAGTCAGTTCACGCTGGCGGGCGGCAGCACAGCAGGGAAGTGCGGTCTGATGCCCTGGCGCATGCGCAGAGGCACAGTGCACGCGGCCGAGGGAAGAGGAGGAGCGCGCCGGGAAGCAGCCCGCCGGAAAGGAGGAGGACCGGAGGTGTGCGCCGGAGCAGTGAGGGAGGAGGAATCCGGGCCGGAGGCAGAAGCGGCAGTGGGGCCAGCGGTGAGTACAGAGGCAGCAGCGGGACCAGCCATGGCGGTGCTGACAATACCCCCTCTCTTACACCCCCCTCCACTGTGTCTGGATATAAACCTCTTAAGGATGCGTGGGGCATTGATGTTCTCTTGCGGCTCCCAAGATCTCTCCTCGGGGCCAAAACCCTTCCAATTGATTAGAAAAATGTTTTACCCCTCACCCTTTTCGAGGCCAAAATGTCTCTCACCTCAAAGACATCATCAGAAGTGACAGGTAGAGTAGAAGAGTTCAGAGCCAGGTGGAAACGATTCAAGACAACCGGCTTAAGGAGAGAGACGTGGAAGGTGTTGGGAACTCGGAGCGAGGCGGGCAACTCCAACTTGCAGGATACGTTGTTAATGCGTTTGAGAATCTTGAAAGGCCCAATGTAGCGAGATCCCAGCTTGTAGGAAGGGAGCTTCAGCCTAATATACTTGGCCGAAAGCCAAACTTGTTGGCCCCGGGAGATAAGTCGGAGAATCCAAGCGTCTTTTGTCAGCATGTCTCTTCATGCGCTCCCCGGACGTTTTGAGAGCCTCTTTAGTCTCGGACCAGATCTTGGAGAACTCTATGGCCAGGGAATCCGCTGCAGGCACACCATTGATAGCGGATATAGGTAGAGGAATACCAGGATGCATCCCAAACACCACAAGAAATGGAGACTTAGCCGAGGACTCGCTGGAATGATTATTGTAGGAGAATTCTGCCCAAGGGAGGAGATGGACCCAGTTATCCTGGTGAGCATTAGAGAACAGGTGTAAATATGATGCTAGTACCTGACCGTTGGACTGAGGGTGGTACGCGGAAGAAAAGTCCAATCTCACCTCCAGAAGTTTACATAAGGCTCTCCAAAATCGAGAGGTTAATTTTACACCACAATCGGAGACAATATGCTGCGGGAAGCCGTGAAGGCGGAAGACATGCTGGATAAAAATCTTTGCCAACTCTGGAGCGGAAGGCAGTGCTGGAAGAGGAATAAAATGGGCCATCTTGTAGAAGTGATCGACCGCTACCAGGATAGTTGTACATCCGGACGAGTTAGGCAAATCCGTGATGAAATCCAAAGCTATATGTTGCCATGGAACCGAGGGGATCGGCAGAGGAAGCAGAAGTCCGGAGGGTGGCCGTCTAGGAACCTTGACCTTGGTACAAGAGGAACAAGAAGCCGTGAAGTCAGTCACATCCTGGCGAAGTGAAGGCCACCAATAAAAACGAGCAATGAGATCCAGTGTCTTTTTGACTCTGACATGCCCAGAAACTTTAGAGGAATGTCCCCAATGCAGAACCTCTTTTCTGTCTGCCTCAGGAACGTAGGTCTTGCCTGGAGGAGGAGTGATCAGTCTAACAGGGGCCACTGTGATGATCTTGGCTGGATCGATGATGTAAGTCGGTTCCTCCACCAAATCAGGAGACAGCAGAGACCGGGACAATGCATCTGCCTTGACGTTCTTAGGCCCGGGACGAAAACACAGCTCAAAATCGAACCGGCCAAAAAAGAGAGACCATCTGGCTTGCCGGGGGTTAAGTCTCTGGGCTGACTGGAGGTACGCCAGGTTTTTGTGGTCAGTAAAGATGATAAACGGGTGGACCGACCCCTCAAGAAGATAGCGCCACTCCTCCAGTGCCAACTTTATGGCCAGCAACTCGCGATCCCCGATGGAGTAATTACACTCTGCAGGAGAGAAGGCCTTTGAAAAGAACCCACAGGTAACCAGTCGGCCGGACTGGGACCTCTGAGAGAGCACTGCACCAGCTCCCATGGATGAGGCATCTACCTCCAAAATGAATGGCTTGTTAGCCTCAGGTTGGTGTAGCACAGGTGCCGTCGCAAAGGCTTGTTTCAAACAGGAAAAGGCCTCTGGAGGCCAGAACGAGGAGTTGATGCCCTTGCGAGTGTGACTGGAAATGGGTTTGATGACTGAAGAAAAATGTGGCACAAATTGACGATAGTAATTGGCGAAGCCGAGGAGCCGTTGAATCACCTTGACCCCCACCGGACGGGGCCATTGAAGAATTGCCGACAGAATCCAAAACAATGTAGCCCAAGAAGGGCAAAGAAGACTGCTCAAAGAGACACTTCTCAAGCTTCGCGTAGAGGCGATTCTCCCGCAGGCGCTGCAGTACCTGACGAACACTCCTCCTGTGGGACGCCAGATCCGCGGAAAAAATAAGGATGTCGTCTAGATACACTACCACGCAGGAGTACAGCAGGTCTCGGAAGATGTCATTAACGAACTCCTGAAACACCGTGGGAGCATTGCAGAGGCCGAAGGGCATAACAAGATATTCATAATGCCCGTCCCAGGTGTTAAAGGCAGTTTTCCATCTGTCACCGGAGCGAATGCGGATGAAATTATAGGCTCTGCGTAGGTCCAGTTGGACGTGCTGCCACAATACAGGCACAAGCCCTTCGTCAATCTCTCCCTCCGGCGCTGTTTTGCCAACTTGACCCGATCCACTTGCATCAGCTCTGGCGCCAGACTGGAGGACGACCCAAGAGGACGTGGACTGGATGGCCTGTGAAGAGAAGAATATGATCTAAGCCGTTTCCTCTCTCTAGCGGCCTCACGAGCGCGTTCCTGGAACCGGAGGTCGATTCGAGTGGCCAATGAAATGAGATCCTCCAAGGTAGTCGGGGTATCTCGCCACGCCAGTTCATCCTTAATTTTGCCCGAGAGACCACGCCAGAAGGCCCCAACTAAAGCCTCATTATTCCACCCCAACTCAGAGGCTAAGGTACGGAACCGGATGGCGTATTGTCCGACCGTAAGTGTACCCTGAGTGAGGCAGAAAAGGGACTCTGTTGTGGAAGCCAACCATCCGGGCTCGTCAAAAACTTTGCGAAAAGTGTCCGTGAAGGTCTGGACACTAGAGACAATGGGATCATCCCGCTCCCACAGGGGGTTCATCCAGGAGAGTGCCTCTCCCTCCAAGTGGGACACAATGAAGGCTACATTAGCCCAGTCAGTGGGATATTGCTGGGGTAGGAGTTCGAAGTGCAACCTGCACTGATTCAAGAAGCCCCTGCACAACTTTGGGTCGCCGCCATACCGAGGCAGTTTTCCAAGCCTAGGGGACGGGGCCGGTACAGGGTCTGGACTGCGAGACGGGTCTCGTGCGGAAGTCGACTGAAGGGAAAGCAGCCGATCATCAACCGAAGCCATATAGGAGAGAATATGGGCCTGGGTGTCGCGTTGTTGAACAAGCTCCTGCTGAAGGCTGGCCAATTGGGAGGCGTTGCCGGGATCAGCGGCCTGCAAGGCCGACAAGCGGGAGTCCATAGTCTTCATAAAAGACATTATACGGGTTTGGTTCTCCCGTAGGAACACTAGCTCTTTTTTGGGCGGCATCCCCGGTGGGGTCCATGGCTTGACTATTCTGTTACGCTGCTGGTGACGGGAGCAAGAGTGGACCCACTGAACCGTGATGCCGAGCCCTCCCCGAGCAAGCGCACCAGGTGGACCGACCCCTATACAGGGACCGTTTGGGAGCAGGCTCAAGGAGTTCAAGCGTCACGGCAGCCAGGACCAGGGGTCGACTCAAGAGGATGAGCAGCTGATGAGCGGTGGGGAATCCGGCGAGATGTCCGGGATAACCAGAGTCCGGGGGAGGAGAGCGTTGGAGGCGAAACGGTGGAGGACAGCGGGAACCTGGAGGAGGCAGGGGAGAGACGAACTGCAAAAGGAAAGGAGACACAAAAGGGTTAGCAGAGGCACAGGCAGGAGAACCACGGGAACCAGGAAAGCGAGCTGAAGCAAGGTGCTAGCGGAAGCGAGCAGGGCCTGGACACAGCGAGAAACTAACTCGATAGTCAGGCACCTCCACTAAGGGAGGGCGGCCTGAAATACCTGGTGGTGGCCCCTGATTGGTCAGGAGGTGGATCCGGGTAAGGTCACGCTGGACGGCGGCAGCACAGCAGGGAAGCGCGGTCTGACGCCCTGGCGCGTGCGCAGAGGCACAGTGCGCGCGGTCGAGGAAAGAGGAGGGGTACGCCGGGAAGCCGCCCGCCGGAAAGGAGGAGGACCAGAGGCGCACGCCGGAGCAGTGAGGGAGGAGGAACCCGGGCCGGAGGCAGAAGCCGCAGCGGGGCCAGCGGTGAGTACAGTGGCGGCAGCGGGACCAGCCGTGGCGGTGCTGACAATCTATTTCATGTGTTTATTCCTGTTAATGCTTGATGATTATGGCTTACAGCCAACGAAAACCCAAAAGTCATTATCTCAGTAAATTAGAATACTTTATAACACCAGCTTGAAAAATGATTTAACATCCAAAATGTTGTCCTACTGAAAGGTATGATCAGTAAATGTACTCAATACTTGGTCATGCTCCTTTGGCATCAATTACTGCATCAATGTGGCGTGGCATGGAGGCGATCAGCCTGTGGCACTGCTGAGGGGTTATGGAAACCCAGGTTGCTTTGATCGCAGTCTTCAGCTCATCTGCATTGTTGGGTCTCGTGTCTCTCTTACAGCCAATGAAAACCCAAAAGCTCTGGTTCCACTATGATTTAAATTTAGCTTTTTTTCCCTTCATGCCACAAGGGGGTCGGTCAGCGGACGGCTCAACACCAACAGAACGGGATGGAAATGGGGAAATACCCTCCAAGACGTAGCACGACAGGGACTCCTCATGAAGAGTGCCTATATGCAGGTTAATATCTACAACTTGGGTCACCCTCCCCTTGCTGAGAGGAACAGAGTCAATTGCCTGAACACTAATGGGTCTCGCCAGCATCCTACCCGGTAAGGTCCAACGTTGAGGGTCAAGAGGCCCCTCATTAAATGGGCAGCACGGTGGCTCAGTGGCTAGCATTGCAGCCTTGCAGCGCTGGGGTCCTGGGTTCGAATCCCATCAAGGACAACATCTGCAAGGAGTTTGTATGTTCTCCCCGTGTTTGCATGGGTTTCCTCCCACACTCCAAAGACATACTGATAGGGAATTCAGATTGAGAGCCCCATCGGGGACAGTGATGAAAATGTGTGCAAACTGTAAATGGGAACATCTGATGAGAGGAACTCCAGTGTAACTCAGTACTAGGAGATTTTCACACTTTAAGGTGCTATAGAGGAGACGTTCAGAAAGGTACATGTTGGTGGAGTGTTGGAGGGGAGCCTACCATCCTGCCTGGAGGTTGACTGAGTCTCTGACTCGGAGGACATGGCCCGGAGGCAGGCACCTGTGTGCACTACAGACTGTGAGTAAAGCTTTGGAACTACATGCCCCGGTGTCCTCCATTCATTATCACGCCTACACCCTCAGCACCACTACATCTGGGTACCAGCTCCTACAATGCCTGCGCTTCTCCTCTTCCATTACACCTACACTGCCCTGGGGCTACAGCTCCACCTGTGGGGAGCTTCACCATCTTGGCTGCCACACACCACCAGCCCCAGAGGATCTGCAAGCAGCGTTGGCTTAACACCTCACTTGCCGAACACCACAGGTGGCGTCACAAACTATTCATTCAAACTAACTACAATACAAATTTCCCCCATTACTTGGGCGCTCAGGGCCACGGACCGGGTCGCCGCTGCTGTGACACATCCCGCTGACACCGGCCCGGTACCGAGTACCCCACAGCCCTGAGAGGGCGACCCATATCCGAAAAAAGGGAAGTGAACAACCAAAATAAAATATAAATAGTTCATTAATACATACAATTAAAAATTACTCCAAGAAGGAGATGTGAGAGATAATACAATTACAGAACAAGGCAACCAGAAAAAATAAAATCAAGTGAAACAGATATGTGTTGCAAAATTAATGAAAGGCCAAATACAATAAAGGAAACCAGACTGAAAATGTATTAACCTTGTGGGTATAATATAAAGTAGAAATACACAACAAAGTATTTGGACCTAGTAAAGCAGTGATAAATTTCATATAAGGAGTCAATCAGGGAAAATCCACATGAAAAAGTGCAATGTGCCAAAGTGCTATAGTATGTAAACTAATGACACCCTATAGGGCCGAAAATGACATCCAAGGATTATAAGGAACACTGCTGATGCAAACAGTACCTGTATGCTGTGGTTGTAGGGAGAGGAGAGACCCCTATCTAACCCATTGTGTGTGTGTTGTGCCTTCCGCTGACCGACCCCTGGTGGAATCATGACAGTATTCTACTAATGAGTAGTGATGTCCCCTGGTCCTGGTGTGGCCAGAGTCCTGAACCCGAAGTCTCTGTTACTTGTGCAGCCAGTCCTGAACCCGAACTCAATGGTCCTGGTGCTGCCAGTCCAGAACCCAAAAATCGGGAAAAAGGAGATTCTATCACCTCGGACCTGCAGGCTTTCCTGGTGGTCTTCTGAAAGGTCTTAAATGAGCTGAATCCGGAATCATCTGTGACTTCTTCCCTTCACAGGTTCCAGGAGCAGACCAGACCAGTAACACGTGTGAGGAAATTGTCACATCTGGCTCTGTCCTTCTAAAGACCACTAATTTCCCAGTCTGTTGAGGCAGCTACCAATGCAGAATCCATGAAGATCGATTGTGTTTGACTGGCTGAGCAGAAGCTGGAACTCTGTCTTGAGAAGGGATTGTGGTATCTCCGCGGTTGTGTGGTACATCCAAGTGGTCTTTGTCCTGAGACGTCTAAATAATCCCAATTTGGGCCAGTAGGAGAGGCTGTCCTTGGTGGGAGGTATTCCCTCCCCACCAATGACTGTTACTGTATCTGTGGCAAGTGGAGGCTTCGGTTCGGCACGAGAGCTGTATCTGCTAGTCGTAAAGGGTCGGTGTCAGATCCCCGTCTGACACTTCCAGAATTCGGTGAGGGTGATGTCAGGTAAACGATGAGCCCTGCCAAAAGACAGCCATCTTTCACCTTCCACGTGCTGTCTGCTTCATTCCATCGACTTTTGATAGATCATCAAGAGCTGAGAACTCAAGTGCCTTTTCTAGTCGGGAGACCCCATGTGGTGCTTCGTTGCGGACAGTAAAGTTACAAGAGGTGACTGGTCCAGGTTAGACAGCAGTGTCGCCATCTTCTCTGCCAGGTCTGCTAGTTTCCAACTCGCTTTGAGCAGATGTCTCCGAAGGAAGGAAAGCAGAGGTGATGTCCCCAAACAGTTATGATGACTGTTCCAATGATCTGCTCCCAGGAATCTCACCGCCTCGTTAACGTGTTATCTTGGAGACCAGGCTGAAGATGAATCCAGAGGAGGCATTCAGTTTCTGGCTGGTCTGTTGAAGAGAACGTGAAGGCGGTGGCAACTTCCAAGTCTCCGCAATCCACCAACCAGCTGGAGGAACTCCAGTTGGTCCTTGAATCCTCCTGGGTGGTAGGTGATCTCAACGAATGGAGAAAGACTTCCCAATGCCAAGTTCCTGGTACTACACCTGCTTCATCCCATGGTGAGGATGGCTTAATGGAGAGAAGTATCCTAATCGTGAAGCCGATGAGAGGTGTCACTTTTATTCTATTGGACAGGAGGCGTCATGGCCCTGAGGAGAAGTTGTGGTAGTCTGTGAAGAGGTGTCAGTCTCCAACTTCTCTGCAGAGAGTCATCACAGGTTTGAAGAAGAGGTGAAGTATGGGGGTTTAATGTAATGCTATTTGCCGGTGCCCTTGCATGGTTCCCCTTCCCCCTCCATGTAGGTACACCGGCATAGTCACGACCCGGCCGCACGGCATAGTCTGCAGCATGTGCCCTGCCTCCTGGTGTGGTGCATGCCACAGTTTCCGGCGCTTTCCCCTTCTTTTAAAGAAGGCATCTTGTTTAAAAGGCACTCTCCCCAATAGGAAGGAGCCAACCAACTGAGAATCATTGGGTATTGGGTAGTGTGGTAGTCTATTAATGAGTTGTGAGATTTCTGGGTATTGGTGTGGCCCGTGTCCTGAAACCGTCGTCCCTGGTCCTTGAGTGGCCAGTCCTGAATCTGAATTCCCTGGTCATGCTCCAGCGGAAACTGAATCTATATCCGAGACCAGTGTACTCCAATCGGGATGGTACCAAACTCTTGTATTTCACCCCACTATGTGTCAGCATACATCAAAATAGATGGGGGCAGTGTCTATATTTAAGGGACATCAGCTTCTGTCAGGAGGCAAATGAGCTTCTGGTGTCAGGGAGCACATGAGCTTCTGGTGTCAGGGGGCACATGAGCTTCTGGTGTCAGAGGGCACATGAGCTGTTGGTGTCGGGGGGTACATGAGCTTCTGGTGTCAGGGGGCACATGAGCTGCTGGTGTCGGGGGGCACATGAGCTGCTGGTGTCGGGACACATGAGCTGCTGGTGTCAGGGGGCACATGAGCTGCTGGTGTCAGGGGGTACATGAGCTGCTGGTGTCAGGGGCACATGAGCTGCTGGTGTCGGGGGGCACATGAGCTGCTGGTGTCAGGGGGTACATGAGGCGCTGGTGTCGGGGGGGCACATGAGCAGCTGGCATCAGGGGGCACATGAGCTGCTGGTGTCGGGGGGCACATGAGCTTCTGCTGTCAGGGGGCACATGTGCTGCTGGGGTCAGGGGGCATAAGAGCTGTTGCCGTGGGGGGCTACATGTCATTGATGGTGTGGGAGGAACGGCCCTCGTCTAGTGCCCGGGCCGGAACCATGGGAGTCGTCATCTGGGTTCCGGGGGAAACTGTCCCCGAGGGACAGGATTCAGGGACGGACTACTGTGACAGACAGATGGGCTGGGGGAGGGACCAATATAAAGAAAGTGGGGAATTCCCGGGGCTATGAGTCAGCAGACCGACACAGAGAGAGCAGGAGACAGTGGAAGCTGCTGCAAGGGAGAGCGACTCACCAGTGCCAGGGAGGACGCTCACCGAGGACTCCAGAGGGACGATTCCGAGGTGACTATCTGGGACTTGCTGCCCCGCTCCAGCCCGCGGCCACTGCGGCTCCAGTCCAACCCGCGGCCGCTGCCGCTTCCCCTCAGCCCGCGGCTGCGGCCTGCTCGTGGCCACCTGCGGCCGCTGCCGTCCCGCCTGAGCCAGCGGCGGCGGCCTGTTCCACGCCACTGGCAGCCGCCCTGTTCTCACGAGTGGCTGCGGCAAGTACAGCACCGCCGGCGGCCATCATTGTCCCGCTCCGGTCCGCGGCAAGGGCCGGGCCTCTGCTGACCGCGGACTCCCCGTCGCAGCCATTAGCTGTGCAGGTGGCCTGTCACCTGCCACCATCCATCACTGCCGCTTGCCCCAAGCCGGGGGCTGCAGCCCAATCGTCCAAGGACCCCGCCGGAGCCTGTTTGGCTCCAGTGTCTTCAGTGAGCCAGAGCGCGCGAAGACTTCGCCATCGTCTCAGCAACTGGGCCCAGCAACTACTACGCTGAAAGACCACCAACCCGAACGGCGAGGGACATCTGAACAGCTAAGTTGACTTTATGATTAAGGACCCGTAGTCGGCCATACCGCGGCCCTATAGTGACCGGCTATTGCCGGAAGTAGTCGTGTTCTATCATTTGTGTTTATTTGTATTGAGCCCCTGCGAGGGCAACCCGTGTTCCCCCTTTTTGCCGGTCAGGCCGAGGCTGAGGAAAGTCACCTCTAGGCCCATAAACGTTGCTATAAAAACACCAAACCGTCACGCGACTCGTCACTGCATCCTGCGTACCTGCTAGTACCACATTTTGGCGTAGTCGGCAGGATGCAGTCTCCGAGCGCGGACAACAAGGGCCCCCGGCCCAGCATTTCTTTGGGGGCCATGCTAAGCAATCTACCTAGGTTCTCTGGCAGCAATACTATGCTGTGGAACTGGACGGAGCGAATGCGTGGGTTATTCAGGATGCATCCGCTTACTCCTGACCTAGAGGCAGAAGTGGCCCTGATGGCATTGGACTGGGAAGCCCGGGATATCGTAATGTTGAGGCCCCGGGGGCAGCGCAACACCTTCGTCCGGGTGTTACAGATTTTAGAAGAGGCCTATGGGGACCCGACCGATGTGGGGGAACTGAGAACCCAGATGTTTAGATGCATGCAGAAAGAGGGGGAAACAGTAACCCAGTATATGAATGTTTGGCAGGAACTGTTTTTAGCCATTGAAAGGAAGGATGGAGTCGGCGTGGGGACCGTGGACGTAACATTACGAGACCTGTTAGTGACTGGGTTAAAAGACACCCTGACAAGACAGGCTTTGCAAGAGCGGGTGCGAGTGGACCCACGTCTGACCTTTTCAGAGATAGGGAAGGAGGCAAGGGTTCGGGAGCAGGATCAAGAGGTGACGGTTCCCGTGGGGATGGCTCGGAGTATCGAAGCATCCGTAAACGCCTTGAGCGAACCCCACTGGGTACGAGAGCTGAAGCAAGAGATGCAAAGTATTAAGGGTGAACTGACCGAAGCCAAAAGAGCAGCCACAAGGAGTCGGCCACAGCCGGGTGAAGGAGGCATGAACCATCATAGCCCCCACCCAAGTCGACCCCACCCACGACCATTTGATTGTTGTGATAGTGGAAAATTGGGACGCTCCGCCCGAGAGCTGGCCAAGAGGAGCAGAGGACCCTGAGCCGAGGGGATGCCGCCCGAAGCTGGAGCTCATCACACGTGGTGGAGGAAGTCACGAAGACCTGGTTGCGCGGTGCCCAGTGGTATGGGCAGAGATCGAAGGCCGTGCCGTGTGATGCCTAGTAGATATGGGATTGCAAGTTACAACCATGCCAGAGACTTATTTCCGGCAACATTTTCCCAAAGCAGTGAGACCTCAGTGGGGGACATTGATTAAGCTGGTAGCCGTCAACCAGCTACCAGTTCCTGTCATCGGAGTAGCCTGGATGCAGATTTCAATAAGCGGCAAATCACTCGGCCGCCGGGGAATGGTTCTGACCCAGGGAGACACAAACAGCAAACATCCGGTTATTCTGGGTATGAACGTACTACGAGAGTTCAGCCACCTCATCCTCAATGAACCCACACAAGAGACTCTGAGCCACTGGGGTTCTCGCACGGCCCAGGGGCAGGTCTTCCAGCGGTTGGTACGGGAAGCGCGAGTGCTCCTGGAGTGTCAGGAGGGTGAGGCGCTGGGTAAGGTCATCGCGCCGGTGAGCCCCCCGCTCGTGCTTCCTCCGGGGCAGATGGTGGTAGCTCTGCCGATCCGCGCTCCGATACCACTGGAGGGCGTGGAGGTACAGGTGGAACCATGTTACGTGGAGCGCCTGCACCCTGGCATCCTGGTGGCCCGCTCCCTGGCCACAGTGCGGGAGGGGACTGTTTTGGTAAATTGTGTCAACCTGGAAGATTAGGATATCGCTCTGAAGCCCCGGGCCGAAAAGGCCAAACTAGTACGACCATTGGAGGAGATGCTGCCGGACCCCACGGTCCAGTCGAAGGTGCAGCCCGAAAATCCTTGGGCAGTAACGATACGAACCCAACAGACTGCCGTATCCTCGACCCAGGAGAAAGGCCGAGCCATCCTGGAGAGAATGCGGGCTGTACTTTCCGGCCTAGCGCCAGCCCAACTTCTCCAGCTAGAGACACTTCTGGGACAATTTTACAGTGTCTTCGCCAGCCACGAGGACGACTTCAGATGTACCACGGCCATCACGCATGGGATCCCCACGGCAGGAGCGGCCCCCATCCGGGAGCGATATCGGCAAATACCACCGCAGCTATACCAGGAAGTGAAAACTCTGTTAGCCCAAATGCTTCGGAAGGGGGTCATACGAGAGAGCCAAAGCCCTTGGGTGGCTCCTATTGTCCTGGTTCGGAAGAAAGATGGCACTTTGCGTTTTTTGCATGGATTATCGGAAGTTGAACGCTTGCACCATCAAGGATTCGTATCCACTGCCCCACATAGAAGAGTCTCTGTCCACCCTGGGGAACACAACGTACTTTTCAACCCTTGACCTGGCCAGTGGGTACTGGCAGGTGCCAATGTCGGAGGAAGACAGGGCCAAGACGGCATTCATCCTTTCCATGGGACTGTTCGAGTTCAATCGGATGCCGTTTGGGCTGGTCTACAAACGGGGTGTTGAAAACGTGCACGCCGACGCGCTCTCCAGAATCCGACACACCACCCCTGGGCGAAGTCGAGACGACGAATTAGAAACAGACGAGACGCCGTTCGCCCTCACCCCCACCGCGCCTACAGTCAACATGCAGGAAGTGCCTCATGCAGGGCTCCGAGGAGAGATGCTGGAACAGCCCCGTGACAAATGGATTCAGCAGCAACAGGAAGATACAGAAGTTGGACTCCTGCGCCGATGGGTGGCCACCGGTAAATTTCCCACGGGTTCACAGAGACAGGCTTTAACCCAAGATATGTTGCTAATGTTGCGCCAGTGGGAAAGTCTAATCATCAAAAAGGGACTTTTGTATCGAAAGGCAGTGTCACGAACCACGTCGGCTACGATATGACAGGTGATCGTGCCGGGAGCCCATCTCAACCAACTGGCCCGGGAATGCTGTGAGTTCATTTTCCCCTTCACTACTGAGGCCCGATGAACTCCCTCTTCTGGTAAAGAAAGGTAGTGAGCCTGATTATCAAGCACCTGAGCCTAATGATGATGACTGGCTGAGTGGAGTTAATGACTGGATATAAGGCCGCCGACGCCCTTCTGCCCTGCGGGTGATTTCTCTGTGAGATCCTTGGAGACCAGTCTGAATTCCTGTTCTTCTAAAGCTAAGCTTTCTGCTCAGCCTTTTGCATTTGTGCTTTGACTTTGTTTTTGCTTTGTTTTTCTGGATTTCTGCCATTCCCTGCTGAGGTGAGCTGAATTCCTTTAGCTCTGTCTTCAGAAAGTACCTGAGTGCTGATATAGCTTTTGAAGCCTAGCTGCTTCAGGGTCTTTTTCCATATCAGCCTGTTGGCTTATGTCTTTGATAGGGTTTTGGCAGATTGCAGACAGCAACCTTCCTTTCCTGTCCTGTTTAGTTAGCTTGGGCCCCATCGTTTGCTCAGCCTATCTTTCTGTCTGTGTGAGTGTTTTTTCATCTTGCTTCACCGTCATTATATGTTGGGGGCTGCCTTTTTCTTTGGGGTCTGCTCTGGGGCAGTTTAGATTTCCTTTTCTGTCTTTAGGCTATTTAGCTCTCCGGCTGTGATCGAGGGGTCTAGGGCACCGAAGGAACCCCCCACGGCTACTGCTAGTTGTGTTGATAGGTTCAGGGGTCTGCAATCTGATAGTTGCCAACTTCTCTGGTTTTCTGGACGTAGCTTCTATTTTTGTGTCTGCCTCCTACGGTGACTCTTTCATAACAGAATCACCCGCCATACCGCAGATCCTAGGGTACTCAATAGCAGGAAAGAATTGTAAAAAAAAAAAAAAAAAAAAAGTGTGTATATCTTTTCCTCTATATCTCTGAGGCCGTAGGGGGAATTTTTTTTTCTCTCAATGGAGATAAAGCAATTGTCTGATCGTGTGGAGCAGCTCGCTGCGGAAGTGCGGGGAATTTCCGCCTACCTTGCTCATTCACATGCTGCTGAAGCAAAGATTCCTGCACCTGATGTGTTTTTTGGGGATCGGTCAAAATTTTTGAATTTCAAAAATAAATGTAAATTATTTTTTGCTTTGAAGCCTAACTCGTCAGGGAGCTCCGCGCAGCAGGTTAAAATTGTCATCTCTTTGCTGCGTGGCGATCCCCAGGATTGGGCGTTTTCTTTGAAACCAGATGATCCTATTCTGACTAATGTGAATTCATTTTTTCAAGCCTTAGGGTTGTTGTATGATGAACCTAATGCCATTGATCAGGCTGAAAAGACCCTGCTGGCATTGAACCAGGGTCGAGATTCTGCAGAATTGTACTGTCAAAAATTCCGAAAGTGGGCGGTACTTACTACCTGGAATGATAATGCCTTGGCTGCTCTCTTTCGGAAGGGTTTGTCAGAAGCCGTAAAAGATACTATGGTGGGATTTCCTGTTCCCTCTGGTCTTGACGATTCTATGTCATTAGCCATTCAGGTGGATCGGTGTTTACGTGAACGCAAAACTACACCAGAGATGTTGCCACCTGTTGAACAAATGTCTGAACCTATGCAATGTGATAGAGTTTTGTCCAGAGAGCAGCGTCAGGAGTTCAGAAGGCGTAATAAGTTGTGTTTTTTCTGTGGAGATGCCTCGCATATTATTTCTGTCTGTCCTAGACGAGAGAAATGCTTTGCACACACGTTTTCTGTTGGTGGTGTTCAACCTAAGTTTCTTCTGGCTATTACTCTGATCTGCTCCCTGTCCACATTTTCCGCCAAGGCTTTTGTGGATTCGGGAGCAGCCCTAAACCTAATGGACTTGGATTTTGCTAAACGTTGTGGATTTCCGATGACACCTCTGCAGATGCCTATCCCTTTGAGGGGGATTGATGCTACTCCTTTGGCGAAAAATAAACCTCAGTTTTGGACCCAGGTGGTAATGCGGGTCGCCCCAGACCATCAAGAAAATTGCAGATTTTTGGTGTTGCATAATCTGCATGATACCATTGTTCTGGGGTTTCCCTGGCTACAAATTCATAATCCAGTTTTGGATTGGAAATCTGTGTCTGTGGTGAGTTGGGGTTGTCGGTGTGCCTTTAGTGAGGCTCCGGTGTTTTACACCTCTCCTCAGTCGCATGATGTTCCTGATTATTTGGCGGACTTTTATGATGTATTTAGTGAGAATGAGTCTGAGTCTCTGCCTCCTCATAGGAGTTATGACTGTGCAATTGAACTGAACCCGGGGTGTAAATTTCCCAAGGGTCGGCTCTTCAATTTATCTGTACCCGAGCACAAGGCTATTCGATCCTATATTAAGGAGGGGTTGGAGAAGGGTCACATTAGACCATCCTCGTCACCCTTAGGTGCCGGGTTTTTTTTTGTAGCCAAAAAGGATGGATCATTAAGACCTTGTATTGATTATCGTGCCCTCAACAAAATTACTGTTAAATATCAGTATCCGTTACCCCTGATTTCGGATCTATTTTCTAGAGTTAAAGGTGCTTGCTGGTTTACCAAGCTTGACCTCAGGGGGGCGTATAATCTTATTCGCATTAAGCATGGGGATGAATGGAAGACGGCGTTTAATACTCCGGAGGGACATTTTGAGTACCTGGTGATGCCTTTTGGGCTCACTAATGCCCCTTCTGTCTTCCAGTGCTTCATGAACGATATTTTCCAAGATTTTGTCGATAAATTTTTGATTATCTATCTGGATGATATTTTGATCTTCTCCAAGGATTGGGATTCTCATGTGGAACATATTCGGACTGTGTTCCGGATCTTGAGGGAGAATTCCCTGTATGTCAAAGGATCTAAATGCCTTTTTGGAGTGCAGAGGATTTCGTTTTTGGGATTTATTTTGTCTCCGTCAACTATTGAAATGGACCCGGCCAAGGTACAGGCCATTTTCGATTGGGCTCAGCCCACTTCTTTGAAGGCCCTCCAGAAGTTTTTGGGTTTTGCTAATTTTTATCGGAAATTTATAGCAAAATTTTCTAGTATTGCCAAGCCATTGACTGATTTGACTAAGAAGGGTGCTGATGTGTTAAATTGGTCTCTGGAGGCTGTTTCTTCCTTTCAGGAGCTGAAGCGAAGATTCACCTCCGCCCCGGTTTTGCGGCAACCTGATGTCTCACTTCGGTTCCAGGTAGAGGTGGATGCTTCTGAGATTGGTGCAGGAGCTGTTTTGTCCCAAAAGGATCCTGTAACATCTAAAATGAATCCCTGTGCTTTCTTTTCCCGAAAGTTCTCTCCATCTGAACGTAACTATGATGTGGGGAATAGGGAACTGTTGGCCATGAAATGGGCATTTGAGGAGTGGAGACATTGGTTGGAGGGAGCTAAACATCAAGTCGTGGTCCTCACTGACCACAAGAATTTGATTTACCTAGCGTCGGCTAAGCGCTTGAACCCTAGACAGGCTAGGTGGGCCTTGTTTTTTACACGTTTTGATTTTGTGGTTTCTTTTCTTCCTGGAACTAAGAATGTCAAGGCAGACGCCCTCTCTAGGAGTTTCCTTGCTGATTCTCCTGTGGTGACTAAGCCTGCTACCATCTTAGGCGAGGGGGTAGTTCTTTCTGCCATCTCGCCCGATTTGAGACATGCTCTGGAAGAGTTTCAGGAGGACAAACCTGAGCGTTTGTCCCAGTGGAAAGTTGTATGTTCCTGACCAGTGGAGGAAGAGAGTGATGTCTGAAGTTCATTGCTCTGCATTGGCTGGTCATCCAGGTATTTTTGGTACTAGAGATCTGGTGAGTCGATCTTTTTGGTGGCCCGTCTTGTCTCGTGATGTCAGGAATTTTGTGCAGTCCTGTGGGACTTGCTCCCGGTCTAAACCTTGTTCTCGCTCTAGTGGCTTGTTGATGCCTTTGCCGGTGCCCAGGAGGCCATGGACCCATATTTCAATGGATTTTATCTCTGATATGCCTGTCTCTCAAAGGATGACTGTTATTTGGGTGATTTGTGATAGGTTCTCTAAGATGGTCCATCTTGTACCACTCCCTAAGTTGCCATCTTCCTCTGAGTTGGTGCCCTTGTTTTTGCAACAGGTGGTTCGCTTGCACGGGATTCCTGAGAACATTGTATCTGACAGAGGAGTTCAGTTTGTGTCTAGATTTTGGAGGACTTTCTGTTCCAAGCTGGGAATTCAGTTGTCCTTCTCCTCTGCGTTTCACCCTCAGACCAATGGGCAGACGGAGAGAACAAACCAGACTTTGGAGTCGTATTTGAGATGTTTTATTTCTGCCGATCAGGATGATTGGGTTTCATTTTTGCCCTTGGCCGAATTTGCTTTAAATAATAGAGCTAGTTCTGCCACTTTGATGTCACCTTTTTTTTGTAACTTTGGGTTTCATCCTCGATTTTCTTCAGGGCAGGTGGAGCCCTCTGCCTGCCCAGGTGTTGACACTGTGGTGGAGAGAATGCACCAGATCTGGGACCAAGTGGTGGATAAGTTATCTCTCTCCCAGGAAAAGGCCCAGCAGTTTTCCAACCGACATAGGACCATCGGTCCCCAGTTTAAGGTTGGTGATATGGTGTGGTTATCATCAAAAAATATTGCTATGAAGGTGGCTTCTCCTAAGTTTAAGCCTAGATTTATTGGACCTTACAAGATTTTGGAGATTATTAATCCGGTCTCTTTTCGTTTTTTCTCTTCCTGTCACTTTTAAAATCCATAATGTGTTCCATAAGTCTTTGTTGAAGAGGTTTGTTGAACCTGTTGTTCCGGGGGTGGCACCTCCAGACCCTGTATTGGTCGAAGGTAACATGGAATATGAGGTAGAGAAAATACTGGATTCCCGTCTGGCTAGACGGAGACTCCAGTATTTGGTTAAGTGGAAGGGTTATGGTCAGGAGGATAATTCCTGGGTCTCTGCCTCTGATATTCATGCCAAAAGATTGGTGCGTGCCTTTCATCGGGCTCACCCTGATCGCCCTGGTGGCGTGGTTGAGGGTTCGGTGACCCCTCCTCAAGGGGGAGGTACTGTTGTGAGTTCATTTTCCCCTTCACTACTGAGGCCCGATGAACTCCCTCTTCTGGTAAAGAAAGGTAGTGAGCCTGATTATCAAGCACCTGAGCCTAATGATGATGACTGGCTGAGTGGAGTTACTGACTGGATATAAGGCCGCCGATGCCCTTCTGCCCTGCGGGTGATTTCTCTGTGGGATCCTTGGAGACCAGTCTGAATTCCTGTTCTTCTAAAGCTAAGTTTTCTGCTCTGCCTTTTGCACTTGTGCTTTGACTTTGTTTTTCTGGATTTCTGCCATTCCCTGCTGGGGTGAGCTGAATTCCTTTAGCTCTGTCTTCAGAAAGTACCTGAGTGCTGATATAGCTTTTGAAGCCTAGCTGCTTCAGGGTCTTTTTCCATATCAGCCTGCTGGCTTATGTCTTTGATAGGGTTTTGGCAGATTGCAGACAGCAACCTTCCTTTCCTGTCCTGTTTAGTTAGCTTGGGCCCCATCGTTTGCTCAGCCTATCTTACTGTCTGTGTGAGTGTTTTTTCATCTTGCTTCACCGTCATTATATGTTGGGGGCTGCCTTTTACTTTGGGGTCTGCTCTGGGGCAGTTTAGATTTCCTTTTCTGTCTTTAGGCTATTTAGCTCTCCGGCTGTGATCGAGGGGTCTAGGGCACCGTAGGAACCCCCCATGGCTACTGCTAGTTGTGTTGATAGGTTCAGGGGTCTGCAATCTGATAGTTGCCAACTTCTCTGGTTTTCTGGACGTAGCTTCTATTTTTGTGTCTGCCTCCTACGGTGACTCTTTCATAACACGGGAAGCCCACGAGAAGGGAACTCATTTTGGGGCTCAAAAGACTTTTCAATGGTTGCAGCAGATAGCATACAACCCACTCTTGCACGCTGCTGTAGAAGAAGTTTGTCAAACCTGCTGCCCGTGTGAGCTCGCTAAACCCCCCGCGCAACGAGCCCTGGTGCAAACTATCGTAACATCAGCCCCTCTGGAGCTTCTTACGGTGGACTATCTGACTATAGGTCCGGCCTATCAGGGGTATGAACATTGTCTTGTTATGGTGGACCATTTCACCAAATTCGCCGTGGTCACCCCCACTCGAGACCAAACAGCGGAGTCGGCCGCCTATGCGATTTGTAAGAACTTTATTCAAGTGTACGGCTGTCCACAACGGATACATTCGGACCAAGGAGCATGCTTCCTAGGAAAAGTCATGGAAGAGCTACACCATCTTTACGGCATCGATAAGTCGCGGACTACGCCGTACCACCCGCAGGGAAACGGAGCCTGCGAACGATTCAATCGCACGCCAATCCAAATGCTGCGTACTCTAGAGAGCGACCACAAGGCCTGCTGGCCTGAATATGTCCCAGAGCTGGTGTGGGTATACAACAATCGGGTGCATCGAGTGACTGGTTACACCCCCTACTCATTGTTGTTCGGACGGGAAGACAAAGGAATTACGGAGGTGGAGTTGAACCCGGAGGAGCCCCTACCCTGGACCGGGGTATCCTCGTGGGTCCGAAACCACCGGCACCGGCTGCAGACCCTTCACCGTATCGTCCACACGAAACTTCAGGATCTAGAACACCAGGGGGGAGCACTGCCCCCACCCATTGACTTTCAGACTGGTGATCGGGTCCTCGTACTTGATCAATGTCCCCAAAACAAGTTAGAGCCACGGTGGGAGGTGAATCCGTACCGAGTGTTGCGCCAAATAAACCCCGACGGGCCTGTGTATGAAATACAATCAGAAGGAGACAACGCGACTCTCACTCAAGTTGTGCACCGCAACATGTTACGACCTTGTACGTCTACCGATCCCCCTGCGGCTCGAACCGACCCTCCAGGTCCCCGACCCCCTACCCACAGTCTGGGACCTGGATGACGAAGAGGACTCCCCCGTCACATCTGCGGGTCGCCCCAGTAGTGGCATTCCAGTAGACCTGGACATCCCACCAGAACCCACTATGCAACCACCCTCCACCACCCCAGAAGACTCCACGATACCTGAGCTTCGACGCTCCGAGCGGTCAACAGCTGGCAAACCCCCTGAACGTTACGAACAGGACCAGTTCGTATGGCGACAAGGATTGGCGTCCCGAAAGACTAGCCCGAGTCTACAAAAACCCTCGCCCGAAGACTGGCGAGCATACATGGCGGGGGAGTGTGGGAGGAACGGCCCCCATCGAGTGCCCGGGCCGGAACCATGGGAGCCGTTATCTGGGTTCCGGGGGAAACTGTCCCCGGAGGACAGGATTCAGGGACGGACCACTGTGATAGACAGATGGGCTGGGGGAGGGACCAATATAAAGAAGGTGGGGAATTCCCGGGGCGATGAGTCAGCAGACCGACACAGAGAGAGCAGGAGACAGTGGAAGCTGCTGCAAGGGAGAGCGACTCACCAGTGCCAGGGAGGACGCTCACCGAGGACTCCAGAGGGACGGTACAGAGGCGACTATCTGGGACTTGCTGCCCCGCTCCAGCCCGCGGCCACTGCGGCCCCAGTCCAACCCGCGGCCGCTGCCGCTTCCCCTCAGCCCGCGGCTGCGGCCTGCTCGCGGCCACCCGCGGCTGCTGCCGTCCCGCCTGAGCCCGCGACGGCGGCCTGTTCCCCGCCGCTGGCAGCCACCCTGTCCTCACGAGTGGCCGCGGCAAGTACAACACCGCCGGCGGCCATCACTGTCCCGCTTCGGTCCGCGGCAAGGGCCGGGCCTCTGCTGACCGCGGACTCCCCGTCGCAGCTGTTAACTGCGCAGGTGGCCTGTCACCCGCCACCACCTATCACTGCCGCTTGCCCCAAGCCGGGGGCTGCGGCCCAGTCGTTCAAGGACCCCGCCGGACCCTGTGGGGCTCCAGTGTCATCAGTGCGCCGGAGCGCGCAAAGACTTCGCCATCGTCTCAGCAACTGGGCCCAGCAACTACTACGCCGAAAGACCAAAAACCCGAATGGCAAGGGACATCTGAACGGCTAAGTTGACTTTATGATTAAGGACCCGTAGTCGGCCATACTGCGGCCCTATTGTGACCGGCTATTGCAGGAAGTAGTCGTGTTCTATTGTTTGTGTTTATTTGTATTGAGCCCCTGCGAGGGCAACCCGTGTTCCCCCTTTTTGCCGGTCAGGCCGAGGATGAGGAAAGTCACCTGTAGGCCCATAAACATTATTATAAAAACACCAAACCGTCTCGCGACTCGTCACTGCATCCTGCGTACCTGCTAGTACCACAATGGGATGATGAATTCACACATGTGCTGCTCTTTAGTGAAATGCCACCATCGTGTGCTTTTCGTAGATGAGCACTTTTCTAACATGACAATGATACAAAACTCACATCTGCTGCATTTCTGAAGAAGAACAGGGTGAAAATGACTCAGTGGCCAAGTGTCTCCTAATCTGACCCAACCGGACACCTATGGGGGATTCTGAAGAGGCACCTTGTCATCATTCTCCATCCAGCATCCAGGCTCTGAAAAAGCTCAACAGATAAAAAGCTCAGATTCCATAGTACTTATTCTTCCCATCATCCCTTTCCGCAGGAACTTACAATATAAATTTTCCAAGTTTATACAATGTATCAGTCCTACCATCCATATCATCATACAATCTGAGTATTACATTGTATTTAACACTGTAGTGTAACATAGGTTATAATCTAGATAATTATCAGTTTATGCTGCCACCTGCAGGACAGTAGGCTGTCTGCATCCAAAAAATATCAGCTTCCTACAGCATTATACAGAAAAGTCAAGCTAGATACCCCAACATTCAGAGACAGTAACCCTGCACATCGCCTGCCCTTCCCCCAGCTATGAAATTAATACAAAGATATCTAATTGACAATCATGCCCAAAAGTTTTGCGATTGACACAGACTTTGGTTTTCACAGCTTGTTGCTACATTGTTTTTAGATCTTTGCTAAATTTGAAGATAAAACTTATGTAAAATCTCAATATTTCCAGCACTGCGTCTTGTTTCTCTCCCCGGCAGTTGGATATCGGCTTCTGGGACAGATCCTGACTGATGACCGCACATGCTGGATTTATCAGTACTCAGTGTTTATTTCTATTTTTTGTTAGACGCTTCTACAGGTTCTCAATGGGATTGAAATCTTGGATGTTTCCCGGCCAAGGACCTGCATTGATGTTGAATTGATCCCATAGCTGAATCTTCCTTAAGACATGGTCCCGGTACTTGCTGAACTTTCTTGGACACTTTAAAGCCTTCTTCAAAGCAAGTGAACCTCTCCCTTTAAAGTTTTTAATGATCCTATAAATATCAATCCTACAGGATTAATCCTGTAGAATTGATATAATGATGGAAGTGCCACAATTCTTGACCTTTAGCGGGTTTGATCCTATAAATAGTTGATTTAGGGGCAATCTTACAAGCAGCAATGTCCTTACCTGTAAAACCATTTTGATAAAAAGCAATGGCGACTGCATGTGTTTCTTTGCAAGGTAACCATGGTTATCAGATGATTATAATTGCTTCTAGCACCAGCCTCATTTTAAAACAACCAGTCTCCTCTTATAATTCAATCATGGCAGAGTGATATCAGCTGCCTTGTCCTCATTAACACTTTCTCTGATTATAAATGAATGAAATGCAATAGATGCTGAGCACTTATTCTACACTGCTCATAAAATTAAAGGGAACACTAAAATAGCACATCCTAGATATGTCATCTCTGTACTTTCTAATGTTATGTGAATTCCTGGTATCCATTTGCTGTCTTTGGTGTTTTAAATGTTTTTATATTTTGCATGTGCACTGACTTGTAATTAATAAAAGTCCTTCTGTCACTATGATATAAATCAGATGAGTGCACCATGATTTGCGCCTTCTTTCGTCTTTCTCTACTCCATTTCCATATTTAGGCGCAAGGGTAGCACCCTGGCTAATTATCACATGGTCTAACTAGTGGTGCCCGCTGTTCTGTCTTAGTAATATATTCACATTGAGTGGTGACTAGTGTTACATTACAATTGACCAAATGCTTTTTTTTCTTTCTCCCACCAATTAGTAACCAATTCGCACACTTTGTGATCAGGTCATGAACCTGACCCAGGTGAATCAGGATCTGGCCAGGGAGCACCAGAAATTTAAAGCCTCACAGTCTCCCCTGCAGGGTCAGTTTTCTAGAATGCTGGGTGCTACTCAGAACCCTCCGCTGCCGGCAGCAGCTATGACGGTTGAACCTTCTGATTTACAGTTGGTCTCTCCCAAACCAGTAGTTACAGTTTCAGTGGGGAAAGAACAATTCAGGGAGCCTCACATCACCCGGGCTCCGTACAAGTAAAGGTGACCAAGTCCATATGTGCTGTGTGTGTGGTGCAGAACATGCACGTTTCGGCCATGCTTCCGGATCCAGGAAAGGCTGCACATAAATTAGGGGACACCCGTTCAGCTTCAGATTAACCAGTTCACCTTTACTTCACAGTCCAAGTTGAATAGATGACAACATGCGGTATTGGGCATACCCGTCTTTTACTCTTAGGTCCATAGCACAGTACACTGTCATGTTCTCCATGTGTTCAGCCTGAACTATCCCTCTGCTTACTTGCTCCTTCAGCCCCAGGGATTTCCCATCCAGCTCCACTATTCTCACGAGATCCATTATGTTCTCCTCACTTGGGTCCTCATCCAACTTTCACATTATGGAAGAGTTTTCAGCACTCTCCATAGCCCCTGACTTGAGCCCCATGCTCCAGATGTTACAGGAATGTCCATGGGGAGTTTCCAATGATGCCATACTGACAGAATGATAGGTACTTCGCTTGCATTCAGCTCACTTCCTTGAACTTCTCTTTTTCTCTAAATCAGGAAATGCTGCCTTTTTTGTCCGACCTTTGCCCCCATGTTGGGCTGGTCCCACTCACCACTCACCCACTCACCACTCACCTCCAACCTATATAATCAGCTTACAGGGGACAAATACTTTTCTAAACTTGATCTTAGAGGGGGCTTATAACCTGATATGCATCCGGGAGGGTGATGAGTGGAAAACAGCGTTTTTAACATCTGAGGGTCTATTTGAACATCTTGTTATGCCTTTTGGGTTAACCAATGCGCCAGCTGTCTTTCAAAACTTTCTGAATTATATAATTCCTGACAATATTGGAAGGCTTATTGTGGTATACCTAAATGACAAAGAGAGCTTTAAAGTAGAGCAATATGGAATGGGTACTAATGAGTTCTTTTGAGAACCTGCTATTAGAAGAGGAAATGAAGAACAAAAACAACAAATTCTGAATGAAAATAGAGGAGCAAGACAAACTGAGTACAAAATAAAATGTGATGCTGACACTCCCATGTTTTACAGTGGGGATGGTGTCAAGGGTGGTTCAGAAGCACTGCCACCGCAAGTTACAAGGACACAGGCAAAGTGTACCTGAAGGACTCTTACCCGCAGCCGCGAGAGTCCGGTGTCTAACGTGGGTATGAGCAGACCAGCTCGAGGACCTGTGGGAGGTGGAGCAACGGTGAAGAGCTGGGCGCTCACAGGACCTGCGTGCATGTGACAGCGCGCCAGGGAGAGGGGAGGGGTTACCACAGAAACCCCTGCAGCGCCGACAGTAACACTGATGATACCGTGGCGCAGAGGAGTGAATGGCAGACAAGTCAGACAGGCAAAGAGATCATACACAGGGCGGGCAGTGAGGTACAGGAGGCATAATCACTGAGAGGTCAATACGTAGCCAGGGGTCATACACAGAGTGGGCGGCAAGGTACAAAGTCAGAATACAAGAGACGTTAACCGTGACGGGACCGGATCAAAAACCAAGCAAGCATACAGAGACAGGCATGAAGCACAGACAGAACAGGGTCAGGCACGCTCAGCTGTTATGATTGAGTCACCGTAGGAGGCAGACACAAAAATAGAAGCTACGTCCAGAAAACCAGAGAAGTTGGCAACTATCAGATTGCAGACCCCTGAACCTATCAACACAACTAGCAGTAGCCGTGGGGGGTTCCTACGGTGCCCTAGACCCCTCGATCACAGCCGGAGAGCTAAATAGCCTAAAGACAGAAAAGGAAATCTAAACTGCCCCAGAGCAGACCCCAAAGTAAAAGGCAGCCTCCAACATATAATGACGGTGAAGCAAGATGAAAAAACACTCACACAGATAGAAAGATAGGCTGAGCAAACGATGGGGCCCAAGCTAACTAAACAGAACAGGAAAGGAAGGTTGCTGTCTGCAATCTGCCAAAACCCTATCAAAGACATAAGCCAACAAGCTGATATGGAAAAAGACCCTGAAGCAGCTAGGCTTCAAAAACTAAATCAGCACTCAGGTATTTTCAGAAGACAGAGCTAAAGGAATTCAGCACACCCCAGCAGGGAATGGCAGAAATCCAGAAAAACAAAGCAAAACAAAGTCAAAGCACAAATGCAAAAAGCCGAGCAGAAAACTTAGCTTTAGAAGAGCAGGAATTTAGACTGGTCTCCAAGGATCCCACAGAGAAATCACCCGCAGGGCAGAAGGGCGTTGGCAGCCTTATATCCAGTCAGTAACTCCACTCAGCCAGTCATCATCATTAGGCTCAGGTGTTTGATAATCAGGCTCACTACCTTTCTTTACCAGAAGAGGGAGTTCCTCGGGCCTCAGTAGTGAAGGGGAAAATGAACTCACAACACTCAGCTAAGAGTATAAACGACAGGGGACAGTTCCTCCATGAGGCTATAAGAACCCTCCCCGGATCCATAGAGAGGCTTCCCATATTAACCTTTGCACCGCCTAACCTGACGCCTCAGTAAACCATGACCAGGCCCGGAATGGCCACTTACCCAACCGGGCATTTTCCCACTGGGCAGCCATTTTAATGAAGTTATGGGCCGCTTGGCGGCGGCGGCCGGTCGGCCTCTTTTTTCCTGCCGCCAGCCCTTTAAATTTTCTGGCAAGGCGGCAGGCAGCGGCACCCTAGGGGGTTAAAAATGTGCCGCGACGTGGTGACGCTGCACGTCGTCGGTCGACGAGGCCCCGCCCCCGGACCGCAGCAGGAGCAGGAGGAAACCTCTGTCTCTGGCAGCCACGGCCATTTTTAATTTGAGCGCGTGGGCGACCCATGGGCCATGATTTGAGTGACTCAGGCAAGGCGAGCCTCTACATGTGTGTGCTAGCTGCACATAACCAACGGCATGTTATGCCTGCCACAGACGCCCACAGTTTAGTGTACGTGGACCTAAGCCATTAGTCATGGCTTAGGTCCACATACACTAAACTGTGGGCGTCTGTGGCAGGCATAACATGCCGTTGGTTATGTGCAGCTAGCACACATGTATAGCATACACAGTATGTGTATGTTATACATGTGTGTGCTAGCTGCACATCCCAACTGCATGTGACACAGTACCAACACCAAGTGAACTGATCTTCAAAAATGTAATCTACCATGTGGACTTAGAGGAAAAGTTGAGAACAAAGTAGGTGGGACTTTTTTGGCAGGTTACTGCTAATTAAAAAGCACAATGGGTGGAGTGCTGGTATCAAGGAAAAAATGAGGGACCAGTCACCAGACTATGCAATATGCCATAACTGTAAAACAAAAGACATGTTCCTCATATCCAAACATTGTATACTCTGGCAAAGTTTAAATTTTTTAATACTGAACACGAGATTCTTAGTTATCATTAGTTACGAGTATTTGCCCTTTCTGCCGGTTGTATATTACTATAGTTGACTTGTAGGGTCCATAGGTATCCACTGACCATGCCCCTCCTCCGCCCTAGATTTCAGCTGCCTGCCTCACCTTCCTACAGTTGTGGCCAAAAGTATTGATACCCCTGCAATTCTGTCAGATAATACTTAGTTTCTTCCTGAAAATGATTGCAAACACAAATTCTTTGGTATTATTATCTTCATTTAATTTGTCTTAAATGAAAAAACACAAAAGAGAATGAAGCAAAAACAAACAATACATTGATCATTTCACACAAAACTCCAAAAATGGGCCAGACAAAAGTATTGGCACCCTCAGCCTAATACTTGGTTGCACAACCTTTAGCCAAAATAACTGCGACCAACCGCTTCCGGTAACCATCAATAAGTTTCTTACAATGCTCTGCTGGAATTTTAGACCATTCTTCTTTGGCAAACTGCTCCAGGTCCCTGATATTTGAAGGGTGCCTTCTCCAAACTGCCATTTTTAGATCTCTCCACAGGTGTTCTATGGGATTCAGGTCTGGACTCATTGCTGGCCACCTTAGAAGTCTCCAGTGCTTTCTCTGAAACCATTTTCTTGTGCTTTTTGAAGTGTGTTTTGGGTCATTGTCCTGCTGGAAGACCCATGACCTCTGAGGGAGACCCAGCTTTCTCACACTGGGCCCTACATTATGCTGCAAAATTTGTGGGTAGTCTTCAGACTTCATAATGCCATGCACACGGTCAAGCAGTCCAGTGCCAGAGGCAGCAATGCAACCCCAAAACATCAGGGAACCTCCGCCATGTTTGACTGTAGGGACCGTGTTCTTTTCTTTGAATGCCTCTTTTTTTCTCCTGTAAACTCTATGTTGATGCCTTTGCCCAAAAAGCTCTACTTTTGTCTCCTCTTACCAGAGAACATTCTTCCAAAACGTTTTAGGCTTTTTCAGGTGCGTTTTGGCAAACTCCAGCCTGGCTTTTTTATGTCTCGGGGTAAGAAGTGGGGTCTTCCTGGGTCTCCTACCATACAGTCCCTTTTCATTCAGATGTTGACGGATAGTACGGGTTGACACTGTTGCACCCTCGGACTGCAGGGCAGCTTGAACTTGTTTGGATGTTAGTCGAGGTTCTTTATCCAACATCCACACAATCTTGCGTTGAAATCTCTTGTCAATTTTTCTTTTCCGTCCACATCTAGGGAGGTTAGCCACAGTGCCATGGGCTTTAAACTTCTTGATGACACTGCGCACGGTAGACACAGGAACATTCAGGTCTTTGGAGATGGACTTGTGGCCTTCAGATTGCTCATGCTTCCTCACAATTTGGTTTCTCAAGTCCTCAGACAGTTCTTTGGTCTTCTTTCTTTTCTCCATGCTCAATGTGGTACACACAAGGACACAGGACAGAGGTTGAGTCAACTTTAATCCATGTCAACTGGCTGCAAGTGTGATTTAGTTATTGCCAACACCTGTTAGGTGCCACAGGTAAGTTACAGGTGCTGTTAATTACACAAATTAGAGAAGCATCACATGATTTTTCGAACAGTGCCAATACTTTTGTCCATCCTCTTTTTTATGTTTGGTGTGGAATTATATCCAATTTGGCTTTAGGACAATTCTTTTTGTGTTTTTTAATTTAAGACAAATTAAATGAAGATAATAATACCAAAGAATTTGTGTTTGCAATCATTTTCAGGAAGAAACTGAGTATTATCTGACAGAATTGCAGGGGTGTCAATACTTTTGGCCACAACTGTATCTGACACATGAGGAATTTGTAACTTTTCTCAGTCCCTTGCAGCCCATAGACAAGACAAGAAATCTCTGCAAAGATGAGCTGGAAGCAAGTTTTATTCTTGGCAGTTGCAACAACACTGGTGCTTCTTGCAGGTAAAAATCATCTCTAAATCTAGAGTCTGGAGGGTCTGAAACTTTGTGTGGTATTTTCTTATATGAGGGGCTACCTGACATGTTGTGTGTCACTCCCACATATGAGGGTATATTATTTGTCACTTCTAACAGCTTACCTGATATACTGAGAGGTATGAGGGTTTATCCGGTACATTGTGTAATTTACCCACATATGAGGGGTCTGTCTAATATATTCTGTAGTGTTCCTGCATGTGACACCTTATACAGTGTGTGGCGTTCCTACATACGAGGGGTCTATTGGATACAGTGTGTGATATTCCTACATATGAGGGGACTCTTTGATACAGTACGTGGTGTTCCTAGAGGAGCCGTGTGTGTATGAGGTGTACGGAGCGGAGCCGCGTGTGTACAAGGTGTACGGAGAGGAGCCGCGTGTGTACGAGGTGTACGGAGAGGAGCCGCGTGTGTACGAGGTGTACGGAGAGGAGCCGCGTGTGTACGAGGTGTACGGAGAGGAGCCGTGTGTGTACGAGGTGTACGGAGAGGAGCCGTGTGTGTACGAGGTGTACGGAGAGGAGCTGCGTGTGTACGAGGTGTACGGAGAGGAGCCGCGTGTGTACGAGGTGTACGGAGAGGAGCCGCGTGTGTACGAGGTGTACGGAGAGGAGCCGTGTGTGTACGAGGTGTACGGAGCGGAGCCGTGTGTGTACGAGGTGTACGGAGAGGAGCTGTGTGTACGAGGTGTACGGAGAGGAGCCGCGTGTGTACGAGGTGTACGGAGAGGAGCCGCGTGTGTACGAGGTGTACGGAGCGGAGCCGTGTGTGTACGAGGTGTACGGAGAGGAGCCGCGTGTGTACGAGGTGTACGGAGAGGAGCCGTGTGTACGAGGTGTACGGAGAGGAGCCGTGTGTGTACGAGGTGTACGGAGAGGAGCCGTGTGTACGAGGTGTACGGAGAGGAGCCGCGTGTGTACGAGGTGTACGGAGAGGAGCCGCGTGTGTACGAGGTGTACGGAGCGGAGCCGTGTGTGTACGAGGTGTACGGAGAGGAGCCGCGTGTGTACGAGGTGTACGGAGAGGAGCCGTGTGTACGAGGTGTACGGAGAGGAGCCGCGTGTGTACGAGGTGTACGGAGAGGAGCCGCGTGTGTACGAGGTGTACGGAGCGGAGCCGTGTGTGTACGAGGTGTACGGAGAGGAGCCGCGTGTGTACGAGGTGTACGGAGAGGAGCCGTGTGTGTACGAGGTGTACGGAGCGGAGCCGTGTGTGTACGAGGTGTACGGAGCGGAGCCGTGTGTGTACGAGGTGTACGGAGAGGAGCCGTGTGTGTACGAGGTGTACGGAGCGGAGCCGTGTGTGTACGGAGTGGAGCCAAGTGTGTACTGAGAAACAAAGAAATGGGGGCACCACCGAAAGGATAATTAATAGGATCCAACCTAGACCTAAATAGTACATATGTTTGACAAAAAAGAGAGAAAGAAATAGGCCATAAACAGGGGATCACCCTGGATAGGACATAGCATAAGTAATACAAATTTTATTAAACACAGCAAACAGCAAAAATTCTTAAAAGCTTTAAAAATGGTCACAAATGTGACACATACACAAACAATCCATTGCTCATAATAGAGCAGCCCACCTGCTACCAACTATCACCCTCACCGAGAATAACGCCTATATCCCCAGGTCCATGTAAACAGGATTCTCAGTAGGAGAATTAATAAGCCCACACATAGGTAATATAGAGCATATGAGTCAGAAACACCAATAATATACAAATACAATGAAAAAATGATGCAATTCCAACCCAATAATTGCAAAAAACAGTACAAGGGATAATGTAAACCCAAGAAGATGCTGATCACTATGAGGTGTGCAAAAGATAGAAATGCACACTAAATAGACCTCGTATATGCGTAGAGGTACCCCAGCCCAAGATCAGGCATAGGGAACATCAAGGACCAGATCAGCCAGACCATTAGGGGCTACAGAGGGTCTAAGCGGACAGAGAAAATCTCCATAACCACCCCAAATGATAACCACACATGCAAATCAGCACAATACAAAACCCATGAGAAGTGAAGTGGGGCAGGTAGAGCCAGAGACCCGACGCGTGTCGCCACTCTAGGTGGCTTTGTCAGGGGTACAGATTGCCAGTCAGCTGTGTCAATATATATGGTTGCATAATTAGTAGATAGGGAGCAGCTGCGCCGCTGCTGACCATAACAGGGTTAACATCCAATATACCTGAGAGTCAGCGGTTAGTCACTGATCTATAGCTATGGCTGACAGCTCACAGCAGCCAGGGCTGTGGAGTCGGTTCTCATTTTGGTGGAGTCGGTATAAAATGGACCGACTACGACTCCTAAAATATATAATAAATTGGGTACAGTAATTCAATGCAGAATGTGCTGAATATTTTTTCATAGGAATTTGGGAATGTTATGAAATGTCCTATAAATGGCTGTTCTATTCCTGATCTAAGGCTACATTCACACACAGCATTTTTCCTGCGTTTTTTGAGGATACATTTTTCAGCTGCAAAAGCAGATCAGCTTTTTAAAAAACCGCATCACCTGAAAGGTTTTTGAGCTCATAGATAATGTTTTCAATAGCAAAAGCAGATTAGAAATCTGCTCTATCTATATATCCATATCTGTCTATCCATATCGTATCTGTACCAAAAAGAATGAAAGCCGGGTAGCACACAGACTAACACTCCTTTTTCTTGCACCAGTCAGGTACACCTCATAGCTGCCCAAAAGGACACCCAGGACAGGCATTGCTCGTCTTCAGTAACACATCAACATCAATTGATAGTTGGAATAAATAGACTGCATTCATCACCACATCTTAAGGTGCAGGCTTTATTTTCAAGTCTAGGGGTGTGCAGTATAAGGTTCTGAAGCAGCTGAGGTGTGCAGTATGAGACTCTGCGGAACAGTATGAGGTTCTGCCCCCTTAGTTTTGATCCTGGCTAAAACCGTTTCTTTTAGATATGGCGAACCCTCAGGTAACCCTAAATGAAGGTCAATGGACACAGGTGGCTGAATTGAAGGAATTGCTTAATCACCTATTTACCGTGACTAAAAAATTACAAGCTGAGGATTTAACTCCTGGCATTTTCATAAGGGAGTGGAAGAACTTGCTATTTTGCCTGTCCCAAAGAGGAGATTTAATCGCAGATGGCATTTCTGCTTCAATGAAACAGAGAGACACAGCTATTGGAAAATAAAATTTTTCTGGCAGCTGTTTATGTGGACCCAAGTCATCGTATATTGCTTGATGATCAACAGCTTACTAAAGGAAAAGAAGCTCTGACTGAGGTAGCAGTTAGGATGAGTGGCCTGCAGGAGGACTGTCAGGCGCAAGAGGACTCGGGTCCTGACAGGGCTACTGCTGCCATATCTTCATCCTCATCAGATGAGGAGTTTGACTTTGACAAGTATTTGGATGACATGGAGCAGGCAAAGCGTTGCTGCAAGGAAAAAGATTTCACTCCGTCTCCTATAGCAAGCAGATTAACCATATTACAGCAAAATGTTTCACTTGCTCTCAAAGAAAAAGTAAATTCAACCGTTCATCAAAACTGACTGTGCACGAGGCAATTCCTTTATACTTGGAAATTGTTAGAGATGTTGCCCATGTGGTTACGGCTTTGCCTCCAACCCAAGTTAGTGTAGAGAGGTTGTTCTCTGGCCTTAAAATTATTAGGTCAGATGTGAGGTCATCTATGAAGGAGGATCTGATGGAGGCAATTCTATTTCTTAGAACAAATTCATAGACTGCACAAATGTTATTTAGTATGTTTTTGTTGAAAACTGTTTTTTACCACTTGTAGTTTATTACATATAGTGTTATATATATATATAAATAATCGATATTATACAGTGTATTACATATTTACAATTTATTACAGTTTTTTGTGTTCTAAAGTTGTATTCCAATAAATAGATATTATGTTCTATCTAAATATCTTGATTATTGGATTATAGAAATGATTAAATGTCTGATGTTCACATTGTACTACAATAAATTTTTCACTTAAATATAAGCAATATATGTGGGAGTCGGAGTTGGTGGATGGGAAATTGAGGAGTCGGAGTCGCAGGTTTGGCTTATCGACTCCACAGCCCTGACAGCAGCAGCGTGTGACGTCACAGAATGCCAACTGCGCAAGCGTCGGTGTCCGGGAGACAAGGCACACATCCTGAATACAGGAAGTGAGAGAGACCTCAGTATTGCTACTGCGCAGGCGTCAGCGTATAGTAGACAAAGCGCGCGTCACAAATAAATGAGAAGGACCAATCAAGGGGACGCTTGCGGTCATGTGACCGATTAACCCTCAAAGATAAACAGCTCACTTGCTGTGATGATTATCTGCGCAAGCGTCGGCGTATAATAAACAGAACGCGCGTCACAAATAGGTGAAGAGGAACAATTAAGGGGACATTCTAAAGATATGCAGCACATTCACTGTAGTAATTACCTGAGTAGGCGATGACCAAACAACACTCCCCCATAGGCGCTCCTGGCCAGAGCGAGGTGTAGATCACCACTGTATTACTAGTCATGCAGCTGCCATAGTCACCAATAGACGCACATCGCTAGAGAAAACAATGATAAGGCGCAATACCTGTGATCTAAAGCGCCTGTACAGTACTTATACAAAAACCGTGCTGGTTCAGGGCTCAGTTGCCATGATGATCAGTTAAATAAACAGGACACTTTATGCTCAGCCAACTGGGCGGAGCTGACACGGGACACTGTTTATACTCAGCCAACAGGGTGGAGCTAACACAGTCATACAGATCTTATAAAAGAGGGACCAAAAGGTAACTATTGACATTTTTGTCTATCCCAGTGCTATAATCAATAATTGTAGGAACGACGACCACAAATAAAAGGATGAAAGAGCTCCTCATCACTGGTGCGCAGGCGCTAAGATAATAGATATGCGAGACTAAAATTAGTCACAAGCACATTTCTAACAGTAGTCAGTTCTAGAAATAGAGACAAGGCGCTACTGAGCAAATAGCAGTATACATAGTCTCACTCATAGCTAGGTAGGTAAAATAAATAGCCAGCTAGGCAGTGGCTGGAGAAACCGACCAGATACAAAGTAAGCGGCCAGTCCCCAGACACACAAATACCCCGTGAGCAAGTGTGGACAAAAAATTACGATCTGTAAATGATAAAGATCTTTATACTCAGCCAAATGGGCGGAGCTAACTCACTCTAATACAAATCTTGTACAAAAGAGACCAGAAGGTAACTGTTGACCTTTTTGTTAGTCCCAGTGCTAAAATCAGTAATTATAGGGACGGCGCAAACTCCGTTGGTGAAATAAATAGCCAACTAGGCAGTGGCTGAATAAGCCGATCAAACACAGAGTAAACGGCCGATCCCCACACGCACGATTACACGGTGCATA